>NC_088245.1:214054120-214654120 GCF_036013445.1 Caloenas nicobarica | reverse complement strand
ATCCCAGGAAGGCTCTGTCTACAGAGATGTGCTTATCTTCCCTTGGCGGATGGGCTCTGCAGCATTTGGAGAACATTGCCACTGGCAAGCCTGCAGGTTTGGGGGTGAAACCACTCACCAGCTGGGCTCACAAACCGGTTCCCACATCTGGTGCAGGTAAATGAAAGAGTCACCCATCCAAGCTGTCTGCAGAGCTTGGAGAAGGGAAGTAGCTGGTACAAGAGGGCTCACAGTAAGTATTACCCAGCTCCAACTCTTCTGGGGAGCTCTTTGGTGGAGCACTGGAACAGGCTCCCCAGGGAGGTTTCACGGCTCCAAGCCTGACAGTGTTCAAGAAGAGACTGGACAACGTCCTCAGACACATGGTGTGAACTGTGGGGTTGTCCTGTGCAGGGACAGGAGTTGGACTCAGTTATCCTTGTAGGTCCCTTCCAAATCAGGACATTCTATGATTCTACGATTCTTTCCTAAGAGCAAATAGATACTTTAGCGTGTACAGTTACAGATACAGATAGATAGTTATAGATACAGAGCGTGTACAGTTTTGTAGCCCTCCCAGGACTTGGTGCATAGATCTCCAGGTGGTCTGGCCACGTACACCTCCAAAGCAATGTAGAACCTCCAGGAGCCTCTGCATCACCTCTCCAGGCTGGTTCTGCACCGTAGCCAGACCCGAGCAGGTCCCAGACAGTACAGCTGCCCGTGGACGGAGAAAATCAGCCCTCCTGGGTTCAAAATGGCTTGTGTGTATCTTCATCTGTGGCATGGTTTAGCTTCAAATAAGATGAGCTGCCCACAGACAGCAAAGAGTCAACTGTATTGCAGTTATTAATATTTCTGTGGTTGTAGTGATGAGGAGCTGCCTCAGGGACTCGATTCCATCGCCAGGTGCTGTGCAAATGCTGGAGGGAAAAATGGTGTTGTTTTAATGGGCAGCTGATGTTATGGATGGGTGGAGATGGCATCTTCAGCCAGGTGGAGCTACAAGGAGGAAGTTTTGGTCATTGGTAGGAATGTTGGTCTTAGAATCATAGAATAGTTTGGATTGGAAGGGACCTTTAAAGGTCATCTAGTCCAACCCCGCTTCAGGGACATCTTCAACTAGATCAGGTTGCTCTGAACCCCATTGAGCCTGGCCTTGGACATCTCCAGGGATGGTCATACATCTCTGTGAACCCAGCTGCTGTTAGGACTTCAGGAGGCACCACAGCTTGGGACTCATCCAACAAGGGAGTTAGGAGAGAACAAGCATCTGGCTGAACTGAAGTTCGTGCAGAAAAGTGAGGGAAAGAATGGAAGAAAACCCAAAGGATGTTCTCCAGAAACTCATCCGCGCCCACCATCTCCCAGGCCAAGCTGAGCCAGGCTTTCCATGATGGTATGGAGAGCAAGGATAGACAACAAAGGGTTTTAAACCAAGGAGGAGCCGCTTATGGAGCTTTGGTGAGGCAGAGCAGCCAAATCAGAGCTTTGGGAAAAGTTGCAGCAGCATTCTGGGTTGGCTCAGCCACGACAGATGCCAATTGCTATTATGAAGCAGTGCAAGATGATTAGACCTTGATACATCTCCAAATGGTGGGGAAAGGTGTCGCAGAGAATGAATGTGCAAGAGCAAGTCACTGCTGGAGGTGAGGATTCAATTTGCTATGGTCTGGGGCCACAAACCCCTGAGCACAGGGTGACACTTTCTCTGAATGATATCTTCAATTATTAATATAGCTCTTGACTTCTTTGTTTTAGGGCAAAAGTGAGACCAGTCACCTCTTGTCTTCCAGTTTCTCTCAGCCTATCTCACCTCAGTCACCTGCTTGCAATAATGTATGTTTAATTAAAGGCTGGTGCTCTGTAATCAAAAGGACCATGCAGCTAAAAAATCTTATTGATGGGTTTACACTTTGTACTGATGTCCTTTGTTAAATCAAGGTGTTTTGTTTTGTCTTGTTCTTTTTTTCCAGGTGGAAAGCATGAATATCAGTAAACAGAAGCCCATTTAATACCAGGCTTTTAGCGATGGATAAGTCTCTACCCAGCTCTTAAATTCCAATAACGATCTCCTCCCTGAAGCCCTGCTTTCCAAAATAACAAAGTCCTTTTCTTCAACAGCGTGGAGCTTTTCGGCAGCAAATGATTGTTTTATGGGTGGAGGGTACATAAATAGGACCAATTCGTTTCAAGCCTGGAGGTATATTTATTTTCTGGCAAACAAATGTCAGAAAGGCAGCATGCGAAAATATAGTTTTCCTGCATGTGGGCTGCTTTGCCTTCCCAGCTAAGAACCCCTGCCCTTGAACCCCATAAATACTTAACAGCCCAGTCTGCTTTTGGAGCAGGTACAACATTGTATTTATGGGGAACTGGAGACAGAGTGGATTTCTCCACAGCACAAGGCAGAGATGTCCTGGGGGAGCTTTTCCCATACAGGATGGTCATTAAAATCAGCCTGTTCCCACCAATATCCGATCCTTGGGTAAGTCCCCAAATACAGGATAGTCTTTCTGTGACCATGGGGTGATGGGATCACAGACAGTGAGGGGCCAGGACAATTTTTTGGCACCCAGGGCTACAGCATCTTGCACAAGAGGGACCTGAGCATGGTAGAGAATTTTGCCATGGAGCTGCTAAAAAAACAGTGTGATGGGGATAAATGGCCCTGTGCACTTGCACCAGCTGCTGCCCATGCAGATTCCTCGGCTCGATGAAGAAAAGCTCCCCATTACCATCTGACTAGCTCATCAGAACAATACCCAAAGTCAGAAATAAATGGGTTGAATAATTTAGTGGGCTCCGGAACATGGGAATGACAGAGCGCATCGCCAGGAATAGGAAATCATGGCTAATAAAGGCAAGCGATGGTGGAAAATTCATTAAACATTTTTTCAGACAAGAACATTTTGCCACTCACAGAAAGAAAAATTAAACTAGAAATGAGGGAAATTTTGTTCTGCAGATGGGGTTTTTTGATATGAACCACATAAAAAGCTGGAAAAAAATGTTTGATTAAAGATTGGGAGAGAAAAGCTATTAAAAAAAAAATGAAAAGAACAGTCTACAACTGTAATTTCAATTTTCTGAGGCCTGTATCTGTTCCTTTGGGTCCTGCCTGGGTAAACAAGCCTGGGACTAGTGACTTTTGGAGTGCAATAAGTTCTTACTCCTGAAGGTACGTCTCTCCTGGAGGGTCACCTTGGTTTCAGGTGGGTTGGAAGTTGGGCATTCTGCACAAGTCTCAGAGCCATCGTGTCCTTCTGGGAGTCCCGATCTGCTCGCTGTGATTTATCAGTTATCATCTCTCTGCTGTATCTTCATTGTTTCTGCAAAGGGATGTTTTGCAGGTTTTCTACCACTGCTGCATCCTTAGAGGTGTGGGTTAGGCTCAACCTGTGCTGAGCAGAGTCACGCTCACTCCCACATCTTGCAAAATGCAATAAAGAGAAGTCAAAGGAGTTGTCCCTCTGCCCTTGAGCTCCCCAGTACATCCCACATCCTTACCTAGCCCTGACCTTGGAGCTAAAGTCCCATTTTGCATGTTAGTAGCATCTATTACCTGCACATCCCCAAGTGTTCTGCTGCATCAGTTATCAACTGCAAGCTACTCACAGTGATGCAGCATTTTGGGCTGATAAATCAAATGTTAGGAAGCTCTAGGAGACACTGCAGAGCTCCTGCCACCATGCATCTCTGCTGGGAATCAAGGCAGCCAGACTTTGTAGTGTGGTTTAATGTGGTCTGAATGGGAAGACTTATTTGCCCAGAGAGGTGGTGGATGCCCCATCCCTGGAGACATCCCAGGCCAGGCTGGACGGGGCTCTGAGCAACCTGAGCTGGTGAAGATGTCCCTGCTCATGGCAAGTGGTTGGACTAGATGAGCTTGGAAGGTCCCCTCAACCCAAACCACTCTGTGATTCTATGATATTTGAGGTAATGAGGCTTCTTGGTTGTTACTTAACCCAGAGGCTGCTGATGCTTGTGGTTGGTCAACACTGGACATATATTCAAAGGACACATGTTCTTCTTTCTGTATGATGACAAAGTCCTTCATAGAACCACCCAGATGCCCCTCATCCAGCCAGCCCACCGCAGCCCAATGTCATCTCATAATGAATTGTGCTGGTAACATCCCCGTGTCCATAACCGTCTGTTCCCCTGGACAGGTTGCCTCTCCCAGCAGGACCAGCTGCACTATTTTCCACTCTTCAGCTGCCTTGGAGGTCTCCAGGTCTCTTGTTTTCCCACCCTGGGCATAGCACATTCCATGAAGTCTAAGGGAATTCAAGCCACAGCAGCCATTTCCCTTGAGACCTTTGACAGTAGGAATGTAGTTTCAAAGGGGAAAAAAAAAAAAAAGGATTTAAAAGCAAGCAGTGCTCTCACCTGTCCCCCACAGCTCACACTGTGGAATTTGGTCCCCCTCCCACCACAGACCACAGATGGGTGTGCAGCATCTCTGCCTGCTTCCCGAGCCCACCCAGCTCCCCTCCAACACCCCTCCTTCTGCACAGGCAAAGCTCCTTCCCTCATTTCATAGAATCATAGAATGTCCTGAGCTGGAAGGGACTCACAAGGATCATCGAGTCCAACTTCTGTCCCTGCACAGGACAACCTCAAAATTCACTCCATGTGTCTGATGGCATTGTCCAAACGCTTCTTGAACACTGTCAGGTTGGGGCCGTGACACCTCCCTGGGGAGCCTCTTCCAGTGTCCAGCACCTCTGGGTGAAGAACCTTTTCCTCATGTCCAACCTGACCCTCCCAGGCACATCTTCTGCCATTCCCTGGGTTCTGTCGCTGGTCACCAGAGAGAAGAGCTCAGTGCCTGCCGCTCCTCCTCCCCTTGTGAGGAAGGTGCAGGTGCCATGAGGTCTCCTCTCAGTCCCCTCTTCTCTAGGGGGAGCAAACCAAGTGACTTTAGCTGCTCCTCATATGGATTCCCCTCTAAACTCTTCATCAACTTCTAAATTTCTAAAGCAATTCAGGTTCTCATCTCCTGTATTCATGGGCTGATTCCTGTCCCTGTAGTTGTTTCCTAACAAGTCCCTTGCCAGATTTCTTTCTTGCCCTTATCATTATGGGGTCCTTTCCTATCCCCACCCTGTGCAAGCCAAACATCGGAAAGGTCTGAAGTCACCTGCAGTCATCTGAGAAGGGGACAGCTTGTACAGCACGTCCATGAACACCCAGGAGGACCTGGGCAGGTGGATGTTTAGGCAGTGAGGGTAGCCATCTGGCAATATTGTTCACTTGGAAATAAAGGATGAGTTTGAAATCCTTCAAACACAAGACTGCCTGACATCATTACAGAGCTGACAGCCATCCACTGCCTCAAACGTGCTCATCTGTGTCCCCGATGTTAACAGAGCATATGGTCCCCATCCATCTTTCTAACAGCCCAGGTCCAAGCTGGCGGCCTCGCCAAATCCTTTTAGGTCCTGTGCAGCCTCCGAGAGCTCCCATTTGGGAGCAGAAGCAGCAGAGCATGAGTCAGGTTCATCTCCTTCCTCCCACGCTTGCCGCAGGGCTATGGCCACACGCTGCTGTTCTCCCTCTGGGATGACACAATCCCAGGAACAATGACAGTTCCCTACTGGGATGCATCTCAGTTCCTGATTGTCTGCAAGAAGGAGGTACGGCTTTTCTCCTCTAGATGATGGCAACCCTAAGACAAGACATCAACGCAGAATGAGCCCGAGGTGCTGCTTCAGTCCTGAGAGGGGTCTCTTAGGTTTACCTGCGGATGCTATGCATACACAGAGGTGTTTGCTAACAGGATTTCATAGAATCACAGGAGGGTTTGGGTTGAAGGGCCCTTCCCAGCTCCCCCAGTGCCCCCCTGCCATGAGCAGGGACATCTGCACCAGCTCAGGTTGCTCAGAGCCCCGTCCAGCCTGGCCTGGGATGTCTCCAGGGATGGTTCATCCACCACCTCTCTGGCCAGCCTGGGACAGGCTCTCACCACCCTCAGGGGCAACAATTTCTTCCTCATGTCCAGCCTGAATCTCCCTCCTTTAGTTTCAAACCATCACCCCTCATCCTATCACAACAGGCCTTGCTCAAAAGTCTGTCCCCATCTTTCTTCTCGGCCCCTTTTAAGTCCTGAAAGGCCGCACTAAGGTCTCCCCGGAGCTTCTCTTCTCCGGCTGAACACCCCAGCTCTCTCAGCCTGTCCTCATAGGATATGGATACAGAGATGTCATCAGACCATCAGTTTCCAATACAGGGCATTGCATGTCTCAGAGGCTCATCAATAGCACCGTACAGCTCCTTTCTCATGGAGTATTTCTCCATTTGCTTGTGCCACTTCTTTTATCTCTAGCTCTCCCATCGGCTCCATCCCAATTGCTGACACCTTTAGCACTGGGGAGTCCAAAGTGACGCAGAATCTTCGTCATCTACGCACTATGCATCTATGTTTTCCATCCATGTGTACACATCTATGTTTCAACTCGGTCATTTGATGCTTTTGGGGCATTTTTGAGACAGGTCTCACCTCGTCGTTGCCCAGCAGCAGAGCACTGGTGTCCCCTGAGTGCAAACTTGCTGAGAACTCGTTAACAGGAAAATCCCTCGTTAAGTGCAAAGATCATAACGATCCTTCTCAAAGTGCCAAGGGATTTACTGGCAGACTGAGCAATTATCTGTCCTGTATTCCATTTCTCCATGTCTCTATCATGTACTACCACTATTAACCCTCTTGTCCTCTTCTCACCCACAGCCCTTTCTCTGAACCTCTAAGTCTCTAAATTTACTTCTAGTTCCTGACTTTAACATCAGGATGGGCCATTAGTTCCACCCTTTCCCTCTCTGTGTTTGCAAACTCCACTGATTCTGACATTTAAAGAATAAACAAAACAGGCTAAAAGCTTCTGGTCCTTGCAAGACTAATGATTGCAAGAGCCTGCCTGTGACCAAACTAACCGATGTTCGCAAGCAAAATACGTGTGAATAATCCAGGGTGCTTGCTGGCAGCCTTGTGAAGATAAAACAGAGCAGTCATGGGCTAGAAACGAGAGGTGGTACAAGCAGAGGAGGTAAATGTCTGGAATAAAATCACCAAAAGAGAGGAAAATGGGTCCCCTAGACGCAACAGCTTCTGCCTTTGCAGTGAGGGGAACGGAGGAGCTTCATCTCAGCTGGGATCATGAACATTCAAGAGGTCACGGTTTGTGGAACAGGGATGAGTGGGAGGTTTAATTGGTTGCAGATTTATTGTTTTGGTTGGTCTGAGGGAAAACAAGAATTTATGTCCCTCGGGAAATTCCAACACCCACCTTCATCCCTAATGGAACTGTCAAAATAGAGAAACTCCCCATGGAGCAGACGGACAAGGACTAAATATTAAGCAATATCAGAAATTCCGGCTTTTTTTCTTATTTGGTCCTGAACGAAATTGGTCTGACTGCTCCAGTAAGTCACAGGAGTAGAAACACAGGTGCTTCATAACTTTTCTGGGTTTTTCTCTGTTTCTCAGAGCACAACACATGGAGCTCACTGCAGATCAGCCAGGTCCCCCTCCTGGTCTGCAGGATGAGGTAGAGAGGAGCAACAAGCTCCTCGTCTCCTCTGACATCCTCACAGCGAATTTTGCTGATAAATGTCAAACCGACTCAAAACCAAAGGACTGTGTTTCAGCAGACGGAAGTGACTCAGTTTGGGGTCACCTCAGCCTGCAGTGAAAATCCTCACTTCTCTTTCCGTGCTGTAAGTGAAAGCATTTCAGCACAAAACTCTGCAGGGATGGATGCGATGTTTCCCATTAGAAACATCTCTGGTGGCACCGTGGCCAAGGGGCTCAACAAGCTGAGCTGCCAAGCACCTCCAAGGCTGTTGGTGTCCACAGGTCATGATGTCTACATGCATCTTTTTGGCTTCTTCCTGAAGGGTGGTCCTGAGACCTTTCCAGCTGCAAGACAGTTGACCCAGGATGATGGCGTGTTGGCAGATGAAGCATTGGTGGCTTTCTCCTCATGGGGTGGTGAAGAGAAATGAGCTCTGGTGCAACCATTCACCTCTCCAGTGTGATCTCAGTATTCATCCACCCAACCGCAGTGAGTTTGCAGGATGGTTGCATTTCATAGAATCGTAGAATCACAGAATAGTTTGGGTTGGAAGGGACCGTCATGGCTCCCCCAGTGCCCCCCCTGCCATGAGCAGGGACATCTGCACCAGCTCAGGTTGCTCAGAGCCCCGTCCAGCCTGGCCTGGGATGTCTCCAGGGATGGTTCAGCCACCACCTCTCTGGAACCTGGGACAGGCTCTCACCACCTTACTTGTAAAAAATTTCTTCTTGTCTTTCCATTGAAGAGACTAAATAGGTCACATCCCCTGCTGAGCTTCATTAACATGCACAACTCAAAAATAGCCCTTTTCTGACCCCCTGACGAGGACCTGTCCCTCTTGGGCAGCAGTGACTGGTGAGCGAAAGCAGAGCTGTGGGAAGCTTCATTAGTTAATGAGGCTGAAAGTTGAACTCTCCTCTTTTGCCAAGCTTTTAAGTGAATATTCAGGGCCTGGAGCATTTTCAGGATGAAAATCACTGCTTTTTTTTTTTTTTTTTTTTTTTTAGTTGAATTTGAGGAGGATTTACAAGGTAGATTTTACTCCCTGATCAGCTCCCTAAAAGAGAGAGGAAATCAGAAGAGGAGTGATCTCCCCAGAAAACTTACCCAAAATGGTATAGATGTGCTAAAGCCAAAGCAGGTCCCCAACCCACCCCTCTGCTGTGTCCCCAGATTTGGAGACACCCCTGCCCCTCCTTGAGTGGCTGCAGGAGGGGGAGCAGGTTGTCCCAGGGACCCAACTACTGATGGAGCAAATTGTGCACCTTATGTTCTTGAACGGTTTTCAAGGAAAAGTGATCTTGTGGTTCAAAAGACAGGAGGAATGAAGGATTTGGCGTTTTGCTCTCAGGTCTGCAATGTCACTGGTAGAGCACTGAGCTCTCCTGTGCCCCCAGCAGTAGGGCTGTCTGCTGAGAGCTCCACTTCCAGCCAGCAGGTCTACAGGTGATAATCATAGCATGATTTTGGTTGGAAGAGACCCTCCAGATCATCGAGTCCAACCGTTCCCCAGCCCTGGCACTGCCCCATGTCCTGAGAACCTCATGTCCGTCTGTCCAACCCCTCCAGGGATGGTGACTCCAGCACTGCCCTGGGCAGCCTGTTCCAATGCCCCACAGCCCTTTGGGGAAGAAATTGTTCCCCACATCCAACCTCAACCTCCCCTGGCGCAACTTGAGGCCGTTTCCTCTGCTCCTGGCGCTTGTTCCTGGGGAGCAGAGCCCGACCCCCCCTGGCTCCAAGCTCCTTTCAGGCAGGTCAGAGATCAGAAGGTCTCCCCTCAGCTCCTGTTCTCCAGCTGAACCCCCAGCTCCCTCAGCCGCTCCCATCACACTTGTGCTCCAGCCCCTTCCCCAGCTCCGTTCCCTTCTCTCAACTCGCTCCAGCACCTCAAGGCCTTTCTTGATCTGAGGGGCCCAAAACTGCCCCCAGGGTTCGCGGTTTGGCCTCCCCAGTGCCCAGCACAGGGACATTCACTGCCCTGGGCCTGCTGACCACACCATTTCTAGAGATTCAAATTTAACCCAAACTAACAATGACGCTTTATTTTTTCTTTAATAAAGAGGGAGCTACATCTCCCAGATGTTTCCAGGAAAGCACATTCTGGGGACAAGACAGAGGAGGCTGCACTGGGGGAGCAGCTGGTGTCCAAGCAGTTGAGGTCTGTGGACTCCCCAGCCCTGGAGGTATTGAAACCTGGGCAGCACAAGGTCCTGAGCAACATGAACCTGCTGGATCCTTCCTCGCCCACAATTATTCAATGATTCTGTGATATTTCCACCGAAGTCCCTGCCAGGTTCACAGGAGATGTTGGTGCCCAACGGTCTGGGCTGAAGATGGCAACTGAGTGTTTGCAGCAAATTGCAGCTCCAGCCATCTGTAGGTTTCCCTTGGAGAAGACATTAAGAGGGAAGAGCAAACCAAGTTCACATTAGCTGGGTGGAAAGTGCCTTCTGGTTTCAATCTTCTCCTGAGAAGTTTGTGAGATCTTTTCTCTCCCTGGTGCTGGATGGGGCTGTAGATTACCTGCAGCTGTTTGGGGGTTTTTTGTAGGCAACTGAGCAAATTTCTTTTTTAAGTAAAATCATGCTCTTGATTTTGCACAGCCACCAGGAGTGGGGTGAACCAACATGTGCTCTACAGCATCCTCAACCTCAAGATGCTCCAGCCTATCTCCATCTCATGTAGCCCTGGAAAATGCCTTGGATAAAATGCATTGTTCTATTACAGGGGCCAGGGAACAACAGCGGCTTTTTTAATTTTCAAAAGACTTTATTTGAATCCAGGAGCAGAGTCCTCCCTCCTTTCAGGTGAGTTCTGATCAAGCACTAAGCACTCCTTTCCTGCCCTGAAATACAAAGTCACTTAAAGGTCATGGTTCAGAGAGAAAATATTGGTCTTGTTTTATCTTCCCTCCTCCTCACGGGACCTGAGCAAAGACAAAACCTTCTGATACTGCAGCAAGTCTTGACCTGGAAACCAGTGAGAAAATGCATTTTGCATGCAGCGGGTGCCTGGAAGGATCAGTTACAGGCATTGGAAGGAAAAGGAGGGGGAGGAAGTGAACGGTTAATGTCCCTTCTCTGAGCCAGTTCCCTTTGCAAATAGCTATTTGCACACTGATGGAGGTGGAAATGAGATCTCTCCATCAACAGTCAGCCAAGCAGCTTGGTCGAAATGCTCCTAATTTCTAAGCAAGGCTGGTGCTGTGGGTGTAATTTCCCTACCGAGGCTGGTCTGACCCATCTCAGACCAGTTTCCCCCATAGAAGAGGACTGAGGAGATGGGTGAGAACTGAGTGTGGCTTGCACTGGAGGCTTTGGTGGTGGTTCCCATCACTGGCACTAAATGACACCAAATGGGTGACATTTTCCCCATCCCCTGACTGTGCTCAGGGTGGACTTGGGCAGTGCAAAGGCATGTTCTGGCTTTACCCAGGGGCCCGAGCATCTGCAGGCGGTGGGGATGGCACAGCCCCAGATCTGGGCAGGCCAGGCGCTGGCTGGGCTTTCCTCTGCATGGACACAGCTGTTGTGACCGTCAGTCTTTACTCAGGAGCTTGAACACCAAAGTTCTGGGGAGCTGAATGCTTTGGGTACCCCCTTACTGGTAAACACAATGCAGAATATGGATTTATTGCTGGACACATCTGCACAGCTGTCATACGCCCTCCTTGACGCTTCTCCCTCGCTGCCCCCTGCCTCATTAGCCGCACTGAACACGTGTGTCAGCTCTCCATCTTGTTTGTGTTTGCAAACCACTCGTCAGCGACAAGCTGGGGAAGTGGGTCCATGTGAACCTCATGAGGTTCAACAAGGCCAAGTACAAGGTCCTGCACCTGGGTGGGGGCAACCCCCAGTGTCAACACAGGCTGGGGATGCAGGGATGTCCCATAAGGACAGCTTTGAGTTATGCCTCTCGGTTGCCTTTTGACACATGGCAACTAGTTTTCATGACACGCTCTCTCTCTCTGAAGATATATATATATATCTATAAAAATTGGAGTGCTGTGATTTTTGGTCCTTAAGCCACTTCAAATGCATAAACCACATTGAGTGATGGTTTTGTGTTTCTGCAAGAAACATTCAAACCCTGGACTTGAAGCTATGTTTTCTGAGGAAATCATTTAGAAACCGGAGAGGCTGACTTAACTTCGTGAAAAAAAAAAAGAAAAAAAAAAAAAAGAGATCTGAGGAAAACATCCTCTGTTAGTTGTGGGCCTGGTGACATGCATGGTCAGGTCAGCTCTGCCTTTGGGGTAAAAGCAAGTAGTTCAGCAGTTTAATGGGAAACATAGAATTGGCAGAGAGGCTTTTCTCTCCTTGGCCATGGGCTGCAGCCAGGATAACGCCTGGCAATGTCAGGAGAACAACCGGCAATGGCTTTGTTGGGGTTGGTCCCAGCCTGATGCTGCTGCACCTGGGTCAGGGGAACCCCCGGTGTCAGTCCAGGCTGGGGATGGAGGGATGGAGAGCAGCCCCCAGGAGAAGGACTTGGGGGTGCTGGGGGTGAAAGATTGGCCATGAGCCGCAACGTGCGCTTGCAGCCCAGAAATCCACCCGTGTCCTGGGCTGCATCCCCAGCAGCGTGAGCAGCAGGTTTGGGGGGATTCTGCCCCTCTGCTCCGCTCTGGGGAGACCCCCCTGCAGTGCTGGGCCAGCTCTGGGTCCTCAGCACAGGACACGGAGCTGCTGGAGAGGGGCCAGAGGAGCCCCAGAAATGACCCGAGGCTGGAACAGCTCTGCTGGGAGGACAGGCTGAGAGAGTTGGGGGGTTCAGCTGGAGAAGAGAAGCTCCGGGGAGACCTTAGTGCAGCCTTTCTGGACTTAAAAGGGGCCGAGAAGAAAGATGAGGACAGACTTTTGAGCAGGGCCTGTTGCGATAGGACAAGGGGTGATGGTTTTAAACTAAAGGAAGGAGATTCAGGCCAGACATGAGGAAGAAATTGTTGCCCTGAGGGTGGTGAGAGCCTGTCCCAGGTTGGCCAGAGAGGTGGTGGCTGAACCATCCCTGGAGACATCCCAGGCCAGGCTGGACGGGGCTCTGAGCAACCTGAGCTGGTGCAGATGTCCCTGCTCATGGCAGGGGATTGGAGTGGGTGAGCTTTGAAGGTGCCTTCCCACCCAAACTGTTCTATGATTCTATAACCTTCCATGGTCTCCCCACCATAACCACATGGGCTGGATGGAGGAGTGCAGGAGTGTTTGATCTGCCCTGGGAAATGAGTGATCTAGCAAGTGCTTGTGCAGCCCGTGCACGTCGAGCTCCACTGAACCGCTCTGTGGAGGATGCTGGCACTCCATCAGATAATGAGGATTTCCTGCCTGGGTTATCAATAACTCCAAATACCTTCTGAAGAGTTCCCCCTCGTGCTGCCTCGGAAATGTGCCAGGATTGCTCAGCCCTGGGAATGACACAGAGGTTTTTCCAAGGACCATGTGTGAACTGGATGCTTCACAGACCTCTTGCTTTGATGACAGTGTCTCCATGTCTGGGAAAGTATGAGAACCCCAGGACAAGATCAGGGAAGGAAAACCAGTCTCATCCAGCACCTGCCCTTGCTAGCAGATGCAAAGCCGACTGGTGGGACTGGTAACCAGGGAAATTCAGCCTGGAGAAGATAGACCAGGCTGTTGCATGATGCCTTGATGAGGTCAACACTGGAAATGATGCTGCGTTCACCAGGATGTGCAGAGCATCAGGTAGATAGAGAGTGGTGACCCCATCCTCCTCCATCTCTTTGTACCACCATGGCTGTCCCACAGTGTTTCCGGGAATGGATACAAGCCTTGGCAGAGTTAGACATCAGAGAGATCGAACAGGGTTTACTCAGGCCAGTTGAGCAGGGTTGTCCAGGCTTTCCGACACTTTCAACCAGGCTCAGCAAAAAACCAAAAAAATTAAGGTCTGTGTTTGTAGTTACCTGGGCTTAGCTCACCAGTGTTCACGGTGAGTTGTAGATCTGAGTGTAGGACGAGTTATGCATTTATTTGCTTCGCTCTGTGAATTAATGTCACAGTCCACTCATGAAAAGTGGAGAGAAAAAGGGAGAGAAACGCAATGCCACTACCCAACCAGCCCAGTTCAGCTGGGCTAAACACCTTCCTCCCAACAAATCAATTCAAAACCTTCATCTGCTGTAGGCAGTTCAGGTGCAAACTTCGGATTTCCTGCAGGGTGAAAAGGACTGATTTTTGGCAGGGGAGCCAGGCTTTATGCCATGTGAAACTCTTCTGAAAATCTCGTGCTGGGGCATGGTTTATGTGCACCTTGCTGGGCCCAGGTGTGTTTGCCACCAGGTCCAAAATACAGATGCAGGATCAGGGAGAGAAGAGGATGGAAGGAGATGCTCACACAATGCTTAGATGCTGCACTCCAAGCTGCTTCATGCAGTTTATCTGTGCTTCTGCCAACCCCAGTGACTGTAATTTTCCCAAAGGGATAAATATTGGATTCGTGCTGCTCCTCAGCCCCATAGGTGACCCCCATGGGACTGATGTTTGCTCGGTGGTGTGCCTCTGGGTCTGAGTGGGCAACGTGTTCCACCAGCATTTCAGAAGGAGAGTGAGACAGATCCTGCCCCACATGATACCCATTCTACCTCATCTTTTATTGTCTTTCCCTCATCCGACAGGAAACATTCAAGGTTCGCCTGATTTGGGTGAAGATGTCCCTGCTCATGGCAGGGGTTGGACTGGATGAGCTTTGATGGTCCCTTCCAACTCAAACTATTCTACAATTCTATGATCAATGATGTGCAATTTTCTACTCTCCCTTCTGTTTGGTAATTGCAAACAAATTGTTTTGGTTTTTGGGGGGTTTTTTGTTATTTTTTTTAATCTGGGTTAGTGGTCTGCAGCAGAGCAAGAGAAAGGCACCTGCTCTGGGCTTGCTGAAGCTGGGAATGGAAAGCTCAGGCAAGCATCAGCTGGGCAACCAGGTCCAGGAAAATGCATTTCATGGGCTGCTCCGTGTCACACAATGTATCTGAGTTCAGGGAAAAGACAGGGACAAAGTCAAGGAGAGAAGAGGTGCAATCTGGGGGTGTCTGTGGCTCCTGGTTTGGAAGATGTGGGGGACAAAAACAAAGAGGGATCAGTCCACCACTTTACCGTGTACCCCCTGGACCAACCTGAACCATCACTATCCAGGAGACCACACGCCTGGATTGTCACAAGCTGCATTACAAAAACTTGGCTTGAAGCAGCAGCTCTGGCAGTCAGGGGATTACATGAGAACAGCAGTCGCCAAGCCAAAACTATTATTCTCTCTAGTCCTTCTGCTTCCAGAGGAAAGCCTGAGAGCATGAGACACCAAAGACACAAATTAGAAGTCAGTAAGAATTATTCCTTCACCGTTTTCAGGCCAGGCTGGTGGTGGCAGGGTATACAGCCAACTCCTGTCTGTGCCTTTGGGGAAACGTTTATCACCAAAATTTATTTTCCAACATCCCCAAGAGTACCCAAGGTCACATCAAGACTCCAGGCTGTCCCAAGAGCCCAGCAGCTTTATTGCCATCCCTCTCTGAAAGCAGGTAGGGGTCATGAATTCAACCCTGAAATGAAACAAGAAACAAAACCAGGAACAGATCTATGGTGAGTATTGGGTCTGTATTTGCTTTATTTTCAGTGATTTCAAGCAGCTACCCCAAATCCTGACCCTTCGCCACAGGACAGAAACCCCCAGCCAGGCCTAATGCGTTAATAGCAACATACAACCACATCTGGAATCACCACCAGTAAAATCTCTTCATTTCTCACCCAACTCCCTCCTGGTTGCACTCCAGCTGGGCACTGCAATGAATATTTTGAGACACGGCACCCCGTACCAAGGAAAGGAGATGATTCCCAGCCCCAGCTCATCATTTCAGCTAGTCCTAAGAGAGCAAGGACAGCACTTCATACTGGCCCTGGCACACCAGACCAGGTGGACCAACACCATGGTCACCCTGCCTAGCTTTGTCCTTCTTGATTATCTGGAGCACTGAGTCCAGCTCTGGGTCCTCAGCACAGGACACACATGGAGCTGCTGGAGAGGGGCCAGAGGAGCCCCAGAAATGACCCGAGGCTGGAACAGCTCTGCTGGGAGGACAGGCTGAGAGAGCTGGGGGGTTCAGCTGGAGAAGAGAAGCTCTGGGGAGACCTTAGTGTGGCCTTTCCGGACTTAAAAGAGGCCAATGAGAAAGATGGGGACAGACTTTTGAGCAGGGCCTGTTGCCATAGGACAAGAGGTGATGGTTTTAAACTAGAGGGAGATTCAGGCCAGACATGAGGAAGAAATTGTTGCCCTGAGGGTGGTGAGAGCCTGTCCCAGGTTGGCCAGAGAGGTGGTGGCTGAACCATCTCTGGAGACATCCCAGGCCAGGCTGGACGGGGCTCTGAGCAACCTGAGCTGGTGCAGATGTCCCTGCTCATGGCAGGGGGGGCACTGGATGAGTCTTGAAGGTCCCTAAGAACCTCCTTTTTGAACTTTTAAACCCCTCCAGGGATGATGACTCCACCACTGCCCTAGGCAGCCTGTTCCGATGCCCAACAGCCCTTTCTGGGAAGAAATTTTTCCTAATATCCGATCTAAACCTCCCCTGGAGCAACTTGAGGCTGTTTCTTCTCATCCTGTCACTTGCTACTTGGGAGAAGAAACCAACACCTTCCATATAAAAGAAAGAAAGAAGGAAAGTTGAAAAAAACCCTAGATTCTATAGCTGTATAATTGTCTTTTTCGTATTTTAAATTTATGTGGCTGTTGGAATAGACCCAGTCCACCTCAGATAGGAAAACTGCAAGCATGTCCATCACAGATGGGTCAACATGCAGGTGAGAAAAGGCCTCTGATGTTTCCATCATCACCAAGATTTTCCTGGACCATGTGAATCCTCAGGCATCAAACCCCAAGAGCCAGGGACGGGTGGGAGCACCAAACACACCAGCTTTGGATCAGAGGAGAAAAGTGGCCAGAAGCCACTTCAAGCTCTTCTGGTCTGAGCATGTGTTGCTTTCAAAATGATCTTTGTGGCGTCACGTGGACATAACAGAGACCAGGGTTTAGCTCCTACATGTCCAGCTGAAATGTGTGTTTGGCTCTTCAACTTTGCTATAAAAGGTTTTTTTGGTTTTTTTTCTTGACTAACCACCTAACTCGTAGGGAAGAATCATGGCTAAAAATGAAGACAAGAACTTTCCACAGCAGGTACATTTAAATGGAATCTTCCAAGCCATAAATCAAAGTTTAATCCGACACGAGAGTACAACTCGAGTCCTCATCAATTTACCTTCCGTGGTTACACGTGAATGAAAATATAAAGGACTTCTTGATTTATCCAGCCTGAAGGAGCTGTATGGTGTTTCTTTTAATAGCTGATGCTTTATCTATCAATTCCCCACTCCCCAATGTCTATTTCTGAGCAGCTGATTAGAATTTATCGAGATCTGTACTTGACCACAAAGCAGACCCACTTCCTATTACGGTTCTAAAGTGCTGGCTTTTAACAAGGGAAATGCGAATATTTATCAGCCCCCGGATATATAGACACCAGAAAAATAAGACATTACCATTTTAAGAATTCTTTTTATAGCTTTTTTTTTTTTTATGCTACCTTTCTGATAAACCAAGAGCAACAGCTCTCTCACACAACTGTGCTGCTTCTGCAAAGCAGAAGGAAAGGCTGATTGTAGCCAAACCTGAGCTTAATTCCCTGCGGTCTCATCAAGAGGGAGGGAACTTTTGGGAATACCCTTCCTGGAGGGGATTTTTACTTCGAAGGGCCAAATTAACTCATTAGCTGGACCAACCTGCTAGCAAAGAGTTGCCATTTGAGGCCAACCTCATGAGCAAGATGCAAAAGTTGTTTTGGGGGCTATAACTCCAGTTCCCCCATTAGCTGTCTGAGCTGTACCAACAGCTCAGCATCTTCCTTGCTAAGATTTCTCAACTTTAGATTAAATATAGGCGTAAAGTAACGTTAAGGTATATCAAGTATGAATTGTCCTCTGAGGGGACAATGCTGTTTCTGTGGCCACTCATTTCTTCTCCCCATCACCTCCAGCTTGGTTTTATAGTCCCTGGCCACTCTTATCTTTCTCTTTGCCCATCTTCCTCCCTCCCCATCTGTTTCTTTAGCAGCACATTGCAAACACGCTTAACTCCTCCACCCAACCGCCCACCACACCTCGCTGTGCAGAAAATTGCCTTTGGATGCGGGATCCCAGGGACGTTTCTCTCCCAGAAGGGCCACCATGGTGCAGCTCTTTAGGAGCAGAGCACAGCACATCATCCCCATTTCTGGGACAGTTTCCATCAGGGCATCTGCCAGCAAGAGGTAAGATCACTGGGCACTTCACAACGAGTCCCTTGCGTCCCATCTGTGCATCGAAATCCGCAGCGTTCAGCTGTTATTTCTATTACCCGGCATTTAAGTTCCTCATTAAGATGTGTTAACTCCCATTTAATTCCCTCTCAGGATGGCAAGCGCTTGTGTTTAATGAACTCCCTGCAGAGCCGTCTGGGGAGATTTAAAACAAACCCTCCAGCAGCTGGTCAGGGTGTGATTAATGATGGCCGTGGACTCAAGAAGAGCAGAACCAAGGGGACAAACGCTGCAAGACTGCCATGAAAAGGTGCAAGCTCTGCATGGGTGAAAGTAGCTTCTTCCTTCCCAAAAAACAGGACAGCTCATGGTGAGGGATGCAGGCAGCAACTCCGTGCACCATCTCTGGCTGCTTGCAACGAAGGGTGAGGAGCTCCAAGAAGACATAATGACCTAGGAGGAGAGGATGAGCCCTGCAACAACTTATTTGGGGGCTGGACACGTAAGTATTTTCAAGCAATTGAAATAAGCAGACTCATAGACTCATAGTTTGGGTTGAAGGGACATTCAAAGCTCCCCCAGTGCCCCCCTGCCATGAGCAGGGACATCTGCACCAGCTCAGGTTGCTCAGAGCCCCGTCCAGCCTGGCCTGGGATGTCTCCAGGGATGCTTCAGCCACCACCTCTCTGGCCAACCTGGGACAGGCTCTCACCACCCTCAGGGCAACAATTTCTTCCTCATGTCTGACCTGAATGTCCCTCCTTTAGTTTGTCACAACAGGCCCTGCTCAGATATCTGTCCCTATCTTTCTTCTCAGCCCCTGAGCCACCATATCATGGAATGTCTCTGGGAGGTATTCCCCACTTAGATAGTCTCATTTCTACCACCTAAACTCCTGAAAGTATAAAGAAAACCCAAAGATGCCTTCGAACCTTTTATCACTTTGTTCTGCTGATAAGTAGTTAAATCTTTGCATCCTCCACAATAACCCCACCCGCTCCCTAATGCATCTGTCTCAGGAAGAAATATGTACCGAAAAAATTCATTATACTCTTCACTCAGGTCCATCATCAGTAATCCCCTCTGCTATGTGATGTCCCTGCTGTGTCCGCTTCCTGCCAATTAGCCAGGGAGGAGCCAGGGTTCAACTGAAAACATCTTCCAGCTCCGCACTTGCCATCATTTGCAAGGAAAGCTCTGACAGCTCAGGAGCCATCAACAAAGGAAGAAATAATTTGGCAATTATCCTATGGCATGAGCAAAGATGATGAAGCTGCAGTCAACTCCTGACAAATAATGTGGGGAAATTCATTTTACAAGTGATGGCCGCTTACAAATAACTTTCCTACCACCTGGAGCATGCTCTGTACTTCTCTACACGCACACTAAGCATTTATCAATTTTATTAGCTTTCTTTTTTCCATGTTAAAACATTCTTCCCAGCTGCTTCTTTCTGCAATAAGTTGTCTATAGAGCAACAGACCACGAACACGCTCCTCTCCTGCTGTTCTCCAGCCACCATCTTCAGGGGATTGTGGTGTTCAGCTGGTAGCACTGGGGTCTTGGCTGGGACATGGGACATTTACTGTTTGACATGTAGTGCTCTAAATTTCTTCCTTTGCTGGATAGATGAGGCTCTTAAAATCCTTCTCCAAGTGAAGACTGTACAGCTGGCCCTCAATTTCCAGAGGTCATTAGACTTTACCAGCAATGGCATTTGCCCAGCACTTTGTTAGGGGAATACTGAAGGTCCAGAATGTCACGCCATTATGTTAAGCCTCTAAAAACACAGCTTTCCCCCAAATAAATCATATTTCTATGTCAGAAACCAGCAAGTAAGGGAAGTTGTTTAACTTTGCGGTGCAGGTCACCTTCCCGCAACACCAACTGTGAAGCCAAGTCCAATCCTCCTTGCTTTTTCCCTCGTGACACCGAAGAGTTTTCCCCTCATTCTTGTGCAGGAGCTGTAAATCCTTTCGATCCACTTATCTGTTTCTTCTTCCCCTTCGTTATCTCCCCCTTGCATAACACAGGCTCTGGGGGAGGAAGCATTTCCAGTCGTGCCCCTCGCACAGCAGCCATCCATCACCCACCGGCACTGCTGCCTCTCCTCCCCTGACACCCATCAGCGTCATCCTTCCCCCAGTATACAAACGCTCTCCTTACCATCATTATCTGTTTTCAGAGCCTGACAGGCTCCTCTTAAAGAGCAACAATCACTGGGAAAATGGCCAGCACGAAATACGAGTGGGATGGACAGGAATAATTCGGAAAAAGACAGGAACAGATGAATCACAACCAACTTGAACTGGATGCCATGAAATTCACAGTGCTGCACATTTATACAAGAACATCAGCAAGAAGGTGATGCTTAGGTATCACTTAAATGCAGATGTGTCCTCCCTGTGCTCCTTCTTCACTGCTCATGCCATAAGGGAACATGATGAATGAGGCTTTGTTACGATACCAACCCCAAAGAGTTTCCAGTTTACGTAAGACGGTCAAGAAATAAGAGAGCAGAATTATCTCCATTTTACAGTTTGGGAATTGAGTCCAGAAAGATTGCACAGTTCTGATCACACCATTCTCCACCAAAAGAGCTGGAAATTAAATCATATTTCTGGAGTCTCCAGGCACTACTTTACCTGCAATTACCTTCCCTTCAAGTGTCTGAATATTTGTTTCAAGTCCTGCCTCTAGAGCACAGCAGCTGAACACTTGGGTCACTATGACTTGCTGATGATTTTGCTCCAAGGTAATGAAAGAGTCAGGATTAAAGCTACAGTTCCTTATGTCTGCTCATGCATTAATATCCAAAGGCAATTCCGCATTAAAGGGATGTTTTGCCAAGGCAGGACAGGACAAGGGGCGATGGTTTTAAACTAAAAGAGGGGAGATTCAGGTTGGACATGAGGGAGAAATTGTTGGCCCTGGGGGTGGTGAGAGCCTGGCCCAGGTTGGCCAGAGAGGTGGTGGATGAACCATCCCTGGAGACATCCCAGGCCAGGCTGGACGGGGCTCTGAGCAACCTGAGCTGGTGCAGATGTCCCTGCTCATGGCAGGGGGGGCACTGGGGGAGCTGGGAAGGGCCCTTCCAACCCAAACCCTTCTGCGATTCTGTGTCTTCAACTTGCAGATTGGTATCCTCATTCATGGAATAAACCTCTTTGCTTTGAGACTGTTGGTTAGTGTAAGGGTCCCATGGACCTCTTGAATGAAATCTAAAGGGATTGGTTGTATTATCACAACTATGAGGTGGCCTCATTGCTCCTGCTTTTGCCTTCCCAGCTGCTTATCCACTCCATGGGTTGTGCCCTTGGTATCTCCCAGACCAGATCTGAATCCAGTGCACTCTCAGTAAGTTTGCAGATGACACCAAACTGGATGGGATGGTTGGATGGATGGATGGGACGGGAGGGTAGGAAGGCCATACGGGGATCTGGACCGGCTGGATGGATGGGCTGAGGCCAATTGTCTGAGGTTCAACAAGGCCAAGTGCCGGGTCCTGCACTGGGGTCACACCAACCCCAGGCAGCGCTCCAGGCTCGGGGAAGAGCGGCTGGAAAGTGCCCGGCGGAAAAGGAGCTGGGGGTGTTGGTGCCAGCGGCTGAACATGAGCCAGCGTGTGCCCAGGTGGCCAAGAGGCCACCAGCATCCTGGCTGGGACCAGCACTGGTGTGGCCAGCAGGCCCAGGGCAGTGACCGGCCTGTGCTGGGCACTGGGGAGGCCAAACCGCGAACCCTGGGGGCGGTTCTGGGCCCCTCAGCTCAGGGCTCCAAATGGCGGCTCCAGGGGCACCAGAATCACCTCAAACACAAAATGTCGGCCCCAGGGGCACCAAGATCACCTCACGGCTCTTAATGGCGGCCAGAGGGGTGGCGGGATCACCTCAGCACACAAAATGGCGGCACCAGGGGCACCAGAATCACCTCAGGCCTCACAATCGTGGCCAGAGCGGGGGTGGGATCACCTCCCAAGAAAGGCCTTGAGGTGCTGGAACGAGTTGAGAGAAGGGAACGGAGCTGGGGAAGGGGCTGGAGCACAAGTGTGATGGGAGCGGCTGAGGGAGCTGGGGGTTCAGCTGGAGAACAGGAGCTGAGGGGAGACCTTCTGATCTCTGACCTGCCTGAAAGGAGCTTGGAGCCAGGGGGGGTCGGGCTCTGCTCCCCAGGAACAAGCGCCAGGACCAGAGGAAACGGCCTCAAGTTGCGCCAGGGGAGGTTGAGGTTGGATGTGGGGAACAATTTCTTCCCCAAAGGGCTGTGGGGCATTGGAACAGGCTGCCCAGGGCAGTGCTGGAGTCACCATCCCTGGAGGGGTTGGACAGACGGACATGAGGTTCTCAGGGACATGGGGCAGTGCCAGGGCTGGGGGAACCGTTGGACTTGGTGATCTGGGGGGTCTTTTCCAACTAAAGTGCTTCTAAGATTCTAAGACATCATGTGGGATGGTGTTTCTCAGCATACATACAGATCGATCCCTTTGGCCGTTGGTGGAGCCATCAGACTGATGCAGCATTTTCATTTCCTCCAGCGAATTGCTCCCTTCTTCCTCATCTCTCTTTATAATGCAGAGACCTTTTTTTTTCCCCTCAGTTGCTTATTCATACTTTAATGGCACTTGATTTTCAGTGGGCTCTTCAAGCGCTTTTCTGTGCATACTCTGCAATGCTATTAGGCTTTTCAGCGTTCCTTTGTTCTTTAAACAGTCTTTGCCTGCTTGTCCTGCAGAGACATCTAACCATGCCAGAGTTACACAGCTTGTCCTGTTGGTATTATCATCCACCTGAATGTGGCTATTCTCAAAATGAAACGAGAATATCAGTAAAGTCTTTGGAATACATAAACACACTGAGCTGAGCCCCTCTTTGTTGCTGCTCAAAAGCCTATATATCAGTGGTACATGGACTCAACGGGGGACTCTGTCTTCAGTCTTTGTGAAGCACAGCTGGTTGAGCAGTAGACCAGCCATTATACTGGCCCAGGTTGCCCAAAGAAGTGGTGGATGCCCCATCCCTGGAGACATCCCAGGCCAGGCTGGACGGGGCTCTGAGCAACCTGAGCTGGTGCAGATGTCCCTGCTCATGGCAGGGGGGGCACTGGGGGAGCTGGGAAGGTCCTTCAATCCAAACTATTCTATGATTCATTGCTTCAATCAACCTGAAATTGCTTTCCCCTTCCAGTGACTTCGTGGTGCAGCTCAATGTTGTTTGATTTTACAATGCAATGTTCAACAGGAAGGTGTGGGCACAAGCAGAGGCAATGAGTATCAGTTAATAACAGACTTTGATTGGAAAGACCCCAACAATCTCTTGAATGGCGGGTTTGTGAGCTGGGTCTTAGGAGATTGGGCTGGCAGAGTCCTCTGTGCCCAAACTCTTCCCATGCAACCCAAGAATAGAACTCGAGGGAATGGCAGGAAGATGTGCCAGAGGAGGGTCAGTTGGACATGAGGAAAAGGTTCTTCACCCAGAGGTGCTGGACACTGGAACAGGCTCCCCAGGGAGGTGTCCCGGCCCCAACCTGACAGTGTTCAAGAAGAGACTGGACAACGTCCTCAGACACACGGGGTGACCCGTGGGGTTGTCCTGTGCAGGGACAGGAGTTGGACTTGGTGATCCTTGTGGGTCCCTCCAACTCAGGACGTTCTATGATTTGGATGCAAGCAAGTCATCTCTGTTCCTGCCCAGCCTTTTGCAAAAGCCTGCTCTATGCAAAGTCCTGTACATCTTACCTCTCTCAAAGGTGTTTTCTGAAGGGATCTTCTTTGTTAAGCCTCTACATTTCCCTTCTTCCTTTATATCAGATGTTCTGCCTGACTTCCTTTCCTGGATGACAAAGAAGAAGTGATTGTGAGCTCTCTAGTGAATATTGATACTGGTATTTGTTATTCTACTTAACAGGCAATCTTTCCTTGAGATGTTTGCTTTCCAAGGTATTTAGCTGTTGCTCTAAGGTCCGGTGTACCTCCAGATTTCACATCCATCTGCTAAAAAAAAGCAGTAGTGTTTGAGTCCTTTTCATCATTACTTTTTTGGGTTTTTCAGTGCTCGGATCTTTCCTGCAATGACAAATACACCTGCAGCCCTACCTGTGGGCGTCAGCTCCTCCTTCACCACATCCCTGTTAGTTTGCACTGTGGTGCCTGTGGTCTCCTTCCACATGTTGCCCATGAGCCTGGTGGCAACAAGCTCCAAAACATCTGCACCGGGGTCAGGAAGAAACATATCTGGGGTATCGGCAGGGCTACAGCCTGCTCTGCCATGCCATGCCATCTCCACCCAAAGTGCAGGAACAAAACCTTCAGTCCTGGTTGAGCCAATGTTGGTGACCAGCTTCATCTACTTCTGGAGCTCCTCAGCTCCAGCTGAGACAACCTCTAAGCATAGATCTGCAAGATACAGGGGGTTCAGTGGGTGACTTCAGACCTCAGGTTGAGTTTGGACCTTCACCTGCCAGTGTCGGCATGCATAAGCTAAGCTTGAATTTAAAAACTTCCCATGGGAGCAAGAATTGAGCCCTAAGTCTGCCTTTGCACATTCCCATGGATGTTGTTCATTTTCGGTGAGGCTGGCAAGGGATGGATGAAGAGGCAGATCCTACGGGGACAGCTGAAAGGCTCATCTAGACTAATGCAACTTAAAGATTACTTATTGAGGCTGTTTTCCAGTGTCCAAAGCACAGATATTTTAACTTGTTCCTTAATTCGCTCCTTAAAGCAGTTAGCAAAATTTCTATTATCAATCAGTCTGTGGCAGCTGATCCAAAAGGCACAGCCAGGAACTGCGCATTAATTGTGAATGCTTTGCTGAATTTACTGCATGACAGGACCAGATTTTTCACTCTGAGACAAAGCATGAATATGCTGCTCGGCGCAATCAATACTTTTCTAGATTGCTAGGAAATTGTTGAGGCTACAGAACCCATGTGTGGGGTACTACCACCTCTCCTGGACCATATGCAGAAATACATTATATAAACTCCCTGCGGTAAAGCATCCATGGTTCAGCATGGGAAACAGGCTGGAGATGAAATTGGACACCTCCAAGCCAGCAACGACATCTCTGCATTTGCTGTGCCAGCCCCAACAAGACTCTTGTCCTTCCCAGAGATGTGCCCTCAAGATGTACTGCAGTCATATTTGTTTTCATTAGCTTAATGGGAAATTAAGAAACTGGGCAACATTTTAAGTGAGAGGCAGCAAGTCAGAGAAGCAGGTTGATCACACAGTAGGGATTATTTTTAGTTTGATGAGATGCAGATGGGATGTAGAGTGATATCTGGTTGCCCTATAAGATTTAGGATTATTATAATAGAGATTAGGAGGAAGGAGGATTTAGCCTTCCCGCAGCTCTGAGCCTGAGTTCAAGCAGAGGTTCCCACTTCTGGATGCCCAGATTTTACTTCCTAGTAGTCTAACCCCTTGTCAGGCCTCTTTGCAATAATATTTTCAATTAATTTGAAGCATCTTTTCCTTCTTCTTCCATTTATTCATCACTTACCTGCAGTTTCTATACAAGGATCATATGCAAATGTTTCGTACCACTTATTACACGGATTTTCTGTGATCTTAATTTGCTTGTGGTATTGAAAACCCACTGTTTTAGGCAAGGTTCCTTTTAAGGGACCATCTTGAACTTCTAAGAAGTTTTTTACGCTGAGGGTGGTGAGAGCCTGGCCCAGGTTGGCCAGAGAGGTGGTGGCTGAACCATCCCTGGAGACATCCCAGGCCAGGCTGGACGGGGCTCTGAGCAACCTGAGCTGGTGCAGATGTCCCTGCTCATGGCAGGGGGGGCACTGGGGGAGCCATGACGGTCCCTTCCAACCCAAACTATTCTGTGATTCTATGATTCTATGAAATGCAACCATCCTGCAAACTCACTGCGCTTGGGTGGATGAATACTGAGATCACACTGGAGAGGTGAATGGTTGCACCAGAGCTCATTTCTCTTCACCACCCCATGAGGAGAAAGCCACCAATGCTTCATCTGCCAACACGCCATCATCCTGGGTCAACTGTCTTGCAGCTGGAAAGGTCTCAGGACCACCCTTCAGGAAGAAGCCAAAAAGATGCATGTAGACATCATGACCTGTGGACACCAACAGCCTTGGAGGTGCTTGGCAGCTCAGCTTGTTGAGCCCCTTGGCCATGGTGCCACCAGAGATGTTTCTAATGGGAAACATCGCATCCATCCCTGCAGAGTTTTGTGCTGAAATGCTTTCACTTACAGCACGGAAAGAGAAGTGAGGATTTTCACTGCAGGCTGAGGTGACCCCAAACTGAGTCACTTCCGTCTGCTGAAACACAGTCCTTTGGTTTTGAGTCGGTTTGACATTTATCAGCAAAATTCGCTGTGAGGATGTCAGAGGAGACGAGGAGCTTGTTGCTCCTCTCTACCTCATCCTGCAGACCAGGAGGGGGACCTGGCTGATCTGCAGTGAGCTCCATGTGTTGTGCTCTGAGAAACAGAGAAAAACC
The DNA here is from genome assembly GCF_036013445.1 of Caloenas nicobarica. NCBI lineage: Eukaryota > Metazoa > Chordata > Aves > Columbiformes > Columbidae > Caloenas > Caloenas nicobarica. Next base: position 214,627,785 of record NC_088245.1, on the reverse strand, counting down.
CAGAAAAGTTATGAAGCACCTGTGTTTCTACTCCTGTGACTTACTGGAGCAGTCAGACCAATTTCGTTCAGGACCAAATAAGAAAAAAAGCCGGAATTTCTGATATTGCTTAATATTTAGTCCTTGTCCATCTGCTCCATGGGGAGTTTCTCTATTTTGACAGTTCCATTAGGGATGAAGGTGGGTGTTGGAATTTCCCGAGGGACATAAATTCTTGTTTTCCCTCAGACCAACCAAAATAATAAATCTGCAACCAATTAAACCTCCCACTCATCCCTGTTCCACAAACCGTGACCTCTTGAATGTTCATGATCCCAGCTGAGATGAAGCTCCTCCATTCCCCTCACTGCAAAGGCAGAAGCTGTTGCGTCTAGGGAACCCATTTTCCTCTCTTTTGGTGATTTTATTCCAGACATTTACCTCCTCTGCTTGTACCACCTCTCGTTTCTAGCCCATGACTGCTCTGTTTTATCTTCACAAGGCTGCCAGCAAGCACCCTGGATTATTCACACGTATTTTGCTCGCGAACATCGGTTAGTTTGGTCACAGGCAGGCTCTTGCAATCATTAGTCTTGCAAGGACCAGAAGCTTTTAGCCTGTTTTGTTTATTCTTTAAATGTCAGAATCAGTGGAGTTTGCAAACACAGAGAGGGAAAGGGTGGAACTAATGGCCCATCCTGATGTTAAAGTCAGGAACTAGAAGTAAATTTAGAGACTTAGAGGTTCAGCGAAAGGGTTGTGGGTGAGAAGAGGACAAGAGGGTTAATAGTGGTAGTACATGATAGAGACATGGAGAAATGGAATACAGGACAGATAATTGCTCAGTCTGCCAGTAAATCCCTTGGCACTTTGAGAAGGATCGTTATGATCTTTGCACTTAACGAGGGATTTTCCTGTTAATGAGTTCTCAGCAAGTTTGCACTCAGGGGACACCAGTGCTCTGCTGCTGGGCAACGACGAGGTGAGACCTGTCTCAAAAATGCCCCAAAAGCATCAAATGACTGAGTTGAAACATAGATGCGTACACATGGATGGAAAACATAGATGCATAGTGCGTAGATGATGAAGATTCTGCGTCACTTTGGACTCCCCAGTGCTAAACGTGTCAGCAATTGGGATGGAGCCGATGGGAGAGCTAGAGATAAAAGAAGTGGCATAAGCAAATGGAGAAATACTCCATGAGAAAGGAGCTGTACGGTGCTACTGATGAGCCTCTGAGACATGCAATGCCCTGTATTGGAAACTGATGGTCTGATGACATCTCTGTATCCATATCCTATGAGGACAGGCTGAGAGAGTTGGGGTGTTCAGCTGGAGAAGAGAAGCTCCGGGGAGACCTTAGTGCGGCCTTTCAGGACTTAAAAGGGGCCGAGAAGAAAGATGGGGACAGACTTTTGAGCAAGGCCTGTTGTGATAGGACGAGGGGTGGTGGTTTGAAACTAAAGGAGGGAGATTCAGGTTGGACATGAGGGAGAAATTGTTGGCCCTGAGGGTGGTGAGAGCCTGTCCCAGGTTGGCCAGAGAGGTGGTGGCTGAACCATCCCTGGAGACATCCCAGGCCAGGCTGGACGGGGCTCTGAGCAACCTGAGCTGGTGCAGATGTCCCTGCTCATGGCAGGGGGGGCACTGGGGGAGCTGGGAAGGGCCCTTCAACCCAAACCCTCCTGTGATTGTATGAAATCCTGTTAGCAAACACCTCTGTGTATGCATAGCATCTGCAGGTAAACCTAAGAGACCCCTCTCAGGACTGAAGCAGCACCTCGGGCTCATTCTGGGTTGATGTCTTGTCTTAGGGTTGCCATCATCTAGAGGAGAAAAACCATACCTCCTTCTTGCAGACAATCAGGAACTGAGATGCGTCCCAGTAGGGAACTGTCATTGTTCCTGGGATTGTGTCATCCCAGAGGGAGAACAGCAGCGTGTGGCCATAGCCCTGCGGCAAGCGTGGGAGGAAGGAGATGAACCTGACTCATGCTCTGCTGCTTCTGCTCCCAAACTATTCTATGATTCTATGAACTCCCTTGGTTTGCAGTTAAAGCCTGGGGGTCAATACAAAGGAGAGAAGAAATAATTAATGGGAGAGACAGAATAAAAAGGAAACTTTGCGATATGGAAAGGGGAAAGATCCTGTTAGAAAATAATATCTCTAATTAGTACATGGATATAACAGGCTAAACTGGCAACCAGCATCCTCCCAAACACCTGCAGCTGCTGGTGCCTCAGCTCTGGTTTTGCCACCACCAGAGCTTTCCTGGCTCCCCTCTTCCTCAGCACAGCAATAAATCAAAAATTACTTTGAACACACTCTCCTCTCCACAGCCCCCAGCAGAAAGAAAACATCAAGAATCATTAATGCAGCCATCTCAGTGAGGCCTTGGTGCTTGCAATGTTGCACCTCAATGCAAGGGGAGGTGGGGAGGAGGGCAGCTGCTTCCCAAGGGCATTTCTGCTGTCACTCACGCATGGACAATGGCTCCACCAGGACCCCAAGCCTGGTGATCACAGAGTCAGCCTATCATAGAATGGTTCCAAGCTCATGCAGCCCAACTCCTGACATGAGCAGGGACATCTTCACCCAGAACCCTATCCAACCTGGCCTGGGATGTCTCCAGGGATGGGGCATCCGCCACCTCTCTGGGCAACCCGGGCCAGTATTTTACCACCCTGCAGAGCAGCATCAACTCCTCCATATCATGTGGAGCAGAGCAAGCCCTGATCAGCCTGCCCCACTCCTCTATAGGTCTAGGAAACCTCAAAACCAAAACAGGGTTAGGTTTGGGTAAGGCACCCCCAGGGAAACCCAACTGTATGGGACAAACCTCCCTCTTCTTGAGGCAAGGGCAGCAGCAGAACCTGCCCCACCAGATGTGCCACTATGGCCACCATCACATGTACCACCATGGCAACCATCGTATCAGTCCCAGCACAGCCCAGCTCAAAGCAAGACCATCCCTTCTTTGTAACTTGCCCTCTGCAATTTATGTCTGTCTTAGAGCCAGGGGAGTTTGCTATAATATATACATTCTCCTGCTATAACATATGCAAAGTCCTGGGTCTTGGTGAAGAACCCGCTCAGCTCAGAGGGACACCATGTTCTTAAAAGCCCTTCAGAGACATTCAGTTCTTGCGACAGTGGTCGTCAGGAGCTGGAGCATCCCCTGATGATCCCAGCATCACAGAGTCACAAGCTATGTGAGGTCAGCAGGGACCTCTGATTATCCAAGACCCCTGCTTAATCAGGGCTACCAAAGGAGGTTGCCCAGGACCATGACCAGTGTCTCCTTGCTGTCTCCTGGTGCCTTTGTCACCCTCTTGCTACACCCTGCCTGCTTTCATCCCCAGGCTATTTGGTGCATGGTAACTCATGTCCTTCCCTCTGCTCACCATGCCCAGCACACCCTGGGGAGGCACAGCCCATGGCTGGAGGAGATGTGGGATGGAGGTCTCCTGCACAACCTTTCTTCCACCATTAAATTGACTTTTGGGAAATGAGCATGGGTTGGGATTAGAAGGGAAGACCACAGCATCATATCACTCAGTTCAGTTGCTCTCCTTGCTGGTGTCACGGAATCACAGAATCTTTTCGGTTGGAAGAGACCCTCAGGATCATGGAGTCCAACCGTTCCCCAGCCCTGGCACTGCCCCATGTCCCTGAGAACCTCATGTCCGTCTGTCCAACCCCTCCAGGGATGGTGACTCCACCACTGCCCTGGGCAGCCTGTTCCAATGCCCCACAGCCCTTTGGGGAAGAAATTGTTCCCCACATCCAACCTCAACCTCCCCTGGCGCAACTTCAGGCCATTTCAATTGTCCGGGCGCTTGTCACTTGGGAGAAGAGACCAACATCCGTGATCACTGATAAATTGATGTATGGGGCTTGCAACATCTCTCCCTCCCACCTCCATCGAAGGATGCTCAGCTGGCTAACCATGGCTCTGAGAGCCTTGGAAACCATCTCAGAGGAGGCAGGGTGCATGGTGTGGCACTTACCCTGTTGGGAGCCATTTGCTCTAAAAAAAGATTTAATTAGCAATAGTCATTGTTCATGCTGAGAGGTTAATACAGTGCCTGTATGGGTTATTCATGAGATTTTAGAGTCACTTCCATCAAAACCTTCTTTTTTTTTTTTTTTTTATTTTCAACTCAGCCTGAGCTAAGATTAGTGATGGTTGGAGAGACCGGTGGTTCAAGGGGTGGCATGGGGCTGCAGAGTAATTTGTGATGGCCAAAGGAAGCCTCTGTTTTGTGCCCCCTGAAGGACACGTGGCCTTTAGGACCTGAGCTCAGCTCCATTCCCTCTCCACAGGCAATGCCCATGTCCCGCATCCTCTCTCCCAGATGAGCACTACCATTATTTCCATTTTCTCCAGCCGCTCCCCATCACACTTGCGCTCCAGCCCCTTGCCAGCTGTGTTCCCTTCTCTGAACTCACTCCAGCACCTCAAGGGCTTTCTTGTCATGAGGGGCCCAAAAATGGCCCCAGGATTCAAGGTGCAGCCTCACCAGTGCCCAGTCCAGGGGAATGGCACAAGCCCTTCTGGTCAAGAGCAAGCTGTACTTTTATGGAGAACCTAAAGTCCAGCAAAGCCCTGGCCCCCCGCAAACCCTCTGGTTTCTGAGCCCCATGGCGGATCCAAACTGGGTGATGAACCCATTTACTCACTCAAAAGTGGCGTCTCAAAGCCCAAGGATGGGCACGAGTGGATCCCTGGATCAAAAGGAGTCCCCAGACTCAGCTCCCAACTCCGGTTACTCAAAGCAAAGCACGAGCAAAGATCTAGGTGACGAGCATCACGGGAACACCTTGTCTTTGTCCTTCCCTGTGATCAATCCCTGGCAGATCAGAACACGCCCAACCTGGTTCCTGCAGCTCTCCATCCTCCCTGCAGCCTTGCATCACCCTTGCAGCAGCCACCAATGCTGCAAAGACTCGTTGCAGCACTAGTATCACCACGAGTCTCTTGGCCACACCCAGAGCACTGTGCTGAGCTGCAATGAGTCCCTACAGCCCTTGGTGAGCCCTTACAGCCCTTGGTGAACCCCTGCATCCCTTGGTGAGCCCCTACATCTCTTGGTAAGCCCCTACAGCTTTTGGTGAGCCCCTACAGCCCTTGGTGAGGCCCTATATCTCTTGGTTTGCCCCTACATCCCTTGGTGAGCCCCTACATTTCTTGATGAGCCCCTACAGCCCTTGGTGAGTCCCTTGGTGGGGGATAACAAACCTAGGCTGAGGGCAAAATACCCTGCTCCGGCCTCAGCAACGTACAGAGGCAGGAATGCAGTTGACAACGGATGGTCCCCCGAGCCAGGGAAATGCAGCATTATGTCCTTTCACTGCTGGAGGAAAAGCTGGGACCTCACTGGACATGGAAACCGAATTTGTCCCTCTCTATGAGAAAAGGAACCTGTAGGGTCCAAGTTCTATGGTGGTGGCACAGAAACTCCCGCTGCTGTCATCACGTCATGGATAGGCACCAAAGTGACACCGTAGCATCACCTATTGTATTATTCCTGTTTTCACTGTGTGACCCAGTAAATAGTAAATCAGCACTTGGGTTTTGGGCCAGCACTCCTGAGATTCCCATCTGAGCTCTCCGCCTCCTCCCAGGCTGATGGATGCAGCAGACGAGGGGAGTCAAGGACATCCCTTTAGCAAGAAAACCCAGGGGGTCTTACCTTTCCTGGGGAAAACACCTTTAAATTTTGTTGTAATTGCACTTTTTTCCCCACATCCTATGGCACATGGTGCTGTTAATGAAGATTGAACAGAGCAGCAGCGTCTGCGTGCGAAGCTGCAGAGGACGGTAAATCTGGCTGCTTGTACCATGCGCGTGAACAGCAAATCTAATTGCCATTTCAGAGCGGTGATTAGTGCTGCAGCAAGCTGTCAGCCGGGGATGCCAAATAAACAGGGCTCAGCAAAGGAAAGTTCACGAGGGAGCAAGAGGGGAGGAAGGACGGAGCAGCTAACAAGAGCAGAGGGGGTGCAAGATGCCACAGAGTTGGGTGGCCTTTGCCCATGGTGCCACCTCCCGTGGGAAACCTCTCCTGGGAGTGATGCAGGATCATCCCAACCTCTCTCCATCCCATACTACAGAGCATTATGGTTTCAGATGAGGTTTAGCATTTCCCTAAACACAGTTAGGGGGAAAGGAAGAACAACCCTGGGGTGCATCATCTCTTAAGGCACCCCACTGACCTCAGCCATGCACGAGGCTCCATCTCCACTTCTCTGCCCCTTGCATCTCCCCTCTGTGAAATATCTGGGATTAAAGGAAACTTTATTAATGGGCATTACAGACAGTAAAACACATGGCAGGAGAGGCGGCTAATCCTGCACGGCCGGAGGGATGAAGAGGCTGCGGTGCACAAATCATAGCATCTGTAGCTTTTTTAATGCTGTTGGGTAACAGACGTAGCCAAGCGTGTAACAAACGTGGTTAATACTCAAACAAACCACTTTTTCCCCAAAAAAAATCAAGCTTTTACATTTACAAAACCTCCGATTAATCTTGGCATTTAACCACAAGCTGCAAAACTTAAAGCAAGGAAGGGGTAGCGTTTATTTCCCATAGCTTGCTGTGCTTAACATCTCCTGTGCTTTATCACTGATATTGGATAAGAGGCTGGGCCACAAACTCCCAGTGTGATCCCGGACAAGGTTTTTGGGCCCAGGACTTAAAAAGCATCACCTTGACTTGGGGTGAGCTGGCTGACTTAAGACCTCAAGGATGGGTCCTTATCCTTCATGAGTCTCAACGTTATCCAGGTATTTCAAGGTTTCTAAAGGTTTGTGCCTTGCTCATAGTGGTAACAAGCCAAGAAAATTCCTGCAGAAGTTAAGTTTTGGCACCCAAACAAAATTATAGGCAAAAATAGCCGCTCCTCAGTGGATTTATGGTGGAATTGAGGAATTTTCCCTGCTCTGGTGGGCTGAGAAAAGTAGAAGTTTCAGACATCACTTGGTCAGAGTGGCAGGCATGCTGGTTTTTCTAGGACAAACAACAAAAATCTCACCTCCTAGAGACTTTTTTTTGAGGATCGGTGTTTTTTGGTGAGCTGAAATCAGGCCAGGAAGCATCCTTCATGCACCCTGGAAATGTGGAAATGCTGGAAATGTGGAAATGGCTCAGCAGAAATGCCTCTGCCTTTGCACAGGGACATAAGCGACACAGGTCCTTCTCAAACATGTGGGTTTATGCACTTGCGCATCTTCAGACCAGCCACAAACACATGCTGCTCCCATGAGAGATGCTCATGGATGCTCCAGAGGCATCCCTCCCTTTTAAGCGTCCTCAGCTGAGGGTTAGCTCATTTATTTTTGTTTATCTTAATTGACCTGCGTATGGTCGCAGTCAGCTTCAGTTAAAAACCTCCTACATTTCTGATCAGCCCTGAAACGCTCCCTTGCTGCCACCAAGCTCTCGCTCCCCATGGGTCTCCAGAGTCTCCCGCTTGTATTGGCATGTCCCATAGCGAGCTGCATGGTCCTCAGTAGCCACAGCACAGGTGGCCCCACATGACTCTTACCACGTAAAAGCATGGCCAAGGTCCATGACCTCTTGCTCTTCTCCCTCGGGTATCAGAAGCTGAGGAGTTTGCTAGTCCCATCTCTAGCGAGTAAACCCGTCACTGCTCAGCCTTACAGGAAAGGGCGGGTGTTTTTCATCCTTTACAGTAAACAAAGCTTTAATCCAGGCCTTTAAGTCTGTCTAGATTTCGAAATAATTACAAGCAGCCTCCTAACTTGTACAAAGTTTGATTTAAGCCTTAATTTAATGGTTTATCTGGAGAGCAGGAAGTAAGCTGGAGCTGCCAATTAGGAGCCATCTGTTTTCTCCTAATCTTTTGCAGGCTTCAGATCAGCAAACAAGAACCACCACGGCCGGACCATCCCTTCTGCCAGTCACAAACAACCCACCGGTTCTCTGAGTGGGGCTGTCTCCGGGGACCATGTCCTGGTGTCTTCAGGGATCACAGAATCATAGAATCACAGAAGGGTTTGGATTGAAGGGACCTTCAAGACTCATCCAGTGCCACCCCTGCCATGAGCAGGGACATCTGCACCAGCTCAGGTTGCTCAGAGCCCCGTCCAGCCTGGCCTGGGATGTCTCCAGAGATGGTTCATCTGCCACCTCTCTGGCCAACCTGGGACAGGCTCTCACCACCCTCAGGGCCAACAGTTTCTTCCTCATGTCTAGATTAATTGCTCCTTCTCGTCTTGGGGCTAGTGGTGACCATGGCAAGGTGTGGGTGGGTTGCTCTGGAGAGACGTCAAGGACCAACATGGATCAGTGCTGGAGAGAATGGAGATGCTTCCTCGACAGAGACAATGGAGATGGTTGCTTTGAGCAGGACCCTACATCTTGATGGTACCTGGAGAAAGATCCTTAGAGGGTAGATGGATTGGAGAACCCTGGACAAAGAGGGATGGACAGATTTCTCTTGCAGAAATAGCTGTTTCACACATCCCTCCTTACAGCATCTCAAGGAGAAGATACCAAGGAGCACATTTCAGCTTGGAGAGCTGATCATGGCTGGGAGAGGAGCAGGGCTGCCAAAGCCTAAATAATTCCCCCTGCCCAGAACAAGCCACCAGGGACAGCCACGTGTCCCCAAAGGTCAGCACAGGCCTTCCCTGCTCCCATTCCCCATGTGCACCAACGTCCAGGTGAGGACAGATACTGGCAACCAGAGCTGGCTCTCCTCCCAGGCCAGCTGCTCCCACGCCCTTGGTGCATCACCGGAGTCGAATGATTCTCACAGCTCTGAAGTTAATAATAACTCTGGAGTGATCACATCGGGCTTGCTCACCCCTAAAATCTTCTCCATGTAGCAGGTTAAAAAAAAGTAAACAAAACAAAACAAAAATCAAAACAAACCTCTATTCTAAGCCCAGCATAAAAGCTATTTGGGGGCTGCTGAGAGGTATCTGCCCTCCCTGGTGTAGGGACCCTGCAGAGATAACGTCTCCCCCAGCTTCCACATCAGGAGCAGAGGGGTCCCCCAGGGAGGTGACTCAGAAAATGTCTTTGAGAAGTCAAAAGATGGGGGCTCTCCATGCTCCTCCTCCCACGCAGCAGTTTCGGAACAGCCCGTGCTTTGATTCTCAGAAGGCTTCATCGCAACCTTGATGTAGCTCTTTGGGGTTTTATAAGCCAACCATTAAACAACAATAAAACAGCAATAACAGGAGGATCATTTACCAGATGTTATCACCTCCTTTGTCTGCATTTTCTCCTGCAAAATGTTCTGGCTGCAGCATTTTGCTCAGCCACCACCTCTGTTGACCTGCTCGTGGTGGCACAGGTCTCTCCAATGGCAGAGAAAAGCCCACCCTGCTTGGGTCCAAGGCATTAGGAGCAGCAGAGGGAGAAAAAACAGGGCTCTGCCCCAGCCCAGGCTCGGGAAGCTTTGGAGAACGGTTGCCTTGTGAGTCGTTCACGACTTTGATTCATGGTGCTAGAGATGCTTCTGCGGGAAATATCTGGTTGATGGCTCTGCTGAGTCACACCGCTGCTCTCCACAGTGATTCCTCCCTGAAAACACCTTCCCCACCTGGCTGGGAGCCCTCTGTCCAACAACACCTCCTACCCCACCGGTTTTTAGTATACATGGACAAGGGTGGTAGCTATCAAGGGCCCAGCAGATCGGTCAGGGCTCTCCAGCCTGCCAGATGCCACAGCGCTTTCCTTAAGACCTCATAAATGCTGTGTCTTGGTGCAATTTGGTCTGAAGGACAAATACAGAAAATCATAGAATCATAGAATAGTTTGGGTTGAAGGGACCTTCCCAGCTCCCCCAGTGCCCCCCCTGCCATGAGCAGGGACATCTGCACCAGCTCAGGTTGCTCAGAGCCCCGTCCAGCCTGGCCTGGGATGTCTCCAGGGATGGTTCAGCCACCACCTCTCTGGCCAACCTGGGCCAGGCTCTCACCACCCTCAGGGCCAACAATTTCTTCCTCATGTCCGGCCTGAATCTCCCCCCTTTAGTTTAAAACGATCACCCCTTGTCCTATCACAACAGGCCCTGATGGTGCAGGGAGGTCAGGGAAAGACTTGGAGGAGGCTTGGAGACACCGCCATGGATGGGAAGAGGTAGGAAAGTTCTCCAAGTGTGGACAGTGCACAGCCTCAGCCCCACCACTCCGAGCTTGCAGACCTCTGGCTGGTGTGGCCTACTCTAGGCATGACGCCGTGAGACCTTTCCATGTTGGGTGTTAGGGCAGCTTGTCCATCCCACACCCACCCAGAGCTGTGCTGCAACCACTTGGTGTCTGACCCAGTCCCCAGCCACCCTCTGGGGCAGCATTTCTCCCCCTGAAAGAGTTGGCATTGCGGGGCTGGCTCCTGCCCACAACCGTGCAGGTCCGACATCTCTTTCCGCTTGCACGTCGGACCTTTCTCCCAAGTTACCCCTCGGGGAGGGGCTTCCCAATAGCATCCACAAAACCACCCCGTTGCCTTTCTGAACCCTCCTTTTCCTCACAATGCAGCCAAGGACAGAGTGTCCAAGGACACGGCATCACTGGCAGGTCCCTTCTTGTGCCACCTTGCAACACGGGACAACACCTGGGGTGGCTTCATGGACTGATCTTCTCTCTGGCAACCAGCGACAGGACCCGAGGGAATGGCAGGAAGATGTGCCAGGGAGGGTCAGCTGGACATGAGGAAAAGGTTCTTCACCCAGAGGTGCTGGACACTGGAACAGGCTCCCCAGGGAGGTGTCCCGGCCCCAACCTGACAGTGTTCAAGAAGAGACTGGACAACGTCCTCAGACACACGGGGTGACCTGTGGGGTGTCCTGTGCAGGGACAGGAGCTGGACTCGATGATCCTTGTGGGACCCTTCCAGCTCAGGACATTCTATGATTCTATGACTACTCTGTTGGGACACGTTTTGCACGACTTTCACTCGAACAATGTATCCCCTGGGTTAAACTCAGGAGCAGCTCTTTCCTTGCCGGGCTTTACATTGTGAGTATCTTAAAATGCATTTTAAGCTGGCAGATGACTGTGGTTCATAAAAGAAAATGGGATTCATTTTTCTCCCCGGGTTTTTGCTGGAGTTTCAGTCAGCAGTGCCAAGCCAAAGCCCTTGAAGTTTTATAGCTCCCACTAATGCACCGGTGCTTCCCAAAGCAAACTATTTATGACCGTGCCACAGGAGGGAAGGTGGAAGGTCCCCACGGCAAGATATTTATAATACTGCTGATCACTGGCCTCTGCTTTTCCCCCCGAGCATCCCCTCTGCAGGCAGGATTTCATAAACGTTGCAGTGATCTCTGTTGTCACTCCTTACTCAGAAATCATCATCACATCTCGCTTAGGAAGAATTCACCACAAAGCTCAAGAGCTGAGCCCAGGTTCACCACCGGTGAGCCACTGGATGCTACATACCCATCATCCCTCCCCGATCAAAGGTAGCCCCAAATGCCATGAAAATCCTGTTACCCATGGGAGATGAGGAACAAAGTCTGAGACACAAAGAGGCTGAGGGGTCTGGAGCATCTTTCTCATGAAGAGAGACTGGGGCTGTTGAGCTGGAGAAGAGAAGCTGAGAGGGATCTGATCAATGGGATCAATATCTCAGGGTGGGTGTCAGAGGATGGAGCAGACTCTGTTCAGTGGTGCCCAATGCCGGGGTGAGGGGCAACGGGCACAGACTGGAACACAGGAGGGTCCATGTGAACATGAGGAGAAACTTCTTTGCTGGGAGGTGCCAGAGCCTGGATCAGGCTGCCCAGAGCGGCTGTGGAATCTCCTTCCCTGGAGACATTCAAACCCGCCTGGGATCCTGTGTGATCTGCTCTGGTGACCCTGCGTGAGCAGGTGGGTTGGGCTGGGGGATCTTCAGAGGTCCCTGCAACCCCAGCCACCCTGTGATTCCATGATATCGTTCTAGGGTCTCTGGGGACTACAGGACACTTTGGTCTCATGCTTTTCTTTGCAGAGGTCTCCAAGGAGGCCCCATTTGCCCGGTCCCCCTCCAGAGCAGGACTGTCACTGGTGAAGGTCACCCCTGGCCACCTTCTCTAAGAGCAAGTCCTGGCATAGTCATGGCAGCTGAGTACTATTACGCTGCCTTTCTTTTTCCATTTAGACTCAGGAGACCACTTCTGAATAATGCAAACCCAGGTCCTACCACAGTGTTTCAGCAGCTGGAAGGCAGAAATACCCTGAGGTGGCAGGGGGCAGAGACCTCCCCAGCTCATTGCACTGAATTTTGGGGCTGGCTACCAGCTTGCTGGATGGGAGAAGCCCCTAGAACCTTCTCCATGGACCTCCCCTAAGCATCACTAGACCTGATCCCCCTCGGAGCAGATCCAGGTAGGACTGACATTCCCGTCCGTGCTGTGGGATGCAACAGGGGGCAGACAGGGAAGTGTTTGAGTTCCAAGAAGGGCAATGGAGCTGGAGAAGGGGCTGGAGCACAAGTGTGATGGGAGCGGCTGAGGGAGCTGGGGGTTCAGCTGGAGAACAGGAGCTGAGGGGAGACCTTCTGATCTCTGACCTGCCTGAAAGGAGCTTGGAGCCAGGGGGGGTCGGGCTCTGCTCCCCAGGAACAAGCGCCAGGACCAGAGGAAACGGCCTCAAGTTGCGCCAGGGGAGGTTGAGGTTGGATTGCAGTAGGTTGCTCCAACTGAGTGTCCCCACAGCAATGTCCCCAGGTGACAGCCCTGTCCCCAAGGATCCTTGTGCCTGTGTCCTGCTCTCACCATGCCCAAAGGAGGAGCTTTGAGTTCAGCTCTGCTGTCAGACATCATAGAATCACAGAAGGGTTTGGGTTGAAGGACCTTCCCAGCTCCCCCAGTGCCCCCCCTGCCATGAGCAGGGACATCTGCACCAGCTCAGGTTGCTCAGAGCCCCGTCCAGCCTGGCCTGGGATGTCTCCAGGGATGGTTCAGCCACCACCTCTCTGGCCAACCTGGGCCAGGCTCTCACCACCCTCAGCGTAAAACATTTTTCCTCAAGTCTGGCCTGAATCAAAACCCGGATTTCACATCTCCATGCTCAGGGTGTCCAGGAGCCACAGTGCTGATCTTTAATTAAATATTCTCAAGGTACCACACACTATCATGGGTGAGTGTGTAATTTGTCATGTCTCCATTATTAATTGTCAGCTCCAATATGAGTAATTGTGCCCTCCTCTCCCCCGCCTCACTGCCCCAAGTCCCAAGCTGAGGAAAATTTATAGCTTTTTATTTTCTTGGTGTAGTAGCATGAGCTCAACTGGCTGGATGATGAAAAATATCCAGGCGAAGCACATGCTGGAGCCACGGAGGGAGTGCTCGGTGGACCATCAGCTGCTTGTTCTCTAATTGCATCGCTGCCTTGGTTTCCACTTGAGTTGATAATTCAGGATGCCACAAGCAGCTTCGTGTCAGCCATCGCCTGGGTATAAAGCTCAGCCCGGTGTGGCGTGGGGTTGGCTGGAGGCTGGGATGTTTGCTCCATCGCCATCCTACTCATCCTCTCCAGCAAGCCACATCATTAATGTGGTTTCCAAACCCACTTGTTAAACTCTGGAGATGGATTTGACACCCTGAAAAGCATGAAATAACAGTTCTCCGAAGCAACAGAAAAAAAAGATAAACGGGTCTGAAGGGCTCCAGGAGGAGTTTGTGCAGTGAGGAGAGAGGTGACACAACTGAAGATCACACTGGAGCCCTTTGCCTTCTTACCCATCCTGCAGCAGCCAGAAAGCGTCGGGCAGAAATTAAACAGGAGAGGGGGAATCGGTGATGAATGGAGGTGGCTCTTCACTGCAGCCCAGAAATCCAATCTATTATTGGAGCGAGTTCGCAGACTCACAGAATGGTTAGGGTTGGAAGGGACCTCTGGAGATCATCTAGTCTGACAATGTGCCCTTGTGGCCAAAAGGCCAACGGTACCTGGGCTGTGTGAGGAAGAGTGACCAGCAGGTCAAGGAGGTTGTTCCTCCCCCTCTGCTCTGCCCTGGGGAGGCCCCATCTGCAGAACTGGGGCCAGTGCTGGGCTCCCCAGTTTGAGAAGGACCAGGAATCACTGGAGAGAGTCCAGGGAGGGACACAGAGATGCTGAGGGGTCTGGAGCATCTTTGTGATGAGGAGACACCGAGAGAGCTGGGGCTGTTGAGCTGGAGGAGAGAAGCTGAGAGGGATCCCATCAATGTTTATAAATATCTCCAAGGTGGGTGTCAGAGGATGGAGCAGACTCTGTTCAGTGGTGCCCAAGGATAGGATGAGGGCCAACAGGCACGGACCGAAACACAGGAGGTTCCATCTGAATATGAGGAGAAACTGAGGGTGACAGAGCCTTCCAACAGGCTGCCCAGAGAGTTCAGAGAAGGACAACGGAGCTGGTGAAGGGGCTGGAGCACAAGTGTGATGGGGATTCCTCTGGTCCTGGCGCTTGTTCCTGGGGAGCAGAGCCCGACCCCCCCTGGCTCCAAGCTCCTTTCAGGCAGGTCAGAGATCAGAAGGTCTCCCCTCAGCTCCTGTTCTCCAGCTGAACCCCCAGCTCCCTCAGCCGCTCCCATCACACTTGTGCTCCAGCCCCTCACCAGCTCCGTTCCCTTCTCTCAACTCGCTCCAGCACCTCAAGGCCTTTCTTGTCGTGATGAATCATTTACAGCTGGTAGCAAGAGGTTTTGTTTTTATTTGGGGTTGTGAGGAGCCTTTTGAAGAAGCGTGGGACCCCCTGATATGCAAACACAGACTGGATGTCTCTGATCAGCCCCAGCCCATGATTATCCTGTAACCACGATAGCACAAGTGTCCCCTCCCCAAATGACCCCATGTCACATCCGTAAACTCATTTAACCTCCTCTTCTCTTTGCACCTTGCGTAGGTGTCTGTGCCCCTGCTGCAGGAATGATCCCATTCAACCCCATCTCGATGGGGACGAGTCCCCCACCGTGCTGGGGATGGGGCCACCCTGAGTCACAGGGCAGTGACTTTTGGGAACCAATTCCAGCTGGCTCAGCTCCCCACTTCTCCTACATCCAAGGGGGGTAAAATCTCCCAGATTAGGGGGCTCCCAAGCTTTTCTGGGATGGAGAAAGCCATGGAGAGGACTCCGACTCCTTGGGAAGGGACAGCCCATGCAGCAGAGGAGCACCGCAGGCAAAAATGCTGATGCAAGCAAATCCATCGGGAGGAAGACTGTGCCCTCTGGACTATTTTTGGCTTGTTTTTCTTAACTATGGAGCCACTGATCTATGATATTGTCATTGCTGTGACTCTGTAGTTGGAATTGCATCAAACCAGAGCTGCAGAGAGGGTTGCACATGGGTCTCAGGGGACCGGTAATGGGAGAAAGCCCTTCACCTCCTGTTTACACTTTAATGCCCATCCAGGTTATTCATTATTTATTGCTAATGTATTTATAGCACATTACTAGCACACACGGTGCTTTGCAGACATTTGGGGGAAAGGTCCTCTCTCCTTCGGATATCATGGTATAAATAGAGCGGTTTAACACAACGTGGGCTCTGCTGACCCATTGCCTTTGTACCCGAGCTCTGATGAGATGGAGGGTCTGTCTCTCCCCACCTGGGTCTTGTGGCTTCTCCATGAGTGGTTTTTTTCCTGCTGGGCTGGTGTAGCATTTGCTCTGTGCATCTGTTTGGTCCTGGATACACAGCAAAGCCAAGCCTAAAGCACCCGCTGCCTGACACGCATTAATCTGCACCCTTGTTCTCAAGCCAGGGACTGCAACACAGCAAAGCAAACTGGACATCACAGTCCAGTGCTGCAGGGTTTCATTCATTTGGGGTGAAAAAACACCCTGATGACTCCAGGTCCCATGCCAGGGGGGATCCTGATTCAGTGCCTTCACTTGTCCCTGCATCTTCCTTCACAGTTCATCAGGAATCATCTCTGCAACCCAACACATATCTCAGTGACCACATAGAATCACAGGAGGGTTTGGGTTGAAGGGCCCTTCCCAGCTCCCCCAGTGCCCCCCTGCCATGAGCAGGGACATCTGCACCAGCTCAGGTTGCTCAGAGCCCCGTCCAGCCTGGCCTGGGATGTCTCCAGGGATGGTTCAGCCACCACCTCTCTGGCCAACCTGGGACAGGCTCTCACCACCCTTCATTAGAAACAATTTCTACCTCATGTCTGGCCTGAATCTCCCTCCTTTAGTTCAAAACCATCACCCCTTGTCCTGTCACAACAGGCCCTGCTCAAAAGTCTGTCCCCATCTTCCTTCTCGACCCCTTTTAAGTCCGGAAAGGACGCACTGAGGTCTCCCCGGAGCTTCTCTTCTCCAGCTGAACACCCCAACTCTCAGCCTGTCCTCCCAGCAGAGCTGTTCCAGCCTCGGGTCATTTCTGGGGCTCCTCTGGCCCCTCTGCAGCAGCTCCATGTGTGTCCTGTGCTGAGGACCCAGAGATGAACACAGTGCTCCAGGTGACCACGACCAGCCCCAACAGACCTGCCCGCTCACAGCTGCGTTTGCAAGTCCATAATGTTTAAATGCAAAATCTTTGATACCATCTTAAAATATGCACCAGTTAGCTCAGCAGGTCCAATTCCACCTGATTCTCTGGATACCAATGAATCAACTAGCAGAAGCGCAGAAGGCTGGGACCCGGTCGGATCGATGGTGGCTGCGCTACAAAGTGGCCTTCACCATCTTCTGACCAAGTGGCATTTGGGATCTGGGTGCTGCCAGCTGGGACATATGAACAGAGGAGCTGCGGAGCAAGAAATGCACCGTGCACAGATAGGTTCTTAGGGACACGGTGAACTTGACAGTGTTGGGTTAACGGTTGGAGTCAGTGATCTTAAAGGTCTGTTCCAGCCAAAATCACAGAATCATTTTGGTTGGAAGAGACCCTCAAGATCATCATGTCCAACCGTTCCCCCAGCCCTGGCACTGCCCCATGTCCTGAGAACCTCATGTCCGTCTGTCCAACCCCTCCAGGGATGGTGACTCCAGCACTGCCCTGGGCAGCCCGTTCCAACACCCGACATGATTCTATGGTTCTAAGAAGAGGGGGTGGCGTGAAGCACCCAGCTGGTGGTGTGTCGCTGCTGGTGACCACTGATCCCAGGGATGAACTCATGACATCAGCAATAACCGTGGCCAGATACGGCCTGCAGGGACGTGCTGTCCCCACCTTGTTTTGTCTGCCCGTCCTGGCCTGCCTTTTATTTTCCACTTCTTATCTGCTCGTGCTGAGCAAACGCGACAGGAGAAGGTGGTTTCTGCCAGGTCATGGGGAACCAGCTTGGCCACGGGACCAGGGAGTCCCAGCCTGACTTGCAGCCCCACCGCCCATCACGTCTTTGTGCCACCCCTGGAGCAAGACACAAAATCCGGGACTTATTCTCCCATTCTCCTGCATCCAGGGGACTGTCCCATGTTGGACTAAAAGCAAATTTTTACAAAACCTTTTTACAATCCCAAGAGGGTACACGCAAGGGAGGGAGAAGAAACCATCTGGGACAAAGCAAAACCTGAAACAGGACCTGTCACTTCAGTGCCAAACCCCTTGCAAATACAGGTGGGAGGGTATTTTTAAGAGGAAAAACTGTCGTTTCCAACAGCTTCACATGGAAAATGTCAGAAGAAAATATCCCTCATTTTCCAGCATTTTTCCAAGGATACTCTCACAAAGAAATGAGCAATTCCAGTGTCACAGGCATGAATTTTAAAGGGATGCTGCACTTGGCTGCCACTGGCATTTGCTGAGCAAATGTTAATTGTTGGCTTCAAATGCTACTATTTACAGGTTATAGGATTTCTTCGCAGCAAAAGGGATATATTACTCTGCCCAAAGCACATGGCTAGGGCAGAAAACCACCACTTGAAAGGGACCATCAGGAAAAGAACAAATAAAAATAAAAAACAGGCCAGAAGAAGAAGAAATGCCCCATCCAAGAGGGCAGAGGAGGCAGAGTGTCTCTGTATGCGACGAGTTCCGCTCTGCTCCTTTCCCATTCATCCCAGCACATCTCACGATATCACAACCAGCGCATCAACTCTTCTCCACCACCGATACTAAAAGGGACTCAAGGTTGTGCAAGAGCATCGCCCTACAAAAGCAATTCGGTCTTTACATTTGTGGAGTAAGACTTGAAAACGTGCCCGGGAAAAGTGCAGAGGACAGAAAAATATTTTTTTCTGTTTTTTAAACCACCTATTATTTTTAAATCACTGATTTTTGATCTCTGAACTGCCTGAAAGGAGCTTGGAGCCAGGGGGGTCGGGCTCTGCTCCCCAGGAACAAGTGCCAGGACCAGAGGAAACGGCCTCAAGTTGCGCCAGGGGAGGTTGAGGTTGGATGTGGGGAACAATTTCTTCCCCGAAGGGCTGTGGGGCATTGGAACAGGCTGCCCAGGGCAGTGCTGGAGTCACCATCCCTGGAGGGGTTGGACAGACGGACATGAGGTTCTCAGGACATGGGGCAGTGCCAGGGCTGGGGAACAGTCGGACTCGATGATCCTGAGGGTCTTTTCCAACCAAAATGATTTTATGATTCTATGATTATGTCTTCAGATCTTCCCTTCTAACCATACCTGTGTGACGCGTGAGACAAAGGGTCGTGGCTTTAGTGACAAAAAACCCGGGGTGGGACCCAGTGGGAGAGGAGCTGGAAAGACCAAAGGGCTTCAGCTCTGAACCAGAGATGTGCTTGCACATCCCTGGGCTGAAAAAGCAGAATACCACAGGCCAGCATCAAAGAGGGGGAAGGAGAAGCATTGTCACAGAGCAGGTGGCCTTCCACCAGTTACTGAAGACACGGCGCAATTAATCAATTATCTTTGGAAGCCTCCAGAAGATGACGAGGTGATGCGTAACGGTCTGTACTGATTTGTAGGAACAAATCGCATCAACCCAACCGAATCTCATCCTGCGACATGGTGAT
Source organism: Caloenas nicobarica (assembly GCF_036013445.1). Lineage (NCBI taxonomy): Eukaryota > Metazoa > Chordata > Aves > Columbiformes > Columbidae > Caloenas > Caloenas nicobarica. The sequence goes on along the minus strand of NC_088245.1, from coordinate 214,608,925 downwards.
GGACTCGCGGCATTGGGGCGATGCGGATCTCCTCGCCTTTAACAGCAAAAAACCTTCGACATGATTTCAAAGGTAGAATTATGGTTTGGGGGAGATGGTGTAGGAGGATCCAAACCCGATCCAAGTCCAACAAGGGCTCGATGAGGAGCCTGTGTCTGAAGGGCTCCACAATCCAGTGCGACCATTAACAAATGGGAATGAAGAGCATCGACATGGTGGTCTGTGTCGAGATGTCAGGACTGGAAAACAGATCCAGAGCCAACCAGCAATGACACAGGGATGTTGCTAGAGAGAATATGAACAGGCAGGATCAAGAGGATGGATGGGAAGATGAGACCATAAATCCAGAAGTGACCCATCCTTTAGAGGATGGAGGAAGACCGGGGTGTCCATCTGCTCTGTGGGGTGTCCGGAGGCTCAGTTTAGGGCTCTGCACTTCAGGAGAGCGATGACCGAACTGGAGAGAGGCCAGAAAACAGTGGCTGTGAGGAGAAAGTTGGGAAAAAACTGTGTCCTCCACACCTGCATCTGAAAGGATGGAGGTCCCGAGATCGTTTTGAGCTGAACCAGGGCGAATCAAGGAGCAGAGCCGCAGATCCCTGAGAGTTCACAGCTTTGCTGAGATAGTGGTGGCATCCATCTCCCATTCTGGGACGTCACCAACCCCCCCCAGACCCCACACCAGCCATCCCTGGGGAAGTCCGGGGTGTTTGCAGCGGGCAAGGAAGGCACCATGGTGCCACCAGGCGAGAGTCCCCACGTCCCCAAAGCCACCCTGCCGCAGTACAGCACGAGAGCACACGTCTTCTCCAAACCTTGGAGCATCTCCACCCTTCAAAGTCAAAGGGTTGGGCTCCCTCTCAGCCGCAGCCAGCCTTCTGCTCTCCCGTAACCTCTAATGTCACTCACTGAACGTGTTTTATGGCTTTTGGAGAGGGAGCGAAGACACCCTGCCTCAACCTCTTTTTTTTTTACAACAGATGCTTCTTCTTCAAGGAGCCACAGAGAAGGACTGAAAGGTGCTGGGATATTTGCAGCCCAGAAGATGAGAGGTTGCCAGGACCTCCACCTGGCCCACCGACTGCCTTGTTTTCGAAAGTGCTATTGATTCATTAAATGTAGCAATTAAATGTGATAAATGGGCCCCAAAGTGCTATTTTGGGGGAGAAGAGGCTCTGTCCATGAGTGTTGCAGTGCACAACCCACCGGCTCTCCCCACTCCTCCTCCTTCGGCGCAAGAGTTGATGCTGCCCCGCGCTTAAATATTAAACGGCACCCAATTATTTGATATATTTCCAAGTTTGTTCTTTTCCCCCTGCACCTCCCACAAGCTCAAGCCAAATAATCACACCAGGATTCAAAATTTAGCCAGTCAGTCCCTGCAAAATTCAGGAGAGCTTCAGGGAGGGGGAAGCTCAAGGTGTGTGTGAGGGGGGAAATCCTTTGGGAAAAAGGTCAGGATCAGAGACAGGGGCGGGAAGGAGGCGAAAAATCAAGATCCAATAGAAAATGTGCACGGGACGGAGTTCATTCAATGCAACCCCCAGCTCAGGTTCGTAGATGTATTTAGGCACCCAAAGAAGGTCCAGCACCCAAATCCTGCTGCTGACTGAACACAGCGCACCCAGCCCCTGCTTGTGCATCCAAAAATCTCATGCCTACCCTAACACTGTCCCCCATGGCCAGGAGTTTGTGATCCCAGAGTCACAGCAGCCTGTGCCCCCCCCAGCCCTCAGCAGCCCCCCAGGATGGTGGCAAGACCAAGGCAGGCTTTGCAGCAGAGGTAATAACTTTTATTAGCCTGGCGGATACAATAAAGAGAAAATAAAGCCGGGAGCGCACAAGGGGCCAGCGCCACGTGCCTGGCGCCGCTCGGGTTATTTATTTCCAAGCCAGTCTAATAAAAGCGATGACCTCTCCATCCCTCGGCATCGCCTCTCCCAGGAGCACGGATTGTGTTGGTGGATGGACCTCACCTCACGGCTCCCCGCGAAGCTGGCGAGGGGATGGGGACCCACGAGGGACGATGCAAGCGAGTTCCGAAAAGCCAAAGCAGTGATCACTTGGAGGCAGCGGTGAAAAACCTGCCCGTGCCTCCCCCCGCGATACATCCCTCAGGGATGCCGCAGGGTGTCCGGCTTGTTGGGCAATGGGGACCAGGGCTGGAAGGGGACCAGGACAACCCCCAAATCCTCCCAGGGCTGGGAAGAGACCGGGACAGCCCCCATTCCCTCCCCAGGGCTGGGATAGGGGCGCCCGCAGCAGCCTCCCGCTCCCCCCGTGGTGGGAAAGGACCGGGACGCTCCCCAAATCTTCTCCAGGGCTGGAGGGGCACTGGGACATCCTCTAACCCCCGCCGGGTTGGAAGTGGACCAGGACGGCTCCTAAATCCTCTCCGTGTTGAAAAGGGACCGGGACAGCCCCCAACCCCTCCCCGGGCTGGAAGGGGACGGGGACACCCCTTAAAGCTTCCCCGGGCTTGATGGGGACCGCGACATGCCCCAACCCCTCCCTGGGATGGAAGGGACCGCGTCAGCAGCCCCCGCCCCGCAGCGGCGGGGACCGGCGCTTGTGAGCGGTGCCGAGTCGAGCTGAACCGAGCCAAGCTGAGCCGTGCCAAGCCGAGCCCAGCCGAGCCGAGCCCAGCCAAGACGCGCCGAGTCCAGCCGAGCCGTGACAAGCCGAACGGAGACGAGCCCAGGCAAGCCGAGCCCAGCCGAGCCGTGACAAGCCGAACCAAGCCGAGTCCAGCAGAGCCGAGCGCAGTCGAGCCGAGCCGAGCCGAGCCGCGCCTCGCCGAGCCGAGCGGAGCCGTGACAAATCGAGCCGAGCCCAGCGAAGCCGAGCCGTGAGAAGCCGAGCCCGGCCAAGCCGAGCCCAGGGAGCCGCGCCTCCCCCCCGACGGCAGCTTGCCCGCCGCGCTCCTCCGCCCAGCCCGCAGCGCCAGGCAGCCCCAACCCATCCCCCTTCCCTCTCCTCCTCCTCCTCCTCCTCTTCCTCCTCCTCCTTCTCCTCCTCCCCCGTCTCTCCCCCCAGCCCGATTTGGGCAGCAGCGCGGCCGCCGCTCCCCGCAGAGCCGCCGTGTGCGGGCGCCGCGCCGGAGGCAGCTCAGCCCCGGGCGGGGCTGAAGGGAGGCAGGTCCGTCCCCCCCACTCCCCGACTCCTCCATCACCCCCCTCTCCATCACCCCCCCCCAGCCCTGCATGCCCGGGCAGCGAGCATGGCCCGCAGGCAGGTGCGGGCAGCGGGCAGCGGGGGCTGGTTGCCCTGGCTGGGGTTCGCTTTGCTGCCTCTGGCCGTGACCCCCGGCGCCCCCCCCGGGAGCTGCCCGTCCGCCTGTTACTGCGTGGCCACCCCGGAGCTGGTGCAGTGTCGGTACGAGAGGTTGGAGGAACCCCCGGGAGAGTTGCCGCTCACCGTGCACAACCTCAGCATCGTCGGCAGCAACCTGAGCGTGTTGCATCGCGCCGCCTTCGCCGCCCGCCCGCTGCCGGACCTCCGCTTGCTCCGCTTGCACCACGATAACATCCAAAGCGTCGAGGACATGGCTCTGCAAGGCTTGCCCGCCCTGCGTACCCTCGACCTGAGCCACAACCCGTTGCAATCGGTGGCCGCCGGTGCTTTCGCCGGCGTGCCGCTGCTGCGTACGCTGCAGCTCAACCAGGCGCTGCTGGCCGCCCCGTTGGAGGACCAGCTCGCCTTGGCCCTGCGCAACCTCAGCTTGCGGCGCTTGGAGCTGGCGGGCAACGCGCTGCGGGCGCTGCCGACCGCCCTGCTGCCCGCCGGCCTGGAGGAGCTGGACCTGCACAACAACTCGCTGCAGCGGCTGGCGGCCCCCGAGCTGCGGATCCTGGACGCGCCGGGGTTGCGGGGGCTACGGCTGACGTTGGGGAACAACCCGTTGAGTTGTGACTGTGCCCTGCGCCCGTTCCTCGCCTGGCTACGCGCCGCCGCCGCCCGCGTGCCCGACGCCCGCAGCCTGCGCTGCACCGCGCCCCCGCCGCTGCGCGGGGCCGTCCTGCTGCGGCTGCGGCCCGAGGGGCTGGCGTGCACGGGCGAGGAGGACGGCGAGCCCGGCCAGCTGGAAACGGCCTCGTACGTCTTCTTCGGCATCGTGCTGGCCCTCATCGGCATCGTCTTCCTCATGGTGCTCTACCTGAACCGCCGCGGCATCAAGCGCTGGCTCCACAACCTTCGCGAGGCTTGCCGCGACCAGATGGAGGGTTACCACTACCGCTACGAGCAGGACGCCGACCCTCGCCGTACCAGCGCCATCGACACCCCCGGCCTCTGACAGCATCCCCGGCGTCCGCCCACCATGCCACCCCTCGACGCCTCCGCTCCCGGCATCCACATCCCCATCCCCTTGCCATGGCACCACCGAAATTAGTTTCCGAGGACACATCAGCCTCAGGGATGGGTGCTGGGGTGCATCAGAATGGGGTGCACCCTCCCCGGGGGGCTCCAGACCGTGCCAGAATCAACCCCGTCGCGCTGATTCCCGCAGGCTGGATCCGTTTTCCCCATCCCAGCGCTCACGGGCCGGGGATGCGCATTCGGATCACCCCCCCGGGTGCCGTAACGCTCACCCCGGTGCTGCCGGGAGGATTATGAGCTGCTTCTCGTGTCTCCTCTCCAGCAGTGGTGGTGGTTTTTTCGGTGGCTGTGGGATGCTGTGAGTGTCTGCTTGGCACATCCCAGGACGCAGTGAGCAATACCTGAAACTGTCCTCCTGGATGTTCCTGGAGCCTGGACTTGACTTTGACCATGTACAGCTCTCTTTCCTATTAGATTTCTATTTGACAGATGCAAAACTTAATGTGATTTCTTTTTTTTTTTTTTTCCCTTTTGCTCCAAACACAGAGTAAAACACACCGGCCAGCCGCTCCCCCTGAGAAGCGACGTGCTTTTCCGAGCCCGTTTAATCCATTTGGTTTTGTTTGATGACATTTCCAGCTCTTTCCAGGCACAAAACGATGCAGCTGTGTAGGAAACGCCTCCGCCGGCTGCATGCATGTTCCCCAGGGCACATGGGGCCAGCCCTTTTCTGCCTCTAAAATATATCCTAGACTAGGCTGTCTCGGCACTTTGTAATTTAAAACGAGCAAAGCAAAAGCTCTCGACCTAGTTTATCCACCCGTGTTTGCTTTAGAACCGTGCCTGTTACTATATCTTAGAGCAAATATATTGAAAGCTGCATCCACTCTTATCGTCTATTTTCTATAAAGCTGCTTGCAATGGTTTCTGAATATCCCCCTGGCTGAGGCAATGTTACTGCGGTTGGTTGCTGGGTAAGGCAGCTGTGGGCTCCTCTGTAATTTTGCTGGTGCTTAGAAACTTTTTTTCCTGGGCTGGTTGGTGGCCAGGGATGCAGAGAGGTTTTGCACGGCTTGTGCAGAGCTCAGGCTCTGCCAGTCCTGGTAACGGGGCAGAGACTTGGGAAAATTGTCCAGGTAATAAGTTTCTGAAGTGTATTTTATCTCCTGTGTGTTTTGGTACCTAATTTGTGAGATATCAGAGTGCGGAGCATCTACAGATGCAGGGAGAGGCAGCGCGGGGCTGCAACTCGCAGCATTTCCCAAAATGAAACTGTAGATCTTGCAATGAGGCATCTTAAAACGCTGAATTTCGGTACCAGGCTAAAAAATTAAGTGTTGCATTTTGATGCGTCTGCGTTTGCCTTTCTCCGTACTGGGAAGCTGATACGGGTGAGGACGGGGCTGCATCCTCGCAGCCGGCGCCGGTGTTTGCCGGGTGCTTTGGGGTCCCTCACGTGGGGAGCAGCAGGTACCCGGCATGGTGGGTTTGTAAAGAAGAGTTTTGTGGGATTTACGGTCCCCTGAGCCTGTGTGTGTGTGTGTACTCAGCCGTTGCGCTGGGCAGAAAGCTTTGCTGGGTGAAAGCACAGTTATCATTAATATTTCCATCCCCGGCATGCCTGGAGTCACCGGGAAGGACGTGACCTGGTGCAGGGTCCTTTGCATTTTCCCCCCTTTCCTTTTTTCGCCTTTTGCATTTTCCCCCATTGCTTTTCCTCCCCTTGCAAGTCCAGGGTGGAGGTGGCCAAGCCGGTAGGGAAATGGGGCTGGGATGCGCACGAAGCCGCTCGTCTGAGCTGTGTTCAGGTAGGGGTACGGCACTGGGAGTCAAAATGATTTTCCTGGGTGCTCTGGGCTGGTCCTGCTCAGCAGGGAGCTGGTTCCCACTTCCCAGGGAAGCCCCAGAGACCCCCAGAGCTCAGCTCATTGGAGACGAGTTGTTCCAGCAGAAACTTGTTGCATTTCGGGGACCTTTCCCTGAGGTTTTCTCGCTATCCCAGGAGCTTGTGGGCTCCGGTCCCACCTCACCATCCCATGCTAAAAGTTAGGGGGCAGGTTTATAGGGGAGAAATCTCAGCCTGTCCCTCACCCTCATCCGCTTTCCCACCTCCTCCCTCTGTTTTCCACCCTGGTGCAGCCAAAACACATCCCCAGAACAAGAGAAAGGGCTGAGGGGTGGATTTCACACCCTGTGCCGGGAGCAGATGGTGCTGAGCATCGCAGGTTATCCCAGGTTGCAATTCCACCGGAGCAGCATCAATTTTTTGGGATGATGCTGGGAAGTCCTGCTGAGATTTAACATCTTGCAGTGAGGAGGAGGCTGCCAGTGCCTGGTGATAGATAACGGGAAGGAAATCGCCTCCGGGCAGATAAAAAATTGACCAAACATGTCCCGGCCCCGAAACCCTTTGCCGAACGGCATGGCCGGTGCGGGCAGCTGGTTGCTCCAGCTTTTCCTGAGGTCAAAGAGAGGGATGCGGTGGCTTTTGGTCCCCAGGGATGAGGACGCTCCTCTTTTCAGCACCGGGAAGTTCGAAGCATCGTGCTCCGCATCCTCGCTGGGTGCACTGACCCCCTCCGGGGAGGCAAAGCCCCGCCAGCCCGGCAAAAGTGACGTGCGAGCAGTCGGACGCGGGTGTTTGGGTAGAAAACCAGCTGCAGGAGCGTAATTCTTGCGGTTTGTTAATGTTAATATTATTCTGCACAGCACATACCCCACGCATGACAAGCCAGCAGGGTTTGGGAACCTCGGGGTTAGTGAAACCAAGACTTGTCACCAAGCCGCGACTCAAAAATGTGCTTTTTGGGTTCCCAAGGACAGCTGTGTGTTCAGAGCAACGCGGTCGCTGTCGTGTTTCCGTGTGGTCCCTCTCCACAAAGGTTACTCTGGCTTCTCCTCAAGCCGAACAAGTTGCAGGATATAAACAGCTTTTGTGATATGAATCAAGCAAAGGATGCTCGGAGCCCTCTGCGGTGGCTCATCACCAAAAACCAGGGGAAAAACCCAAAAAGGGCTGTGTATAAATGCTTATAAGCTGTCGCTGCTTTGCAATCCAGCGTGGTCTTTCAGATTTGCTTTTCAACCCTTATTTCCCAAAGTTCTCAGCCATTTCTTGGCCCGGTCTGACCAAGATTTAGCTGAGGAGGTGGATGTGGGGGCAGCGTCCATCCTCTCCCCGCACACATCCTTGTGGGGTTTAAGTGCCCGTGTCGCTGGACCAGGGCAGCCCAAGAGCATTTCAAGAAGGATTTTTGCTCGTTTTTGGTGAAAATTGCTCCGTGGCATTCAGAGCTACAAGAGACACGCTGAGCCTGGTTTCATTTAGTGCAGAAGAGGCCAAAAATGCCGGCGTTTCCATTGCCGCGTGATTTATCCAGTGGAAATAACGGGGCTGGAGCATCATCCTCATCCCCACTGACCATGGAGATGCAATGTCCCAGCACTTGGGCAAGGAAGAAAGTCAGGAACAGCTGCGTCCCTCTTCCAAAAATACACAGAATTAATAACAATTCATTCTCCCCAAGCAGCTTCACACCAGGCTCCTTCATCCCCATCCTCCGTTAGCAGGGATTAACCCAAACCTACTGAGCGAGAAAAAAAAGGAAAAAAACCTCTGCTTTTCATTTATTCCCTTAGGAAAAGCAAGTGGAAGCTGTTACCCTCATGCATTGGGGAAACCGAGGCACAAAGAAAGCAGGGCCAAGTTGTTGATAGCAGGGAAGGGTTTGCGCAGAAAAACCACAGAAATGGATTTCGAACCTCAGCAGTTTCACTTAAAACTCTGGGCAGTTTGGGGACGTCCAAGCCCAGGACGGTCCCCGCTCCGTTTGTCCTTCCTCTGGCTCAAAAGTGGCCCAAGGGTCTTGCCAAAGAAATTGGGATTAAATAGGATCCTGCTTATTTCTCTGCGATTCTAATTAGCCCAGTTGGGATAATGCTGAGGGATGGGGGGGTCACGGCATGAGCAGTGATGTGACCCCCGCCCGGGGTGACAGGGACAGACAGAGATGCCCAGGCAGGACACGCAGGATGATCAGAGCTGGGCTGGGGGGATGCAGCTCCCCACACCCCAAACCTGAAGCCCGCACCCCAAATCTGAAGCCCAGCAGCTCCCCCCGCCCCCCAGGACACCCCCATGGCCTCGTGTGCCCCCTGTCACACAGGTCCCCAAATATGGGGCCACCTCGCCCTCTGTTTTTCACCCAAGTCCGGCTCCGGGCAGCCCCGCAGGACCTGGCACAGCACAGCCCAGGCAGATGGGGAAGGACATGTTTCCACTAATCTGCCCCAATCTGGATTATTTTTCCAAATAAACCTGGTTTTGCAGCTGTTTTAAACAAGTTTTGGGCACGTTGGGGACGGGTGGGGTTCTGGGGATGAGGGAGAAGCTGGTAGGGCTGGAGGGGATGGAGGGGATAATGTGGCTGCTGGGTGTCCCCATGTCACCAGGGTCCCGCTGTTTGCTTGGAAAGTGGGGAGCAGAGCAGCTTTGAGGGGATTTGGGCAGCATAACACCCAAGTCACAGGGCTGGGATCATCCCATGGTGCTTATCATGGCTTTGCTGAAGTTTACCCCTATCAAAAGCCACCGAGAAATAATTTATGTTGAGGGACAGGTGTCAACCCCAAAGCCCATCCCTCCCCACCCCATCTCCCACCCGAAGCGGAGCTGGGATCTTCTGCAGCTCACGTCAAGGTAACATGGCACAGAAACAGTTTCTGGCCATGGAGAGAATCACAGAGTCATTTTGGTTGGAAAAGCCCCTCAAGATCATCGAGTCCAACCGTTCCCCAGCCCTGGCACTGCCCCATGTCCTGAGAACCTCATGTCCGTCTGTCCAACCCCTCCAGGGATGGTGACTCCAGCACTGCCCTGGGCAGCCTGTTCCAATGCCCCACAGCCCTTTGGGGAAGAAATTGTTCCCCACATCCAACCTCAACCTCCCCTGGCGCAACTTGAGGCCGTTTCCTCTGGTCCTGGCGCTTGTTCCTGGGGAGCAGAGCCCGACCCCCCTGGCTCCAAGCTCCTTTCAGGCAGGTCAGAGATCAGAAGGTCTCCCCTCAGCTCCTGTTCTCCAGCTGAACCCCCAGCTCCCTCAGCCGCTCCCATCACACTTGTGCTCCAGCCCCTCACCAGCTCTGTTCCCTTCTCTCAACGCGCTCCAGCCTCTCAAGGCCTTTCTTGGCATGAGGGGCCCAAAACTGCCCCCAGGATTGGAGGTTCGGCCTCCCCAGTGTCACTGCCCTGGGCCTGCTGGACACACTATTCTTATGGCCAGGATGATCCATGACAACCAGTTTCTGGGGGCGTGGGGATATCTTGGAGAGCCAGGGTGAGCAGGATCGACCCAGGGCAGATCGGTTTTGGTCCCTCATCCTGCAGAAGGGTGCACCAGCCAACCCGCAGAGCTTCTCCACCGTCCCAGCACGTTTCCCAAGCACTTGCCAGCCCGACATTTACAAATACCTATTTTTAGATGATCTTCATCACTTCTAGTTGTGCAGGCTCCTCAGCCTCAGAGGACACATCCTCAGCTTGGACAGAGACAAAACCAGTTCTCTCCCTGCGGGTCCTTCCCCCTCCCATGGTTTTGCACTGGTGTGACTGGTCCCAGCAATGCTCCCGGCTCCATTCCCTCCCCATCGTGGTATAATTTGCACAAACCTTCCTGCTTCAGATGAAGCCCCTGTAAAGGACCTTTCTGTGAAGCCCTTTTAGGGAGATTTCCGTCTTCTTCACAAAGAGGAGCCAGGATCATCTCTGTAACATGCAAGTGGAGAGAACATGCGCTCCAAACCCACGGACATGCTGTTCTGCATGGGCAGGATGAGCCTCCAAACCCCTAGGGATGCTCCTCTCCATGGGCTTGATGAGCCTCCAAAGCCATGGAGATGCTGTTCTTCACGGGCACCATGGACCCCTGAGCTCCCAACCCATGGACATGCTGCTCTGCATGGGCAGGATGAGCCCCCAAAGCCATGGAGATGCTGTTCTGCATGGGCACAATGGACCCCTGAGCTCCCAAAGCCATGGAGATGCTGCTCTGCATGGGCAGGATGAGTCCCCAAAGCCATGGAGATGCTGCTCTGCATGGGCAGGATGAGTCCCCAAAGCCATGGAGATGCTGCTCTGCATGGGCAGGATGAGTCCCCAAAGCCATGGAGATGCTGCTCTGCATGGGCAGGATGAGTCCCCAAAGCCATGGAGATGCTGTTCCGCATGGGCACGATGAGTCCCAAAGCCATGGAGGTGCTGTCCTGCATGGGCACGATGAGTCCCAAAGCCATTGGAGATGCTGCTCTGTGTGGCCTTGATGAACCTCCAAAGCCATGGAGATGCCGTTCTTCATGAGCATAATGGACCCCTGAGCTCCCATCCCACAGACGTGCTGCTCTGCATGGACAGGATGGACCCCTGAGCTCTCAACCCATGGAGATGCTGCTCTGCACGCACAGAATTAACCCCTTTCCATCCCCATGGGACACATTTCCAGAGCAGTAGGGCACCCTGAAGGCTGGGGGAACCCAAGGGTGCAGCCATGATCTGGGGGATTCACCTCCTGCCCTGTCCCTCTTCGCTTGGCAGGAACAAGAACTGGCCAGGCTGCCCATGCCTACTACAGCAGTGGCACCGAGGGGTCAGTGTCACTGTCACCTCCTTGCCAAGGACCCTGTGTCCCACTGGCTGGTGCCCCACCAGCAAGGTCCATCACACATGGACCAGAGCTGGGGGATGTAGGATGAATTTGGCTGTAGTGCTGGCCTTTTGGGTGGTGGTTTCTCCTGTGCTCTGTGCCTCAGTTTCCCTTTTGGGTAGGAGAACAGTTGAGGGCCTCCCCTTGACCCCAAGGAGCAGTTTTGGGAGCTGCTGGTCCTACTCCAAGCCCTTCGAAGGAGCTCCAGGTGCTCACGTGTGCTCCATGCACATAAAAATAACTCGTTAGTGATGGGAGGAAGAAACCCTCATCGCTTCTTGCTGCTGACGTGGTCCCCACGAGCACCTGGGGCACCAACTGTGTCCTCCCATGGCAAGATGGACGCAACCAGCAGGACTAAACCATGAGCCACGGGCTCCAGAGACGACTCGAGAACCCACAGAGAGCTGAACCCAAGGGACAGGCCACGTGGGCTGGGCTTGGCACGTTGGTAATGAATTTAGTTACTAAATTAACATTTAAATTGACAAGACTGGAATGTGAAGTCAGACACCACCGTCTGCCAGGACTCACCAACCTCTGGTGACTGTCCCTGGGTCCTGGTGCTTGGCCAGGATGGATGCTGGGACCTCCATTGTGACACTCTCATCCCCCAAACCGCTCCCACGTGCCCTGTGGTGGCTCCTGGAAGAGATGTCCCCGTTCCACAAGGACAAAGACAGCAAAACCCGGTCCTGGGGTCCTGAAGCACAAACTGCTGCTCTGCCCCCCAGCCCCAAACCCTTGGTTGTCCCCACAACTGCAGCATCCACTGGGGTTCTGTCTCTCTGCACAGGCTCACGGTGACATCCAGCGCCGGCTGCTGCAATTACAGAGCGGTGGAGCCTGTGGAGGCTCAGCCATCGCTGACCTGTCCCTGTCCTGTCCCTCCTGGTCCCCGCTTGGCTGTGTCAGGGGGTGACGCTGATGCTCCCCTTACCCCCGGCCCAAATGAATCCCTCTACCTCCGCATCCCGCGGCTCTTTTCTCATTTAAAAACCTGATTCGGGGGTAGGGTTAAGTCTCTCCGTCCGTTGCGTTGTCATCGCAGCATGGGGAAAAATTGCGAGCGAATTCTGGCGAGCTGGCAGGAGAGCGGCCCCGATGTGGAGCAGCCGGGGGGCTCGTCAGCCTTGGCAAGGAGAAAAAAGTAAAAATAAATTAAAAAATAATAATTAACACGCAGACCCTCCCTGGGACAAAGCCCGCAGCCATCACCGAGAGATGCGGGAACCCTCCTGGACACGCTGCTGCGCCCCCAGGAACCATTGATATCAACCTCTGTGATGCTTCAAATTTGCTTTAAAATATTAAAGCCGAGCTGGGGTTGAAATCAGCTCATGTCTCAGAACCAGAAGAACCCCAGAAAATCCCCAGCACGGGGCAATCTGAGAAGAGGGGGACCAGCGAAGGATGGTCCCTCATCTTCACCAGCTTTCCTGGTAGGATTTTTATGGAGCTGAAAGCTCTTTTTTGGGCTGATTTCCACCCCTTTGGGTGAATCTCTCCCCTGCAGTGCCCACCCCAGATGGTGGCCGCTCCTCTCCCCTGGTCCCCTTGTCCCCAACCCTCACCAGCTCCTTTCTAGGCTGTTGCTTTTCCCGAAGCGATTTGACCCCCGAAACACCAACTTCTCCTCAGTTCTGGCTTGTGCCCACCTTGTCCTACGGTCCCAAACATCCAACTCTTCCCACCCGCTCCCTGGTGGCATCAGCGGTGACTCGGGGTCACAACCAGCCCGTGGTGCTCCGCCCTGGGACAACTTCAGTGCCGAGACCCTTGGAAACGATGTCACCATTTGACAGGCTGGATCTCATTTAGCATCATCGTCGTCTTCTTCGGGAAACGCTGTTGTTCCGGGCGTTTTAGGTGTCCGAGTGACACACGGTCAATATTCCTCCTACGCCAAGTCGGGAACAATTGTGTCCCAGCTCGGTTTTTGAGGCAATAGCGTTTGCACAAAGAAGACCAAAGAAACACGAAAGATTGCTACTACGAAGAGAATATTTTTTATTAGTTCTAACACTTCATTCAGCTAAATCCACATTGCAATACACACAAAAATACGTCAGAAAAGTGCAAATTCTCACTCTATTTGTAATATGCCCGAGTTTTACACAACAGCCACTGGGTGGACAGGAGAACAGATCCAGAACTCGCTGGGATTCCAGACGAGGAGAACGAAGCAACTTCAGATACTTCAATCACCTCGTACAAAGTCTCTCTTGGGCACAGAAAGGGTGGAAAAGGATGGAAAATGTCCTGGGTGTCAAGTTGGACTCGAACCATCCAGGTGTCACCACGCAGAGTGCCCCCCCGCCTCTTACTTGGGGAGAAAAATGTGGCAAAAAAGGAGGAGGAAAGACAAAATGAAGCAGTGACAAGAATAGTTCTAAAATTAAAGAGAACATCCAAGTGCTTTTTATAGCACACCGCATGTTCCACCCCGCTCCGAACGACAGAAACGATCATCCCACCCGGTGGCTTCTCTGAGAGTTTCCCACAAATGCGCTGCCTTTAATAAAACGGGAGCTGAAATCCCTAACGTTTCCGAAGCCAAGGAGGGGATACAAAGTGCTGAGTACCGGTAAATCGGGGAATACCACTGGAAATTTCAACATCCTCCAACTAAAGATACAACAGCGGCTTGAAATCAGGCGCTAATTGGGGTGGAGGAGCCCCAGGCAGCGCGTGCTGCGTGTTGTAACTCACCTCAACGTCTGAAACAGAAATAGATTGAATTTTAATTCTTAATTTAGGCTGTGGGTGACACAAATAAGCACCTCCCCTACTTGGATCAAATAGTATTTAAAATGAAGGAAATTAGAAGACCTACTTGGGGCAGATCCCACTTCTCCTTACAAAGGTCCCATCCCATTGGAAACACGAGTTTACCACATATCCGAGAGGGGTGGAGATGAAGCCTGTCACATCAAAAAGGGAAAAGCCAAAAAAACCAAGCCCTCCTTATTTTATCGAACGCTAAAACCAAATCATTGGCTGTCTAATTAAGAGTTTAAGCCAATGACTTGCTGTAGACCAACCTTTCAAAAGGTGTGTTTTAACTGGAAGCGCCTATTAAACGAATCCGCAGCGGACTTTGATCTGGTATCTGCTTCCTACTCGGGTCTGAAAAGCCTTTGTTCTTATCTGAAAAGTAGCAAAGAGCAGCTGACAACTGAAAAAAAGGTTGTGCACGAGCCCAACAAACTCTAACACAATGTATAACAAAGTTCCAGAGCAATGGAAAAAAAAAGAAAGAATTACAGTCCTTCACAGTAACAGAAGTCAGGGAAGCGAGATGGGAGGGAGGAGATAAAGAGTTCCAGAAATGGAACAGTATAAATATATCAAACGGTTCCAATACAGTAGGAAAACAATGGCAGCAGCGGTTTAAAAACAGCAATAGTTATTCTAACCCATAAAATACATTCAACACATTGTGCCTGTTGCTGTCATTCCAAAAGCGCCGCTACGTCTAGAACTTACTGCTCAAATCTATCGACGAGAAGAATCCCAAATACTTAAACCCTGTATTTTTAAAGATACTGAACAGCTACCACCACCTAAGAATGCCAATTTGCCAGCATAATCCCAATTTTCTTCCATCCTGTGTTTCTAATGCTTGCCTACTGATATAAAGCAGATCTCGCTGGGAAATTGCAGATTCCTGCTTTCTGTAGAAGCACAAAAATAACTCACAAGACATCACCCCTAACGCTAACGGCTACGATATACACATAGCTGGCCTCGCCACACACACTCCGCTTTTTACAGTGTTCACCTTTGCTCAAAATTCTGTTCCGAGTCGCTCGTTCTCTTCTGAACTACTGGGAAGCGATTTAAAAAGCAAAAATCCAAAACGCCTAAAAGCTTAAAGCTGATGTCGGTGGAACAAACGGCGAAGCCTCTGGCGAATTCAGGGCAGTCGAGATGCCGATCTGCACCTTTTTTGTGAAAACCGAAGACGAAGCAGCAGCCAGAAATGTCTTCACGCCTTCCGAGTGCCATACAATAACATGAGGATACTCTAAGTGTAAATGCTTTCAACTTATTTTCCCCGTCGCATCAGTAAAACGTACAATCAAAACCAACCAAACAACAACAAAAAAAGCTTTTTGGCATTAGATACATTTCACTCAGCTGCAGAACGATTTGGGAATACCTCTTCTCCACATAAAAAATAAATAAATACGGGCAGTAAATAAGAATTTGTGCAACACATGGACCTTCTGCAGGACATGTACATTCATATATGGCAAAAATACTTCTCTGCGGTTATAGTGCAAAGCTGCTGTCAGCATGAAATACCCGATATCCGCACAGCCACAGAAACCTCGGTGCTCTGTAAAGCCATCTAGATGCGACATATACAAATAAAACACTCTGCGCCATCCTACGGCATCAAGCTGCAAGGGTGGAATAAGAGAGAAGACAAATGTAGAGATTTAACAACAGTGGCAAAACAACGGCTTTAATTTAACCTTCAATACAGAGGTTAAATGTTCGTTTTTATCTATTTCTTTAATTCCTGCAAAGGGATAGGGGGGAGATGTCCGGAACATCACTGACTTTATTCTGAAGGCGTATATTAGAAATTCAGTAGCGACTATTATTCTCAGTTAATCAACACGCAATTTTTCCTGAGTTGTTGTTTCAGTTAAAGTGTATTCCAGAGCTTTTCTGTTCCAAAATAGGGCTTTTCTTTTCTGAAATCCTAAATATCCACATGAGAATTTCTGCATCAGGCTGCTTTTTGGGGAAAAAAAAAGCGATGAGCAGCATCGCTTTCTACTCAAGCAAAGGTAGGAAACAGCTAATGGGAAATTGTTAATAATTTGCCCCAAAAGATGAAGAATAACAGTGCTTGCAAACTGCTGTTCTAACAAATCGGTTTATAAGATGTGACAAAAAAATTAATGATGATTTAGTGACAGGAAAAATAAAATCAAGGATGTCAGTGTCTCACCTCCACTTTCTTCCTTTTTCATTTTTAATATATAGTATGAATTCAAGCCATCAAAACCAAAACAGTCACTAGCTGCAATTTTCATACATTACCGAATTTCTGAAACCTTTATTAAAAAAAAAAAGCTTAAGCCCCTTCAAAGATGGGGGACAGCGGGACAAAAAATGGTTACAAAGCCTATAGGAGTTAAAATGGGCCATTTAACTGAGGAATAAATAAGTTTTTCCTCCTTTGGAAGCCTCAGAAATGCACAACGTAATTCAAACCACGGACCCGCGTGTGTTGCCACTATTGTTTCACCGTCAAGTCGATATTTGAAGATACACACAGGAAAGATACACTGCACCAAGGGCACCTTGACCAACAGAAGATGCTTAAATAGGTGGAAAACGTCATATCGAACAAGTCGCCTAAACGAGAACTGCCAAGCGCTGAGCTCTACTTCAACATCATTTTGGAAATTAAGACCTGTAACGATGATACCAACACTCACGCACAACAGCTAGGAAGAAGCAGGCTTTTTTTTTTTTGTCAGTTTGGAGTGATTGCTTCCTTCAAATGCTGCCCAATTTCCAACTTTTTCACACAAAAGGTATTGATACCTGAAATGAGCTTAAGACAAGACCTACTGGCTAGGATCAGCTGTCTTAAACAGCAGTTCATTTGCATCGGTGTGGGTTAATTTGGTCAAAAGGACAGGAAAGTGTAACAATAAATACAATTTAATATTAATATAATAATAAATCCTGTTCTTTTCTCTCATTTCCTCTCCTTACCCCAATTTTCTAGCCCAGACTTTGGTGAAAAGCCTGACAAAAGAATGCTGCTTCTTTAGAGAACACAACTGTAGCTGTTTGTTTAACACACACACACACACGTATTAAACTGAATTCTGTTCTTGGTTCCTTGGTTTCACACGCCACGGTGCCGGCGGCCGCTCCTTCGAACAGAAGTTATGGGAGATCTAAGCAGAGCGCCAGATCAGTCCGTTCTTGTCAGGCTCCAGAAAATTCGCAATCAAAGCTTCAATAAGCTGCTGAAGTTCTTCTTCCAGCACGGTTCTGTCACTAGGAAGAGAATAATATCACGTCAAGGGGTGGATAAACACCAAGCATCTATTTAAAAATAAAATAAAAACAAGATCTGATGGTGATGGACTAGCTCTACATTTCCTACCAGCATCAACATGTAGAGACTCCATCCATTTGTTTCGACAAGCTACTTTTTGCTAGTGACAAAGCAACATTAATTTGATTTTATTTAAAAAGTAATGGCCACAAGAGGGCTCTGCGCGAGCAGAGGGGACACAAGAACTAAGGACTGCGAACCCAACGCGCGACTGGTCAGACACAGGCTGTAAATGGATTAAAAAGTCAGAATGAGCTACTAATAGGAAATGTCAATATCCCATATTTTTCTCTATGTGGCGTTTGGTATCTGGTTGTATTTTGACTAATGTGCAATTTAGGGGGATTGAGTAATTAGGCAAAGTGTCACAGCTCACAAGGGGACACTGTAATATACTGATCTTTTCCTTATTTAAACATGCAGCCATTTATTCGAGTAAAAAGGCAACATCCACACGCACAAACACTAATATATTGCAACACTCCTCTAAAAATCCATAATCCCTCTCCTACCCTCAACGTCTCACTGGAGGGAGAGGAACTCAGGCTGTTTTTAGAGGAGAAAATACAAACCAGGCTTCTTTACATTTGCTGTGTTCATTTGTGGAACTGGCAATAATGAATATATCGCTGCCCGTCAGGTCACCACCTCCTTTTAAAGAAAATACCTAAAAACGCTGCCATAAAACTGAGTTTCCTGATGCTCAGCTTTTAAGAATAATCAATAAACAGCAACTCAGAAAAATATTCGCAAAGCTATTAGAGAGAAGAGTGTCTTTTGAGGTTCCTACAGACCATTTAATGCCTCGAACCAGGGAAGCTTGAAAGCTTTTCAATTTTCTGTTCCAGATAACAATTGTTCTTAACCATAGGTATTACTAAAATTCAAGGTCGATGTATTTTTCTGACTTGCCAGAATGAACAACAGCAGAAGCCCAAATGAAGCATCAAAGCATCTGGCCTTGACTTGTGTTAAAATTAGGTTAAGGGCAATTTTTCTAGCATTTATTTCTTGCTCGTTGGTGCAGCTGTTTGGCTCAACTGTATCTTTCCTTTTCTTCAGCGTCTACAACAAATGGTACCTTGTCCACTCCCAGGTTTATGGAAGCATAGAATCACAGAATCATTTTGGTTGGAAAAGACGCTCAGGATCATCGAGTCCAACCATAACCTAACTCTGATACTACTCCATGTCGCTAAGAACTTCGTCTAAACACCTTTTAAACCCCTCCAGGGATGGTGACCCCAGCACTGCCCTGGGCAGCCTGTTCCAATGCCCCACAGCCCTTTGGGGAAGAAATTGTTCCCCACATCCAACCTCAACCTCCCCTGGTGCAACTTGAGGCCATTTCCTCTGGTCCTGGCGCTTGTTCCTGGGGAGCAGAGCCCGACCCCCCTGGCTCCAAGCTCCTTTCAGGCAGGTCAGAGATCAGAAGGTCTCCCCTCAGCTCCTGTTCTCCAGCTGAACCTCCAGCTCCCTCAGCCACTCCCATCACACTTGTGCTCCAGCCCCTCACCAGCTCCATTCCCTTCTCTCAACTCGCTCCAGCACCTCGAGGCCTTTCCTATAGAGAGGGGCCCAGAACTGTTTCCAGGATTCACGGTTTGGCCTCCCCAGTGCCCAGCACAGGACGGTCGCTGCCCTGGGCCTGCTGGCCACACCAGTGCTGGTCCCAGCCAGGATGCTGGTGGCCTCTTGGCCACCTGGGCACACGCTGGCTCATGTTCAGCCGCTGGCACCAACACCCCCAGCTCCTTTTCCGCCGGGCACTTTCCAGCCGCTCTTCCCCGAGCCTGGAGCGCTGCCTGGGGTTGGTGTGACCCCAGTGCAGGACCCGGCACTTGGCCTTGTTGAACCTCAGACAACTGGCCTCAGCCCATCCATCCAGCCACTCCAGACCCCTCTGTTTGGCCTTCCCACCCTGCAGCACATCCACACTCCCACCCAACTTGGTGTCACCTGCAAACTCACTGAGGGTGCACTCGATCCCCTCATCCAGATCATTGATAAAGAGATTAAACAGAACTGGCCCTAATACCGAGCCCTGGGGACACCACTCGTGACCGGCCAACAACCGGATTTGGCTCCGTTCACCACAACTCCCTGGCCCAGCCCTCCAGCCAGTTCTTTATCCATCGCAGATACACCATCCAGGCCACAAGCTGCAGCTTTTCCAGGAGATGCTGTGGGATACAGTGTCAAAGGCGTTACTGAAGTCTAAGCACACAGCTTAAGCCTAAGTACACAACTGAAGCCTAAGTACACAACTGAAGCCTAAGTACACAGCCTTTCCCTCATCTACTAGTTGGGCCACCTTGTCGTAGAAGGAGATCAGGTTGGTTCTAAATGAAGTGAGGTTGTTCTAAATGAAGTGAGAATTTCCATGCCCACATAAACAAAGAAGTGCTTTCATCTACCAGACAATCAGAAAGTTCTCTGACCAAATAAATACAAGTTTCCGGTATAGAGCTGCAATTCAGAAAACCGGGGTGTAGAACTACCACTTCTCTGACCTGCTGTTACTCCACCATCAGTTCAGAACAATTTAAAAACATGATTCAAAAGATTGCAATGGTCAGAATGTTAGGGATTGGAAGGGACCTCGAAAGATCATCTAGTCCAATGGTGTAAACACACTATATTTTTTTCCCCCTTTTTAACTGGAAGAAGCTGAATCCAGGTGGCTGCCAAAAGGGGAGAGACCTCTAGTTGCTATCCAGAAACTCAGAGCAACACAGCAAATTCCCAAATACCACAGGAATCTACCTGGGTTTAAGGATATTTGCACAACTTCATGACTTTATAATTCCAAGAGAATAAGGAATTAAGTTAATTAAAGAAGTCTCCTACAGTACCAGATGCTGAAAATTCAATTTTTCTGTCTTATTCACTGGAGAGAGGGGTCTCTTATGAGCAGGAATGTGCATCACCGGCCAGTTTAACAGGCTGGAACAGTCAGCTGAGGCTCAGGTCTCCAAGAAGGCAGAAGAATCTCTCTCTACACAGGGAACAGACCTCAAATATTGATTTTTCAGCCCAAAAGCACCTTGCAGCACGTGCACACAGACCAGCCACTGACCTCTGTTCAGGCAGCGCGCACATCTCCGCATAGTACTTGATCTTTGGTTCTGTTCCGCTAGTCCGAAGGGTGGCAACGCAACCATTTTGAAACGTAAAAGTGATCATCTGGCTGCTTTTACTCACTGGCAGCACCTGTAAAAACAATATTTTGTTACAGACCACCCCAAGTAACACAAATGCGGCGGGTTTTTTTATTTTTATTTTAATACAGCATTCAGTACATAGAAAGCTAAAAAAACGCGCTGAAACCTGCTGCCTATCGCCTCGATCAGACTCAATATTTCAGGATAACGGGACTGCCTTTTACTCCCACTGCAACTCCAACATCTGGAAGCCCAATAGGCTTAAGAATTGCAGGAGCCTCAAGCTCAATTTAATTTAAAAAGTTCAGTCATTATTATATCAAAATAATCAACACTATAGTGAAGCCATTTTACATTTCAGCAGTTTTCTTCCCAGTAAATGTTGTTAAGTGTTCTTAATATACAATGGTAATTATATTGCCATCTTAGCTGACAAAGAACATCTCTCTGTGCAGTTCCTGGTGCATTTAACTTCTAATTTCTTCAAAAAGAGAACCCCTCCTGCAATAATACTTGGTAACTCACCGATTTCTTATTCGGCTGGCTGCTGTCATAGCCAGTGGTAATATCTCGTACGTGTAAAATATTGTAAATACCACAAAAGCTTGGATAACACTGAGGGGTATCGAAGTTCCGAAGTTTCTCAAATATCCTTTTGATCGTAGGAGGATCATAGCACAAGAAATAGGAAGTCTTCGAAATGTGATATCCATACCTACAAGCAGATTGACATTTTCAGTTAAAAGATTCCAGTTTCCTGCACGTTCGGTACCTAAGGAAAGCCCCAGTTTGGAAAAGCAATAACAGAACAAGAATGCAGCTCTCACAGCTGTGGAAATAGATATTTATAACGAAACATTTGGATTCCGAAGCCAATTTCACAGTATTACTCAGATCATCTTAAGCTATTTGTAAATTCAAGCCAAGGTTTCAGATCCAAAGAAACAAAGGCCAACCACTTGGCCAAGTATAGCCTCGGTAGCCCTCAGGAAAATAATATACAGTATCATTCCTACACCACGTTGAAATTTAAGTTGTCCTTCACTATATTCCACCTATTCCTCGTTCTACAGAGACCCTTCTCTGCATCTTAAAAAAAATAAGCGTGACTAGAAGATGAATCCTTCTCTTATGATGATCATGGACAGCTTTTTAATCCAGCTGTGCAGAATTGTTTCTGCTGCAGTTCGCTTGCGACAGAGCGAACTCCTGAGTGCCACGAAGAGACAAACGTCGATCGTCATTTGCGCTTCCTCGTTCCAGGGCCTGCGGTCGGTCTTTCTGCTGGGCCGGCAGGAAAATAAATGGCATCTATGATTTGCTGTAATTGTGCCAGTCGTCCCATCGAAGCACAGGAACTTCTCCCAATAAACTCGGCTTATCACAATACGACTTTTCATTCTGACATAAACATGTTCCTCATTTTATTGCTGTCTATTGAACACAGGCTGTTCCTTTAACCTCTGTTCTATTACAAATCTCTGCCAGAACAGCACGTGATCTTCTAACAATCCCCAGACAGTGTTTCGGTAAAAATCTTAAGTGTTTAAAGAGAGGCACACTAAGATATAGCTACCCAGTAAAAGATAAGTAACACAGCATGAATTAAATATGAGAGAAAAGTTTGCCCTGGGGAATCCGTATGCAAAATTCTACTTTTTCCACGATTTATTGCAGAAACATGATAAAAAGCATCTCTTTAGTCTTTTGGGAAACGTGGCATTCAAGTGGTATCTGTAATTCTGAACACTGCAGCATCAGAAAAAATAACTTATAGTGAGAAAACATCTGAGGGACGTATTAAAAAATACTTACTAGATTATTCTCAGCTCCAAAACAGTGAAGTAGAACACGCTCCTGAAAAATACAACTTACGTTTCGTATATCTCAATGAGTTTCTGCGCTAGCGTGAGGTTGTTGTGCTCCAGGTACGTTGCAATTTCCGCTACGACCACAGCTGCACTCACACCGTCTTTTTCCAACACCGATGTGCCACACATGAAGCCTAAAAATAAAAAAGATTGCTCATGGAAAAATAAGCTGACATACTATTACACTGATTTACTTCAAGTTTTAACCTTTTCCCTGGAAAATAAAATCGGTCAATATGCGTAAGCTGGTTTTATTACTGCGTATGCATTCCTGTTTTGTGTGAAATCGAAGCTGGGGTTATAGGGCTGGAAAGACACATGTTATAATCAATTAATTGATAACATCTGCTCTCTGAGGGGAATCTCACATAGTCCAGTGCTAAACACACAGTATGGCCAAGCTGCCTTCTTTCCAAAGGGATACACGTACAAGATCTTACTAATTCCTTATGGAATTCTTGAATTTTATGAATGAAACTGGCACCCAGGCAACACACCCGTTTCAGTGCATCCCTCATTTTAAAATGGCATATTTTATGTGAATATGCTGTCCCAGAAAGCTGCCATTTATCCTAAAAAGTGGAGAATTCCTACAGCCGAAACATTCGCTACACAGTTCTCCGCAGGTAAGTGGTGTCAGCAAGATTACCAAGATAAATAGAGTGCTCAAGGCAAGGTCAACAGGAATATTCACATATTTCCACTTAATGCCATCCCTGCACATGTCTGGATCCCTCACATATTGTTCCAAAGCATGAAATAAACTTGTTTTTATTCAGAGGGGACCGTGCACAGGTCCTGGAGGAACTGCAGTGTTGGATTGCGTGACCAGAGCGAAGCGCTTCCCAGTTCCACAGAACAAATGAGTCCTCACAGAGAGGACCCGTAAGAAATTAAAGTGCTTAAAAACAGATCCTATGCTTAATTTTGGCTAAAAGGCCACAAAGCAACAGTAGTTTGGCCCTGGCATCTCAGGACTTTCAATCTGTATAAGAACAGGTTTGTATCACGAAGCTGCACAGGATCAGTATCAGAATCGGATGTCTGAGTGGATCATAAATATTCGTAGAATCATAGAATGTCAAGCCCAGTTCCTGTCCGTGCATATGACAACCCCACAATTCACACCATTTCATTGTGGGAATGACTATGTTCAGCAGGGAAAGAAAAACCCCTTGAGGAAAATGCTCAGAATAAAACTTTAAGACACTGGAGAACAGATCCCAAGCTCAACACATACCCACTCAGCCACCTTGGGCAAGTAATTGAACTCTTTGACCACATTTTCCACCAAGGAACCCGTTGCTATCTTGAAATATACTCATGGGGTGCATATGAGTTGTTGGGAGAGTCTTTTTCTGCGTGCGTACAGCCCCTAGAACAATGCAGACTCAGTCATCTGAAAAACAAGTTATCCTGGCCACGCAAGATGATAGGAAGAGTTCTTTAAAAAGGAATACAAAGGGCTGATTCATCCCGAATTAACCACTTTGCTCTGTTTTAATGCAGATGTAATCCACTCGTTGGTCCACGTAAGAAATCTTCCGCACGCCGGCGAGTGCAAACCTCAGCTCTCAAGAGTACGTGACAATTTTTACCTGCCCATGGGGAACATGTCTCCAATGTGAGACAACGAACTGACCACAAATACGAGAGTTTTTCCCATGTCATTTATTCAGAGCAGCAAGAGGGAAGAGGGGACCTGGTTTGAGGTTTGTAACACCCCATAGTAGCTTCCACATTCCTTCTGCCATTTCCACATCCAAGCAGGTGGGAGTTGTTATCCATCAACTGTTTCATTCAATCCCCCAATGCCAAATTAAAACAATGACACAAAACGCCATCCCACAATCACACATTAACACTCTCCTGAATTGTCGAGCGCACTCTTGCAAGGGTGAAAAGTGTCAAGTGATCCAGAGGTGGGTGTCGAGCTCTGCCACAAGAGAATTCAAAATAATTGTGGTGGTGTTTGACAGGGAGTAAAATTCATGGTGGTCTATTAAATCAATGGCAATATAATGCGGAACGCTGCAGATTTAAAAACCAAGAGCCAGATAGTGCACAAAAGGGAGACAAGAATGGAAGAGAGAAGCAGGAAGAGGAAAATGGATATAAATGTAAAGGAAAAGACGAGTGGTGGGGAAAGAATTGTGGACAAAGTACTAACAAGTTGTTATTCTCTATGTAGCATTTATGATGCTAGTTGGCAAGTTGATTTGATGAGAGCAAAGTACTACAACAATAAAGAATAAAGTATCTTTATGTTTCTTTTCATTACTAAGACTGCTCCTTCTTAGGTGCATTTTTCCCCTACAATTCTCAATATTTTAAAGGGATATTAATACACATACCAATAGACTCTTCAAACGCAAAGAGAACTTCTTTTCCATTATCTAGGAGATCTTTCACTCTGCTTCCAATCCATTTAAAACCGGGGAGCGTTTCCTGAAACAGGAAAAAAAAAATAATGCATTAAATACACGTTTTCTGTGCCGTTTCAAGTTTGGAAGTTCAGGGAAAAGAAATGGAGACCTCAGACTAAAAGAAGAAAAAAGAAAGGAAAAAAAAAGATGACGCTTTCAAAATTTTAGGGTCAATGGGAAAGATCGCTTCAGGATCTAAACAAAGCTTAAGGACATTTTTCTTATTTTCTTCAAATAATTTCCTTGAATTTACATCTAATCAATTGACCGATAGAACAGGGACAGTAAAGACAAACGTTAGACAAGTTGTATTTTCTGTATAGATTACGAAAGTAAGGCAAAGAGTCACTGGGCAGCATTTTACTAGTGAATACTCAACTAGGACACGAATATCAAAATCAAGGAGTGAGAGACTCTGCTGCTCTCTAAGATAAGATAAGATGTTCCGTGGTGCTTATCAGATGAGACAACAGTACAAAGTTATTCAAGAAGAAAAGTTACAGAGATATAAAAAGCAACTTTGGGTGATGGGAGGGAAGAGCATTGCCTGATTTCTTCAAATCACACAAAAGTAGTCAAAAGAAAATGGTCTTTTTTTGGAAGGTACAAAGAGGCAAAGCTTTTAGAGGAGATCAAGGGGTTCTGTAAATTCCTGGTGGTTTTCCAGTCAAATGTGTCCCCTTCCAGAAAAAAAAAATGTGAACAGTATTTAGTGAGTTAAAATCCACTACGAGGCAGTGAGATTCAACCTGATCAAGCATATCTGGACAATCACTAAAAATTGTTTACAGAGTTGCTTTCAATTTTAGTTTTTAACTTATCATTGTTTGGCAAAATATTTTCTCCTACTGCATGTGGCTTTAATTAAGACGCATATGAAACAAGACTTGGAACTCTGTATGTTTGTGCTAAGCTTTAGAGCACTTGCATCTCTCAGGGCTAAGATCCAACAGAAATCACAGCAAGTGCTTGATTTGAATGTAAAAATTAAAATAATAATTGCCCATCTGCAGGGACACTCCCAATTTTCTTTTTTAGCAAGTCCTCAATGAAACTACATTAAAGATCTGAAGATAAGAGTTCCTCTGCCTGTCACAATTCGAAGCAAAACCAAATTTAAAACCTACTAGTGAAGGAACATTGTGCAACCTCTGTTTGTTACAAATCCATCAAAAAACACCCAATTTTTGTAGCAAACACACCAAGTTGCACACACTTTCATTCCCTCACACAGAAGGGTTTATCTCTAGGAAAATAACCAAGACAAAGGCATTTCTCTTACACGTAATTCAGGTTTTAATCTGTGCCACCTGTTAGTCACAGCCTCCTTGCAGCTTTGCATAAGCTAATTTCACCGTCTGCATTCGCTGCAAGAATTGAGAAACACTGCGGACGCTGAAATCAGGCCTGCCTAGATAAAAACAGCATTCTCCGCAAGTTGGAACGCATAAAAACTCCTAGCCAAAAGACTGGAAATCATCTGGTTTTCATTTCATAAAGTCATAAGTTGGGGGGCAAGATGAAGAACACAGCGATCAGATTTTGTTCTGCCACAACGACACCATAAAAAAAAACACACTCACTTCGAAGTGAAATCCCTCCTTAAGAGCAATGGCCCTCAAAATTTTGGAGGAGACTGTGGTAGCCAACATGTAAACGTTCTTCACATCCGCGTCTTCGGAGCAGTTTTCCTTCCAGCAAGAAAACATCCACCACCCAAACAAAGCCGCCAGTTCGTTGCCAGTGAACACCTTCCAGCGGCCGCTGCAGACAGGAGAGAAAAGAGTGTCTTTTCATGTTTTCCACCTCAAGGGGAGATATTTTCTGCGGTCACTGGAACAACCGGGATCCGAGCATGACAAGCTGCTCTAGACAAAGCCACCGCACTAACAGGATGCCACATTTATCACGTCTCGATGATTTACAAGCCCAGCGCACTCTGTTTGCGAGCAAAGATACCAAGTATCTTTACCGTCTAGCTTTAAAATAGCTTAGGTCTTTTTAATTTCTCAAACAGAAGTAGTCTATACAAGTCTATACGTTGCAGACAGGCAATGCCTGCACAACTGTGCATTACAGACAGTTACTTACACAGCGATGGTTTTTTGGCCTGTTAGTGGGAGAAAAATAATTTATATTCAATATGAAGCAGCCAGGAAAACAAAAAAAATAGCCCACAACAGCTAACTGTCCCAATGCAGAATTTGGTTAACAGAAGCGAAAACACAATAACAACAAGATTTTACTGTCTTTAGTAAGTTTTCAGTTCAATTTTATTTGGCCATTTACTGTAACACTGCTAAGTATTTAATCTTATTAACCAGTTATTAACTGATTTTATTTAAAATACATTATTTTAGGTGAAGCTATACCAAAGCATGAAGCCAGTAAGGAAAATAACCCAAATAACTAAGTCACAACAGGGAAGAGTGGGTTGAAGGTGCGTGACTGTCAAACATTTGGGGATATTTGGCAATTTTCACTAACTCTGCTGCAGAAAGAGGGAAAATAAAAGGTCCCGTCACTTACTTCTCCTGCTGTTCTGCCACCGCGAGTCTATCTGCGTCTGGATCAGTGGCCACCACTATTTTAGCGTTTTCTTTCTCTGCGAGCCTCAGTGACAACTCCTGGTGGGAGAAGAGAAAGGGAAAAAGAAAATATAAAAGATAAAAATCACAAGTGCAAAAATCCAGTCTTCCTACTTACCTATAACATGCAGTGATATAAAACCTCATATGGATTGTTGTGACAACCTTGATGCACTCCCCCCGTCCCAGTCGAAACAAAGGATGATGTTATGTCTTAAACATCTAGTTTTTGATACTTTGGTCAGAAAAGATTGCTGGCTGTGGAGCCAGACACCTTGTTTTGTCTTTCCCAAGGTTTTGTGAAACAACACATAGATTTTTAAGACAGAGGCAATTAACAGTGTTGCTGTGAAGGCCTCAGGGCCTAACTGGGATGACAGAGATGAACCATCTGTCGGACAACCAATTACCAGAAGCAACCACAAACCAACAGCTATGGGCAGAACAACTCACTTCTGGTCAGCACTGTGAACTTTCCCCTTGTTTGAAGACCCCAGACCCACTTCCAGACAAGTCTTCCTAAGTAGCATGAAGAGCAAACAGAGGGAGGAGATGAACCGCCTGTGTGCAATTTGACTACGAGTCAACCACTTCATTCTATAAATGCCACAGCCTGGATGAGCCCACTTTGAGCTCTCCCCGCTAAATAAGTGAGCTGCATGGCAATGGTTTTACTACTCACAGGTCAGTGGATGAGCCCAATTCAAGTTCAATATTAATCATTTAGCTTAAGTAGATGCACACTAAATATAATGAATTATTTAGAGATACACGGTTGTATGATTTTTAATATACTGTTTGCTACATGTTACTTGGTAAGTTGGATTTGCTAAAATTTTAAGCTGTAAAGTTCTGCTCATATTTACCAAAAGCAAGTACAAACTACACTGAATGCTTATAAGGCCCATTTTGCACTTTGCTGAGAAAGGATTTATCCAGACAAAACAACACCTGCAAGGCCATGGACCATAACCAATGTCTACAGCCGAACAAAACAAGGGCCCACGTGGAGTCAGAGAAAAAGATCCAATGAGAAGCAAGACGACCCCAAAGTGAAATATTGCTATTGGACTGAATCATGGTGTGAATGGTTCATAAAGATATAAAGGTCTATGGTTTTCTATGCTCGGTCGGACCTCTGCGCAGGAACCCAGCTTAAGTCAGCCCTCCTGCTATTCTACTCCATTAATTTTTTTTTTTTCCTAAGAATTTTGTCTCCTGAAAGTCTGCTCTGCGTACGGTTATCAGGCCTCGCCTGAAAGTTTGCCTCTGGAGCTTTAAACATAGAGTCCAGAGCAAATGGTTATCAGGGAGAGAATCCTGAAAAGTTTGCTTGGTGAACGGATACAGGCACCTGGAGAGAAGTTCAGCAGCATTCGGCTTGGCGTATTTCCCCCATGCAGTAAATAATAGAGTGAACCCGCCACCAAACTCTTTAAAGTCGCACTTCTCTCTAAGAAATCTAAACATTGTTCTGCAGTAAGCGGAACCCTAAATTACTCTCTCGCGACAACCCCCCTCCAGAGGACGTCATGGGACTGATTGACCTGTGGAGCCGTAATATCTTTGTCTCTCCCTCTGGTATCTAAGTTTTCCTTCTCTCTCTCTCTTTTCCTTCTTGAACATATAAAGGCAACATCGTTCTAAGTTCTGCTGCTAAAGTCTTGCTAAGTTTTGTGCTATATTAATATACTTTCGCCAAGTCACTAATCGCTGTAATTTGTATTCCACCAAGTGCTTTTAGTAAATTCCTAATTGAATTAGACCTCTGGAGTGATTGTCTGCCCTTCACTTTGTGTTACCGCACAGACATACCCAGAGTTAACTCACACCTGATCTCATCTGTTGGGACAGGGCATGTGTTGCCTTCAGAGTTAACTCATCCCTCATCCCACCTGGTGGGACGGGACAATTACCTACAGCTGAAAGCCACACAGTCTCTGTTTTCTTCCTATCCAAACGGAGGAAAGCTCATAAAAATATGATGAAGTAGAAATAAAAATACCAGCACAGATTCTCCTTCTTCAGGATTTGGGCATTTGACAGTCGAGAAGTCTGGATCTGGATCTTTTTGTTCAGGTACCGGAATGGGGGGCCGAAAGCCAAATGCTTTGAAAGCCGCCCGCACGTAGTCATGTCCAACTCCATGAAAAGAGGTATGAACAAACTTCAAATTGGTTTGCTCGTTGAGCTCCCTGAGAAGGAAAAAAGAAGTTCAGTAAGATTTTAGTTATTTCGCAAGGCTACTTTCATGTGGGAAAGCAAAAGCAAAAGAAAATGCAGTTACGCTTTGTACTATTCTGCTGACTTGTGCATTGATTTCAAAGAAGGAACCAGGGAAAAGTTCTCATTTGGACTTTCACTGGAAATTGCTGGTTTAAAGCTGCTTCTCCTGGAAAACGAGACATTTACCTTCTGCTCAATCAGCTGAAAGCCTCCCAAGAATGAACCGTTAATTTCTGCAAACTCAAGCTCTTCTAGCACCCTGAAGATCTTACTCTGGCTCTACCTACATTATTCATCCTCCTCCTTTTATCCTTGTCGCCTGCCCCCCTTAACCTTAATCTCCCCACTTTTATTCCATGCATTCACACCTCAGCTTTACTCTGAATTTCTGCATTTTATTCAGAACTCTTTGACCATATTTATTTGCATAAAATGGTTCACATCAGGGTGCTTTATTGCAGACGAGTATCCAAAGGCAGGTTGTTTTATTGTCAATTTAGTCCTAATGATGGTGACCATCTAATTTAACGACACGTCAGAGAGGGATGGGGTGAGACAGAATGGAGAGATGGCCAAAAAATTATTCCCACCACTCAATTTTCCACATGTAATCTAGAACTTAATTAAAAAAACAATTTAAGTACACTTTGCTTTATACAATACCTATGATAGCAGATCTTTTTCAGATCCTCCATGTAGCTGTCACAAATTTTCTTCAGAGGATCCTGTCTAAGGGGGCTAGTGTCTACTAGATTCTCATTCCAAGAGCCATTCCATGGTTCAACGCACTCTTCTATACATTTGATAATTTCCTTATCATGAGGAGCGGTGATCTGGGCTCCATTTTCCCAATAAACCTGGTGGAAGTTTAAGGAAAACACAACAGAGTTTATTTACAAAGATGATAGACTTCAGAAATTCTTTTAGCCATAGGATTCTGCATATTTCCTGCGTCTTGAAGTCACAAAGGTTGGCATCAGACCAGCTCCATTCTCAAAAATCACATGGAATCAGATAGTTTACGACTTTATTTATGTAATGATAGTTACTCAGCAACACAACCTATTTTCAAAAAAGCTGGTGTTCAACTATTATGTCTGAAATCACCTAGACATGAGAAACAGGAACCAGGCACTTAAATTCAGCGTTGTGCAAACAACAACAGAAGAAAAACACCTTCTCCATACTCTGGCATTCCTTTTGAAAAAGAAGCACAACTTGCTTTTGAAATCGAGGCAAAACAGATAAGCAGTGTGCCAAGGTACACGTTTTTCCGTAACTGAACAACTATACTCTTTCAGCTAGAAACCCTGTCAAACTATAAAAAGGCTTTGTTAAGGAATTATTTAGATGCCGGTTTCCCCACAGTTTGTTTCCATTAGTATGGTTGAATTCACAGCGCTGACTTTCTACTCCGACCCATCCGTCTCTCTTTTCTTCTGGCTTTTACAAAACCCATAGGTACTCGGAACCTTCATAACTCTTTATCAAATGTGGTCAGAATTGTCCAAAACCTTCACAAGCCACTGAATTCGCAGGGGAAACAGTGAAAGATAAAACAATTCTTCTGAAAGACTAGAAAAGAACCCAATATCTTAGCAAAAGTAAAATGCTTGGTATCAGAAGACACAGACATAATAGCTTCTTGATAAATGAAGCACGTGGAAAACCGATGTGACTTGTTTTCTTATTCACTGCAGAAGTAGAGGCTAAGCAGAAGTAAAGGCTGGTCAAGTACTTTACAGCTTGTTCCGCTGAAGACGAGCGCAGTACAACCACGTCTCTGAGTTACCTCTGTGCAAAGTGAGACCAGTTTTCCTCTCATTGCCATTACTCACCTCTTACTAAGCTTCTAGAACGCTAAATTTAAAGTTTAGAGTTTAGTTAAGATTCTTCTCAAGTTTAGAAAGGAAAAACTGCATTACAATAATACATAAGCCGCATTTGCTATTACAGATGGTCATGCTGTTCCAAGCGTTCAAAATGAAGCCGCCTGCCTCTCTCCCAATGCCCAGAAAAACCACCTTAAAGGGAGCACCACACTACCACACAGTTTCATTAATCAACTATTAAACCATCACCATCTTCTGCACAGTTACATACTGTGTTGACAATTTGCCTAAGCTCTAGCTTAGTTTTAAACTCATTTTTAAGTCTAAGAGGCGAATGCATATTTGCTTAAGCATTTCTTCAGCTGCTGATTAGACTCTATGGAATGTCAAAACAGACTTGTGCTCAATATATACCACAAGTTCAAGCTTTACCTTGTATCCGTTGTCCTCCTTCCGGTTGTGGGACGCCGTGATCATCACACCAGCCACAGCTTTGAGCTGCTGAACAGCATAGGGCTACAGAGGAAACCCAGAAATGTCAGTTTACCCAAGAGTTCTGCAGCTGGCGTAAAAAAACATTATATTATTAGGACAGTTACGCAATAGGATGCCGCAGGAGAAGCATCTCCTAATGTTTCACTAGTTTATTTGCAAATCGTATACATGAATGCGCAACATTCCCTTTCCTGTAGCTAATAATAGAGGGAAAGCTTGTTTTATTCTGTTGCATAGAAAGATTATTCTATTTCCCAATTACATAAACAAAATTGCTAACTGGCCAACTAAAGAAAGTCTACACTAGCATTCGAGGAACAGAAAACAGGTGGGAACAGAATGAATTCACCAAAAGGGTTTTTGAGAAACAAGCTACAGGTATTTCTGGCTAAAGAGCATCCAGTTCTTCCAGTTGTCCCCTCCAAACAATATCCACAGCACACTAGAAAAACTTGCAGAATAAGGATTTAAAATGCTGCAAGAAAAAGCTTCTGGAGAACAGAAAGCTCTGTTTTTTGAGATATTAAAAGCAGAGGCAATCCTTCATTTCTTCCACTCTAAGCGCTGGGGGTCTTATATCCAAAAACATACAGTGTGTATATTCACACACACATAAATATCATCTTTGACCCTTATTACACACAGGCGTTTAAGCACAGAATAAAAGGGTGTTTCACCTGTAACTAATAAAGCAAAGCCTGGACTGCAATCACTATTGCCCTCACATAGCAGCCCAGAGTGAAATGGGATTCCATTGACCATCTGCGTACACAAAAATTCAGCGACATTCTTTTTACAGCCTCGAAGAGCCAAGCGTACCAAGCAGCCCTTATTTTTCTGAGAAGAAAATTGCTAGTTCCCATTTTTAGTAAACTTTCCAATACTCCCTTAGCTGCGTGGTTCAACAATTAAAAAAAAAGAGAGAAGATGACTCACCACAAACGGTGTAGGGACATAGGTGGAAAAGAAGTAGACAGGTACATCTTTAGCCAGCAGGACTGCGGCAGTGAGCTTTGCAAGTCTAACAATACGAAAAAGAAAACATTTAGTCAACACAGGACAATCCAATAGCCATTTACATTACTATAACCTTCATTTTACTTGTTTCTTAAATCCCTTTTTTTTTTTTTCCTTACACTAAAAGTAGGATCCTGCAGTTTACGCAGTGAACGGAATAGACTTTCCAGGTTACGGAATCCAAGACGGTGCTTTTATTTGTGGCTTGAAAAGCACAAGGCGCTTTGGTCAACCACCTAAATAAACCAGTGGTATCAAACCCAAAGATACAGAACCTACCGGTGGGACACTTGTCCTTCATTCAAGGACAGAACCAATCTCCCAGAAAGTTTCAAGTACCAGATGTCAGCAACAGCAGGTCTGGAAAAGGATTCAACATCCCACACAGCAAAGCCGTGCAACAGCTTCAGAAAATATCCATGAAGCAGATCTATTCCCAAAATATACTTCTGAAAACAAGCACGGGCTTATTCTAGAAAGGTTAGAAACTGCATCAACACCTGTGTGTTTAAACTTTGCCTTCATTATAAACTTTTCCTTCCAAGTAGCAGGGAAACTTAGGTAACTGTTTGATATCAGCCTGTTCTTTTCAAGTCAGGTCTACTCAGCTCAGCAGTTAATGGGAAGTCTCAGAGTCAAAACAGATGAGAGATTAAATAGGGTAAGTGTGTTCTGCTCACTCATTTTTACAGACAAGCATTAATATTTGTTTATCTCCCACAATAAGTGTATTGTAAGTCTAAGTTTCAGTTACTCAGAATTTCTCTATAGCGCCCATAAAAGAGTTCGAGAGCTCAGCTTGTAGTTGAAACTACTGAAATTTTGCTTGGTGTATCACAACAGTTTACATCAATTTAATTGTGGGACATAGACCGTCTGCCATCCCCCTCAGTAGCAGAACCAAAGCCACTCTTTTGGGGAGGTATAATTTCATTTTAGCACTATCGTAACTGTGTGTCAGCCAAGGAGACAAAAGAAACATGTCACTGAGAACTGATTTGCTCCTTTGATATGTGAAATTCTGCCATCAAGTCCAAATTTCAAGCTTTATGTGGCTGAAAAGGAACATTTTTTTTCTTACACTTCCACATTCTTAAGCTGTGCATAACCCTTTTTTTTTTTTTTCCTAAAATGTTTTGCTCTCCCAGTGACCAGGGATTAGGATTTCTCATGAAATTCAGAAAGCAGTTCTTTTGCAGATCCTCACTCCCCTTCCCTCGCAAAGAGCAGTTTGGCATCACTGGAAGTTTCCATTTTAAGCATTCCAGGTAAAATATTCCTGATGTGGAAATACATTAAGAGCACGGGTACCGAAATTCCGGGTTCCAGTGGGGTGCAGGTAGAATTCTTCTCCCCGAACAAGCTTAAATCAGACGGATTATACAAAATAAGAACGGTGTTAACAATAACACGTTAACATTTAGGGATCTCAAGCTACTGTGAATTTACCTTCGCATTCAAGTTTCTCTCCAAGAATATTAATTTCGTAACATCTGTCTAACATTCTTGTGCACTTAGACTGTAAATTCTTTGGTAAAATCTTTGTAAATTCTTTTGGTGAAGCAACCAGCCTCACATTCCCCATTTTCTGGCAACTGATATTGTAAAAGCTTTAGTGCATGCCTCTCTATTACAATTTACACAGGTTAAGGGAGGGGAAAGAATGTGGTGCAGTTCACGACAAAAAATATTCAAATGTGATGCACTGAAAGCCACAATTTAATTTCTAGGCTTGTAAATGTGATCAATACTCATACTTCTTACTGCTGCAGTTGCTGGTGACCTGACCTCGTGTGTCATATCCAACAACAAAGCCTCTCTGCTTAAAGTCTGAAAAACACCTCTCCAGATACTTGTAGATCCCCTGGAAAGACAAAAAAAAAAAAAAATAAAGAAAAAAAAAGAAGAATTAGTTTTAGTGCAGCACACACAAGCTTTAAAAATGATCTGTTATACAGGACATAATGTCACTAGTCAAAACAGGGCTCAGCAAAAATAGCAATAATGATGCCCACAAAAGCAGCATCTTTATCTTTTTTCACAGAAAGAAAGCAAGCAAATAGAGAAATAGTTGGGGGAAATAAAAGCAGTGCAATAATAAGTGACCAAACAGCATAAACAAAGCTTGAGGCAGCAAAATCCTCAAGCAGCAAACGCTTGTTTTCAGTCCGTACTGTGCTTTTAGGGATCCAAACCATCTTCTCAAGCATCCAGTTGAGAAAAATCCATTTTTTGAATGCCCAAGGTAACTTTGGTATCAGTCTCTGCTAGTCAATCCTTGTGCTCACAGCACAACACCTTTTCAGCACTGTTTCCAAAGCGTTAGGTCTAAATTTGCATTAAAAGGAAGCGTCATCCTTACCCACTTTTTCAAAAGAAAGTTTATTACTAGCAAACTACTCCAGGTGGACAGTTTAAAGTCCTTGATTTATATCCTATGCAGATATAATAGCAGAAATCGAGCTGTCTTCTCTAGATCAACGTAGAACATTTCCAACGGCAAGATATCAGAGAAGACTCCCTTTAAAAGACATTGGGGGTGAGGAGAAATATGTGTGTAAATGTATATAAGAGGAAAAAACCAACAGCCTCTCAGCTGCCTCTTCTTTTTGAATCAGGAGATGGGTGTTCTTTGAAAAAGTGCATAATACGGTGCTCCAGCTTCACATCCATTCGCTTCCCAGACAGAATCTCTCTGGATATTCATCAACTCGGGATGGATCAGCAGTTTTAGACAAAGAGGTGGAAACACTATTCTTGGTAGAAGACTCTAGAGACTACAGTTCACTACTAAAAGCGGCTTTCTCTAACAGAAACACATCACCATGATCTTACCATAGCCATTTTAATAACAATTATTGCCCTTTCCACCAAATAACGTGCTTCGAACGTGAACAAGTGGGTACCAGCCTCTCTTTGGAGAAGGATTTCAGCTGCAGGGGGATTCACAGAGAGAGGAAAACTTTAAAATAAATAAAAATCTTTGACAGAACTGGAAGCTTTGCCATGGTGTGATCTCCAGTTGAAGTCATCTTCACAAACAAGTTCACACCGCCCTGGCAACTTCAAGAACTTTCATTCACAGTTGGTAAAGAGATATGAGATAGAGAAATGGGGAAAACTTGTTCGAGTTTGGAAAAGATTGAATAACGTTTAGAGATATGAACAGCAGATCTCTTACAACAGATGCCTTATTTAGGCAAGCAGTATCGTGAGGTCGGAGGACATTGCAGAGTTTTATCTGAACTAGTTCCTCAAACATCAAGAAAATATAAAAAAGACGAGATTTACAGAAGAAACAGGAGCATCTCAGACAAACTAGTACTAGTTAGGAGCAGGAAATAAACTAGTTAGAAGCAGCATGAACTAAAGTAAGTTCAGATAGAACGATTAATACTCCTACACGCATAAAGTCAGTACATTACAAACCACAAAGCACTTGTTACAAATGTAAAAATGTCCTTTCTTTCATAAGTTTCTCAATTTAAAGAATTTCTATTTCCTTTTTGCAAGACTCAGGTTTTGATAGCGTCCCCACCTCATTTCTCCTGCCACGGCTACTGCTTCTAAATTGAAGATATCCAAGTGTGTACCTTGCCATTACATACTTGGTGATTATTAATAACTTATTAATCAGCATACGAATGTATCACCACCTCAGTGGGTCTAAAACACTAAAGTATTACCAATATTTATATGTAAAATTCAGACAGATCTTGTCTGCTCCTACAGCCACATTTTAAATAATCCCCTTGCATGTCCAGCCCTTTATGAGCAATTTCAAAAGAGAAGGGGAAAGCGATGGCATCAAGAATGGGATGGAAAGATTTTTTTTTTAACAGCTTTATGAAGTCCACTATTTATATCTTTCACCTATTATTATAAGATTTGCTTATATAGCAACAGGGAACTCGCAGCAATGATGCAAAGATGAGTGGTTATTGTCATTGCAGAGATCAGGGATGGATTATTTGCCTATTAATAAAAGCAAGTGGTTCAGGAGGACAAAAGGAGAAAAAAATCTTGGTTTTAGGCATAGGTTACACATCTACAATCTTCACAAGAGTCAAAAGCAACTTCTGGATATTCTAAACCTTTCCAGATCTGGCTTGTCATGATATCAATATAATAATGCAAACGAAGAAAACAGCATCTGCTTCAGCATGCGACTTAATTAGGATTATTTTAACTGAAAGAAATATTTTAATTACACTGAAATTTCCTTTTTTGAACGGCCATTTATTCCTGTAGCAGGTAAGAACAAATATAGAAAGACGGGGTTTCCCGTTTTCACGTCGGATTCAGCAAAACTGCTCATGTCATGAGCTTCTGAAACAAGAGGATTCAAACGAAGCGATGAAATCTGATGTCATTTACTTCAGAAACAAGTTTTACTCAGCTTCCCAGAGATTGCTTTCTCTAAATTGATACATGGCATTAATAAACAACTAAAAATAGAAGTTCCACAGAGGGAGCAAATGAATACAACCCAGTTTCTTACGTTCAGAAGCCAGTAATGGCCACGAAACTCAGCTTGCAAACACATTCCCTGCTGAGCAAAGAGGAATTTTTTCACTTTCTGCCAAGAATGCGTACGGGCGAACGCTCCGAGCTCGGTCACGCGTTCATGGGGCTGGAAACAAAGGCGACACGCAACGTTCAGGCGCCGGGAGCGTGAGCAGCTCCAAAATCAACACACCACACAGGCCAAAAAGTAAAGCGACCAGTATCAACTTCTTCTATCGCATTGCTGAGGTGTTTACTCTGCTTCGAAGGAAACTGGACTTGTTTAAAGCAACTTCGCTGCTTTTAACAATTCCATCACTGGCAAACTACTTGATTTTAAACTATTTTTTCTTGTTCTCTTCAGCTTGTTCCCATCGGATCAGTGGAGAGCAGTAAGTTTTGTTCCTACTGTGACAGTATTTGTAGCAGATGAGTTTGGCATCCTCAGATCAGTAAGGAAAGCATCATTCTAAGATATGCACAGTTTAGACAGTAGAAACCTAAAGAAAACTTTTTGTTAGACCCAAGATGATACTGAAGAGAAAAAAATAGATGTAAGGCTGGGTTTCAAACCCTGTGACATGTTACTCCTCTTTTGTCAAAGCTATTGGAATTTGGTTCCGGCTCCACCTGTACAAGTCAGACATTAGCAACATGTCAAATAAATTATTTCAGTTCTGTCTGCTGAGGGACTCGTATCAGAGAATGAACCTGCAAAGAGACAACTATTTTTAAATGTTTAAGTACACAGGAATAAATGAGAGGTTTTAATCAACTCTTTGTCAATCATGTAATAAAGCACCTTTAATCACATGGCTGAAGCTCTATTTATAAAGAGGTACTTGACAAAGTAGATAAGATTAGGTAGGGTTATCATAACAAAAACTTTTTATTGATGTTTCAAGTACAACGGTTATAAATACATCGGTTCATTATTTTTTTCGATAATAAAGCCTAAAGGTAGGAAAAGATAAGATGTTTAAATATATTTAGTATGCGCAGTCTGAACCCGTTTGCATTCTATATCTTCCTAAGGAAAGGAAACATCGAACATCCATTTTCTGATTCATGCTATTCGTTTTCAAAAGGATTCAACAATTCTCTTTCCTTGCCCCTCACTGAGGTGAGAAATGCTGGATTTTGCAGATTAAGAACCCAATTGCTTTTTGCTTAATATTCACCACAATGAAGTATGTGCAAGAATGACTATCGATGGCAGGAATGGTAGTTTAAGAGGACAACAACCCTGGACAAATGTTCAAATTCAGACACGTCTTCCACATGTTCAAAGTCTGGATAATATCAGATGAATTTCAAACATACTCTGAATTGATTTCTTGTGAAGTTTGGTTGTGAAGAGATGTTATTTAATCTACTGATAGAGGAACACATCAGCTGTAAAGCACCCTGGTACTGTACAATAAGCAAATTTAAGAAGAAAGCCACTGTGAGACAGAAATACAGAAAACGAGCATGTAGCGCTTTTGATCGAAAACTAAATCAACATCAACTGGTCCTTGCAAAGGTGTTTATTGAAAAGGTGGGGAAAGAGATGAGACAACTGAGGACCAAGTTCTTTGAGAAAAAATGTATCATCTGCCCTTTAGCAAAATCATGCTTCAAAGAAAAGCAGAGATGATTAAGCCTTATATTAATTAACAGGTTGATGTATTCAAACAATCACCACACATACAACTCATTAACATTGCTTTAAAGAGAAGCAGGGAGAGAAACTGAGAAGAATCTGATCCTTTTCCACCCTCTTCTTGCATGCAAGACCAAAATCAGAGGAAAAAAGAAGGGTAAAAGATAGTGAAGAAACAAGTCCAGAAAATTGTCTTTCTGGTTGTTAATCAACTTAAACAGCTAGTTAAAAGAACCTAAAACAACCTAAAAACAACCTAAACCAACTCTAACCCAAATATACAAAAATTAATTTATAGACAAACCATGAATCATCGACCTGATACAATATGTAACATAAGACTTGAGGTTTGAGAGTTTAAGTTTGTATCTCGAATTACCTTCTCACATGTCTACTTTTAAAAGAGCCAAGATCTACACAACTGCACTTAACCACAGTATTTTCTACAACTATCCAGCCCAGTTACAGGTAACACAACCAATTTACTGGAAGGATTCCCCAGAAGCTCAACAATTTACTGTTCTCCTGGACTGTTCTCCACAGTCAGTCTACATTTGATTTTTTCATCTCACTCCCTGTTCATTTTCTTAGTAAAACCTGCTATTTTTGTACAGTTATTCACAATTCTGGCTCAAAATGAAAGAAGAGGCTTGTTTGGTTAGGGATGGGTTTGCTTTGAGTTTTCTTCATTTTGGTTTGGTTCTTTGTTTTTTGGGGGTTTGGTTTGGTTTTGTTGTTGTTTTGGATGTTGTTTGGTTGGGTGTGGGGGTTTTTTTGTGTTTGTTCAGTTTTTGACAAACAGTAAAAGTTCTTAGGACAGCTAATGATTTCCAACTTGAGAATAGTATCATTGACTAATAGACTTTGCTGGTCAAATTCCAGCAAAGTGATTCTATTCTGCCTCCTAGGATGCCCAGTTTCAACCTGTTCAAACTATTTTTCTCCAGTACTGAACACTTCATGCTACCACTCTACTGCTTTCCTGCTCGGTTTGTATTTCAATGGGACAACATATGACCCAAATATTCACCAGGAAACCACTCGCTTGTCTCCTCTGGAATTATTCAGCTTACCTGTGTTGATTGGATCACCGTAAGATCGTTAATGTAGCAAAAACCCGCTCCCATGGCAGAGCGAAGCCCGGCGGTCCCAAAGGTCAGCCTGCAGCAGAGGCGATCCCGTAACTCCTTATGCTTTCCATTCTGCAACAAGTCTTCGATCTGTTCTTTCGTTTTCTGGTTCTGCAAAAGAAGAACAAGGTCCTTGTTTAGCCCTTGAAATCAGGATCTGAACTACACGCTCGTTGTTTGTAAATAATTCCTAGTTCTGTCATGCAACAAGTTCTTGTTTTATACAATGCCCATCTGTACAAAGTCTCTTTGTAACTCTCATTTCTATTGTATTCACTTTTCTGTATCATCCTTATTTATACCAGATTCACGAGCTCTTGCATCCTTATTTATACAAGATTCAAGAGCTCTTACTGCCATAGATATGCTGGAGTGTCTGCCCAATCATTAATACACCTTCCGGCTACATAAAACCTGTAAGTGAGAAGCACAGACTTTAGAACAGGTTTTTCCAAGACAAGTAGCCCAAATTAATTCTCAATCTGCTGGAAAACAGACCAAAAAAACTAACTTCAAGGCACTATTTCCTTCCTCCCCACCCGCAGGAAAGGTCTGCAAACAGGCACAATAAAATAAAGCTGACATGGTAAAAACAAAGATTTTCTTTTCAAATTACATTAAGCATTAGTGAGGTGGGTGCAAGAGAGTCAAATCCCTGTTCACCGCAAACTCTTAAATAAAGGTAGGTATTTATGTCAGAAAATCTCACCTATTTTTGATGCTTTCTGTTGTCATTATAAACACTAGATATGAATGGGTTGGAAATTTAAAAAAATCCTACTCCTGGAGGTAAGTATCACATGTATGATTATTTCAGCCGCTTTTCACTATTCTCCAAACTTAGATTTTTAACTTTATTTAAGAGAGTCTCGGGAATCTTGCCAGTAAAACACAGAGAATTAAAAACTAATTTCCTCAATTACTTAACAGTTCAGAAATAATGCACTTTACACACAGTACGTGACAAAGCCACTAAAGAAAGAATTCTCCGAAGAGAATTACTGGTGTCAGTGAAACTTAATTTTATTGTTGGTCTTATAGAACACAAAAGTAACAGTTGCCTTATGATTTGCCCCCAAACCAGCAAAATATAAGTGTTTGTCATTTCCATGTATAGAGAATACATTTACTGACACTCATAGTTCAGCTGAGGAAGTGATTTTATACATCTCTGAGAGGCTTAATTCGAGTATTTACCTTAAGGTACGAAAATCTACGATCCTATGAAATGTTTTTAAGTCAATCCTCTGTAGCACACAGTATGTTACATAGAAGGGTGGATAAGAGACACTGATTATTTAAGTCTCCCTCTTTTCATTGAGTATTTTCCTGAACTTGCATCACTGTCAAAGCCGTGAACTTCCAAGCATACAAAACACATGTATATACACGCTGTTTGTTCTTTTCGTAGTTATTCTGCGCCCTCAACCAATACTGAGACTAGGAAACAATGGGACAAAATAGGGAAACTTGCATATTAATTACCCATTATTAGAATTAGATAGTCATGGTAATACCAACCACACTATCCTGGAAATGCCTGGGGAGACCTGGGGAAAAGTGAGAGAAGGCGAGTCTTGTTTGACAAAGACATGTCTGTATTTACAAAATGTACTAACAGGGAGCAATTTACTCATAGGATGCTGATTGTGAAAGAAGGGGATGAGTAAGAACCATTATTTTATAACACGGGCATTTTGAAGGCTTTATAAATTCATTTGGTCATCCAGAAACTCGGCCTGTGCACTGACATCCACTTCACAGCTCCTATAAACACATAGAATCATTCCAGCTGGAAAAGATCTTGAAGATCCTGGAGTCCAACCATCAACCCAGCAGCTGTAAAAAAACACGACTCCTGGAAGCACAAGAACTTCTCGAACACGCTGTTGCTTCAAGGGGAGTCCCAAGAAAGGGTTAAAAAAAAGGCAAATGGAATCTGAAAGGCAAAGGTGAAGCACCCCTGACATTTAAAATAGAGGTCAGCCAGCTCCAGCTCCTGTCACAGAGGGAAACACGTTCTGCACACAGAAAGGTTCTTCGGAAGGATTGGAAAAATGCTGGGAAAAGCACAATAGTGAGCTGCTGTCATTAGAGGAAAAAAAAATATTCAGTAAAACTTTTCAAAATCTGAAACTATTCCTGCTGCTTGCCGACAGATCTTGAACACGAGCAGGATGAGACACGTGGATTTCAAATAAATTTTCATTTCTTTGTGCCTTAAAATGGCAAACCATTATTGTTCAAGCTCTCCCGTGGCTCAGCAACCAAAGTGAGCCATTACTCACAACATAGCTAAAAAAAAGGCCTAAAAATAAAACAAAAACAACAGGGCACAACAAATATTAAATCCCAGAAGTGAATGCTTCTCTTTTAGCTGTTCATGGGCAGCCAGCTGGAAAACAAATGACTAATGTGAACAGAGTCTCAGGCAAGAGTACATGAAAACCTCATTTCACACTATCATAATTCAATAGATAGTTTTATTTTAAAATAAGGTTGTTAAATTACACAGCATCTTTAATAGCTTTTTAGGATACCCTGTATTGCTTGCCTGCGAGAATAATGTGTAAGTACATTATATAGTTTATGGGCAGGAGTTTTGCAAAACTGAGGCAAGACTTTCCTGAAGCAATAGCACGAACATTTATTTTACAAATCGATTAACCTGCATTTTTAATTGAAGCTACCCTATTTATCTCCTAGGGAAGAAAAAATGAGTCAGCCAACATTTTAATTTGCTCACGTTGCACTCAGCTAAAATTTCCTGCTATCAGAAAAGGAAGAAAAAAAAAGTGACAAGCTAAAAGAAGAAAATCTCAGCGTTTTCACGGATGACCTGAAATTCCTGTAGCAACAGAAAGAAGGAATTTTACAAGACTTGGTATAAATTAAGACTTGGCCTCACGTGCTGGGTTACACATTCTATAGCAGTAGGAGGCTGATCTCAAGGCAGCCGTTATCACAACCCTCCGTGGCACATTCTTTATCACTTTTCATTGTTTCCTGCTTTTCCTTCTCCAATTTGGAACTTCAAAGCCTATGGACCAGTTTAGCTTCTTGCAACATAAAGCGTGGCTACTAAACCGAGAATTTCAAGAAGCGCTGCAGTCAGGTGGGGCTAAAAGATAATGACAGGTTCCACTCTTGACATTTAACCCTATTGCAAACTCTCAAAAAAACAGGTTTTCTTGCTGTTTTGCTTTACAGTTATGAAGTAATACAGCTGAAAGTTTCACAGTAGCTCTTATGAAGGTTCGTTTTTCAAGGCAGAATAGCTGTAATGTTAAAACACACAGACTTTAACATTATTCATCATAACCCCACTCTCTAAAGTCTTTTCCACAAAGCATATTTTCTGAAGATTTTTCTGTCACTGCAGTCACGCTCTCCATCAACACTTTCCTGTCACATGAAGCAAGAGGACTTCCCCCCAAGTTTCATGGGGAAAATATCATCATTCCCACCTATGGATGCAATTATGTGACATTGAGGTGAGTACCTTACCAGCAGCTTGAAGTAGTCTAGCGATATATTCAAACATAACTATAACCGATCACTGCTTAGAAAAGCATTTCTCAAGCGTCTAAGCCAAGCGCGGTGTGAGCACCAAACTCAATTAGCTTCGAAACACAAACTCAGAACCACTGAAGTGCCCGCTCTCAGCTGTTGCCTGGATTAGTACGGCAGTAAACTCGGTTAATCACGGTGCAGAAGCCTGGCGTAAGCAAAGGAGAGGTTCCCTAGAGATTATCAGCTATGGTGTTTGGAGAGTATTTTTAATATCCCTTGAAAAAAAATAAAATAAAAAGGGGAGAAGGGAGGAAGGAGGGGAAAAAGAAAAAAAAAAAAAGAGGGGGGGGGGAAGAAAAAAAAACACACCTAAGATTCCCTAAAGCTTCTTGTCTCAAGCAGGAATAAACCAGGCTGTTTCATACAAAAATAGTCATTCCTTAATTAAAGCATTAAAGCAACACTCTAAGATACCCTTGTGTCCCCAACAGCTCGAACAAAGCAATTCAAATTCTTCTCATGGATTTAGTGATCTGAAGAGCTCACAGAATTTCGTGCTTCTTCTAAAGTCAAGCAGCATGTGGACACCAACAATACAAAATCACCCTGAGATATTGATCCCATTGATCAGATCCCTCTCAGCTTCTCTTCTCCAGCTCAACAGCCCCAGCTCTCTCAGTGTCTCCTCATCACACAGATGCTCCAGACCCCTCAGCATCTTTGTGTCCCTCCACTGGACTCTCTCCAGTAATTCCTTGTCCTTAAACTGGACCCAGTTCTGCAGATGTGACCTCACCAGGGCAGAGCAGAGAGGGATGACAACCGCCCTCAACCTCCTGGTCACTCTTCCTCACACACTCCAGGTACCATTGGCCTCTTGGCCAGTGCACATTGAATATCCCAGT
This sequence comes from Caloenas nicobarica, assembly GCF_036013445.1. NCBI lineage: Eukaryota > Metazoa > Chordata > Aves > Columbiformes > Columbidae > Caloenas > Caloenas nicobarica. The sequence continues at coordinate 214,564,495 of NC_088245.1, read as the reverse complement.
AACTAGGATATCCCACACTAGGAAGTGCTTAGGAATGGGGAAAAAGCAGAGAGTGAGTCCATTTCAGTGCTGTGGCTTTGGTGAGGTCCAATTTGATGGGAATGCGTGTGCACAGGCCTGAGCTCAGGCACCAGGTAGGATATCTGGCAGAAGCAGCACTGACTCTCCCCAAGAAAAAAGGGGAGAGACAGACCCATCAAAGCCTCTGAGCCCCACGCCACTACTGGTTTTCAGAGGATTACTTACTGGTGGAAAAGGCATCTGGCAGAGAGGAGGGGTCTTTAAACCAACGGCGATCAACTTCCCAAAAGCAAAGAGGGCAGGGAAGAGGGCAGCACTGGGGAGCGGGGCAAGATCTACATCCCATGGAGAAGCTGCTGCTGTCAGCCAAACAGTTTTCCACGCATCTGACAGACAAGCAGCCACCACGTCATAGGGGCCCACCCCTTACAGCCATATATATATAGGTCAGGAGGCAGGACAAAGCAGCAATCAAGAAGCAACAGATGCTGTTGCTCCTGCTCTGGGCGGCAGATAAGGTAACAGCAGCCAGGAGGGCCCTGGAAAGAGAGGCTGGTGCTACCTGAACGTACATTGTTGGGGACAGAAAAGGGACAGGGAAGGAAGGAGGTGCCTCTGGCTGGTGACTGGGTTGGAGTTGGGTTTCTGGCTGTGGCTCTCCCCTTGGTTCAGAAAGGAGAGGATAAATAAGAAAAACAGCACCAGTTCTCTCAGTGTCACCTCACAGGGCAAGTGTTCCAGCCTCCAACCATCACACAGTCCCTCTGCTGCACTTGCACCAGTTCATCCATATCTACCTTGTACTGGGGGGCCCAAAACCAGACACAGTAGCTGGATGCAGGGTAACGAGCGCTGAGTAAAGGGAGATAATTCCTTCCCGTGGCATGTTCTGCCTTCCCAAGCACAGCCTGTCCTCATGGAATGTCAGTGAATGTCCCCGCTGCTCCATTCCCCCGGCTCATCTGCTTCTCCCTGAACAGCAGCTCTGCCCTCAACCGTCTACTCAGAATCCAGCAGCACCTACAAACACGATATGAAAGCCCTTGAGACATTAATCTACCATTTTAAGATGGAAAATCGTGAAGCATTCTGAATTTTTAAATAGCTTTGAGGCTTGCCATTTGATACGTCGGAAGTGAAGAGCAACTAGAGGTCAGGCAATGTTTTCCTATCCCATTTCAAGGAGTCTCTACCAAATACATTCAGGGAGTCCTCTCAGGTTCATTATCACAAAGAAATTTGGACTGGAGACAGACATGACACTGCATGGGTAAGAGTCTAAGCGTAGTTCAGCAATTACAGAAGCACCAGAAAAAATAAGTTCTGCATTATTTTTCCCTATAAAATTATTACCCTAACATACATGCCATCTCTAGAAAACTAGTACCACTTGATTTGATTTTTTTTCTCTCTCTCTCTCTTTTTTTTTTTTTTTTTTTTTGCAAGTTACCTGTGTTGGTTTTGACTAGTTCTTAATCAGGAACTTTACTAGTGGTCCTGCGTAGTTAAATTTTAGAATGGTTATCACGGCTTTTAAGCAGAGGGAAGGAGATGAGCCTCTTGGGGATACAACATATGCTTTAAACAATTACTTATAAAAATTTTCTGCCAGAATCTGATGTAGGACAGAACTGCGGGGTCATGTCCTGCAGCAGTCAAGGCTCTGCAACATTAACACTTCTAAGAAAGGCCTGAGGTTTTATTAAACAAAAACAATATATTTTCTCCTGAATTCAATGTTATGCTTCTTCACGTTCAGTTTTCGGTGTACTGCACAATTGCTTACTGAGACAGAATCACACTTTTTTGTAGCTCATCAGGATACATAACCTGAAACAACTGGAGAATTAAAGTACAAGGGCATTAGCTGAGTATTTCTTACTGGTTCTTTCACTCCCAATCACATTAATAATGTGCACTTATTGCCAGAGTTAGGTTTCAAAGCTAATATCCTGTCAAAATAAGTGGCAGTTTACAACTCCCATAGCAATTGTGCTTTGTTTTTCAGATACTCTTTGCATACGTAGCCTGGAAGAAAGAGGGAGTGGGGAAAGATCTCAAATTCGCTTATAATTCAGCAAATTTGACAGCCAGAAATTAAGAGCATCGAGCTATGCCTTTGGTTTTTAACCAGCAATTGTTTTAAGCTTTTCCCCAAATTAAATCAGGGTCAGTCTCTAAGATCCAAACACACCAGAGCATCTATTTGTAGGAACTCCTAATGAAGAGAAACAGAGCATTGCTTGTATTATAGCTAATCACCTTATATATCCATGCAGCTTGAGACCAGCAGTGGCCCTTGCATCAAGTTCTCACAATTTCTCTTGGAAATTGTAGGTTTCGTTTCCTCTTGTTAAGCAAGAAATGTTAGTTTTCTAGTCAGCAACCACACCAGCATTTTTCCGTGAAAATCAGTTGGGTAACTGCAGGCTGGCAGTTCCTCAGGCCAGTTACTGCAGCAGGAGAGGGGAAGGGGATGGTAGAGCAAATCGCAGCCTCTATACATTGCTGTAGGAACTGTATTGAGAGGCAGAAGGTTCCATACAGAACATCCCTTGCCTCTGCCAACCCACCAGGGTGCATTTACATTGCGAGTTTGTCTTGTTCCATTTTGTTCCCAAATTTGGTGCCCCAGCGAGCAACGACACCTCCAGAACAGTCTGCTTCGTCTGGTAGGAAGCCCAGAAGGGTGGAGGAAGCCAGGATGAAAAAACATTTTAGGTACAGTCTACAGCCATTCTGCCTGTCTGGAGCGAACTGTGGAATAGTTTTGCTCCATGCATCAAAACCAGTCCTCCAATACTGTCCCCAAAGGCCCTATACCTCCCCCATACATCATGCAACCTATGTACACAGGACTCAAGTCTTCACGTTACCAAAACTACCACCCCACCGGCACTTTGGACTAACAAGATCAAGGTGCTCCTGAGGCAGGTAGACTGCACATACCATAGAAGACAATCCTCAGCCACACACCATATAGAATTATTAATAATAATGCCCATCCACAGACTGTACCACTGATATGCTACTGCCCTCTGAGAGGGACAGTCACATCATCATATATTTTCAAGAACACTAACACCTGGAAACCTGCAAGCATTGTAAAAAAACATCCAAACTATTATAGCAATCCTCTGATTAGAGGCCCACAATCATGTTTCAGAAAAACAGACAACGCAAGATCAAACGCTAATGGCAAGAGGAGCAAACAGAAGTAGAGCTCCAAGTCCTTTAATTTAATTCTGTGGCTCAGCGTACAAAACACAAAGTCACAGGCAAAGCAGGTCACATCACTGCGCTGTTCAACCATCTGAAATAGTTCACAGCACACAGATTTCACTTGGTTTTCTGCTTCTCCCAAGGGTCAAGGTAGGATTGCATCCAGGAAACAAGAGACCGAATTTCTGTTGGCATTTATTTCACTACTTCTGTTTTAGTGGAAGATTTTGTACATTTTATATAAACTAATTCTAGCAGACTTTTGTTTCACAGAACAGGACCTCCAGAGGTTAACTTCGCCAACCCTCCTGCTCAAGCAGGGACACCGAGAGCCATTTGCCCAGGACCCTGTCTAGACAACTACTGAATATCTCCAAGGATGGTGACTCCACCACCTCCCTGGGCAACCCTCACCATAAAAAAAGTGTTTTCTGGTGTTCAGAGGGACCGTCTAGTTAAAGCATTTTGTTCCAGTGCCCAACTGAAGAGCGTAACACAGGACAGTCCCTGGTAAAATCTTTTTTCATGTCAGGGAGAGAAAGACACGAGTCCTTCAGTTCACGCTAAGATGTCCTCAGTGCCACCAGCAACTTGTGGATGCAGGGCTTAGCACTGAACAGGTCTTTAATCTTAAATGTGTGAAATATTACCCTTGATCAACTTGACAAGCATGTTTCTTCCAGAATTTAACATGCAAATCCACAAATCTCAGCAACACAAGTCTTTAAAACTGGGCACTAGATAGAATTAAAAGCAGCAAGGCCTATTTTAATCTTTGCTGAGGTTCTTTAAATTACTGCTCAAGCTACTGAGTTTCCCTCCCCAGCATTATTCAGTTGTTATTATAATTTTATTAATATTTGTTTCTTCTTGCTTGAATGGTGGAAGAGAGCCATGACACAGTGATGTACAGGCCCTGGTGATGTCACGGCCACATCACAGCAAGAAGCCACCAGCTCCTGGCATCACCCCGGTGATGCAGTAGCCATGTCACAGCAGGCAGAACACTGGTGGTGGCCAGTGTCACAGGGGAGTTGGGGACACAGGCAGCCATAGATGGGCACACCAAGGGCTGTGTAAGACAGGGGAGGGGAGGGTGGCTGTTCCTCCTTTGTTGGTTCTCCTGTGCATCACTGGACACTCAGAGAGAGATGGGACCAGACCACAGCATGCTCCTGTCCTCTCCCTTCAGAGATAAGTATCCAAATATCCTGCCTGTGTCCCATCACAGTCACACAGGGAGCTGGAAGCTCCTCACATCCATGAGCAGAGGGAGCTCCCCATCCTGTACCCTGGATATCCATGGGGTCCTCAGTTTAAGGACTATGAAGGGAGTCCAGCGGCAGGCTACGAAAATGATTAAGAGTCTGAAGCATCTCTGTTATGAGGATAGACTGGAAGAGCTGGGGCTGTTCAGCTGAAGAAGAGAAGCTGAGAGGGATCTGATCAATGGGATCAATATCTCAGGGTGGGTGTCAGAGGATGGAGCAGACTCTGTTCAGCGGTGCCCAATGCCAGGGTGAGGGGCAACAGGCACAGACTGAAACACAGGAGGGTCCACCTGAACACGAGGAGAAACTTCTTTGCTGGGAGGTGCCAGAGCCTGGACCAGGCTGCCCAGAGTGGGTGTGGAATCTCCTTCCCTGGAGACATTCAAACCCGCCTGGACCGACCCTGTGTGATCTGCTCTGGTGACCCTGCATTAGCAGGTGAGTTGGGCTGGATGATACCCAGAGTTCCCTTCCAACCCCAGCCATCCTACAGTGATTCTGTGATTGTGGGCTGGGCCCCACATGAGCTCCTGGCACCATCACTAGTGATGCAGTGACCAGAACACTGGTGGTAGCCCACGTCACCGGGAGGTGAGTGGCACAGTTGGCCCAGGACAGGTGTCTCCTGGCCATCAGGGAGACATGGGATGGACAGCAGACTTGGCAGCAGACTGGGAGAGCTCCCAAGCAAGGAGGCAGGAGAGGTCCAAGGTGACGGAATGCGACAGCTTTGGTTGTTGATTCTCCCATTTTGACAGCTGCAGGCCTGGATATGGACATAACCAGACCAAAGCCTCCACTATTCAGCTGGAGAGCACTGCACCTTTCTGCTAGGACATTGACCTAGTATGTAGACCATCATGGGCCTACAAGCAGCTGGAAGCTCCGCACAGCTGAAGACAAAGGCTTCTCCACACCAGTTGCCTTCTCTGTGCTCCATCAGGGACGTACAGGCAGCTGGTGTGGAGCCCCTCTTCTCCTGGGGGCTGTTCTCCATCCCCAGCCTGGGTTGACACCAGGGGTTGCCCTGACCCAGGTGCAGGACCTTGCCCTTGGCCTTGTTGAATCTCATGAGGCTCACATGGACCCACTTGTCAAGCTTGTCCAGGTCCCTCTGGATGGATCCTGTCCCTCAGGTGGGTCACCTGTACCACTCAGCTTGGGGTCATCTGCAAACTTGCTGAGAGTGCACTCGATCCCACTGTCATATGCAGGGACAGGATTTGGACTCGATGATCCTTGTGGGTCCCTTCCAACTCAGGATATTCTACGATTCTACAATTCCAAGTCAAGGGCAAAGGCAGCACTGTACCATCAACTATCTATATACCCCATAACAGACCTACGTGCAGTAGGAAGCTCTCCACAGCCACGCACAAAAGGATTTCTGCCCCGTTCCTCCATTTCCACACCCAGTTACAGGCCTACGGGCATCTGGAAGCTCCCCACAGCTGTAGACAAAGGTTTCCCCACACCACCTTCCATCTCCACAGCCCATTGCAGTCCTACAGGCAGCCAGAAGCCCATCAGAGTCATGGACAAAGGGAGCAGTGCACTATCAACCACCTCCATACCCCATCATGGACCTATTTTTTAATATGTGTGCATATATATGTGTGATATGCACACATATATAAATATACATATATAAAGTGTACCTATGAATAAATCAGAGCTGCACGGAGGAATCTGGGTGCTGTGGGGATCCCCAGGAGCCAGCAGCACAGGCCAGCAGATGACCCACCTCTTTTATATCAGTCCAATAGAAAACAAGAAAAAAACCTTACATAACTGCTTTTTTTTTTTTTACAGCTATTTCCGCATGTTCTTTTAAAAATAAACTGGATTGAAATCTATTGTAGTAATGCTTTATAGCTCACTGCTGCTGAAGGAGGTGGTTCTCACCTTCCCAGGCTGCTCCCACTAATGTGCTGGCTCCTTTTTCTTGTGTCAGGAAAAACATTTATGCAGCTGCAACAACTCGGATCAATAACAAACCTACTCCCTTCCCCCCGCCCCAGACTGAAGAACTGCATGAATATTGTGCCAGCTCAGGCAAGTAGAGAGGGGGAAAGTATAGCAACAAGGAAGAGCGAGATTACCTTCTTTCTGCAATTCTCTCATTATGATCTAATGCAGAATAAAAAAAAGATCCATTGCTCAGAACATTTTAAAATCAGTAGGCCACCCAAATACACATAGACCAGTTGTTAAAAAAAGATCCTACATCATACAAAATGCTGATATTTATGAACTCAGAGGTGCCTGACACAGGCAAGTTCCAAATGATACCAATCAAATCTTAATGCTCATATCTTAATTCTGACATTTGGAAGTTAAATTGTGTGAACACAAAACTGCAATATCCTTTCCTCCATGACGACACCACAGACAGAAATATAATTTATTTATCAATACAGACAGCAATGTCATGAAGTATAAGCTTCAAGAGTATCCTGAGGGAATTCATGTAGTTTAATGTCTTAGAACAGGCACTAAAGCACAGTACTTATTTCTGAGCTTCCCCCATTTCACAGAGTTGTTTACACCCTCTCAGTAGTGTTGGTTGTACCAAAATGGGGTTTGTGCCCCAGTCTACCCAGAATCAGCTATTTGAATAATTCACAATTTTATATCCTGTGTTTTAATGTTAGAGCTTGCAATGCATACATGTAAATTTAAAGAATTCTTCTTCTTGTTTGTGGCAAATTCCTAGACTTTATTTTCCCATTTTTACTCTTAAAAATACACCTAAAAGTCTTTATAATAAAAATTTTTGCAAGTTGAATGGCAGGAGCAGGTTCCTGGTCTCTAACTACCAAGTCCATTTCCTCTTGAAATGCATCTTAAAAGTCACAAAAACTAAAAGAACACCAAGAGGCATTCCAAAAAGCCCTAAAACCAACCGAGCCACCCTGTTAGCAAGTAGGAAGCTATCCATGCTACATTTGTTCACTGACAATAAGTCCATGAATTAGTAAAATAAAATCAGAAAGGTCTGCACAAACAGCTCCAGGAGAATTAATTTAAGTTTTTCCACCATGTGATGTTCTAACAGTGCCTTTGTAATAACCACATAACATCCCTTTCTCCCACACAGACTTCACCACAGCCTGGGAACAGTCTGTGTACAAACACTCCCTCCATATCTTGACTGAAAATGAGAAAAGCTACATGACACTGAGCATGCCCGGGAAACAGAAGTCTTGTCTGCAATCCTGCAGGGCTAATTAATAAACCATCAGCCAACGGCTTGAGCTTAGGCTTCATTTTTACAGCATGAGGACTTACTGAAGGAAAGGAAGAGGCTACCTGTTGCCTGCCTCATAGGCAAAGCTGTGAATCTTTCTTTCAGACCGTGTTTTTTATGAAGTAGATCAGGATCTTAATCATACTGTCCTCTCCCACCAGCTGGTGAGCCAATATCTGAACCTCAGACTTACATCAAAACTTCCTCTGCCGCTACGTACAACAAACGCTCAGCTACTGTACTGAGAACACCTCATTTTCATGCCACTCCGCGTGTGCCACATTCTTGCCAGTCTATAAAGCCATTAAGACAAGCACATAAAATCATTACTACAACAAAAGTCCAGAATTCAAACACCTGTTCCAAAGAAAAGCGCTCTTCTTGAAGACAACTGCTCTGACACAGCTTTCTACAAAAGCCAGACTCTTTTAGGAGACGCAAGACAGATGTGGAAGTACAATAGGGAAGTTAGAAAGTGGATGAAGAGGAATTAAACGGAAAAAGCATAGAACAACATTTGTTCAGATAGTTTACCAAGGAGGCAGGTGGCTCGTGCCTCTAAACCTGTCTCAAAGCAAAAAAAGTAAACACGCAGCAATTAAGGAGGGAGAATGGAGAGAGATTTTGTTAGTGAGTTACTCTAAGCCAGTTGCTAGAAGCATTAATGAAGATGGAGAGAAAGGAGGAAAGCAGAAGGACCATCATACAGTCAGGTTTCCTCCATCCACCCACATCCCAGCCTGTAATCACAATTTTATTATAGGTTAGCACATACACCCAAATGAAAATGGATGAAGAGCACCACTCTAAGAATTAATTACAGCAAGTAATTTTCAATTAAGTTAGAGGACAAAAGCTCCCCACAGCTAAATACAGCTGTGAATGTAGCGCATAGATTTTTCCTTCATCGGAGGCAGCAAAAGTCCCTACGACCAAGGAAACTGTGGGCAGGGATGGGGTAAGACACAGACAGCTCCTCATCAAGCTGCTTGACAAGCAGCAAACCTAGAGACCTCATTTCTTGGGTTTACGGTGAAATACAAGGGTATTGGGCAAATAATCCTGCACTTGCTGGTTTCTCTTCGCCTTCCCATCCCACAATCCCTTCACCTCTTCCTTTTACACCCTTTAGAGAGAAACTGGAAGCGCTTCTGAACCACCCATGGCCCCAGCCCCATGGCCAACTCCTCCTCCTCCAGGTGATTTTGAGTTCTCAAAATTCACAGGAACTCTCTTTGAAATCTCTCCAAGTAATGTCATAGGAAAGGTCATGATTATCACCTAGGGAAGCAAGGGTAAACAGGAACTATCCAACTGACTCTTCAGTTTGTATTTCACTGGTTAATTTTGGCCTTAGAAGGAACTATAGAATATTTCACTATCGCCGGTTTTAATCAAAGTGTTCTTCCTCAGTAATCTTAACATTAAAAAGTGTAAGTTCTCCTACTTCACACATTTTTCAGATAAACATATACTAATCTGTTTTTAAAAAAACCTTCCAATACACTAACCAGAAGTTCTAACAAAAAAAAAACCCTATTTCCTAAAGTTCAATCTGGGTTATCAAGTGTATTATTAGGAATGTTATTTCCCCTTTCCACTCCTTCCCTCCCCCACGCCACAATTCCCAGATATTTTCACAACAAGCAGCTCTGAGCGCAGAATGTGCAGATGGCGAGCATTAACTCCTGCAAAAATGAAAGAAGAGGGGATATTTCCAAGTAGCAGAAAGCCCATCTAAGGGCTATCATTACATTGTAGCCCTTCTGCTTTGATCCTGACAGGACACAACTAGAGGAAACGGCATAAACACATTGACGATCACTCTCATTTAAAAAAAAAAAAAAAAGAAAGAAAAAAGCCACAGATAGAAACCTAAACCACTGGTGCACTGGTAGTTTACCCTCCCCCATCTCCAAGATATTTTTTAAAGAACAGGCCATGATGTTTGGATAAATCAGCTGGGAAAAAAAAAAAGTAACCCTTTCAACAATTATTTAAGCAAAATAACATCCAATACCATATTATTATGGCCTCAAATTTGCTCTGGATGGTTTTAATCAGAACAAACCTTGCTGGAGCTTAAAAGGAAGGAGTGTGGGAGAACTTACACCTCTGGAGCTGTTTCTTTCCTGGGGAGGGCATTAAATTCAGGAAGCTAAGAAAAACAAAATTATGCCATTTGACTCGTAACTGCATTTTAAGCCACGCAACAAACCTTCAACGTGATTTCACACGACGTGCGTTTCTTCCTTAACGAAGCAGGTGCCACGTTCCATGTGCCAGTAACATGACATCATCGCATCCCTTCCTCAGGTACAGCCCCTGGATGGCCTCACTTTCCCCCTCCCCCCCCCCCAGAATTTTACACTCACAAAGAGCATTTTTTGGATTTGGCCGGATCCCGAGAGCTGGTTTTTTTTTTTTTTTTTCAAAGGGTACCTGCCGCCCCCAAACCCGGGGGAAAGGGCCCTCCTGAGGGAAGGCGGCGGGAGAAGGGATCGAACAGCGCTGGGCGGGACGAGGTGACACCACCCGCGATGGGACCGATGACAAAACAACCCCGGGAGGGTGGACAAACCCCCACCGGAGCCACACACCCACCTTGTCCCAGCTCAGCCACTGCCACACCGCCTTGTCCAGCTGCGCATCGCCGGTGCTGCGGGCGATCAGCACGTTGGAGTTGACGTCCCCGGGGGCTCCGCACTCGCCCATGGCTGTAGGGAGGGGGTGATGAGGGGACGACGGAGGCTTCGCTGCTTCGCTCCGCCGCGGCACCGCGCACCGCTTGAGGGAGGGGAAGAGCAGAGGGAGGCGGGGCCGGCGCCCTGGTACGCGGGGGAGGCGGGGAGAGCCCAGGGCTCCCCGCGGCGGCCGCTATTTACCTCAGCCCAACGCTCCCGGCGGCGACCGCCACCTCAGCCGGTAACGGTAGCGGCGCGCGCCCGCCGCCCCGCCCTGCGCGCGCCCCGCGCCCCGCCCGCCGCTCGACAACAACCGAGGCCACGCCCCCCGCGCCGCCGCTCCGCCAATCCCGCCTCGTCCGCCTCGCAGGGAGCGTGGCCCCCGGGCTGGCCGCGCGGCAATGCATGACGGGAAATGTAGTCCTAGCGCCGCAGAGGGGCGGGGATGGAGGGCGGGAGGAAACTACAACTCCCGGCAGCCCTCGCGGTGCGCCCGGTTCGCCTGAGGGTGAAGGGAAGCGGACAGGGCTGAGGGGCCGCGGCTTCGCTGCCTTCAGCCGGCCCAGCTGAGGGGGTCCAGGCCTCTCCCGCTCCATATCATCTCTGGTAGCCGTGTCTCTCCCTTCAGTGGCCTCGGCTCCGTCCTGCCCCCGCCCCGGGGCTGGTCGGTGTGGTAATAACGACCGTTGGCGACGAGTGTCACATAGCGCTTGGTCCTCAGGAGGCCTGAGCAGGGTTAGGGGGGAGGCGGGAAGGGCTGAGGGGAGGCTCCCTGCTTTTGCTTGATGAAAAAAAAAAAGTACAGTAGATCTCTTACTACACCACCAAACCAGCGCTCACTGCCTCCTGGGTGATCTACATGAGCACCCCCCTGCAGTGCTGGGCCAGCTCTGGGTCCTCAGCACAGGACACACATGGAGCTGCTGGAGAGGGGCCAGAGGAGCCCCAGAAATGACCCGAGGCTGGAACAGCTCTGCTGGGAGGACAGGCTGAGAGAGTTGGGGTGTTCAGCTGGAGAAGAGAAGCTCTGGGGAGACCTCAGTGCGTCCTTTCCGGACTTAAAAGGGGCCTATAAGAAAGACGGGGACAGACATCTGAGCAGGGCCTGTTGTGATAGGACAAGGGGCAATGGTTTTAAACTAAAGGAGGGAGATTCAGGTCAGATATGAGGAAGAAATTGTTGGCCCTGAGGGTGGTGAGAGCCTGGCCCAGGTTGGCCAGAGAGGTGGTGGCTGAACCATCCCTGGAGACATCCCAGGCCAGGCTGGACGGGGCTCTGAGCAACCTGAGCTGGTGCAGATGTCCCTGCTCATGGCAGGGGGGGCACTGTGGGAGCTGGGAAGGTCCCAGACCAAACTCTTCTGTGATTCTATGAAAAGCTAAAAACCTCCCTGGCTGTGCTTCTCCTTCAGCCTCTGAGACAGAATTCAGCACTACCGAGTGCATCATCTGTTCCCTCTGAAGGGATAATGGAAACAGTGCTACCCTGGAGGACAAGCCCGCTGCTCAGAGCATTTCCAGACAGGCTGCAGCAGCAGCAATTAAATTGCCATTTGGAGGAAAATCATAATCCCTGCTTCGCCTTCCAAGCCTCTTCAGTTCTAATTGAATTGCCTGTCCCTAAGCAGAACGCCACAGCGGTGACCACATCCCGCAGAGCATCCTCATCCCACAGCACACCCTCATCCCACAGCACATCCTCATCCTGCAGAGCATACTCATCCCACAGCACATCTTCATCCCGCAGAGCATCTTCATCCCACAGCACATCCTCATCCCACAGTGCATCCTCATCCTGCAGAGCATCCTCAACCTGCAGCATTTCTTCATCCCGCAGAGCATCCTCGCAGAGGTTGCCATAGTGACAGCGGGCACTGCAGAGGGATGCAAGGCTTCAGGAAGATGGGCAGAGGGCAGCGGGACTGGCGCCTACGGGACACTGGGTGTGAAGGGAGGTACGAAATGCCAGGTTGTGAGCGGCCCAGGCTCCTGGGGGAGGTTGAAGGAGGAACTGGAGGAAGAAGAAGACACAATGGAGGGATGACAAAGAGGTGGGGAGGCAGTTTGGGGCACCCAAGCAGCACAGCAAAACATGTTGTTGAAAACTAAATATTGCAGACAACTATCCATCCTAAGAAAGCTTGGAAATCTCAATTTAACATCTCTTCCCTTCAAAGCTCTCAAGTAAGTTTCATGAAGAGACCTCTTGGCTGCAGACACAAACAAATCTTCCGTTCCAGAGGTCTGACTTGAGTGTGGGGAGGTGAACCTTTAAATTGGACCGTTACAGTAAATTACTGGTAGAAGGCAACAGAAGATGAAGATAAGAGAAAGAAGTAAGTCAACGTAAGTGTTCTGTTCTCACTAAAAGACTCTCCTGAGGTTGTTTCTGGCATAAAAGGAGAAGAGTTTGGACACTGGTGAAGTTAGGATGAGGAAATCAGGATAATAGATGGCCACCCACCCCACATGTTGTTTCCTCTCCTATTCTTGTTGGGGTTTTTTTTCCCTTTCTCCCCCATCTCTGCACAAAGAGGTGGCATCTGTAGCAGTGTTGAAGCCATCCTGAGCCTGGCAGTCTGATTAAAACCATGTCCCAAACAGCCAGATGCTGGCACATTTTTCTCCAGATTTCAGAGTGGCTCCTGCGGTGAATTTGCACCTGAGAGTCAGCATGAGGTGCAGCACCTGCTTTTCATACCTCTGCTGCTCTTTTTTCCTCCTCTGTGTTTTGTCTTCAAGGAAAGAAGCCCAGAGCCCAGCATAACAGGAGCTCCAGCCCATAAAACCTTTGTTTTCCTCCCCAAAAAAAAGACAACGGCCATGTTAAATACCTCTCCAAAGAGCGTTTCTTACAAAAACCCTGTAGCTGTTCACAAAGGCAATAAGAGATGTTGTTAAAATGAAACTTCATACTTCAAATGCTTAAATTCTTGCCTCATTTTTTTTCCTATGTGCGTAATGAGAGTTTTAAATTGTTCTGAATGATGATATATTGCAGGCAGGCTCTTTCTGCACATGAAACCTTGAACCTTATCAAGTGGTTTCGCACAGGACTGTGGCAGCCGTGCCCATGCTCTCCATGATCAGTGCTCAGTTATTGAGCCGTAATTAAAAGCAGGATTTTCCCTTCAGATGTCTAGATAGAATAATTAGCATTCTCTCAGATGTCAACGTGCCTGCATGATTATTTCCCTGGAAAGCAGATAAAACAGCCTCATAGAAGATGAAAGTCTTCACCTGTTTACTGGGATTTGAAACTTCTCAAGATCTCGCAAATGCATCTGAAATCAGAGGGTGACGATCTGACTTCCAAATATTTTGGAAAAAATAGTTTGGTTAGCAGCTCCAAGAATCCACCATGTGTATAGCAAATGCTGGGCAGCCTTAGAAGCTCCAGACCATACAAAAATCATCTAAAAAGATTACAGGCGATATGGCTTAGATCGTGCTTATGGAGATTTGTTATGTCAGCCTGGAGAAAACACCGACCTCACAGGAGATGACAACTTAAGTCCGATGTATTTGAGGGTTAACCAGCCACCAGAAGAATTTTTAAAGCTGATTATGTCGCTACAGGAGAGTTAAACTGAGTCCCATCTGTTTTCGTTCTGTCACAGAGCGCGATAGCGAAGAAGCCGGCATGACTCTGGACTGTGCTGTGCTGGGGCCTGGTATTTCACGGTTCTCACGGGCACTTCGGGGTGATTTCCAAGCCTCCCCACACTCACTGTATGTGCAGCAGAAATCTCTATTTTCACCTGTTACTAGCTGCAAAATTTCCAGTCTTTACAGCCATAGAGGAAAGCCAGAAAATAGGAAATTATTGGTGAGCAAAGGAAGGGCAACATTTTTAATTTTTCACCCTCACCTATTGTTTTGCCCAATTGATGCGCAATGTGCTCAGACCAAACTGAGCAGCAGCAAACAGTCTGGGGGCTAAAAAACGCAGGAGGGGACACGTTGCCAGCGATGAATACAAGGCAGGCGGGGAGGAGAAGGGTTGACAGGCTGCTGACAGCCGCCCGCTGGTGTGCTGGGAGCTGCCAAAGCCAGCGGGGACCGTGATGGGGCTCAGCTGGGTTGGGAAAAACTTCTTCCTGGCCAAAACGAGCGTGTGCATCCACATATGCGTATGTGTGACTGTGGGCGTGTGTCAGTCGTGCTTTTGGGGAAGGTCCCTGCTCTCTGTGCCGCTGTTACGAAACCCAGAGTTCCAACGTATAGCCAAATTGCAACAGATAACTGTCTGTGCCCCCAAATTTAGGCTATTTTTCTAATGTAAATAAAATAATGGAAATTAATAGAGACCCATTGATAACATATAGCTCCTGTTTGGGATTTCCAGATATGCCATGCAGGGGTAAAGAGCCTATCTGTTCTCACTCCAATGGTTAAATGTATCCATCTTCCTGACAGGGTTGGGTTTCCAGCATCTGTATCGTACCCCTAAACAATGATGCACATATTTTTTTCTTCCCAACATGTTTAATTTTTTTTTTTCCACAGAAAATCGGCTAAGCACGCGGCGATGTCACCGAGTATCAGAAATAAAAACCATCTGTACAGTCACGTTAGCATCATCAGTGATCTGGTACCACAGACCAAATCCTCGCCCACAACAAACCAGATTAGCTCTGTCAATCGCACAGCTCTGCCAGCCCTGCGCCGAGAGCCTCAGAGCTAAACGCAACTGGTACAGTGTTTCCGTGACAATTTTACTGCACATCGTTTATTCCAGATCGCCTGCAAACATCCCAGGACTCTCATCCCAGGTTGGTTTTCTGCCCCTGGTTTCTGCAGCGAGCCAGGGTCGTGCGGGATAAACCCAGCGCATCCTTCTGAGCCTCTCAGCAGGCACTGTGCACGTCCTCGCGCCGCGGACCATCTATTGTTTTATTATTTATGTATCCTGAACCCCTTGTTCTCCTCTGCTTCTCGGGTTACCTGCTAATACCACAGCAACTCCCATCCTTTCATGTCTCTCAGTATCAACAGAAAGGCAGCGCAGCTCTAAATGCGGGCAGTAATGACATCCCCGCGTGCTGCACCAGGAGGGGTGGGTGTTTTTTTGGGCCTGAATGCCATTTTTAATCCCATCTGAGCCAAAGCAGCCAAAGCGCTTTGTCCTGAGGAAGCGCAGGCGCTCTGCAAGCAGAACACAAAGAAAGGGAGCAAACGGGCAGGTGAGAAGCATGAAACGGGGACCACTGAGATTAAGAAATGGCTTTTAAATTCTGCAGCTGCCCCTCGTGCTTCACATTGCCAGCCCTGGGAAGGTCTGATCCTGCACCCTCTGGCGCTGGCGACACACTCCTTGGCTTCTTCAGGAGCATAACACCCTAAATACCCATGCTTTAAATGAAATATTGAATGTGCAGCTGGAAAATCCTCTGCTCTCAGCCCTAAGAGAGGGCATGGAGCTGCTCTCCTCGCCGTTGTTGCAGTATCAGCTCCCCGCTTCACAGATTCCTTTCAGGGTTGTTATTTTGGGGGAAAATTTCAGTGCCTCCCACTCACTTGGGCTTCAGCACCCCGGCAAAGCCGCTTTGATCACCAGTCCCCTCGTATATCAATGCGTGTCCTTTCCAAACCAGCAACCGAACACAGACCTGGTTATTTTTAATCCTCCCCCCTAGGTATTAATATCCCCAGCGCATGCTCTGCTGAGCAGTTGTCCACCAGCCGCATCCACGTGGAGGAAGGAGATGGAATGGGCCCGTTTGAGAGAACAAGAAAGGAGTATGGATCAGGCTTTTTATCCTCTCGGTCCCAAAGCACAGGGTAAGTTGTGTAGAAATGTGAAAATTTGCACCAAAAACATTCTGCAGGGGGAGCAGATGAGATCCTGGATATCTGGGATTTCCTGATAGTCAGTAAAAATAAATGATGCCTTGATTTTTATTAAGAAATTCTGCTTTTTCTTACCATGTGGTGCAGGTTTTATAGGTACCCATAGGGCAGCCAAGCTGAACTGAACTGCCCCGTGATTGCACAATCCCAGCAGTTAGTTTTATGACCAGACTTTTGATAACACTGCTATATATCATCCTTCAGCTGGTCTGACCCCAGGTCTCCCTTTCCCCTCACCTGGATGAGAACAGAGGAGGAAAAGGGGAAAAAAAAAAGCAGAAAAAGGGGAGAGAGACAGACCTGCGCTGTTGGAACAGCCGCAGTGCAAAGGGGGCCAGGATCTGTGCTTGCAAGATGTCATGTAGAGAGAGTCCGATATAGGCTGCAAAGTCTGGCTCTGCCTGCTGAGGGCTCCTCCACTAATTAATTTGGCACCTCTCAGAGCCAATTTGGGAGCGCACACAGGCAGCTGTGCCACCACAGAACCAGACACTGGGGAAGGGAGTTGGTGCCCAGAGGTTCAGAAAGCCAAAGTCTCCTGAATGCTGCATTTTTCCATTATGTGCTTTTTTAAAAAAAAAAAAAGTTTGTAAAATGACTTATCTGGCTTAGGCAAGAGAGGACGCTGCACCCAGCGCCGCTCGGTGAAAGGCTGTGAGTGAAAAACGCTGCATGAGCAAACATCAGAGCTGCTTTAGGGACATGTCAGAGACCTGGACAGGCTCCAGTATAAGTTGGAGAATGACCTGTTGGAGAGCAGTGTAGGGGAAAGGGACCTGGGGGTCCTGGGGACAGCAGGGTGACCATGAGCCAGCACTGGGCCCTTGTGGCCAGGAAGGCAAATGGGACCTGGGGGGGATTAGAAGGGGGGTGGTCAGTAGGTCAGAGAGGTTCTCCTGCCCCTCTACTCTGCCCTGGTGAGACCTCATCTGGAATATTGTGTCCAGTTCTGGGCCACTCAGTTCCAGAAGGACAGGGAACTGCTGGAGAGAGTCCAGCGCAGAGCCACGAAGATGCTGAAGGGAGTGGAGCATCTCCCGTGTGAGGAAAGGCTGAGGAGCTGGGGCGCTGGAGCTGGAGAAGAGGAGACTGAGGGGTGACCTCATTCATGGTGATCAATATGGAAAGGGAGTGTCAGGAGGATGCAGTGACAACCAGTGATAGGACAAGGGGCAATGGGTTCAAACTGGAACACAGGAGGTTCCACTTAATTATGAGAAGAAACTTCTTCCCGGTGAGGGTGCCAGAGCCTGGCCCAGGCTGCCCAGGGAGGCTGTGGAGTCTCCTTCTCTGCAGACATTCCAACCCGCCTGGACACCTTCCTGTGTAACCTCATCTGGGTGTTCCTGCTCTGGCGGGGGGATTGGACTGGATGAGCTTTCGAGGTCCCTTCCAATCCCTGGCATTCTGTGATTCTGTGAACAAGGGTGTCACTCCAGCTGCGATGCTACAGGGCTATCAGCAAGGGACAGGCTGCGTCTTTGGTGAGAGGAGAAATGGATGTGTTTTCAGTACTGAGGGTTTCTGACATGAAGGAAGAGCTTGTGTGACTGGAAGCAGCCCCTTTCCCATAATAATGACCTTGTCACCTCCCAGAAAATCCTTTTCAGGCATCGCAGGCAATGGTCACCTTCATCTCGGAGCAGGGCTGGTGGAGTTACCTCACAGGAGGGCATCACCTCTGCTCTCCCTCCAGAGGAAGGTGGCAAATAATGAATGTCACTGCTTGAAACCGCTCGTATTTCCATAGGACGCCCGCAGCACTGAGCCCGATGTCATTGTACCTGTGCGGCTAGGACACCATTACAGCTTCATGTCCCATTTTGTGTGGGCAACGATTGCCACTGATGTATGAACTGCCCTTAGTCCCCTCCCCAGCTTTTCCACCCCTACTTCCTAGCATTTAATTGTAGCCCTTTGCATGGGACAAACAGAGCTCGTTAGGACTCCTTAGTAGCTAACTGACTGAGTTAGCAGATAAACATCACCTTATTGCGGCCTTTCCATGCTTAAAGGGGCCAAGAAGAAAGATGGGGACAGACTTTTGAGCAGACTGTTGCGATAGGACAAGGGGTGATGGTTTGAAACTAAAGGAGGGAGATTCAGGCCAGACAGGAGAAAGAAATTGTTGGCCCTGAGGGTGGTGAGAGCCTGGCCCAGGTTGGCCAGAGAGGTGGTGGCTGAACCATCCCTGGAGACATCCCAGGCCAGGCTGGACGGGGCTCTGAGCAACCTGAGCTGGTGCAGATGTCCCTGCTCATGGCAGGGGGGGCACTGGGGGAGCTGGGAAGGTCCCTTCAACCCAAACTATTTTCCATGATTCTTAATTACCCCAGGAAAGTACAGAGGAACCTCCCGCTGCAGCGTGGAAGATGTTTGTCCGATGTCCATCTGCTGCAGTGCAGGGGATGCTCACTCAGAACTTCACTGCCCTGCCATGAACTGGAAGCACTTTTCCTTTCCCTCCCTTTATTTTCTTTAATGTTTCCCACACCTCAGTGCCACTGTGCCATGTATTCACCAGCCAAAACCAGTGTACCACAAACTGCTGGAGGCACCTCATGCTGTTAGCTAATCATTCACCGATACCCGCTGCCGCCGCTCGGCGATACCATCATTATCAGTCCCTGCACCGCTATCATTTCACTTTACACACTTCTTATCGAAATGCCCAGCATCAAAGCAGTCCCAGGAACAGGCCTCTGCAATTCCCGTCACTCCGACAATCCCACCGTCGCTTTGCTAATGCAAGGTCAGCCTCAATTTCCCATACACACAACGTTTCGATATCCTTTTCCAAGTACCAGGCAAACCGCTACAGACATTGTCTCATCCGTGATTCATTGCTGTGTGCTAAGGAAAAAAATCTTAAATAAATTGGCCTCCCGTAAGCCCTATTTTTTTTTCCTACCTGCATTGCTTAAAACCCGAATGTAGGCCACTAGAATTTGTATGGTTGGATTTAGTGA
This sequence comes from Caloenas nicobarica, assembly GCF_036013445.1. NCBI lineage: Eukaryota > Metazoa > Chordata > Aves > Columbiformes > Columbidae > Caloenas > Caloenas nicobarica. The sequence goes on along the minus strand of NC_088245.1, from coordinate 214,545,225 downwards.
TTCAGCCAAGGCCAGCGCTGCCCCAGCTCTCTCCTCTGTGCACCCGAGTGCGTCTCCATGCTGTTAAAACAAACTGCATGAGCGTTACCCAGAAATCTTCTGCTCCTGGGGCTGCAGCACAGGGAGTGAGGCCAGAGCCCAATTGGCTTTGACGAGGAATCTCTTGAGCTCTGGGATGAGCACTTACTTAGTCCTGAAATCCTTCCTCTGCCAGCTGAAGCAAACCCATTTCATGAGGCTCCCAAATCCATCCGCACCCCCTGTATCCCCATGTTTCCGTACCCCTCTGAGCATCCCAAGGGGACACCAGCCAGCCCAGAACTGTGGGTCTCATGGGGACACCAGCCAGTCTGGAGCTGTGGGTCCCATGGGAATACCAGCCAACCTGGAGCCATGGGTCTCAAGCAGACATCAGCCAGCCCAGAGCTGTGGGTCCCAAAGGGACACCACAGCTGTGGGTCCCAAGTGGACACCAGCCAACCCAGAGCCATGGGTTCCATGGGGACACCAGCCAGCCTGGAGCTGTGGGTCCCAAGGGGACACCAGCCAACCCAGAGCCGTGGGTCCCATGGGGACACCAGCCAGCCTGGTGGGTCCCAAGGGGACACCAGCCAGCCAGCCCAGAGCCGTGGGTCGCAAGGGGACACCAGAGCCATGGGTCCCATGGAGACACCAGCCAGCCTGGAGCTGTGGGTCCCAAGGGGACATCAGCCATCCTGGTGGGTCCCAAGGGGACACCAGCCAACCCAGAGCCATGGGTCCCAAGGGGACACCAGTCAGCCCAGAGCTGTGGACCCCATGGGGACACCAGCCAGCCCGGAGCTGTGGGTCCCAAGGGGACATCAGAGCCGTGCATCCCATGGGGACACCAGCCAGCCCGGAGCCATTGGTCCCAAGGGGACAAGGCCTGCTGCTCTGGCCCCATGGGGCCCCCAGGGTTCTCCAGGAAGGAGCAGGTGCCCGTGGCGCAGGGACCCTGAGGCAGCTGCCACAAGGTGGCACTGGCACCGTGTCACCCAGCCCGCTGGTGTCCAGCCCCAGGCCCCAGAGTGGGGACGCCCAGAGTGTCCCTCAGCCCTGCTGCAGGCTCTGGTCTAAATTTAATTGTGGGGACAGAAGGGAGGATCAGAAATCGGGTGAATAATGATCACTACATGAGCTCTCTTGCAGGAAGGCTTTTCCGCCTTAGGATCTTCTGGACAAGGGAAAAGCAGCATTTTTTAAAAAAACTTTTTATGACATGCTGCCCTGTAACAGGGTACATCAGGTACCCATCAGGTACAGCAGCAGAAGACACTCTGGCATCACCAGATCCATCCCAGCCACCCCCCTCTCCCAGGAGGGCCAGTGGCCACCAGGAGAGGCAAGAAGACCACATCTCTGGGGGTTTGGGGTTACCAAAATCACCATTTGTCACCTGTCCCAGCACAGGGACATCCATGGAGGTGGGGAAAACCCCCACGCAGTGTGTGTTGCACAAGCCAACCCAGCAGAGGGTTTGGTGTGTCGGCTGTCCCTGCCTGGCCCAATTCCCCTGATTTACTTGCAGATAAGGGGTTTATTTTCCTTTCCCAGCACTGCAACCGCAAGACAAACACAGCGAAGCCTCTTGAATTACTTCCCGCTTGGGCCAGGTGCTGGGGGACGTTGGTGGCATTTGTGCCAGCGTCCCTGGAAAGCCCGGTCGGCACCACAGACCCGGCTCAGAATTCACAGTGGGCTCAGCCCTGAAGCCAGCAGCGCCCCCAGGACTCCCCCAACCCCCCTGCCTTGGGTTTTGTGCACAAACCAAGGGGGTGGGAAATCAGGAATTGGTTGTGGAGTTGCTGCCATCCCAGTGCTGCCAGTGCCAAGATTTCCAGCTCTACCCCAAACTATTATCTTTGGGATTAGGGTTTGGCGTCACTGTTTGGGCTCAGGCATCGCAGCCGTGTTTAACCTCTGAATGCAGAAAGTCCCCTATGGGCCAGTTAATCTTGCTGCAATTAAAGACATTCATTATGCCATTATTAACAGGTTAAGACGTGCGAGAGACTGGGTCACCTGTGCTGCACCACAGCCTGTTTTGATGGATGAGGACATTTACTGTCCTGGCCACTGGCCACTCCACGGGCCAGTCCCAAAACTAGCCAGTTTAAAAAGCGGAGACAAAGCCAAGGAGCCCAGCAGGACCCGAGAACATCCCCTTCCCATCCACCGCTGCGCCCTCGCCCTGTGGAAAACACATTTGAGACCTGCGGTACAAAAGGCCAAAGCTACAGCCGACAGCAGGAAGGAAGCAGGAAAAACTTCGGCATCACCATCCGGAGCCCGGAGAGACTTTCGGGAACGTGTGAAGCCGGATGCCTCTGGACAGGCTCAGGCCACGGTCGCAGCGTGTGCCCGCAGTTCAAGCGATGCTCCGCGGCGGGGAGGAACCATCTCGTGTCCTGGGGCTGCGATGTCACCAAGAGTTTGACCTTGGTGTCCCCTCAGCAGCACAAAGGGCGCAGGTTTAGCCCGTACAGCACCCCCTGGGCAGCCAGGGCAACGCACCAGCATGGAGAGGTGTCCCACGGATCCCCCTGACACCGTCTTCGCTCAGAGAAGCGAACGCAACCGCGCTGGAAACCGCCACCTCCTTTAATTCCCCGCCAGAAAAGCGGCACCCAGCCCGACTCAAAAATTACAGGGTTTTAGCACCAGAAAAACCCACTAGCCCATGTCATGAAGCTGCTGGCTGCCCACGGAGGTCAACGCTGGCCAATCCGAGGGGGGAAATGGTGAAATTTTCTCTTTGAAGACCCTGCCAGCCTCAGCAGGCCATGGTGGGGAAGGAGCTGCTTCTGCCATCCCCGTCCCCACGGGGCTCAGCCGAGGTGGGTCTGCGGGACCGGGACCTGCCCATGGGTCATACCCTGTCACCTCCTGCCAGACGGGAGCCGTAGCCTGGCCAGGATGTCCCCACACTGCTCACACCAGGGCTCAGCAACTCCATGGGGACACGGGGGTGGGGTTTTCCCAGCAGCTCTGGGGCCGGGCTGGTCAGCAGCGCTGCCCCGTCGCAGCAGCGACGTGGCCCTCAAAGCCACCAGCTCGCAGGGGACAAGGCGTCAGGGCCGGGCTCAGATCATGGAGACCCTGTTCTTGATGTAGACGTGGTATGGGTCACTGCGCTTGTCCACTTTGCGAGAGCGGGTGTAGCCCAGGATGAGACTCCCCACCGTGGCGGCGAAGAGCGTCATGACGAAGAGGATGTACATGTAGGCGTTGTCGTTGCGGCCGGGGCGGGCGGCGCGGGTGCTGGCATTGCGTGCGGCAGCGGCGGTGGTGGCCGGGCGGTCGGTGGGACAGAGGACAACCCCTTGCAGCGTCTGGTTCAAGGCATTAAGCACCACCTGGAGGCTTTGGTGCCAGGTCTCCGTCTGGTTGGCCTCCTCCATGTCCTCCTCCAGGCTGCAGGGAAGGACAAGGAGGCTCAGCCAGGGCTGTCCCTGTGGTGTCAGTGACCCCAGGACAATACCGGGGGTGTCCTGCTGGACCCAACAATGACCCCAAAATGGTCCTTGAAGCACCTTCTCTGCCACACAGCAAGGGTAGGACTGGGGGCTTTGTATTTGCGGCAGTTCTCTCCTCAAATTTCACTCCTTCCACCAAGAGCTTTGGGGTGCTTGCCTGTCCCACTCTCCTCCCCAGGGCTGGGGACAGTCAGGGGACACAGCTGTCCTAGGGGCTGGTTGAGTTCAAAGCCTGTGTCCCCCAGGGAAGTGAGGGGACAGTGGGCTTGCAGGGTGCAGAGCTGGCACCCAAGTGACCCCAGTGGGGGCTGTCTGGAGTCCCCAATCCTAAATAACAGCTCTGGCACTGATCCTGCCATGCATTGACCCCACTTGCCCCAGACCAGGTCCCCCGGGGTGAGCAGAGACCCCCATTTTTTCCCCGTTTGTCCCCACCCGGGGCCAGGAGCCACGACTGCCCTGGCAGGGGGACACAGCTCCCCACGTGTCCCAGTGGACCCATCCCAAGGGGTCGCTGCCCTAAACCCCCCCAGGGACTTCCTGTAGGTCCCAGACCCTCTTTGACCCCACCAGGGTCCCCACTGCCAGCCCACCCTGGAGCCCCACGTGCCCTCTGCGTCCTCATGCACCTTCGCACCTCTCTGGAGCCTCTTAAGTTGGGGCGCACAGGAAGGGACATGGGGACACAGGCTCTTTCTCCCACATGTGCCATCCTTTGGGACCCGCCAGCCCCACAAACTGCCATTGTCCCCTGGGGCACAACACCCCCGGAGCCGTCCCCCCAAACTCCCGAGCACCCCGTGCCTGCGGCACCAGCAGCTCTGCCCCATGCACAGGCAGCTGAACCTCCCCCCAAAAAAAGGGTCACCCCAAAACTCAGGGTGCAGCTCGCAGGCAGTGAGGAGGAGGAAGGGGCTGAGCAGCCACGAGCCCACAGGGATAGCTCAGACCCAAGTGTCTTGGAGGCTGAATTTGGGAGATTAGGGCAATATTGGGGTTTATCCCAGGAGGGGAGGTGCGGCATGGGGGGACCCCACATTAGGGAAGGGTGTAGGGGCTGGGGGGACAAAGGGGGGACCGGAGGGGTCGGAAGGGGGTTCGCACTCACCTGGGGTGCCCTCGCTGCTGCCAGGCTGAGCCGGGACTGGAGCATCGCGGTGCGGTGGGGAGGGATGCCGGCCAGGCTGGGAGTGCCGCGCAGCCTCCTCCCCTTCCCGGGGCAGAGCCACCTGCCAAAGCCACCCAGCCCCGGCACGGGCCACCAGCCTGTCCCCAACCCACAGGTCTCACCACGGTCCTCTCGCCCCAGCCGGATACCGGAGGCTTTTATAGGGCTGGGAGAGCCAGACCCTGCGTTTCCCTCCCGGCACACGCTGCCGGTCATGCTTTCCTGTCCCTCCTCCGCGTGTCCCTGCTGTCCCCAAGCCCTCGCACTGCGCACCCAGCCTGCCCGGGGCACGTTGGTCCCCGCTCACCATCCCCTGCCTCCATAAAATGGGGTTTTCCTCCCCCTTGCGCCTCCCAGCCCCATTGGTCCCTTTAGCCCACCCAAAATCCCGGGGGGCTGCGAGGTGGGGGCCCACGGGGAGGTACCCACAGGTGGCTCAAGGGCAGCGGCAGAGAAACCCCAAAGCTCATGGGGCAGAACAAAGGCCTGGAGCAGCAGCGAGGGGCCGCAGGGTGGGCTCAGCTCCCACTTGGAGCAGTGTGCGGGAACTTTATTTGCCGTTTTCCATTTCTCCTGAATGAAAAGTTATTAAAATCAGTTTTATCTGTGTCTACCTATAGGTTTGCATCGATAGGCAGGACCTCAGGGTGGCTGCACCGCTTCACCCGGGACGGCTCCTGTGAGCCCACGCGGATCTTGCAGCCCGGGTGACAACTTCGGAGGAGCCGACACCGCCTGCACAGACCACAGTGACATCTCCAGCACTCGATCCCACACTGTGTGGTTCCACACGATCTGGAAGGGCCACAGATCCTCTCCTCCTAGATCCCCTCCTCCTCCCGCTTTCCCACCACATCAGCATCACTCCATAATTAACCATTTACAGCCTCTTATCAGTGATTTTTCCGCCCGCCCCAACACCACGGCGAGGCTTTTTGCCTCGTGAGGATTTCTCTGGGCACAGGGCAAGAAAAAGGTCGTTATTCATAAAGTCTTGGGATAAATAAACAAACTACCAGCAGCCAAAGTTCCCAGCAAGTTTTTTCACAGAAAATCTCCCTCATTTTATGCAGCAGCGAGGGAAAAATGCTCAGTCAACCAGTCCCTCCTCCTCTTGTCCAAAGGGCTCATGAGCGTTCACCCAAATTTTGGAATTTTGTGGGGAGAGAGGCAGAAAAAACACACAAAAGTGCTTATTTGGGCATTTCCCCAGCAGGCGACAGGGATGTGATACCTTGGAGGTCTGAGTTGAGGGACAGAGACCCATGGAGCTGAGGAGAGCAGCTCTGATGGAGTTTTGGATGTTTAAGAGACAATCTCAACCTTTGTGCCACTGTTCACGCACTGTCTGTAGGCAAAGGCACAAGAACTTGTCTTGCAATTAAGCACCAGGCGGCTGCACCGAGGGTTTGCCGAAACACTCAGCCGAGGCGCCGCGGCTCTCCTGGTCCCCGGGAGCTTCTGAAAACACCAAGGTGCAGTCGAACACCTCCTGGAAGGAGTCAAGGAAAGGCTGGAGGACGTGGTCGACGGTGACGTGCCACCCCAGCTCGCGGCTCAGCGACGTGACGCCTTTTCCCTCCAGCCCGCAGGGGACGATGTGGTCAAACCAGGTGAGGTCGGTGCAGCAGTTCAGCGCCAGCCCGTGCGAGGTAATGTAGTTCCCGCAGTGCACCCCTGCGGGGGCCAAAGCACCCTCCCATCAGCACCCGTTTATTTCATTATTTTATTATATTCAGTGACGGCACTGCTCAGACCAGTGTTAACCCCGCCACATGCCGCACTCCCCACTTTTGCCAGGGAAAACCCCTTAAACCACCAGCCGACTCCCCAAATTTGGGGCAGATGGGGCGCAGCGTGTCTGGTTCACTCCACCCCATCCCCGCATCCCCCACTGTCGGGATTTTGGGTGGGCTCAGACAGGGAGCTGTGTTGAAAAGGGGAGTCTGGGCTGCAGGACCCCGAGATGAGGCTACAGAGCCCGACTGGGGGTGCTGCGATCCAGGATGGGGCGCAGGATGTGGGGCTGTGGTGCGGGGGAACAGCTCAGGGGCTGGGGACAAGGGGGCAGGGGAAGGGGACAAGACTGGGGACAAGGGGGCAGGGGACAATGCTGGGGACCAGGCTGCAAACATGGAGCTCTGGGTGCAAGGGCCAAGCTGCAGAAAGTGCAGTGCCCTGGTTTGGGGTGCAAGGGTCCAAAATTGCGCTGCCCCCCACACACTCGGTACATACTCCTCCCTGCACACCCTCCTCCCACCCGGTGCATTTTCTCCTGTGCATGCCCCCCCCACCCTGGTACCTGTCACCCCCTGGGTGCATGACCCCCAGTGCACACCCCTGGTGCCTGTCCCCCCTTTCCAGTGCATGTCCCTCCCCAGTGCATGTCCCTCCCCAGTGCACCCCTCCACCCAGTGCATGTCCCCCCACTGCATTCCTTCCCCAGTGCACGCCCCCCGCCCCCGATACATGTCACCTCCCCGGTGCATGACCCCTAGTGCACACCCCTGGTGCATGTTCCCCCCCCCGATACATGTCACCCCCTGGTGCATGCCCCTCCCCGTTCTGGTACATGTCACCTCCCCAGTACACCCCTGCCACCCGGTGCATGTCCCCCCCACCGTACTCCTCTCCCAGCGCATGACCCCCACCCCGTTCCGCTACATGGCACCCCCCGGTGCATGTCCCCCCCAATACACGTCACCCCCCGGTGCATGCCCCCCGGTGCATTCTCCCCTACGGTGCATGTTCCCCCAGTGCGCCCCTCCCACCCGGTGCATGTCCCCCTAGCCGGTGCATGTTCCCCCCGGTCCACGCCACCCACGCGGTGCACGCCCCGCCGCTGCGCCCCCGCCGCGCTCACCGATGGCGCACACTTTGCTGTCGCCCATCCAGACGCCGGTGAAGGGCGGCGGGAGGGCGCGGGCGGCGGCCAGGCCGAAGCGGCGGCACAGCCGCAGCACCAGCGCCTCCAGCGCCGCCACGTAAGCCCGCAACGGCAGGCGGCGGCGCCGCAGGTCGAGAACCGGGAAGGCGAGGAGCTGCCCGGGCCCGTGGAACGTGATGTGGCCGCCCCGCCGCGCCGCCACCAGCCCCGCGCCCCGCGCCCGCAGCCGCGCCGCCGCCTCCGCCTCCGGGGCGCCCCGCAGCCCCCACACGTACACGGGGTCCGCCGGTTCGCTCAGCACCACGCTCTCCCCGGGGCTGGAAGCGGGGACGGGACCGGGCCGCGCCGCCCGCGCCGCCGCCACGCAGCGCTCCTGCACCCGCAGCGCCTCGGTGTAGGGACACAGCCCCAGGCGCAGCACCCGCACCGCGCCCCGGGACATGGCGGCGGGGACCGGGGCGCCGGGGCCGGGACGACGGGGAAGGGAGCGGGTTAGGCCGCGGCCGCCGGGGCCGCCGGGAGGGAGCGGGCGGGGCGGAGATCGGCGCGGGGGGCGCGGCGGGGATGGGGGACAGGGACGGGGAGAGAGGATGGAGGAGAGGGGACAGAGATGGGGACAGGGGTGTGGAACGGGGACAGAGATGGGGGACAGGGGACAGAGATGGGGACAGGGATGGGGACAAGGATGTGGAACGGGGACAGAGATGGGGGACAGGGGACAGAGATGGGGACAGGGGTGTGGAACGGGGACAGAGATGGGGGACAGGGGACAGAGATGGGGACAGGGATGTGGAATGGAGACAGAGATGGGGAACAGGGGACAGAGATGGTGGACAGGGGACGGAGATGGGGACAGGGTTGTGGAATGGAGACAGGGGACAGAGATGGGGACAGGGATGTGGAATGGGGACAGAGATGGGGGACAGGGGTGGGGATAGAGAGGGGACAGGGATGGGGGGACAGAGGATCAGGAGAAGGGAATGGAGACAGAGATGGGGGACAGAGGGGGAACAGGGATGTGGAATGGGGACAGAGATGGGGGACGGGGATGTGGGATGGGGAAATAGATGGGGGACATGGGACAGGGATGGAGGGGCCAGAGCATGGGGAAAGGAGGATGGAGACAGAGATGGGGGACAGGCATGGGGAGAGAGATGGGGACAGGGATGTCGAATGGGGACAGGGATGGGGAGAGAGATGGGGACAGGGATGGGGGATGGGGACAGAGATGGGGGACAAGGGACAGGGATAGAGGGGACAGAGGATCGGGAGAGGGGGATGGAGATAGAGATGGAGGACAGGGGACAGGGATGTGGGGGATAAGGGATGGGGAGAGGATGACAGAGGATAGAGATGGAGGACAGGGGACAGGGTGGAGGGAACAGATGGGGGAGAGGGGACAGAGATGGAAGATAGGGGCATACACGGGGGATGGGGACAGAGATGGTGGACAAGGGACAGGGATGGGGGGACAGAAGATGGGGAGAAGGGGATGGAGACAGTTGGAGGACAGGGGACTGGGTAGAGAGGACATATGGAGAATAGGGGACATGGATTAGGGGATGGGGACAAGGGGATGGAGACAGGGATAGGGGCATAGCGGACAGGTGGATGTAGGACAGGGGACAGGGATGAGGGATGGGGAGAAAGGACAGAGATGGAGGACAGGGGACAGGGATGAAGGGATGGGGAGAAAGGACAGAGATGGAGGACAGGGATGAGGGGATGGGGACAGGGGACAAGGGACAGAGATGGAGGACGGGACAGACACGGGGATGGGGACAGAGCTGGGGGAGAGGGGACAGGGATGGAGGGGACAGAGATGGGGAGAGAGGACAGATGGAGGATAGGGGAGAGGGATGAGGGATAGGGACAGAGGGTGGGGGACAGGGATGGGAAACAGGGGACAGAGATGGAGGGCAGGGGACAAGCACAGGGCATGGGGACAGAGATGGAGGACAGGGGTACAGAGGATGGTTAGTTGTGGCTGGGGAATGGAGGACAGCGCCTGGGGACATGGGACGTGGCCTGAGACGGGGTACCGGGGATGGGGCCTGTGGTGCGGGATAGAAGACAGGGGACAGGAGGCTGGGGACAGGGGACGGGAGGTTGGGGACAGGGGATGGGAGATTGGGGACAGGGGTTAGAGATAAGGGACAGGGCCTGGAGAGGGCCATAAGGCACGGGGTGGCACCTCAAGGTCGTGGACTGTAAATAAAGTTATTGTACCGCTAATCTGCGCTGCAATTAGTCACCCTGCAGCTTTGAAAGCGATAAAACATTCCCACCTCAACATTTTATTACAAATGTCAAAAATACACCAGTCTAGTCGCACCGCTAATGAGTCAACCATTAAAACCGCAGCAAACCGTTCCCAACCCACAGTCCTTTTGACATATCGACCGGATTAAGCGTGTGAAAGAATGTTTTGATTTTACAGGGCAATCAACTCTGCTAATAAACTTGTTTTTATCAAAAATATGGCTCGCTGGTAATCTACCCTCAGTCGCCGCAGGTAATTGCGCTGTCCTTCAATGGCGTTGACTTCCGCGCAGGCATTTGCAAGGAGGGGAAAGTGCTTCCCTTCATTTACTCGTTTTCTTGATATACAAGAACAAGTGCTATGATGGTTTATAAAATTAATAACAACTTGGGGGAAAAAAATGGGGAAAAACCACCATAAACTTCACCGGGCCATGGCGTCAACTTGTATTTGGAGCAGGACCCATCTCACTTTGGGTGGAATCATCACCTCGACCACCCATTCCAGGCTGCTCTGGGTCTCTGCCCTTGGCAGGAGAGACTTATATTTTGCACCAACATTGTGTGTGTATATCAAGTTATTTCCTTTTTTTTTTTTTTTTATGATTAAACATCAACTTCTTGCTGGAGATCAAAGCCAAACGCTCTTCCTTTTTGGCTGGCGGCGGCACTGCCTGCGTAAGACGGGGAGACTTGTGTGTAATAGGCCTGGGATCCTCGTAAATAAGACAGCAGAGACGAGCACGGTTGCGTCGTCGGGGTATTTACTGTCGATATCCTGCTTTTGAAGCAGGGAGGAGATTTGTATGGACGGAAGCCACGGATGGCTCATGTTTTATCCTTCTATTGGGGTTTAAATATTTTTGTTGTTGTTTTTTTTCTTCGTGGTAGGATAATTTGCTGTTCCCTCATACCTTTTCCTTTCAGTACCTTGAACATTAGCTGAGTTTCTTGAATTCTCACGAATTCCTTGGATTGCAAACCTCATTTTTCTGGCACGAGAGGCTCCCTCGGGCAGCTTTAGAGCTGAAGCAAGTCAGGGCTTTAATAGCAGGAAGGGGAGGGGAGGACAAAGGTGGCGGCCGTGTAACAGGTGCCTGGCAAAAGGGACCGTCACAGCTCACAGAGAGCTACGAACGGATGCCAAGGGCAATATCTTGGCTGCGGGGAAGTCCGGGACAAAATTCCTGTTGGTTTTGGCAAGGCTGGGATGTCACAGAGAGGTGATGGCACTGTCCCGGTGTCACAGGAGCGGAGCGCTCAGCCTGGGCTGCCCCTTGCACTTCCAGCTACAGCAACAACCCTCTCCCATTTCAGTAAATTTTTTTTTTTTTTTTCCAAGCAAACTGTACTCTGGGTATCCTTGGGGGTGGTGCTGGGAAGCCTTAAATTATTGATTTATTTTTCCTTGACATCTTTTTCTGCAGGTTCCTATGCAATGCCTTGGAACGGTCAACCAACCTCCCCACACAAGACACCAGCATCGCGCAAGTCCGAGCACCGGCTGCCAGTCCTGCAGTTGTTCGGAAGGACAAACATCTCCATGACACCTTATTCCATAATCAACCTTTCCCTGAGGGCGCTGGGAGGGAATCAGTTGGGTTGAGATCGCCAGTTCATTCAGGCAGGATCTCGGTGGATACGACCCAGAGCCAGAACCGCTCCTGATTCTCATGATCTTTTCATCAACTCGAAGAAAAACCTTCCCAAGTCTGTGAAAAAGGTGAAGAAAAAACAAGGAAACGCACGTGTGAGGCCATGGGGTCAGAGCTGGTGTGAGTTTCTGTCTTGATTCTGTTTCTCTTCGTGGTGGTCGTCATCTTTTGACCCATCTCGGAGTTGACGTAGAGGGCAACTCCACTTCTCTGAGCTTCCTGTGATGCTGGGAGCTGGTGTTTCCACTCGCAAAGCTCAGGTGCATCGTTTGGCCTTCATCAGCCCTCTTGAAGATGCTCTTGTCTCTGTTTGTCCCCAGCTGCCGGCCAGTCACCCGGCCAGAGGTCACCTTGTCCTCTGGTCAACCAGCCCAACTTCACAGTCCTGCCAAAACCATCCTGGTTGGGTTAAACACTCATCTCAGCCTTGTTTTTAAGAAAGATCCTGGGGGTCCTCAGCACAGGACAGACATGGGCCTGTTGGAGGTGGGGCAGAGGAGCCCCAGAAATGACCCGAGGCTGGAACAGCTCTGCTGGGAGGACAGGCTGAGAAAGCTGGGGTGTTCAGCTGGAGAACAGAAGCTCCGGGGAGACCTTAGTGCGGCCTTTCCGGACTTAAAAGGGGCCGAGAAGATGGGGACAGACTTTTGAGCAGGGCCTGTTGTGATAGGATAAGGGGTGATGGTTTTAAACTATAGGAGGGAGATTCAGGCCAGACATGAGGAAGAAATTGTTGGCCCTGAGGGTGGTGAGAGCCTGGCCCAGGTTGGCCAGAGAGGTGGTGGCTGAACCATCCCTGGAGACATCCCAGGCCAGGCTGGACGGGGCTCTGAGCAACCTGAGCTGGTGCAGATGTCCCTGCTCATGGCAGGGGGGGCACTGGGGGAGCTGGGAAGGTCCCTTCAACACAAACTCTTCTGTGATTCTATGAAAATGAGCACAAACCAGGCAGGGGTGGATGTTATGAAAACAGAAGTGTGCTCGTGGTTCACCCAGCAGAGCTCGGTGCCGCCATCCTGGTGGGTGAAGTTCTTCCCACCCCAGTCCCAGCGTCTTCATTTTTATCTTTATCCAACATGAATTTCGAGGTGCCTTTGGTTTGATACTGTTCTCTTCGTGCTCTGTGCAAAGAAATGTGAAAAGTGACAGCTGGGATGGTGAAAATTGCTATTCCTTCTGTCTTCTCTTTCTGCTGCCAAAAACCTGCCAGTTCAGGATGTTTCTCAGGGATTAATCTCCAAAGAGAAGTTATTTCTGCTTTGAACCAGTCATGCCTTTTAAAAGGGCTTATTTCAGACACCAGAGTGGGGGGGGGAAAAAAAAAAAAAAAAAAAGGAAAATCTTTAATTCCAACTGTCAGGGCTGAGACCTGGTGCTTTTGCTTTCTGTGACAAGGAGATGAACCTGGTATGTGTCTGTCCAGGAGCTGCAGCCGCAATAAGGGAACCTGGTTTGAGATGACATCTCGGACACCCGCTCCTTTTTTAATGCCACACATCGATTTGCGGCAGTTGTAGCCAGGAGGGGTATGAGCTGTGGGAATCTGGGACCCAGACTAGGCGGGAGACTAGTTAGGAGTCCTTTTCTTAGTCCTACACATCGCTTGCTGCACAGATTTTGAGCATTAATTAAGCCTTGTGGGTCTCCTTTATTCATATGTGATGTGGGAACGGTTGTGCTTGCCTTTATTTGTTAAATGCTTTTAGACTCTGAACGGAAAGAACATTACATTTTTTAAAATGTTGTTTATCAGTGCTCGGCCTTTTTAAACTCAAAAGCATAACTTTCCAGGCATTGATGAGGGTCCTATCCTTTCTTCTCTTTTTTTCCATATCAGAGACCTGCTGCTTGTCTCATTTCCATGCTGCAAAGCGAGTACCACCGAGGTTCGTAGGGTCATAATTCAGGTTAGAAGGGACGTCGGGAGGCCTCGGGTCCAACCTCCTGCTCAAAGCAGCGGCAGCTCTGAGATCAGGCCGGGTTTCTGAGGTTTTTATCCAGCCAGGTCTTGAAAACCTCCGAGAACAGCGATGCTCAACCTCCCCGGGGTCCTGTCCCACTGCTTGACCATCCACATGGAGAAAAAGCTTCTCCTCATGTCCAGTCTAAACCTCTCTTGTTCTAATTTATGCCCATCTAGTTACCTCAGAATACAAAGCAGGTTTGAGTGAGATCAGAACCGGATCCCACGGCATTTTCATAAGCGGAAAATAAATACTCAGCTAAGAACTTCGATGATCTCATTTTTACCCTCAAGCCAATCTGTGATACCAAGACACACACTGTGCCCTGAAGGTGAAAAGTGTAATTTTACAGTTACCAGGCGTGTTAAGCCAGGTCAGGAAATCATTCAGAAAGCTCGAAGCAGGAAACGTGAAGGAGCAAGAAACAAGGATGAAAAGAGCCTTTAAAAATAATTCAAAATTACGAGTGATGGATTAAGACCTACACACTCCTTCCATAAAACAAACACAAATGTCAATCCGGGAGCAAAGAGTCACAGATTGAGAACAGCCACAGTGAAACAAAAAGAGAGAACAAGAGAGTGCATGGAACTGCAGGAGGAAGAGGATGTGTATGATTTTGTTACCAGCAAAACAAAGCCGATGCCAGCTGAGTAACGCAATTGTTGTGAGCGTGAGAGGAACACTCCGGCAGGCTGCGGGGCCATGTGCGTCACGTGCAGTTATTTTAACACTTATTATCAAACGTGCCCGATTTCCTTCCCCGACCTCTGCCAGGTAAAAAGCTGTTGCATTTAAGTGAGGATCTGTATCCTCCGGGAGTTCTCATGGAGCAAGTGATTTCGCCCAGAGGAAGGTGAACTCCTGGTAAATGTGGTTATTGTTGGGTGGCATCGCTGTGTGACCTCCCCAGCCTGCAGTTCTGCTTTGGGGCTTTACGCCTGTTGGAGCTGTGCAAGGGCACAATTGCTTCTGAGATCACACAGATCTGTCCACCCAAAACTCAGCGGTTTCTTCAAAATTGGTTATTTTTCAGCTTGCTCAGCTCAACTGTCAGAGGTTCAACGAAGCAAAGTGCCGGGTCCTGCACTGGGGTCACACCAACCCCAGGCAGCGCTCCAGGCTCGGGGAAGAGCGGCTGGAAAGTGCCCGGCGGAAAAGGAGCTGGGGGTGTTGGTGCCAGCGGCTGAACATGAGCCAGCGTGTGCCCAGGTGGCCAAGAGGCCACCAGCATCCTGGCTGGGACCAGCACTGGTGTGGCCAGCAGGCCCAGGGCAGTGACCGTCCTGTGCTGGGCACTGGGGAGGCCAAACCGCGAATCCTGGGGGCGGTTCTGGGCCCCTCAGCTCAGGGCTCAAAATGGCGGCTCCAGGGGCATCAGAATCACCTCAAACACAAAATGTCGGCCCCAGGGGCACCAAGATCACCTCACGGCTCTTAATGGCAGCCAGAGGGGTGGCGGGATCACCTCAGCACACAAAATGGCGGCACCAGGGGCACCAGAATCACCTCAGGCCTCACAATCGTGGCCAGAGCAGGGGTGGGATCACCTCCCAAGAAAGGCCTTGAGGTGCTGGAGCGAGTTGGGAGAAGGGAACGGAGCTGGGGAAGGGGCTGGAGCACAAGTGTGATGGGAGCGGCTGAGGGAGCTGGGGGTTCAGCTGGAGAACAGGAGCTGAGGGGAGACCTTCTGATCTCTGACCTGCCTGAAAGGAGCTTGGAGCCAGGGGGGGTCGGGCTCTGCTCCCCAGGAACAAGCGCCAGGACCAGAGGAAACGGCCTCAAGTTGCGCCAGGGGAGGTTGAGGTCGGATCTGGGGAACAATTTCTTCCCCAAAGGGCTGTGGGGCATTGGAACAGGCTGCCCAGGGCAGTGCTGGAGTCACCATCCCTGGAGGGGTTGGACAGACGGACATGAGGTTCTCAGTGCCAGGGCTGGGGGAACGGTTGGACTCCATGAGCTTGAGGGGCTTTCCCAACCAAAATGGTTCTGTGATTTGGTTTTCCTGACCCAGCTCACAGCGCGGCTGCATGAATGCTGGCGCTGGCGGCGAGGAGGAGTCGGTGGGCAGTGGGACAGAGGCTGGAAAGAGCAGCAGAACCTGGTTTGTTTCGCACAAGCTGAAGAGTCGCTGTGCAGCTCCAGGGCTGCCAGGCAAGCGTGGTGCCCAACTGTCACCTGCTGATGCGGACAGGGAATTGCATGAGAAAAGGGGATTTTGGCAATACAGTGCCCGCGTCTCCATATGCGGTCGTTATGCTCACAAGCCGCATCAGCTCTCGTTGATATTTGGCCATTTGCAAGCTCTGTCGGCACACATCACCCCTCTCACGACTGTAGTGGGTCTTTTTTTCAGAATTGCTGTTTCTTTAGCGACTCTGATATGGGTTATTTTCCCCCAAATCTACTAACCAACCTTTTTTTGGAAGTCAAATCTCAGCAGCAGCTAAGTAAAGGCATACGGAGACATCAAAGAACCCATCCTCAGCTTATTCCCAGAGCTCAGATCATGTAGTACAAGAGACAGCTTAAATTTCCTTATTATTTTTTTCAACCACCGTATAAGATAGGGAGGAGGGAAGGAACGGCCCCGTTTTCTCACCCTGGCCACTGTACGTGACACGGCTGAGCTGACACCGAGGATTTTGCTCCCAATATCTCCTTCCCTGTGTGTTCCTGGGATGCTGTAGCCGTGCACCACCGTGGTTTTTGGGGAGATGCTTTCCTGCGCATTCCCATCTCTGCTTTATCAATAGCCATTCTTCAGAGGATTTTCATTATTTCCTAGCGGTTACTCTTGTTTATCTTCTTTAATAGCCCATCTGCTGGTGGAAACAGATCTGCAGAGCTGCTAGAAAACAAGCTGTTCTGCCACAGCTCTTTCTGTGCCCGTCCTGCTGTTGAATAAATGTCAAATACTCCATGCTGAGGCACACTAATTATCGCAAAATAAAAGACATCAAGAACAGGAGTCCATAGGGTAATTATTCCATCAATCTCCCCGTGCAAACAGCGCCGAGAACATGTTCGGAATATGAGGTGTGGGTGTTAGTTAATAAGCTGAAGTCAGGAATGTCAGTAACTAGAGTGACTCAACGTGGGAAATTTGTCATGACACTTTCGAAGACGTTCATGCCAGTTATCTTTGTTTGGATGTGATAACATGTAATTGGTAGCAGCAGAGATTAAATTCTTCTGGCTTGTTGCATTCCCAGATGGCTACACATGCCTTTTTCTACTATTACGCACTGCTTAAACCTGGCATTTTTATTTTTGAGACAGGATTCTTAATACAAAAGTACAAGGAATCTTGGCAGAAAGGACCGTGCAAGGTATAAAAGTGAATCTATCCGAGTTGAGAGAAGGGAACGGAGCTGGGGAAGGGGCTGGAGCACAAGTGTGATGGGAGTGGCTGAGGGAGCTGGGGGTTCAGCCTGGATTTTGGAACAATTTCTTCCCCAAAGGGCTGTGGGGCATTGGAACAGGCTGCCCAGGGCAGTGCTGGAGTCACCATCCCTGGAGGGGTTGGACAGACACCGAAATGAGGTTCTCAGGGACATGGGGCAGTGCCAGGGGTGGGTTGGACTCCATGGTCTTGAGGGTCTCTTCCAACCAAAAGAATTCTATGATTCTATTCTATGATTTCCCTTCATGAAGATACGTTGCACTGTGACACACCACAAACCACGTGAGGGGGCTGGGAACCAGCTCCACATTAAGACATCACATTCCGGTGCCTCCGCACTTGCTGGGTGTCTAAAACTCCCTGTGTCCATAGTGGAGACACAACCAGCGGTGTCAGGGGTGATTTGGCTGATTAAGACCAACAGTAACCAGCTATCGACAGTCACGCCGCTGTTCTACACTGGTTGTCAAGCGGAGATGCGTTCCTGCTCATATATCCTTCTTCCACCTGAAACTTGTCTTAGTAGTTTCTTAAACGCTTCTCCCTTGTTGCCATTATTGCTGCCTCATTCTTTGAGCATCTCAAGATATTTTTACTGCAAACACGCGTAGAAAATATCATAGAAAAGCCAATTAAGCCACGCAAAAATGTGCATCTGTCTCAAATGCAGCTGTTTCCCATGATAACAATTTTTCTTCTAGTTTATGGACTTTGTACTGAGTGTGACCCTTGCAAGCCTAGAAGGAAATTTATTTTCTTAGGTTTACTCAGTGATTTAAAGCTCTTCCCCAACCTAAATGATTCTATGATTCTCTTATTCTAATTCCCGCTGTTTTTCTAATGGTGTTTGATCATCAGTCTTCCAGCTATGCTTTTTAATTTTCTATAATTAAGGAAGGAGTCATTGCCTTGACAGATTTCCTACTGAAAAGACGCCACTGATTCCACCTTGTTATTTGTAATTTGTCTTGGTGGCAGAAAGGAGGAGGGTCAGGCTCTGTATCTCCATATATATATATATATACATCTGTCTTATGACTTTCATTTCATAACTGAAATCCTCCACTTCTGCTCGGATGGGGTTCATTTCTGCCCAAAACCTGGATCTTCAGAATAGATTTGATGAGCTCCAAAAGGAAATGCGTGCCAGAACTTGGGCAATTTTTTGCACAGATTCAATTAATGTGTTTTGACACCGGGATCTCTATGTTTCGGTTCTCCCCGCTCAAGGAAATCCCCCCTCATACGGCATTAATTAAAACTCCAACAGAACTCTTTTCACTCCAGCCCCTCCTCAGGCAGCTGCTTGCCAGCTACTATATATAATAAATTTCCAGAGGCTCTGCCCATTCTTTTTTAGTTTTTGGGGGGTTTTTCTTGAAACCACTTGTGAACCAACCATTATTATGAGTCCTTGGGCTCCGTTTCTGCTGGACCTCGTGGTTTTAGCTGTGGGCAGCTGTAAATACAAGACATTTTGCCACTAACAAGCGAATCCTTTGTAGTGCTTTGAAAAAAAATAAAGTTTTGGAGTCAGGATACTTGGGCTTTACACCTGGGAGTATTGAAAGGTTCTTGGACAAATCACGTAATTTCTCTGCTTCTTCAGAGAGGAATGGACGTTTAATGTCCTTTTTCTCAGAGCTACATATGTGAGTACTGCACATCCTAAAAGAAAGAGAATTATCAGACCTTTTAAGAGAATCGTCTCAGAGTATTTTCAGTTGCTGTGTTAGGATTCATACGCCCTACCTTAAGCAAGTACAAGGTTAGATGTCTAAAAATCTGAGGTAATTGCGCTACATTAATTTTCTAGGTATTGAAGAAAAACAGGCTCCTCCAGGGGTTAATATCCATATCAAAAGAGATGTCCTAGGTAGGTTCAAAGAGGTGCCCCCTGGAAGCGCTTTAAACATCTCCAGTTGTGCAAGAGAAATCCCAGGCATTTATTTTTCAGCGTCTGTCAGTTTGCTGCATTACAATGAGATTATTTCTCTTGTTCCCATTTTTCCTTCTTTTCAAATTTAACTTAAAATGTGTGTATTCTCGCTGAGAAGGTGTCAGGGAATAGGCTGCCTGAGCTTGTTGAATTATTGGGTGTCCTGCTTCTTATAGAACTTGGTTGGAAACTGCTTATGTAGAATTCGCTTAGCATGAGTAAGTTTGCTTGGGGTAACTTCTGCAAGCTGTGAACCTTCGAACTTTCCGCTTCTTTAAGATAAAGTTAAGTAAAGTAAGTACTTCGTTAAGTGAAAAAGGCCTCAGAATCTCCAGGCTGGGAGATAAGGGGAGCTGCATCCCTGGAGATAAGTAAAGGAACAGAACGGTGCCCAACAAGAATGGGTTTTTTTGTTTACCAAGAGCTTATTTTCTCCAGCTACAGGCGCAAAACAGCAAGGGAAGGTCAGAGCTTTAATTGGCAGCCCCCCTGATGAAAATTAAGAGATCGATGAAGAACGAGGAGACCCCAGAGTCTAATTTTGCAATTAGCCCGGAGTGACACGGGGGTGGAGGCTGGATTGTGGGGGTCTAATTGTACAAGTTTTTTCCTGCTAATTTTTCCTTTCTTTCATTTATCAGCCACTACATTTCAAGTGCTGTTGGACGGGAACGTGTTTTGCCCAAGGGCTTGGTTCGCAAAGATGAAATTGCACGACGACTCGTCACCAGCTGCGGGCAGAACCGGAGACGTCTTGCGCTCGCAACAAGAATAACCGGCGAGTCCCAGAACCTGCAAAAAAGTCGCCTTTTCGTGAGGAAGAGCAGTATGTGGGTAATGATTTCCACCTTTCTTCTGCTCCTTTTGAAATCAGAAAGAGTATCTCTGACTTCAGGGAGCGAAAGGCTCTCGCTCAGCACTTGCCAATTAAATGTGTAATTCGCAGCGTCGTTAATCTTAAGGCTGGTGTCATGACCTTGGGTGCCCAGAGGAAGATCAATCCTTTGAGATATTAAAGCTAATTTTGTGATCTTTCCTTGCAAACCAGCAAAGTCTGTCTCTCCACTTCTCTGTTACAGGACCAATATGTGAACACATTAATCTCACACATCCGAATTTCATTTTAAATTCTCCTGACAAGTTGTTCAGCCCCTGCTTATAGACATCTCAGTTTCCCGAAGCCATTACTCCTGGAGACAACACATAAATTAGGAACACACCTATATGCTCATAAATGTAATGTTTCAGTGGTCTCTTAATCAGAGGAACCCACTTCTGACCCTAAAAGCGCATTTTTCAGCTCAGCGCTCCAGCCCACCTGAAAATGAAGAGAGCAGAGGAAACACGCATCAGTTCTCTCCCACAGAAACGGATTTTGTGGCAGTGTTAGATGTAGAAAACGTATTTATTTTGTGTTGCTTTTACCTAACTGCCAGTAAAATGAAGCAAGCCATCCGGAGACAGAGGGATTTGGGCTGATGAGGTCTGGGGAGGGTGGGAGATGCTTGACATCCCTTTCCCAGCAATGGCCCAGCCAGGACAGGTAAATGAGAAACATGGCAAATAAAATTTAGTATAGTCCCCACTGGAAGGGAAAAAAGGAAAAAAAAATCACCCTCCAAACCACCGAATAGATTTTATCTGATTTTAAATGAACTTTATCGTGGAAAAGTATTTAGAAAACAATACATTAATGAAGTCCTCAGCTTACTGTGAAGCTGCATTTAAAAAAGGATGCAAATGGGATGGGATCGAGAATTAAGGATTCAGAATTAAGGACTGGGAATCAAAGATTTGAAGTGTCGTATTCCAGCATTTGCTACTTATCTTAAAATGAAAGTATGGAGTAATATTCATCAGGTGCTGTGAGAAGTGCTGGAAGTGGTCACCAGTGGGGACAGTTTAACTGAGAATAAGAACGGTTTTAAATAACACCTCGCCCTGCCTTTTAATGATGAGTGGGATGAAGGGAAGGCTGTGAGTCTGTGAGGAGACAGCATGGGGACATGTGAGGGGACAGCAGGGGCCACGGGTCTGTGAGAGAGGGGCATGGGGACGTGCGAGAGGATGGCATGGGGCCAGGGGTCTGCTAGGGGATGGCGTGAGGATGTGCGAGGGGACAATGTGGGGACATGTGAAGGGACAGTGTGGAGACTTGCGAGGGAATGGCGTGGGGCTGCGGGTCAGTGAGAGGAGAGCATGGGGGCAGTGATCTGTGAGGGGACAGCGTGGGGACATGTGAGGGTAGAACATGGGGACATGTGAGGGGACAGCGTGGAGCCATGGGTCTGTGAGAGTAGGGCATGGGGACATGTGAGAGGGTGGCGTGAGGCTGTTGGTCTGCGTAAGGAACGTGTAACGAAGGACTGTTGTTCTTACGTAACTGAGGAGCTGGTGCCTGACCCCAGCAGAGGGGTAGGACCGAGAGACATCGCACTATGAATCCTTAATGTGAAACACAGTCTCTTCAGCTAACCCCAGAATGCATACTGATACCTGTATTTACAAGTTAATTTAGGGGGAAGGGTAGCCAAAGAACCAGGAACCCATATTTTAAATAGATTGATAAGAGGAAGAGTATTGTTAGAATTAGAAGAATAAAATATGTAAACTGAGGCAGGCGTCGGGTGGTCTGTAAACCCTGAAGTACCCAATCAATGGGGAACAGGGGAGGGAAATTGCGGCCGGGATTTTGGGGGGATATAAGCAGGGGCTTTTTGCCCTATTATGGGTGCCTACCTTTAGGTAGACCACCCAATCTTGCAAAATCGTTATTAAAATACGCTTTGCTGGGAGATCCTGCCTGAGCCTGTTATATTTGCAAAATAATTGTTTCCTACAGTCTGTGAGGAGATGGCATGAGGATGTGTGAGGGGACAGTTGTGGGGACATGGGTCTGTGAGGGGATGGCATGGGGACATGTGAAGGGACGGCTGTGGGTGAGAGGAGAGCATGGGGACATATGTGGCAGCAGCGATTTGTGAGGGGACAGTATGGGGCTGTGGGTCTGTGACAGGAGAGCATGGAGACGTGTGAGAGGATGGCATGGAGGCAGAGATCTGTGAGGGGATGGTGTGAGGATGTGTGAGGGGACAATGCGGGGGCGTGTGAAGGGACAGTGTGGAGACGTGAGGGAATGGCATGGGGCCACTTGTCTGTGAGGGGATGGTGTGGGGCCATGGGGCTACGAGGGGATGGCGTGGGGACATGTGAGGGGACAGAGACCGCATCTGGAATATTGTGTCCAGTTCTGGGCCCCTCAGTTCCAGAAGGACAGGGAACTGCTGGAGAGAGTCCAGCGCAGCCACGAAGATGCTGAAGGGAGTGGAGCATCTCCCGTGTGAGGAAAGGCTGAGGAGCTGGGGCTCTGGAGCTGGAGAAGAGGAGACTGAGGGGTGACCTCATTCACGGGGATCAATATGGAAAGGGGGAGTGTCAGGAGGATGCAGCCGGGCTCTTCTCAGTGACAACCAATGACAGGCCAAGGGGCAATGGGTACAAACTGGAACACAGGAGGTTCCACTTAAATATGAGAAGAAACCTCTTCCCGGTGAGGGTGCCAGAGCCTGGCCCAGGCCGCCCAGGGAGGTTGTGGAGTCTCCTCTGCAGACATTCCAACCCGCCTGGACACCTTCTGTGTAACCTCATCTGGGTGTCCCTGCTCCGGCGGGGGGATTGCACTGGATGAGCTTCCGAGGTCCCTTCCAACCTCTGACATCCTGTGATCCTGTAATTCTGTTACAGTACGGGGCCACGGATCTGTGAGGGGACAGCATGGGGACATGTGAAGCAATGGCCTGGGGCTGTGTGTCTCTGAGGGGACGGCGTGGGGACATGTGAGGGGATGGCATCTGTTTGTGAGGGGACAACGTGGTGACATGCCAGCTCAGCCCATGGCGACATGTGAGGTGACGGCGAGCGCCGCCTGGGCGGGGCGCGCAGAGCGGCGGGGCGTGGCCTGCCCGGAGCGGGGCGGGCACAGGGACCGCGCCGCTCCGCTTCACCCCCCCCCCCCCCGCCCCTTTTTGTCCCCGCGCGGCCCCCGTCGTCCCCGCCCGCGCATCGGCGCGTTGCCATGGCAGCGGGGAGGCGGCCGCGGCCTTGAGCTGCGCGGGAACGGCGGCGGCTCCTCCCGCCCGCGGCCTGCGCGGCCCTGCCCGCTCCGCCCCGCCATGGAGGACGAGCTCTACCTCGAGAACATCGACGAGTTCGTCACCGATCAGAACCGCATCGTGAGTCCCGCCGGCGGGGTGGGTGGGGGCGGGAGGCCGCCGCTGTTGCGCGGCCCCCCCATGAGGCAGCGAGCCCCACGCACTGCCTACCCTCCCCACCAGCGTGGCTGCCGTTGGGGTGGGGGGGTCGACGTGTATTTTTGGGGGACCACATCAGGCTGGGCCCCAACCCCGGCTCTGGAGGTGCTGGAAATGGAGGGGGGGGGGGCAGTGCCAAGGCTGAGGTGACACCGGTGCAGCCCCCCCCGTGTCACCCACCTGCGGGACACGCGTGGGTGCTCAGCCCCCCCGTGGCAGGCGCAGAATAGAAGAGGTTTCCGCAGCTGCAACTGCCTTGTTTACTCAAGTTTTACTCCTTTTCAGGGTGTACGTTCGGTGCCCGGCTGGTTTTGCAGTGTTTGCTTTTCCACAGGTCGCAATGTAGAGTTAATACAGGTTTTTGTCAAGCTGGACAAGAGGTGACTTTCTTGTCAGGATTTTCCCCCCCCTCTGTGCCTTTAAATTAATTTAGTGTCTCTGAAGAGAATTGGTAATTGCATTATTTATATGACAGGAAAGGCAGCTCTCCCCAAATTCCTTATACCACCTAATAGGTGAGCTGTTTTTCCTCAAAAAAACCCAACAAACAAGCAAACAAAACCCCCAAACAAAAATACCCACAAAAAAACCACTATAGTGACAGCAGTGGTTTAGCTCAAGGTATAAATGACAGAAGTGGATGAAACAGTGGGTTTTTTCCCATGAAAGTTTGAGGCATTCCGGCCCACTATTTCAGCTTAAAACTCAAATTACTACTTACTGACTGTAGCTTCTTGAAGCCTGGCTATTTTTTTAGGACAATTCAGAAAAACGGTAAGCACGTGTGTCTGTGTTTCTTTCAAAATAAAGGTGATTTTTCTTTTTTTTTTTTTTTTTGCCTAGAAAGTGATACAGTAAAGTTGGTGCGTCTTGTCAAAGCAGTTGTATTAATGTGCACTGCCCGCGTTGTTGTAATTTATTTCAGTAAGCTGTTAGACTAACGACAATTTAATTGTTGTGTATGAGGCAGGAGACGCCCGAGGATTAGTTTAAAAAGGCAGAGCAGGAGGAAAACCAGGTATAAAACACACGCCTTGCCTAAATAGTACAGCAAGACAGTGGGAGGGCTGGGTTTAGAGCTGTAGCCTCCTGAGATTTATCACGCTGTTGGATTTATGTTGTAGCCAGAGATCCCTGTGACAGGCAAGAGTGTCAGAAATCCAGTAAATATTTGGTAGTTGTTTGGGAGAGCAGTAAGAGCTTCTCACCATTAAAGATTGCGCTGGGGTTTTTTTGCGTTTTGAATGGTTTTTATTTACGTAATGACACTTAAAGAGGGTGTTTCCAAAACCACACCTTTCAGAGTAGGTCATTTGTTTGGGTTTCAGGAATTCAGTCTCCTCAGGCGGGTGGGTGTCCGTGTGCTTTCACTTCTAACAGGTTTTGCTGAGGGTCTAAAGAGTTTGATTTACCCATGAAACAAGCGGAGGATGGAAGGTGAAACAAGTCAAAACACCAAGGTTTTCCTACTGAAGTGTTATTTTTCTTTTTTTTTCTTGTTACAGGTAACGTACAAATGGCTAAGCTATACTCTGGGAGTTCACGTCAACCAGGCTAAACAGTAGGTATTTGTGCATCCCACAAACTTTTTGTTTTGCGGCGAAGCCTTGTTAATTACCATTTTGATTATTGTGGTTGCTGTATTAAAATTACCTCTCTGGAAGTATTTAAAAATCCTCAGGTACAGCCGGTTATGTTATTCAGCATGTAGACAAGTCGTGCCTTGACTGTGATGTGACTGTGCCGTGCTCAGCTCAACACCTTGTGCTGCTTTATATGGACTTGATAATCATAAAAGTCTTTTCCAAACAAAATTATTCTATGATTCTATAAGTACTTAGGTCAGAATAGATGTGTTAGCATTATTATGTAGCTCCTGAAATGCGAATGTCTCTTCCAAACTTGGCTCCAGCCCTGCAGAGCTATGAGAATCTGTCGCTGTGTAACCCAGCTTAGGATGCCATGCATTATCCAAGGATATTGCTGAGAGCAGAATCAGGAAAATGCAAAACAGCTCACGTGTACGGCAGATTCTCATCTGCTCTGATCACCCTGCTGCGGATTTATTAATATCTGCTTACCAGGCTTGATGGGCACAGGTAAATATTTGAAGGACAGGGAGGTCAGTTGTGTTGTCATATATTTTTATTTCTCCAAACAGTATAAATGTGTAACAGTGTCTTGGTGTATTTTCAAGAATAAAAATTAGTGTAGCCTTTTAAAGACAAAGAACGAGCTCCCAAGGATTCTGGGGCTGTTGCTACACAACAAAGTAGAGTTGAGCGTAAGATTTGAAGGCTCTGTAAGGGTGTCAAGTCCCAGAATACAAATATTTTCTCTGTATAAATCTGAGGGTGCTTCAGCGATGGTGTAGACGTCACTGGAGAGCTCTGCTGGGAACAATTCTGGTCGTACAATAAACTAGAAGGAGCCAGGGAACTTTTAGCTGTGAAGAAGATGGCCCAGGTGAAACCGAGGCACTTTCTCATACCCTTCAAACACAACCTGGAGATGGAGAACTCCTGTGGCATCTTTGCGCTTAAAACTCTCTCCTAGAAGCTGGAGATAAGGCAAATGAATTATTTTAGTGAGTTGTGCTGGCTGGGGCAGCACGATAATTGCTGCCTGTCTCTGTGACCACGAAGGTCTTCAAGTATTTGTACCAGAGAATGTCCTCGTGGGGTGTGCGGTAGCATCTCTGTATAGTTACGCGGGAGACTCGTGATAAAGCAGCGGGAGCTGAAAGCTGGAGCATCAGCTCAATCTCATCACGGCTAATCCTGCTCTTTCCTCCCATTTCTGGTCTCCGCATCAGTGGATGTAACTGGGTTTGTATATATACACCTGGCAACGTGATTATGTGCCCAAAATCACCAGTTCCTCTCTCAGGTGTTTCAGAACACTGGGTTTTAATGAGGGAAACAGCCTTTCTTGAGGGGAGACGTTGGAACAAACCACCCAGAGGATGTGAGACCATCTGCAACCAACTGTTAAAGCTTTGAGAGCTTGTTTTCTTTCCACCTGTGGTTTATCTATTTGTTTGACTGAGGTTCTTCAAAGTGGCAGAGGAGAAAGGTGTCTTGGGAAGATTAATCCTGGTTAAAATAACTGTGTTTATGTGAAATGTGACTGTATTTGCTCTCTTTATGTCAGCTTCACGGAAGGGGTGGTGACGGGTTCTTTCCTTTCAAGGCGATTAACGCTGGTTTCTTTTGTGCAGGATGCTGTATGATTATGTAGAAAGGAAACGAAAAGAGAACTCGGGAGCTCAGCTTCATGTCACCTACTTAGTGGCAGGAAGCCTTGTACAGAATGGACACACGGTGAGTGTTTTATTTCTGTTTTCTCTTTGTTCCTGTGTCTTCTGTCTTTTTTTTTGGTGATCTTTTGGTCAAAAGCTGAACTATCTCTCATTTTCCAGTGGGCTAGGTCTTCTGTATGTGTACAAAATAAGCATACAAATGATGGGGAGGAAAGAGCAGCTGGACATCATTTGGTAATACAGTGCTGAATGACTCACCAGGGTTTTTATTTAATTAACTTAAATCTCCTTACCAGTCATCTCTCAATCCTGTCGCTGTTATTGGACACCAAAGATTATAAAACAGTCTGAAGGGGCCTTTGTGAGATCACCTAATCCATTTCCAAGGATCTGCCGTGGAGCGGAGAGTAGTATTTGGAGAGAGGTTGGAATTCAGCTAGAATAGCAAAAAATAATAAATAAATAGCTGGATTTTTCTTGTTAATTAGAGCAGCTTGTTTATCCCGCTATACAAGAGAAACATATATTTATTAACAGTATTTTGTGTTTAAAATGCTTCGACTTACTAAGCAAAGGAATAGCTACTTAATGTATTTATTTTTTTCTTGTTGCTTCTTGTCAGGTTGTCGAGAATGTAATGTAAAATTTCAGACGGGTACCCCAGAGGTTTTTAAAAGATGAGCAAATCAAGTGCCCGTTTCTCTTTGCTTTCAGAAGAATTTCATAGCCAAGCACTAAATGCCTTTGACATTTCACTGTTTATATTTATATACAAGTATCTATATTTAGATACAAATTTAGCTATTCATGTATTTAAATAGTCTAAGATCAATTACAATCCATAGTCTTCATTTAGAATTAGTACTTTTCAGGCTGTCTTGGCATTTTTTTGTAGATAGGGAAACGCACACACAAAAACCCAAAAACCAAAACCAACCAACCAACAGGAACAAACGAAAAAACCTGAAACAAAACAAAAAAGCAAACAAAAAAAAAAAGGCAAAAAACCCCACCACCTTTTTGGCTTTCCTAACTCATAAACTGCTTCACACGCATAGAACATTCTCTTTAAATCTCCAAATCTGCCTGAAATCGAAGGTAATCATTTATTGCGCTAGTTCTGTATAATGGAATATATTTATTTAAAGCTGTACAGGTAGTGTCACATTTATAGCCTGAGTTTAACAGGTTTTCCCCAGATTTCTTCTGGAAATAACAAGGTGTTAGTAGCATCTCTTGGCACACTAGAACCACCCAGAGGTTTGTCAACGCTTCCTATAATATTTAA
Organism: Caloenas nicobarica; assembly: GCF_036013445.1. NCBI lineage: Eukaryota > Metazoa > Chordata > Aves > Columbiformes > Columbidae > Caloenas > Caloenas nicobarica. The sequence goes on along the minus strand of NC_088245.1, from coordinate 214,517,587 downwards.
ATTTACCGGAATGTGTTTAAAACGAATGAGTGCATTCCTACATAGGAACAAATAATTATTTTTTTAACTCTTAGCAGCTTGTGTATTTTTAAAACAAGATCTACCAAGGTAAACATATAAAGGTCACTTTTTTTTGTTAAATATCGTATTTTTAATACAACCCTGTGCTTGCTGGTAACCCTGCACTACTGGCTGCTGTCAGTAGATGTAGCCACAGGCTGTGGATTCAGCTGCAAGACTGATCTGTAGGGAAATGTGGGTAGAAGTTGGTCACAAATAATTCTCATCGTGTCTTAAGCGCTGCACGCCTCTTAATTGCAATTTGTTATCCGCCTCAGTGAGGGACCGAGACTCTCAATCGTCCTTTACAATATCAGGTTGCCTACATTTTCTTGCCTATTACTCTTTTGCTGTCTGTGGTATCAATTAAACACAAAATTAATAACTGGGTTTTTGTCCACTCTCTTTCTCTGGCTACTCTCCATATCAGCTGCCTTATTTTGCTTTTTTTCTGCTATATTGCACAGTTGTTTAGTTCTCATTTCATCCGTGTGTCATCTCTCAGTGTCAGGAATGGAGGGCAGAGGATTTTTTTAGGGTTGTAGTGACCCGTGAAACAGTCTGTTGGAAAAGTAGGAAGACAGACCTTTAAAAACTGGTTTAAAGGAGCTTTAAAAACTGTTTAAAGGCACCGATATAAAGCTGCACCTATAATCGTTAGACTTTCTTATTCGATAGATAATGGAAAATATTGGTCTTGCGTACAACAGACTCCAATTTTATGACTGCAATTTATTTTTTACAGTGCCACAAGGTTGCAGTAGTGAGAGAGGATAAACTGGAAGGTAAGCAGATCGTGAAAATGATGTGGTTTCTAACTTTTTTTCCTTTGAAAGACCAGCAAAGTGAGGAAAGCTCAGAACTTGCCATCTGCACGTAAGTGCCCAGTCAGGCTGTTGGGCTCAGGTGTGTACTTTTTGTACCAGCTTTTTCTCAGAATTTTGAATATCTGAGCCAACAGCTGCATAACTTCAGACTTGCAATTTGGGTCTGGTATTTTTTTGTTGTTGAATATTTTAGTCAGCGATTCTTTTCCACCTCCCTGCCACAGCTCCTCCTTAAAGTGGTGCACAGCAGTTTTAGAACAATCGCTCTTTTAGAACAATCGTGAGCCCTCAGGCTCCCACAGATGCTGAAGCAGATAATTCTAGTTATTGGTTAAATGCAACTTTAAATGCCTTTGTTTGCTCTGAATGACTCGAATCTTATTTAAATGTCCCACAAGAACGTTCTTGCTTTTGTTTGGAGTATTTGATTTGACAGTAAAAGGTAAAAAAACCCACAACTGTGACATACTTCTCTTTCCAGGCCTGGTCCTGCTGATGAGATCTGATCCGTAGCAACTGAAACACAACTAAAGGCTCTTCATCGCTTTCAATAACGCCTTTGGCATTTGAAAACATACTGTGGCATCTCTGGCCTTAAATATCCATCCTAATGATCTGACTTTGCTCAGAGGATTTGCGTTATTTTCCTTTTTGAAATCGGAATTTGATTTCTAGCTCAAGTTGTCTTCCTCAGGGTAGTAAATTGTCAAACGGCGCAACTACTATCTGTCATGTTTGTTGGATTGCGTGCGCTGTGTAATGCTCTGTTTCACTGCACAGAAAAGGGCTGTTCGTGTTTTTTGGATTAGAAGCCAGGCCAAAGGTATGACTTACATTTGGAAGAGGCTGAGATTGGTGATGGGAGCAGGGCTGCGCAGTCCAGGCCTGGCCCCAAGAAATGATTCCTGTGTGTATTTTTACAGTGCCTAGAAGCTCTGTCACAGGCCAGGGCTGTGTGGAAGGAACAATATAAGCAATGAACAAAGAATTCCTAAAAAACCAGTGCTCGTCTCGAGGGGATAACGGTCTAAATAGCATCGAAGAGACAAAACATTGATTCCAGCAGGCTGCTGGAGAACACGCTGTGACAGTAGTTGGTACAGCGGACGCTACCTTAATGGCAGAGAGCAGTTCCAGCAGGGCAGAGTTACCACCATCTATTTTCTTCCTTAGTTTTAGGTAGTTTTGTAGATATTCTGAATCCCAAACATTAGATATTTTGAAGGTAAATGCAGAGCTTGCTCTTAATTTGTGTAAGACCCAAGTGTGTACGGTGGAAAACACGTTTTGAGAGGCTCGTGAGGTCTGTTACCTTGAATTTACAATCAGTGAGCACTTGAATAAGGTACAGTTGGATCCTGGGAACAGTTTCTTCCCGGAAAGGGCTGCTGGGCATTGGAACAGGCTGCCCAGGGCAGTGGTGGAGTCACCATCCCTGGAGGGGTTTAAAAGATGCAGAGATGAGGTTCTTAGGGATGTGGGCTTTGTAGTGTGAGGTTATGGTTGGACTCGATGATCTTGAGAGTCTCTTCCAACTGAAATGATTCTATGATTTATACTTTTTCTTATTATTATTTTCCGGTCCTTGCTGTCAAGTGGTCTGTCAGTCTTTCTCCATCCTTGTTACAGAGCCTCGTACTTAAAGTTGCCACCAGATTCTGTCAAGGCTCTACTAACACAGGACTTTTTCTCCTTTTTTTCACCCCTCCCAGCAATGAAGTCCAAACTGGCCACAATTGCGAGTGTGCACGTCTACAGCGTTCAGAAAGCCTTGCTCAAGGACAGCGCACCGCTCTACAACACGGACTATGATATTGTCAAAACAAACCTGCACAACTGCAGCAAGTGAGTTGCGTCTTGATTTTTTTTTTTTCTTTTTTTTCTTAAGGTTTGTGATTTGAGACTGAGATGTTGCTACATAATGCGCTTTGGTAGAAGTCAATGGTTACCAGAAGTGCCTGGATTTCTAGGAAGTTAGAAAAAGATGTCTTCTAAGCTGTGCCAGACCAGTCCCCAGACAGCACATTGTGTGATTCTTTTGTAGACGGAGCTATTTCCAGCTGATGGTTGGTTCACTTGCTCCGTTACACCAATGGGCAGACTGTTCCAGTACCTTCCTTCTCTGATGGCTAGAAACCTTCTTTTCATTTCCAGGCCACACTTAATCATAACCATTTTTATCCGATTCTCAGTCACACAGGAAGAGTAAATTGAAACAGACTTAGAAAAACATGAGTGATGTGCCTAGTAAAGCACTAACGTGAGGTTGCTTTCTGTTTTGCGAGTCCATGTCTTTATCCACTGGACTCCTCTAAAGATGTCTTAGAGGAATTTGTTCTCCGTATATAAGATGAGAGCCTGAGGCATAGGGGAACCGTACAAAACAGACCAAGCAGCAAAAGTGTCTTTCATGGTTGAACTACAGAAAGATTGTTCTGGAATTCATAGAATCATAGGATAGTTTGGGTTGAAAGGGACCTTCACAGCTCATCCAGTCCAAAGCAAGTTTTGATTTATTGCTGTACTGAGGAAGGGGGGAGCCAGAAAAGCTCTGGTGGTGGCAAAACCAGAGCTGAGGCACCACCAGCTGCAGGTGTTTGGGAGGATGCTGGTTGGCAGTTTAGCCTATTATATCCATGTACTAATTAGCTATATTATAACAAGATCTTTCCCCTTGGATCATTCCCTTTCCATATCGCGAATTTTCCCTCTTTCCTTTCACTCATGTATTATTTCTTCTCACCCTTGTGTTGACCCCCGGGCCTTACCTGCAAACTGAGTTAATAGAATTGTGGAATCATTGAATAGTTTGGGTTGGAAGGACCTTCCCAGCTCCCCCAGTGCCCCCCCTGCCATGAGCAGGGACATCTGCACCAGCTCAGGTTGCTCAGAGCCCCGTCCAGCCTGGCCTGGGATGTCTCCAGGGATGGTTCAGCCACCACCTCTCTGGCCAACCTGGGCCAGGCTCTCACCACCCTCAGGGCCAACAATTTCTTCTTCATGTCCAGCCTGAATCTCCTTCCTTTAGTTTGAAACCATCACCTCTTGTCGTATCGCAACAGGCCCTGCTCAAAAGTCTGTCCCCATCTTTCTTATGGACCCTTTTAAAGGCTGCACTGATGTCTCCCCGGAGCTTCTCTTCTCCAGCTAAACACCCCAACTGTCTCATGTCTCAGCCTGTCCTTCCAGCAGAGCTGTTCCAGCCTTGGATCATTTCTGGGGCTCCTCTGGCCCCTCTCCAGCAGGTCCATGTGTGTCCTGTGCTGAGGACCCAGAGCTGGCCCAGCACTGCAGGGGGGTCTCCCCAGAGCGGAGCAGAGGGGCAGAATCCCCTCCCTCCACCTGCTGCTCACGCTGCTGGGGATGCAGCCCAGGACACGGGTGGATTTCTGGGCTGCAGAGGGACTTCAGTCTCCAGGGGTCACCGTCTCTTCTCCTGAACAGTGCCTGGCAGCTGTGGCTTCTCATTTGTATGTGTTTCCACCACGACAGCTTCAACGTGATGTAATCAGCACGTACAGTGCCATGACCAATCTGGTTTAGAAGTGGGATGCCTGAATGTTGTGTCATAGAGTATAGAATTTGCAAGTAGAAATGTAACCGTCTTCAAAACTTTGAAAATAGATGTCCTAGAAGCCGTGTGTTTCAAACGTGAATGTCAATACCCTGGGAAGTGCTGGAAAACTCTGCCGCGATGAAGACACGTTCCTTGGGTTTGGCTGCAGTTGCCTCATTCCAGTCTATTTACTCTCAGGCACCCCTGCGTGGTGATGTTTGTGGCTTAGAGGAGTCTCCTTTGAAACTTGTACATCCAGAAGGTTTTGACAATTCCATTTCTGACGTAGCTTTCTGCAGCTTGTGTATAAATCCCTGCCTGGCTTTGGAGTAGAATTTCTCAAGCAAATTAAGAAAAATTCAGCTTCTTCACTTGGGACCTGGCTAAACTAAATTCAGACTGACCATATTGCCTCTACAACTACATGAATCTTTTTTTTTTTATGCTTGAGACATGGTTCCTGAAGTACCTAGAAAAGACAGACGTGCATCTTTATTGCAAACAAACTGGCTTCTTATGCCTCCTTTGCAGTCCATATATCTCACAAGCTCTGGAGCAAGGATCTTTATTCTCTTCTGTGTTCGTGTAGGACCTGTTATGCTGTGGGGATGGTGGAGGTAGCTAGATGTTGTACTAAGACAAATAATCAGATTTAATGCGTGTTGCTCATGTCAGCTTTCCAAGCGGAAGCGGCTCCTTGCTTGCGGAGCACAGTCCAAACATGGCTTGTTTTTACAGTGATTATTTAGTGAATTTTGGATCAAGCCCACGAGCTATAGTCACACAGGAGCTTTGAGACAAGCCAGCTTCTCAAGCGCCTGCGATGTGTGAGGTTGAGATGTTTGCTGCACAATCAATACAACCATTGACGATAAAACATTATTTGTAGTCTGGAGGCTTCTTGGTCTGTGTGGAGTAGGAGCCAAAGCTGTTCAGAGCGCAGTGTTGGCTCTGCTGAAAACAGATTGAAAGTAGGAATATCTTTCTTCAACATCTTCTTGCCTTCCTTTAAAGGTTTGAATGTCAAGAGATTGCTGCTGCAGCCTGGAAATGCTGTAGAGCTGGTGTTTTGTTCATACATTATAGTTCCTGATCTGAGGAGAAGTGGATTGTGCGCGTGAGCTGCTAATGCTGAGGCACAGAAATTAATTGGCAGAAGGCTGGTTTATTTCTGTTTTATTTGTTATGCAAATAAAAATACGCTGTGTAATTCGGCGGGTTGGAAGGCGTGAGTCTGTGCTCTTTTGTGGGATTCCTGTAGGAAATCTGGAGAGCCTCGCTTGTGATTTGCACAGCGGGGAGTGGAGTTCGGTTATTTTTGGGTCCTGCTATTCCTGACTGTCAGGGAATTGTATTGGAACTGAGAGCACATAGTTTAATTCTTATATCTCCGTATCCCCAAACAATCACGTTTCAGACGGTTACAAGCTGAGATTCATCTTTATCTACTAGTGATTACATAGAAATTACTTTATATAGTTAAGTCTGGATGTTGTGGCTATCTCCTGAGCCGTTTAAGTGGTTCGGTTTCAGTTGTGATTTACTTACCTGCCTGGTGCGATTGCGGCAGCAGCGGACTCTGTCAAAGCATCTGAAAGTTGTAAATGCTTCAGAACGTCAGACAGCTGTAGAATTTATGCTGCACGCTTTAGAGAGTGTAACCCGTTTAGGAATAAAAAGCCATCTATCCATCTCCCCCCTGAGTGTGGAGACAGTCTTACCCCCCACCCCAAAATCTGCACAGCTTGTTTAGCATTTGGATCCTCTTGGTTCTTGCTGACAGCTTCACAACAGGAGAACACAAGACCAGAGAATCGAGGTGCTACTGGCGTAGAAACCCAGGTGAAAACTAAGAAGTTAAAAGGCTAATTAAATTTTCTGCTTCATCACGCAGGTTCAGCGCCATCCAGTGCGCCGCTGCCGTCCCCAGGACGCCGGCCGAGGCTCCTCAAGCGCAGACGACGTCCGCGCGGGCCGGTTCCCAGCCGCCGAGTGACGCCGACGCTGTCAGCGCACCCGTGGTCAACGGCCACGCTCCCTCGGCCGCTAAACAGACCTCACAGCAGCCCAAAGGAATCATGGAAATGTTTGCGGCAAAAGCAGCTTCCAAAGCCCACGACGCAAATAAAGAGACTAAACCGGAGTCTAAGGAGGCCCCAGGTGTAAGTTCCCTCAGCCCTCTGGGTTAATTTAACCATATTGTGCAGTCGTGGCTTCCGTCAGTCATCTTGGGCAAAAATATATCGTGCTACGCTCTCGATATAGCGAAAAAAAAAGGCAGATTTGCTGTAGCTTTGACACTTTGACGTTCCTTTTTGAGCCAGATCTCCAGTACAAACCGGCATAGCTGCATTATTGAGACAATTGTTCCGTTGTCTTCGGTTATGCCAATATATACACCGGTTGAGGATCTTGCTCTCTCCATTGTGCTTAAAAGGATTTGTTTTGAGCAATAAGTGAAATGTGAGAAGTCCAGGTCTTAAAAGTATCAAGGTGTTTAAACTTGGTCTGTGAGGGAAGTTTCAGAGCTTGACCTGTGCAGACTAAATTGTTTATCTTCTCAACTGCTGCTTTTTTCTATTTTCCAGGATAGGATTACATTTTAATTTTAATTGGTATAATTGTTTTTAAAGCGGTGTGGCCAGTAAATGGGTATGAAAATGGTAACGTTCCCTGCATGTGGTTTGGCTTTTTTACAACAGCTGAATACATTTTGGTTCATTTTTCTGATTTTTATAGTGAATTTAGAACTGGTGAAATATTCCTGTCTGAGTGTTTTGAGAACTTTAGTGTTTTAGTTGCCTGGATTTTTTTTTTTTTTTTTTTCATGAAAATAAATGGGATTAGGAGGCCAAACGTAGATGGTTTTTGCGTGTGTGTGATTTTTCACTATGGTGGTGGCTACATTAGCAGAATAGAGCAGCGATATTTTTCGCAAATGGCTCGGCAGACCAGCGTACGTGCCAGCGTAGCTGGATAAAGTCTTCATGGTTTGGCCGATCTGTGTTCTTTCCTCTGTCAGTTACTGTGAATTGAAGCACTGATAGTTTTGCAAAAAAAAAAAAGAACAGTTCTTTACTGGGAACTAACCCAAGTCCCAAGCACTTATTTCAGTAACGCTGTCAGCCATCAGATGGGAATGTGACCCAAGTTAGATTTGAAGGCGTAGCTAAGGAGTCAGAATTAACTTATTTTGACCCTTTGCATGTACTAATATCTTCAAATTCTCCTGAACAGACACTGGAATCTAAGACGCTGACTAGTCAACAAATTCTATGTATTTATTTTACTTGTCCAGAAGCAGTGCTATGTTTTTTGAGGGCCGCGTGGCGTGAATAATTCCTGTGGTTTCTCCTCTGTTTGCTTCTAGGTGTCAGCAGCAAGCAGCAAACCACCAGCAAAGAGCAGCATAATGAACAACTTCTTTGGAAAAGCTGCCATGAGTAAGTGCTTTATAACACGCATCTGTTTTTCAAAAACCATTGTGGTCAGGGACCAGCCTGCTGGAGTTTTTAAGAAAATAAATAAATAAAAATCCTGAGGGATATTGGAAATATCTCCCTTTTTTTTTTTTTTTTAAAGGTAAGTAGCAATTAAAATAAAATCAGTGATATCAGATATCTTGTGAGAGGCATAAACAGAATGGAGCAGAACTCTTCCCACTCCTGCCCCACCAAACTTGCTGGATTTTCCTTGAATCCCCTCGTTTCTTATACTTTTCCATGCTATTCTTCTCCTCTTTTGGACTCAAAGAGGTTAATGTTTTTCTGTGCCACTCTTAAGGCAAAAATTAAAAGTTGTAAGTGGAATTTTTCGGACAAAAAGCTTGCTGGATGGAGATCAATTGAAATGACACATTTGTGCAGACTAACCCAGGAAGGATTTTAGTGCAGAAGAAATCTGATTTAAAGTGAGTACTTCTGGCTGGAAGATCAGCTTATTGGTAAAATGTTTGCCAAAACCCGTTACACGGAGCGTGTTAATGATGCTTGCTTTTCATCACAAATCACTGAGGAGTCTATAGTTAGATTTAGGGTTAATTTCTTTACTGAAAACTGAAGAGCTCATAATTGAAGGATAAAAATGAGGGGTGACCTTCCCCTTTGAGCAGGGGTTTGGAGTAGGTGGCCTCTGGAGGTCCCTTCTGACCTAAATTAGCCAAGTCTAAAGAAAATACAGTGAAGCTTTTAAACAGACATTGGAAAAGGACTGGAGGACTTTCTTCAAACCTATTCTTATAATAGCGAGTACAAGAGGAGTCAAGAGTTACGGGGAGAGAGTAAACAGCAAAATTCACTTTCTAACAGACATCTGTCGGAGTTTGCAGGGTATGGCTCCAGCGCTGAGCACACAAAGCGTCTTTGAGTTCCTGTTTTGATGAGGCTGAGGGAGCTGAGGACACTTTCAGCTGAAGCTTCACAAGCCTAAGCACAGTTACTACAATTAAGGAAAATTCTTAAGTAAAGATAACCCTGTGGTGACGGGGAAAGCTTCGCGGTTGGATTTCCACAATTTCCAGTGGGATTCTCTTCTCTGCTGATTCCTGTCGAGGAGCTTTTCAAGGAAACTTGTGTGGTGGCTGCGGGGAAGGAGCAAACCGAGCAGAACTGGAAATCATTATGTGTCTGGAAGAGATAAGGGTGATTCCAGGAGTAAGATTCATTCCCTACATGTTGTACATCTCTCCTGGCTTCAAGGATTTCACCAGTGCCACAAAGTCCCCAGTTAACACTAATTAGGTCCTTCGGCTCTCTGCTGTTGATCATAAATAACAGCTGTCAATCAAGTTCTTACATCTGAGATGTTTTCCCTTGCTCAGTGAAGCAGCCAGCCTGCTTTCCAAGCTGGAAAGACATTGGTATGAAGTTTTAGCCCTCTCAACAGCCTCTGTTTCTGTTGACAAGTTAGTTGATCTCATTCTGGGATATTTTTTTCTTCACTCGGGCATCTTGTACTTGGGGTGATGCAGGTTTCTGACTCGTCTGTCCCTCTCTTCTGGGACAGTTGTGTGCTGAATGAAGTTCATAGGCTGTGATTAAGTGCTAGCGTGCTAACAGCACTATCCATCAGGTTGATAAATATATTATTTTTCTGTACACTTCCACCTGCTATTTCTTCTTTGGTACTAGATTAAGGATTTGAAGCAGAATTGTCCTTCTGTGTGGTACTGTATTGGCAAAAGAGGCTGGTTCTTGATCACATTGGGGTGGGACAAGAAGCTGCTACATTAATGAAAACACTAATTGTGGGCTTTAAAGTCGTACAGGATGACGGCTGCATGTTGCTCTTCATCAGTCCTGATTCTTTTGTTTCTGAGCTCTTTCATGCTTGATTTAGAAGGGATAAGCTGACTGTTAAGATGGATGTGGTGTTTTATGCCAAGGGGGGTGTCTGGAAAAGGGGCTCCCAACCCTTCTGCCACTGCTTCCCAGCCCTGTTTTGCTGGGTTTAACTGGTGCAACATGCTCAGCTTGGGCTGTGCCATCAGGAACAGAACCAAACTCTCAAATCGGCTAGAAATTTAAGCATGCCCTTTTTTTTATGGATAAAATAGCTTGGTCAATCTAGATCTCTCATGTTTTTGCACATCATCTGTAGTGTTTTCTGTATTCTTGGTGCATGGTGTTTTTAGCTGACTCCTTTGGAAGTTGTTGTTCTTACTGAATGCCTCTGGGTTTGTTCTTTTTTAATGGTTTATTCACAGATAAACTCAAAGTCAACTCTGTGCCTGAGCAGCCAAAGGAGGAGAAAGAAGCAGTCAAGCCTTCAGTTTCTGTAGCAGAACCAGAGTCATCGCTTAATGTTGTAGTAGAGAAACCTGGGAAGAAAACAGAGTCTGTTAAAAGTCAACAAAAGGACAAAAAAAGGTGGGTCACACCATTCAGGATCCCTGTCATCTCCTAACCTGCTGGTGGTGGCTTGCGTGGAGCTGGCTGGTCGTACAATGCTGGCTCCCCTCCGGTTTCCAGCTACTAAATTGCATTAAACCCGGCTAAAATGATCTCTCTTTAGAATTCTTTCCTAATATTTCTTTTCCATTTAGCGCTCTAGGTGCCTCAGGGCCATTTGTGCCACTGCAAAGGGGAAGGGACACGGTCCAGGTTAGAGGGGGTGGCTTTCCATGAGACAACCTCCTGCTGTGAGCAGACTTAGCGTAGACCCCACAGGCGATCTGTGGGGGCTGGCAGGAGCACCTATACTCCAGGGAAGGTAGTATATTCCCCAGCTTATATGTACACAGCTTCCAGCACACAAAGTTCTACTTGTTGCTTCCATCACTCATGTACCGCTGCTTTCAATGCCACCGGTTTACTTTGGGCTGAGACTCCGAGTGAATTTCAAGTTCAATCCTTTGTGTTTAATCCAACCCAAACTGACAGAGACAAAAAATCATTACAGCCCGATGGCTCTCTGGTGGCCTGTGAGTAATTAATTGGTGGTCTCGATCTGTTTCTAACTAAATAGGTGAGCGCACCGCCCAGCCCACCGTCGCAGTCGGTCATCTTATTGATAGTCTTGTTCAAAAAGCCAAGGGCCCGGAGGCTGCATGTTGGCAGCGCGGTGTTGGGAAGGCCGCTTGGGCTGTACCAGCTCGATGAGGATACGTGGGCCTTTAGCCTCCAGGCTTGTTAGTCTGCCACGTCTCGCCAACATTAAAAAGAAAGAAGCTATTTTATTTTTCCAGTAGTCTTTAAAAAAAAAAAAAAAAAAATGGCTCCAGGATTCTGAGACACTACCTCATAGTCAGTCAGTAGCGAGCAGTCTGTCAAAAGAGTTTCTGAGCGATGCTGTTGGGGACATGAGTGTTTGGGAGCCTGAGCTATAGAGACAAGATCAGAAATGGGCTCTTGCCAGGTGGCTGTGGCCAAGCCTAGGTGAGGTACTGGGCAAAATGTTGAGCTGCAAAGGGGCTGAAGAAATCCTTGTTTTGGATGAGAAGCTTGAAAATGCGCACACACTTATGCCCGATTGTATAGGTGAGTATATGTCAGCGTACGTGATGCTCTCATGTTTTTAAGAAGTATTTTATTTCCTTGCTAGCGGTACTTCTATCAGGAAAGTGTTTGCCTAAGCGTACCCGATGCTTTCATGCACTCACAAGAGATAACACGTGTTTGTTCCCTTTTTTTCTTTTTTTGTGGCAGTAAAATGAAGAGGGTGGACAAGTCGGATAATGAGGAAGAAAGAGAACCTGAAAATCTAAAGAAAAAGAGGAAGCGAATCAAGCAACTTCAGTCTGACAGCAGTGACGAGGAAGGTAAAAAGATCTTTTAACACCCAAGCATGTTGTTGAGGGGCCTGATTTTGACAATATTATTATCCAAGGCTGTTGGTCAACGATCAGGGGAATAGTTTAGAGGACTAAAGACCATGCAAATGCCTTGAGTTTTGTGGTTATCTTGTGCTGCAAGTGGAGATGTCTCGGTCATTGAGTCTCAGCTCAGATCTTCTTTCTCCTCGCCAAGTGTGCTGTCAGTCCCACTGACATGTGGGAAGGAGGTTCTCCAATCTCTTACGAAAGATATCACACCTTCCAGAGTTGTAGAACTGGTCATAACCAGTTTATTTGATGAGTAAACACTTGCAAAGTGACCTCCCCCCCACCTCCCAGGGTCATTTTTAGTATCTTTATTCTGTCTGTTTATAGAAATGATTTGGAAGACAAACATTGGAGGCAAGACTTCCAAAAAAAAAAAAAAAATAGAGGAATTGGAGGCAAAACAGTTGAGCCATATCTGATGCGACTCCACGTCTCCTCGGTGGCTGTTGGCTTTGATAGGAGCAGGGTGCCCAGAACGTCGCAAGATTCGGGCTTATAATGAGGAACAGCAGGGCCGGATTCCAAAGAATTTGGGTAATTGAGGCGACAAATGCCGTTCAATATAGATAACTGGAAAATGAGTCGGGATCAAGCTAGGGAGTATGTGCGCAATGGAGCAGCCATCCAAGAAGCTGATCAGGAAAAGAATTTGGAAATCATTACGGACAAATAATTGAAACCACGAGTTTGGTGTGCAGCTCCAGTAAAAAAAGGTGAAACAGTAAATAGGTTGTATTAGCGAGGAGGTGAACTCCAGCAGGACAACTGGAGCTGTTTGCTTATTTAGTGTGGCTGGCACATCAGAAACAACCGTGAACTGAAGAGAATCTGTAATACAAATTAGAGAGGCAGATATTGTTGGATATCTCAGCAGTCGCCATGCCACCTTGGGCCTATTTTCATAGTTTCTCGTCTGCCCAGCATAATTTCAAGTGATCTCTGTCATCAGGAATCCATCACTTCTGCTCAGGCTATTGCCCAGGATGATAAATCTCTCAGGAAGCTGTTCTTCATGATCAGCCTTAATTTCATCACATTCCTGTGTGCAGCTCCTTGTTTGGCCATAAAAAAAAAAAAATACATATGCCCACACTCTTTGGTATTTATTTCGTTAAATGTTTGTAAGCTATTATCAGGTCTTTCCATTTACTCATCACTCAGCCTACTGACAAGCTGTGTTGTTTTGCTCTGAAGAGGGAAGATTGAAATCAGGCTGTTTAGCCACTTGAAGCACAGCTCCTTGCTGGGCTGGAATCTCTCGACTCGTCTGTTCTCTGCTAACAAGAGCAGGCAGGAACGAGCCCCGTGTTTCAGGCTTGTTGGTTCTGGCTTTCCCGGTGCTGCCGGGAGTTGGGGACCCCCCAGCGTGTGTTTGTGACAGGGCTCTGAGCACACAGCAACTGAGAGGTGACCACATGGTCTATTTTCCTTTTCTGTCTCTGTTAGAGCTCTTTTAATCTCCTGAGACTAAGAGCAGTGCGGTAAGACTTATAAATTGCGGAGCACTTTCTATAGGGAGTACTGCGAACTCTTGCTTGCTGCATATCGTAGAATCACGGGAGGGTTTGGGTAGGAAGAGACCTTCCCAGCTCCCCCAGTGCCCCCCCTGCCATGAGCAGGGACATCTGCACCAGCTCAGGTTGCTCAGAGCCCCGTCCAGCCTGGCCTGGGATGTCTCCAGGGATGGTTCAGCCACCACCTCTCTGGCCAACCTGGGCCAGGCTCTCACCACCCTCAGGGCCAACAATTTCTTCCTCATGTCTGGCCTGAATCTCCCTCCTTTAGTTTGAAACCATCACCTCTTATCCTATCACAACAGGCCCTGCTCATCCCCATCTTTCTTCTCAGCCCCTTTTAAGTCCGGAAAGGCCGCACTAAGGTCTCCCCGGAGCTTCTCTTCTCCAGCTGAACAGCCCAACTCTCTCAGCCTGTCCTCCCAGCAGAGCTGTTCCAGCCTCGTGTCATTCCTGGGGCTCCTCTGGCCCCTCTCCAGCAGCTCCATGTGTGTCCTGTGCTGAGGACCCAGAGCTGGCCCAGCACTGCAGGGGGGTCTCCCCAGAGCGGAGCAGAGGGGCAGAATCCCCTCCCTCCACCTGCTGCTCACGCTGCTGGGGATGCAGCCCAGGACACGGGTGGATTTCTGGGCTGCAAGCGCACGTTGCCGGCTCATGGCCAATCTTTCACCCCCAGCACCCCCAAGTCCTTCTCCTGGGGGCTGCTCTCCATCCCTCCATCCCCAGCCTGGATTGACACCGGGGGTTGCCCCGACCCAGGTGCAGGACCTTGCACTTGGCCTTGTTGAACCTCATGAGGTTCACATGGACCCACTTCTCAATGGTCCACTTTAGGTTTTGAAAATCAGAGCTCTCTGGTCTCTTGATGAATCCCTGTATTACGTTAGCATGTGCCGAATAGTTAGTGCCTTTGAATGTAGTGCCTTGTGTTTTGTTGTTTTGTTGTTCTTTTTTTTATTTGAAGGTGTGGTCCAGAGACTGCACATGTGCTCCTACCTCAGTGCACACAGTAGGTCTGTTTAGTTGTTCTCTCTTGTTTTATTTATGTTTTAAAGTGCGAATTAACTGGATTTCAAATCAGAAACCATGTGTCTGGTCCTCTGGTCAGGTTGGGGCCCAGTTGTCTTGTTACCTTCGTTCTCAGTAGTTTTAGACGTTAAAAACAACTAAAAAAACCCTACCCACTTGTCAGTGAGGCGGGTTGGTTTTTGGTTTACTCCTATTTAACCTACTGGTGATGTACACAGAAAGTTTGACTTTCTGTTTGGAGAATTTTCTTGTCCTTGTTGCTCCTCCTGCATCCTCTTTGTTCTTCATGTTGAGAACTGGCTTTGTGTTGTGTATTAGAATTGTAAATTTATGCAAATTATAGCTTGTGTATACAAATTTGTATATTAGTTCTATTCCCCCTTCCAAAAGGGAAAGATTAGAATTGAGAGAGCCTCTCCCTTCTTATTTTTTAAGCTAATTGCTATCCAAACCATCCTGATGAGGTCTGTGTGCAGCTGTCTGGTTCTGCTGCTTGCCCCTTCTAAATCCAACCAGATAAAAGAAGGTAGATCTGAATTATTTGAAATATACCTAATTCAGCCTGGCAACACTATATTAGTATTCAAGTACAAGAATATGAGCTGGATATAGAAAATAATTTTAAAAAAAATCTACGGCAACTGGACTTTGAGCGCGTTTATCCTTGGAAAGAGGTTTCTCCGGTGAGCAGGGGCAGTTTTAATCAGCATCAGTGAGCAAAATGGGGCCTGGAGTGACATTTTTCCACACTTGGGAGCAGGGAGGAAGGCACCGTGTGCTGCCCAGCGTTTGGAAATCGCTGCCAGACAGGGCACGGCTCATCCACCACCTGCATAATTCCCCTGCAGGTGATCAAGGGGTAAGTTATAAATATGCAAAATGCAATATGGGAAGCCACACCACCGGAGCAGGTATCAAAGGCTGACGGTTTAGCTTACGCTAACCCGGTTGACCTCTGCTGGAAGCAAACGAGCTCAAAGCAAAGGAGGAGGTGCTGGAGGAGGCATGGTGCTAAACTTCCCCGCGGGTGCAGCTGCAGGTACAAGGGGACGCTTGTCCGCAGCTGTCGCTGTGATTAAATGACGTTCAGACGGGGCTCCACCTGGGTAACTGCTAGTAAAACCACTGCCTTTTTTTTTTTTTTTTAAATTTTATTTTTTTTCAAGCAGACTTAGCGACATTTTGTGGGTTTGAAATTAGGTCTGTCCGACTGATGCGAAGCGCTCTGTGGACACTCTTATGTCAGGGCGGGTCTTTTCGTGTCGTTCCATATTCGTCTGCTCTTAATGTACTGAAATTAGCCCAAAATAAGCTCCTCTTAAATGAGTGTCAGCACACTGTACCGAGCTGAAAATCCAGAGAGGGCATAAGGCACAATCCTCTCCATTTAAATGATTTTTCATTAAAAAGTTATATTGGTATGAGGGTGCCTTAGTCACTGCAGGTTGTTTTGCTTCCAGTGCCAGAATAAACTACACAAGTGTGTCCACAGAGGACAGGAGGTTTTGGCAGCTTCACTTATACCAACACAGGCAGCGTTTCATGGTGTTGACAAGTGTTTTACAGCCACTTTGGAGGGTGATTTCAGTGGCACTGTAACCTAAAAACCTCTATCGGTTTCGCAGAGCCGCAGCAGAAGCACTAAAGCTTCTCACAGTTTTTTTTTCCAGGCAGGGTCAGAGCAAACCCGAACAAAGCCAGGATTTACATCTTCGGTATATCCAATTGCCCAACTCCTGTATCCATTTCATGCAGCTGTTGCTGTTGAGTAAACTATGGGCAGCAACTAGAGGTTGACTCAGGAGTTTCACATGTCAGAGGGCTGTGTTGGCCTGAAGAGGATAATAAAGTAATAGAAATGCAACTTGATGTTAGTCCGAAACACTCTGACGTGGGGAGAAGGTGTTTTCTGCCTGCCAAAAGCTGGGAGAACTCGTTTGAAGGAGGCTGAAGAAATGATCTTAAAGGTCTTTTCCAACCAAAATGATTCTATGATTTTCCCCAAACAAGCTGAAAATACCTTCTGCTCAAGCACGGCTGGTTTTCACCTGGCTGCTTTTCAGCCCGCTTAGCCTGTGCTATCTTAAAAATATTTTCAAATGGATGTGACCAGCCTGGGTAATCTGTGAAGTCCTGTGCCGTGTGTGAGCGCTTCAGCCCGCACTTGCTGCGAGACTACGTTAAATACTGAGAATTTTGAGTTTGTTTGCGGTCACGGCTGCCCCAGCAGTTAACACCTTAGACCAGATCTGTCGTTTGGTTTTAATCTTTGCGTGGCTGCCAGGCCCAGCTCTTCGGAGCAAGGTGAAATAGCGAGTCGCGTTACCCCGCTCTGTTTGCATTTCTGTGCCTCGCTTACTGAAGTAGTTAGGAGGCTGAGCCCTTGTTTGAAGAATGTAATTTATTATTTAGCCTTGGCAGCCAACCACTGTTTCACTTGAGCCCTTCTTAACCTACGAAGGTCAGTTGGCCCCGTGCCTGGCACAGTCATAACTCTTAATCCTGACCTAATCGGTTGGGACAGCTACAGATCCAGACTTCGTGTTACAATGACAGGATGAAGGCGGCGCAGCAGCCAGCGGAGCTGGGAGGAGAAGCCAAGCAGGCGGCATCGTTGTTATTGTTAAGCAACAGGTCAGCTGAGGGGTTTGTTTCTCCCGCATTCCCAGCTCTCCCCCAGCGTTTGAGGACTTTTGCGTGGCAGTGTTTCTCACTTGGACTTGGAGAGGATTCCTTAAAGCTATTTAAATGAGTCACGGTGCCTGCTGCGCGGTGCTGCTCCTTCTCCTCTCACCCTGCACTGATTTTTTGTCTTCTGTCCCTCTGCCAGCCCCACAGAAGAGCCACCCCGGCTTTCTCTCATGTCTACAAGCCCTGCTAGTTTGTTTGACATCTCTGGTAGAGTTTCCAGAGCTGATTTTTGCTCTGTATAAATTTGTGAAGGTGGCCTTGGCCGTTTCAGTCAGGTTTGGCACCAAAAGGATTCTGCTGTCTCCGTCCTTGCACCTGGAGGAGAACATGAATGATGGGCTGAGTGTTTTGGAGTGGTTTATTTTTCAAATGAAACATTGGGGCGTCCGTTAACAATCTTTTAGGGTGGGTAATAGTATATTGCACTTAATTCTTGGATTAAGGTAGTTTCAAGCTAATAGCATTGATTGTTTGGGATATATAGCATCACCTGTTAAACTATGGGAGGGAGGTAGAGAAACTAAGGTCATCCCGTTTTGGGGGAATATGTACTCTTCAACTCCGACTCTTTCAATTTCTAAACAAATCGCAGTCCTTCTTTGTGAAATATATGGCTGAAACGTGCCAGTTTCTGTGCCTGTTTTTGAAGTTTCATTTGGTGGAACTGATTTTTGGCTTACCAAAAAATCCCAAAAGCATTTCTCCCATCCCATCCCACCCTCCAACCTCCTTCCTCTGGGAATTGCAGCACCTTAGCACGGGGTGAGCCGGCTGGCTGGAGGCCGACGGCTTCGGACGGTTTGTCCTGGCTTGAATTAAACAAATCTGAGTGAGAACTTGTAAACCTTAATCTAAATACAGGTTACAAGCAATGGCTCAGAGTTAAATGGAATTATTTGAGACAAAAGGGGGTGTTAGGCCACGTGCTATCACGAGGTTCATCTTTTTAGCAGATGTCCCCCCGTCTCCCGCACCTGAGGAAGAAAAAGCTCCATCTCCACCTCCTGTACCTGCTCTGAAAGCTGAACTGGAGCCTGTACCCACAGAGGTAAGAGCATATCAGGGTGATGAACTGGTTTTGTCTGACTCGATGGAGATTGTCCAGCCCCTTTTCAGATGCGAAGGGGACGGTCCTGTTTGTCCGTCAAGTCCATCACGTCATCCTGCTTGAAAAAATCCACCATATTCACTAGTTCATTCATTTTCTAGACCATTAGTTAAACTCTAGCTTTTCTGCTGACATAGCGCCGTTTTCTGTTTTCTTCTCTTTTCGCTTTCTAATGGTGCTTATGAATTGTGGCTCGTATTTGAATGCTCTTCCCTCTGAATCTTGGCCTCGGGGCCAGAAATGAAACCAGAGACCCGTGGTATTCAACCTTGTACGCAGGGAAGCTGCTGCATAAGGGAGGTGGGCTGCGGTTGGCAAGAATTAACCTCTGAGCTGAGAAAATACGCGTAGTTTTACTGAAAGTGCAGCCGTTTGTCGCAGCGGGAGCTCCGACGTCTTAAGCACCTTGTTATTTCCTCCTTCTTCAGAAGGACGATGGGATGATCCCGGTGCCACCTTCTCACGTAACTTAAACGCATTTCAAAATGTCGCAGAAGAGAAATGCGCTCCCCGTGCTGTCTCCTTTATGTCGTGTTTTATCTCTCTGCAATTTGTCCCAGGAGAATGGGGAGAATTGTGGCATTAGCGAAAAACGAGACTAGGATATCCTGAGAAGGGACGGCGTTAATTGTCAAATCGTGCTTCACTTCATTAGTGAGACCAGATTTCACTCCTGGGGCTGATGCTTTTATGACCTGTGTACGTGCACAGGGCCTTAATTCTTGATTTTTTTTTACAATGCTACAATGTCCTTCAGGTTTCGGCTGGAGGGAGGAAGAGGAAACGGAAGCGTGTGCTGAAATCCAAAATGTTTATTGATGAAGAAGAAGGCTGCATGGGTAAGACTAGCTGCCTCCTACACCTCAATGGAGCTAAATTGATTGAAAAAATATTAAAGATTTTTACAGGCTGACTTCTCTCAGGCTTAGAAAGACGTTCACAAAATCACCCTGTTATTCCCCTTCAACTCGTGCTCCCAGGTAGAGGTAACTGCCCTTTGAAGACCTGGGAGTCGTGGGGCTGTAGCCAAATCCTTATTGTTTTTTGGTTATTCACGGATTTTCTTTCAGGTCTTCTCTCTTCCCTCCTGCCAGCATGAGCAACCTCCTTCATTTTTCTCTCCTCTCCAAAGATACGAGCTTTTAAAGATGATGCAGACAGAGATCTAGGTTTGGGGATAAATCCTAGCTGGAATTAATTGTTTGGTTGGTTTTCAGTGGGTTTGTTTCCTCCTCCTTTTGGGGATAAATCCAGAGCTTTGCAGCAGAGCTTGATTATATGTTAATACAAACTTTAGCCCAAATAAACAAGGAATAAGTTGGGGATTAAATCCTTGAGGCGGTTTCTGGTTTTGATAAGGACGGCTCTGCTTTCGGGGGGGAAAAGAGTCTCTACAGAAGGACCAAGAGCCAGAGGCTTTGAATTCCAGCCTGCCTGGACGCTGCTTCCTCCTGTGACCTGGAGAAAGCTGCGTAACCCCAATTTCCTTGTTTCCTCCTCTGGGTTCTGACATTGAAGTAGAGCTGCAGGCGTTCAGAATATTTTTCTTTTTTTTTCCTTAAAGTTTTTTATAAAAATTGAAGAGGGTGGAATGTGGTGGTGTTGTTTCTTTTCGTAACGCTATTGTCAGCTTAATTGTTACGGGATGCTTAACGCTCTCCAGCCTTGCTGATCTGAGTAGATGTCGAGGGAGCTCGGCCAGTTCTCAGAGAAGATCTGTTGCCGCTGTACAGGTTTGTCGTCGTGCATCAACGTCGATAGATACAGGTTTGTTCGCTTGGCCCAGATTTGGAGCTGCCTGGACGTGAGTCAGCTTGTGCCTGTTTGCACCTGTCTGCGTAGTTTTATCTTATGTTTCATATTAACGTTGTGTGTCTCCTTTAAAGAAATACAAAGCTAGCGCTCAGCAACTGGCTACGCTAGTCACTGAAATCTCAAATACTGGATTTTTGTCAAAGAATTGGGCTTGCACGAAGTTATTGACTGCTTTGGCTGGTTACGTTATGGGGTGTTTTGCTCTCTTCCATCCCAGATAGAGCCATTAAAACACTTGGAAGGAAAATGGAACAAAAAAAAAAGCATTAGCTGGGGAGTTGAGTTGAACAAGGTCTGCGTCCAGAGCTCTCAGAAATGACTGTTCCGGGTTCAGCTTCCAGCAAAGAGCGCTCTTGCTCTTCTCTTTCTGTTCAGCCTTTTCCAAATGGACCAGGGCTGGGAAAATCCTCTTTGTTTCTCTTCTCCCTGTGCTCAAGGGGTTTAATAATCTCTTGTGAAACCCAGACCTTTGGTTTTGTAATTCATGTCCACCACCATTTTATGAAAAGGGAAATGTTGTGCCTTTGGGAGACAGATCCTCTAGGAAAGAGGGGAGGGATGGAGCTGGGATACTGAGGAACTGGGTAGGGAGATGCTGCTTTCTATATTAAAAACCCGTCAGCCTGTTGCACAGACTTTTATATCTGGTTATTGTCCAATTTCTCACCTCTCCCCACCTTCCCCACCCTTTCCATGCACAGGCCTAATCACTCCAAGGCTAAAAAAGTTGCAGATCTTCCAGGCTAACATCAATTGTTGTTATTCTTTGAAATATGGGGGGTTTTTTCCCCTCTCCCTGCTGTCTTTGTTTTTTTTAAACAAGGACTAGGTTGTAGAGACGTTAAATCCTAACATTAAGATTAGGCTGTACTTTATATTTCTCTGTGATTTTAAGCACTGGTTTTCACAATAGCTGCAATAGCAAGGAATTGGTGTCAAAAAGCACAACTAATTTAGGGATTAGCCCCGAGGGAAATTGAGCAATTAATGTACCGGTGGAGTTAAGCACAAGGCACGTTACCCCACATCAACTGGGACTCAATCAGTGCCTGCTCTTAATCTATAG
The DNA here is from genome assembly GCF_036013445.1 of Caloenas nicobarica. Taxonomy (NCBI): domain Eukaryota; kingdom Metazoa; phylum Chordata; class Aves; order Columbiformes; family Columbidae; genus Caloenas; species Caloenas nicobarica. Next base: position 214,496,600 of record NC_088245.1, on the reverse strand, counting down.
CAAAGGGGAATTACTGAGGTTTAAGCTAAAAAATGCAAGGCAGAAAGGCGCTAAAGCTTGAAAGGATGCAGATGGACTTGTATATTAAAATATAGGTTGTACTTTGTTGGTAAATTAATCTTGCAGCACTGGTTTAAGTTAGAGCTCACATAATTCAAGTTGTCTTGGCTGAGTCTGGCTGCGAGCTGAGCATCAGTAACTGTGTCCCCGTAACTGCTGCAAATACAGAATTTTTAAGTTAGGCTGAAATCTCCATAAAACAAAGCTGATCTAAGATGCGTTATCTTGCAGTCGGAGAGGATTAAGTGCACGTTTTCAGAGTTACCAACAATTACTGACAGGGGTGACAACTTTTTGAAGCTCAGTAGGTGGCCAGTGGTCTGTTAAAGCTGCTGACTGAAAAGCCAGCGGCCGCCGAAGGGAGTTTAGTTTGGATTTACAGTCCCTGTTCGAGCATCCGCGAGCACTGCAGAGCAGGATTTTCATACCATTCCTCTTCCCGGTCTCTGGTTACGTAGAAAACCTTATTTAATTTGATGCATTAATGCAAGCGAAAGCCAATTTCCCAGAAGACGGGAAGTTAGGACATCTGTTTAAAAGAATAAAGTTGCTAAAGAAAAATGGCTTACTAGAAGAATACCAGAGCGCTGCTGGGAAAGCTGATACAACAACATTTACTAGTATCTAACGATGGCTTTCATCAGCGGAGCTGACTCCAGTTTAATTTCCGTGAGCGTTGTTTTATATCCCTTAGATTTCCATCACCGGCCGCTGGCAGCAGTGAGCTGGCAATCCCATTCAGTCCTTGATTTCAGTCACAGGTTTGGAGTTTTGTTTTGTTTTCTTTTTTAAGAGATTTCTCTATATGTGCCCTGCTTGCCCACCTGTATAGAAAGAAGCTGCCCCTGAGGTTTTGTGCTCCTTTTCTCATTTCTGAAATGTGCTACGATTCCTTCTTCCCCGCTGTCTGATGGTGCTGGTGAAGCAATGCTGGGTCTGTCTCTGGGTTGTCTTGTCTGGATTTCAGGGTAATATGATTACTTTGACCCCTGTGGAAATGAGGCCAAGTTAGAATGGTGGGTTTTAACCTTAAAATAGGCATTCCATCATCTAATGCTAAAATGCAGGTTCTGATCTTGTTCAGATTCATCACTTTCTGGTAGCTGCTTGGCAGCCGCTGCAAGATGAATTGTTGGTCCTCAGCGCAGTTGGGTCTTTATTTCTAGAAAAAGGTAACACTCATATAGGTTTGGAAAAGGAACTGGTCTCTCAAGAGCCCTTTGCAGTGGGGAGCCTTGGGCTGCTGATGTTTGAGGCCTGACAGGCTGGATGGATGGGCTGAGGCCAATTGTCTGAGGTTCAACAAGGCCAAGTGCCGGGTCCTGCACTGGGGTCACACCAACCCCAGGCAGCGCTCCAGGCTCGGGGAAGAGCGGCTGGAAAGTGCCCGGCGGAAAAGGAGCTGGGGGTGTTGGTGCCAGCGGCTGAACATGAGCCAGCGTGTGCCCAGGTGGCCAAGAGGCCACCAGCATCCTGGCTGGGACCAGCACTGGTGTGGCCAGCAGGCCCAGGGCAGTGACCGGCCTGTGCTGGGCACTGGGGAGGCCAAACCGCGAATCCTGGGGGCGGTTCTGGGACCCTCTCTATAGGAAAGGCCTCGAGGCGCTGGAGCGAGTTGAGAGAAGGGAACAGAGCTGGGGAAGGGGCTGGAGCACAAGTGTGATGGGAGCGGCTGAGGGAGCTGGGGGTTCAGCTGGAGAACAGGAGCTGAGGGGAGACCTTCTGATCTCTGACCTGCCTGAAAGGAGCTTGGAGCCAGGGGGGGTCGGGCTCTGCTCCCCAGGAACAAGCGCCAGGACCAGAGGAAACGGCCTCAAGTTGCGCCAGGGGAGGTTGAGGTTGGATGTGGGGAACAATTTCTTCCCCAAAGGGCTGTGGGGCATTGGAACAGGCTGCCCAGGGCAGTGCTGGAGTCACCATCCCTGGAGGGGTTGGACAGACGGAGATGAGGTTCTCAGGGCCATGGGGTAGAGATGGACTCAATGATCTTGAGGATCTTTTCCAGCCAGAGTGATCCTATGATTTTGAGGTGTGCGAACAAATGTGTGTGGAGAAAACAAGCCATTTTGAAAGAACTAGATGACATTAAAGCTCCCGAGTCATTAACCTGCCATTTAACACTTAAGAAAGAGGGGAGGCAGTTTGACTCAGTGTATGGAAAACCAGTCCAGTCATGTGGATCTGCTGCGTGACCTCGAGCAACGGACTGGATTTCTGTACGTGACACGTGCTTCTTGAACCCAAAATGCTCATTTCCAGAAATGCAGAGGGAAGGCTGCAGTGGGAAGGTCTCTTCTTTTTGGTAAACCATCATCATCTCTTCTTTTTCTCTTTTAACCAGTGACCGAGAAGGTTTACGAGAGCGAATCCTGTACAGACAGTGAGGACGACTTCACCAAGTCCAAGCCACCGCCTCCACAGAAACAACCTGCGCTGCCTGCCAAGAAAGAACTGAAGGAAGAAAAGAAGAACCTGAAGAAAGGACCAGCTGCTGCCAACAGAGCCAACAAACAGGTCTCCATCATGGGCTTCTTTCAGAAGAAATGAACTGGGACCTTCTCCCAGTCCTCTTGGGAGCGTTAACTGGTTTTGTGTGGCTATCTGAAAGCTGCTGCGTCGGAGGAGAGCAACACGCAACCTTCAGTTACGTAAGATATCTTGCTTACTGTGTAAGTAAGCCCTCTGGACTAGTTTTTTGTATTGGAGAAAAGTTTTGTTTGTTACTGCAATAATTTCAGTTCTCTTTATTAAACGGTCTGGGAGTTGACAGCTAGAAACGAAATCTAGGGGAACTCTTGACAGACCATTAATCTATTCACCTGAAACTCTATTTTTTTAATACCACCTTCCACCTGTTCAGCGCTGAAGGGTTCCACGAGTAGTAGGTGAACTGATTTAGGAGTTGAGTTGTGGCTTTTTTTCCCCCCTCTTTTTATTTTTCCCCTCTTTTTTACACCCCAGCTCTCCAGATTGATCCAAACATTCAGGTTGGTCTGAAGCTGTAACGTAGCAGGTCTTCAGGCACACGCACAAATACTGAACATCTGCTTCAGCTTTAACTGAATGAAATAAACTTAATTTTCCCCCAAAGACCGATAAATAGTTTTTACTCTGCCTTTCATAATCTCTTTTTTGGACAAAGCAGTGCATATAAAATTCTCTTACACTTTTCATCCTTGAACATATCCTCTGTAAACGGCTGTGATGCCTAATTATAGATTGGGACACTGTTGGTGCTCTGTCTTTGCAAAAAAAAAAAAATCTTTGAGGCTTCCCACACAGTTGGCTCCAGTGTAACTGGGGGGAGGCTTTGCCATTATTGGGAAAGCAACTGTATCCTTAAGTTAATGTTAATGAGTCAAAGGGAAGGGTAATTAGAGGGCACTTCTGATAACACCAGTCAGGTACCTGCCATCGTTATCTGTGATGAATTCCACGCTGCTTTTTGGTTTTGAAGGTTTTGCTTTGCCTGAAGTTGGTTTTTTACAGGCACAAACCAGACAAGAGAAGAGTTGTTTTCTAGGGCATCTCATCATCCGCCTGCTGCAGGGAGTGTGTGACGCTGAGGAACCGGTTTTTGGAGGTTAATAAAGCACTGCGGTCCCGTTAATCAGAAATAAGGCGTCGCTTTGGATTCCTCCTGGTTTTCTGCTGCTAAATTTGATAGATATATAGATATAAAAGGTCAGGTTTTTTTCCAGAGGACAGGTGCTGAGCATTTCTGAAGCCTGGCCTGGTGAGAGCTCCCAAATGGGCAATGGATGCCATCACTGGTTGTTTCTGATTGATGTTAGGCCAACGTACATATGGATATGTATGTACATAGTGGTTTATAAAGTGTTTGTAAGGTAGATTAAAGAGGAATGAAGGAACAAATAAACATCTTCAGGCACCCAGCTGAAAGCGTTTTCCAACCTGTGGCCGGATAAAGGACCGACCAAGTGTATTTACACATCATTCTGACCAGGAGACCTGGTTGGTGACTCGAGAAATTTAAACACGCGCCTGCAAGTGACCCAGAGTTGACACGATTGAAGTCGCATCACCCTCAGATGTGAGACGATCTACTTATAATGAGCCGTGTCCCTGGATTTGTGTCCTGGTTGGGGATTTTGGCTGCTCGCCGCACCGATCGATGCTCCCGGAGCTGTTCAGGGCTCACCTCGTAGCTCAGCACCCTCCCCATGCAGCTCCTCGGAAGCGTTAAGAACTTAAACTCTGGATTTTTTGAATTGGAGACTCAAAGGAAAAATAATGGGAAGATGATGAGGGAAGGCAGAATTGGCACGGTACTCGCAGACATCCAAAGGCCGAGCCCGCTGCGTGAGCTGGGAAAGTTTTCGTGCTCTCGTGGCGTGTTTGGGTGACATGGGCAGCAGAGTCTGTGGGGAAAGAATGAACGACCTTGTTCTGTCTTTTATGAAGAAAATTTAACTGTTCAAAACCAAAAACTACTGCCATAGCATTTCTCTTTTTCTTGGTGGAATTGGGGGTGTGTTTTGTAAAGTAATAATTAACAAAACCCATTAAATACAGGGTTTTTTTTCCTTTTGTCCTTGCTGTTTGTTAAATGATGTGCTACATTTATGATGGTTGCTGCGACATTTGGATACGGTGAAGAATATCGCTGGTGAGGTGAATAAAGACTTCTTCCATCAAAATCAGAGCTGGAAGCGCTGAAATGAGCATTTTAGAGCATCTGAAATGTGAGTGAGAACATCTCAAACTCTCAGGATCTCTGTCAAATCGACCCCTCGAGTCTTATTTCTTTGGCAAATTGGTGACGGGATGTGGTGTCCCAGCGCTCTTGCTCCTCACCTCTGCCGTGGTCTCGCTGGAGCTCGCTGCTCCACCCCGACTCTCTCTGTAACCCCATCAATGTCACACGCGACTTCCTCAGGAAAATGACTTAATGTCTGAAGAAGCAGGACATGGGCAAACTTCAGACTTCCAAAAATCATGATCTAATACTACCCCCTTGCTCCTGCGTTTCATGGGCTGCCAGCCCCAGGGGGGCCTCGGGTCCCTTGGATGTCCCCAGGAGTGTCCCCAGGTGCTGTGTGGGAGCGAGGAATGGGGCTGCTGGTTAAAGAGAAGGTTCCCTCCTCTTCCCCCTGCATCTCCTTTCCAACCACGTTTGCACCCTCAGGAGGGCAAGACCTTACAGGAGTTTATTATTTTAATATTTTTATTCTCTGCTAAATAGCATATTTTATCGTGTTTCTTTGCTCACGCTCCCCAAAACCCTTTTTTTCAGCTGCCGGGAGCTTCATCCTTATTTTCCAAGTGGGGTGAGAAGCTGAAGAAGTTGCACAGTTAGATACTATGAGGTAAAACTGTTGATGCACCAGGTTCCCGTCAGACAAGGTGCCTCCCAACCAGCAACTGTGTAACCCGGGAAGGGGATAAAAACACTTCTAGGGATGAAGAATCCCCATCCCTTGTTCAGGAGGCAGCTGAGCTGATTTACAGTGTTCCTGCTCGGAAAAAAAACCCTCCGTGTTTCCCGCTCTAGATTAAAAAAAAAAAAACAGAGCAGGCATCCGGGGAAGTGGTAACGTAGGATAACGAAGCCCAAGCGGGGCAGGAGGGTGTCCCGGCAGCGTGCGGGGAATTGTTTTGCTCTCCAAAGAGGCGATGCCAGGAGAGCAGCAGGACCTTATAAGGAAGCGAAAGCTGAGGCCGAGCGCCGGTGAAAGGGAGAGCAGCCGCTTGCCAGGGCTGTGCGTCAGCACCTCGCTTCTCCCCGCCTCTGGGGAACGGGCTGCAGCACCCTGGGGTGCATCCGAGGTGGATTTGGGGCACCCTCTACCACATTGGGATCCGCTTCGGTAGCACCTGCAGCCCATGGAAGCTCGATGGTGGCTCTTGCTCCATTTGTGGCCGAGCTGGGGAAGGATTTTAAAAGCAGTAAAATCATCGATGGTTAAAACCTGCCCCCCATGGTGTGATGCTGCTGGATTTATCTGGCCTTTTTTTTTTTTTTTTTTTCCCCCAAGGCACATATTGCTGAAAGTCAAAGGATCATAGAATGGTTTGGGTTGGAAGGGCCCTCCCCAGCTCCCCCAGTGCCCCCCCTGCCACGAGCAGGGACATCTGCACCAGCTCAGGTTGCTCAGAGCCCCGTCCAGCCTGGCCTGGGATGTCTCCAGGGATGGTTCAGCCACCACCTCTCTGGCCAACCTGGGACAGGCTCTCACCACCCTCAGGCCAACAATTTCTTCCTCATGTCCGGCCTGAATCTCCCCTCTTTATATTAGAACCATCACCCCTTGTCCTATGGCAACAGGCCCTGCTCAAAAGTCTGTCCCCATCTTTCTTCTCAGCCCCTTTTAAGTCTGGAAAGGCTGCACTAAGGTCTCCCTGGAGCTTCTCTTCTCCAGCTGAATAGCCCAGCTCTCTCAGCCTGCAGAGCAGGGGGCTGAAATCCAAGTGAGTTTTGGACCGCCCCCCCCATAAGACACTCTCTTAATCCTTGTCTCAGCTCCAAGTGTCCCACCAGGTCAGGGAAGAGCAGTCGGTGCTGCCCCTGGTCCAAGATGGGCCATGCTGACCTCTGACGAGGTCCAATTCATCACCCATCCCCAGTCTTTGACTATTTTAAGGAAGGTTTCGGGTGGTTCTGCCCATGTTCATGTCCCCTGGCAGCAAGGTGCCAGACTTGCTGAGTTTCAGCAGAACTTCCAGGGCTGCAGGTTTTCAGCCCATATCCTACTGGGAACTGTACACAAATTCCACATTTTAGTTAATTAGATTTTTTTTAAAGGTTTCCCATCTTAAACCATATCTTCTGCAGGGCTCAGAGGAGGGGGTATGCCTGGAGCATCCCAAAAGCTCCCAGTTTGGAAACCAGCAGCACACAAGGGCAACTCATCTCTAGAAACCTCGAGTCTCTGCTCCACTTTTGGAGCTGGATCTCCCCTCAAAGCTGGTTTAGGCTCAGACCGGTGAGCTCGGGAGGGTCCCATCCAGCGTCGCTGAGTCTGAAAGTTTAACTGGAAGCTGTGCAAAATCATGGTGACGATATTTAAGCCCTGATGTGGTGTTCTCTGAGGTGGGGCTCTTCACTGTGGGGTGTCCGCAGAAGTTGCTGCTGTGTTGGGCTGTGGTGTGACGTGTGGCAGTGTGGAGGGTGTTGGTCTCTTCTCCTGAGGAACAAGCGCCAGGACCAGAAGAAACAGCCTCAAGTTGCGCCAGGGGAGGTTGAGGTTGGATGTGGGGAACAATTTCTTCCCCAAAGGGCTGTGGGGCATTGGAACAGGCTGCCCAGGGCAGTGGTGGAGTCACCATCCCTGGAGGGGTTGGACAGACGGACATGAGGTTCTCAGGGACATGGGGCAGTGCCAGGGCTGGGGAACGGTTGGACTCGATGAGTTTGAGGGTCTTTTCCAACCAAAATGGTTCTATGTTCGGTGTCTGCAACAGAAACACACAGCAAATGGTGCCCAGATGGGGCCGAGGGATGAGTACAAGGACACGGCCACTGACAGAGCCAGCCCAGAGAGCAGCTCCAGGACCTTCAAACTGGTAGAGAGGGGATTGGGGAAAAATACAGGGAGAAAAACAATCCGTGGGATTTTGGAGATGGTTTTTCTGCATCCTTCTCCCATGGCAGGTACCACATCCCATTCCTATGGTGGGTACCACGTGCAATGACCGAGCATCCTGTCCCGCTCACTGAGCCACCAGGGCACCAGGACCATGATGCTGGGGGAGATGAGCCATTCCACCTGGGTGCTGAGCACCCTGGGGCTCTTGGGGTTGAGCATCCTCCTCAAGTGCTGACCATCAGGGCTGAACATTCTTTCTCCAAGCTGAGTGTCCTCTGTGGGTGCTGAGCTTCCCTTTGGGTGCTGAGCACCCTCCTTCAAGGCTGAGCTTCACCTAACCTTGGTGCTGAGCATCCCCCCTGATGCTGACCACCTTCCCTCAGGGCTGAGCATCCCCACTGGTGCTGAGCCCCACAGCCCTTTCATGTGACCCCGCATCTCCTTGTGGCCACTTCCACGGCTCACGGTGGCTCGTGATGTCCCCATCCCCATGAACATCCTTGGACCAGCGGCTTCCACACCATCCAGCACATCCCAGCTCTTGTTTACTCCTCAAGTCCCGCCGCGTCGCTTCACCCCAGCGCTTCGTGGGCTGGTGTCTGAAAATAGATATTTTTAACCTTTTAAAAATAGAAAGTCTCGCAGAATAGCAGCTCCTGTTTTTCCATTCCCTTCATCTGATGGCAGAGGAACCCGAGTCGGGCTGTGCCGGGGGTGGTGGGAACACAGCCCTGTCAACGGGCTCCCACAGAATGGGCGCTCAGGAAAACACATGCGCATCTTGTGAAAGAAAGGAAAGGCAAAAAAAAGAAAGAGAGAAAAAAATCAACAGAAAGGCCGTCCGCCTTTTGCACGGAGCCTTATTTGGTATTTTCATGAAAAGTTATATCTTCACACCGTAAAAAGTGCCACTTATTACTCATGCTTTACTAGGTAAGTGTATTTTCCTTGGCATCAAGTGCGTTGGGGTTGGTTTTTTGGTTGGGTTTTTTTTTCTTCACTACTCCTGTACAAACCATTTTGAAGGGCTCGTTACTTTCTCCGTCAGAGCTGGTCCTTTTTGCCGCTGTCTGGAGGACCAGCCTATTAAACCTGAGACAGAACCGCTGTTTGTTCGGTAAATACGAGGTTTGACTTCGCGGGAACCGTAAAATCACAGCGCGGGTGTCCCATGACAGGGCAGCCTTTCAGCTGCGCAGACATGGATGTCACCCTGTCACCCTGTCCCCATGGCACTAGTGCTTGGACATCACCCATCCCACGGTCACTACAGAGACATGGAGGTACCAGCTCTCCAGCACCTAACGGGACCTTCAAGAAAGCTGGAGAGGGACTTTTCACAAGGGCATGGAGTGACAGGCAATGGTTTTAAACTAAAGGAGGGAGATTCAGGCTGGACATGAGGAAGAAATTGTTGCCCTGAGGGTGGTGAGAGCCTGGCCCAGGTTGGCCAGAGAGGTGGTGGCTGAACCATCCCTGGAGACATCCCAGGCCAGGCTGGACGGGGCTCTGAGCAACCTGAGCTGGTGCAGATGTCCCTGCTCATGGCAGGGGGGCACTGGGGGAGCTTTGAGGGTCCCTTCAACCCAAACCCTTCTGTGATTCTATGATGTGATCCCATCCCCACAGTCACCAGGTATGCGTTGGTGTCACCGTGTCCCCGTGGTCACTGCTTACATGTGGACATCACCTCGTCACCACGTCACGACTTATGGACAGACAGCACCCTGTCCCTGTGGTCACTATGCACACATGGACATCGCCCCATCCCATGGTCACCACATGCGCATGAATGTCACTGTCACTGAGCCCACGCCGATGTCACACTGTCCCCATGATCACTGTGCACACGCATGTTACCTTCTCCCAGGATCCCTGCACACACATGGACATCACCTTGTCCCCATGGTCAGGACATCACCTTGTCCCCATGATCACTACACACACATGGACATCACTTTGTCCCCTTTGTCACTCTATACACACGGATGTCACCTTGTCCAAGGGTCCCTGCACACACATGGACATCACCTTGTCCCCATGGTCAGGACATACACATGGATGTCACTTTGTCCCCATGGTCAGAACACACACATGGATATCACCATGTCCCCTTTGTCCCTCCATACACGAGGATGTCACCTTGTCCAAGGGTCCCTGCACACACATGGACATCACCTTGTCCCCTTTGTCACTCTATACACATGGATGTCACCTTGTCCCAGGGTCTCTGCATCCACACAAATGTCACTTTCTCCCCATAGTCATGACATACACATGGATGTCACTTTGTCTTCTTAGTCAGTACATACACAAGGACCTCACCTTGTCCTCATGGTCACTACATGCCCATGGGTGCCACTTTATCGCAGTGCCCCTGCATACACACAGGTGTCACTTTGTCCCCATAGTCGTGACATATACACAGATGACACTTTGTCCCCATGGTCACAACATACACATGGATGCCACCTTGTCCTCTCAGTCAATACATACACAAGGACATCGCCTTGTCCCCAAGGCCACCACCTGCACACAGGTGTCACCTCATCCCAGGGTCCCTACACACACACCGCCACCACTCCCCAGAGCCACTCACCCCTCCTGCCCCACCATGGGGAAAACGAACCCCCAAAAAGCCGCCGTCCCGCCAGCCCCGTGCCCGTCCTGCCGGCCACCGCCACCCTCCTCCGCCGCCCCACGGCCGCCTGGCCGCGGGCCCGGGGCTCGGCGCGAGCCGCGGTTCCCAGCCGCTCTAAAAGCCAGCTTTGTGCTTTACAGCCGGGCCCTCGCTTGGCATACGATTTTAATTAGAGTCTGGTTACACGGCTCGGCAGATGTGGAATGTATTTCTTAGCCCAGGTGGAATAAATCTATTGCCATAAAAACCAACCCCCCCACACACCCGTTATTAAATTCTCCCTTCTAAATAGCCCAGTATTGAGATACATGCACCCCCCTGACCCCCTGCCGGCACCCCCTCAATGCAAACCCTTCTCTAAGTGCTTAATGAGCTTTAATTTTATTATATTCCCCAGCTGTATGAAACGGGCTTCTGGTCCGGGCGCAAGTTCCCGGCTACTGGCCCCGTTGCTCGAGGGGGTGCTGGGGAGGACCACGGCATGGGGGACCCATCAGCCCCATGGCCAGGGGGTGGCATGGCGGGGGGTTGGCACAAGGATGTCACCCTGTCCTGCACGCAGAAGAGGATGCTCAGGGCTGGGGGTGGCAGAGCTCAGCGCCAGCTGCTGAGAGCCCATCTCGTCATCCCCACTGACTGGGATGCTCACGGGGACTGATCCCCCCACTCTGGAGACCCACATGCACCGTGGGGGCACAGGGAGTGGCTGTGAGGTCTCAGCCACCCCAGGGACACCCCTGCTTTTCCCAGGTGCCCTGTGGTGCATAGGTTGGCCATGACCACGTCCTTGAGGTTGAGCCCCATCCCTGTGCCAAGGCCCATCCATGGTCCTTGGAACATCCTGGCGTGGGCAGCGATGCAGGCAGAGCCGCTTGGGGGGACAGGGAAAGGCATTAACAGGGACACCCACTCCACACTTGCAGCTTCATCCTCCCCGGGAACGGGGCTGAAACAGGATGTTCCACCTTCCGGGGGATACCCAGGTGCACCGGAGCTGGGACACAGCATTTGGGGTCACCCAACCTGCTAAATTTGGGGTCTTGAAGTCTTTGGATCTGTTGATCCAAGAGTAGACTTGACGCTCCTCCTCCACCTACTCCTCACCATCATCCTCCTTAGTAGGATCAGAGGAAACGGCCTCAAGTTGCGCCAGGGGAGGTTGAGGTTGGATGTGGGGAACAATTTCTTCCACAAAGGGCTGTGGGGCATTGGAACAGGCTGCCCAGGGCAGTGCTGGAGTCACCATCCCTGGAGGGGTTGGACAGATGGAGATGAGGTTCTCAGGACATGGGGCAGTGCCAGGGCTGGGGAACGGTTGGACTTGGTGAGCTTGAGGGGCTTTTCCCACCAAAATGATTCTTGGGTTTTATGATTCTCCTCCTTCTCCATCACTGCACCTGCTCCAGGTCCCGCTCAATCACCACCACAATGTCTTCTGCTGGGGTGGCCCATACTCACTGTACCTTTTAAATAATAATATTCAAATAACAAGATTACTCTTATAATGATAGATTTCTAACATTCCTCCCATCCTACATGGCCACGCTTAAGCCCAAGAGACCACATCTCTCCAGCCCTTCACCTGCACTCACCACATCCACTGGTGCTGAGTGCGGGGCTGTGCTTCTGAAAGGACTTCAGGAGTAATTTGGGGTGGAATAGGACCCATCTGAGCCAGCAGATGTGTCACAAAGGAGCCCAACATCACCCTCAGCCATCCTCATCCACTCCCATCCTTATATCCCAGGGATACCTGCAGTAGGGGTGTCCCTATTGCCCCGTATTGCCATGGGTTTGGCCCGAGGATGGTCCACCTGAGTCTATCACACACCAGCTTTGCTGGTTGGGCAGATAAAGGTGCTCTAACCCTGGAAAAAAGGCTTTGCTTTGCCATGACCGGCAGGATTTGGGGTCAGAGCTGAGTGCTGGAGATAAAATCCTGCTCCTATGGGAGGAGGAGCAGTGTTTTGGTCTGCTGGGTTGGTTGGACATCCCCTCATGAGGTTGCAATAAGCTGGAGAAAGACTCTAAACGCTTCCTGAGATGGAAACTTAGAAATATTATTTTTTAAAAAATTTTAAAAAGCAGTATTTCTAACTAAATCCCCAAGTGCTGGGGGTCTCACCCCTTTGGGTGCAAATCAAGAATAATCAGGGGCCAAAGTGGTTCCTGTAGGTCTGCAGCAGTGAATTCAGACCTTCTGCAAGACCCTGTGGAGGCCAAAATCATGGATGGGTTCAAACAGGGACCAGGTGAGTATCACAGAATCACAGAACTGTTTGGGTTGGAAGGACCTTGCAGCTCATCCAGTGCCGCCCCTGCCATGAGCAGGGACATCTGCACCAGCTCAGGTTGCTCAGAGCCCCGTCCAGACTGAGTTGGAAGGGACCCACAAGAATCATTGAGTCCAACTCCTGTCCCTGCAATAGGACAAGCCCGAGATACACATCATGTCAGAGCCTGGAGAGCTTCGTGAACCATTGCAACACTCTGTTGGGCCTCTAAAAAGGCTCTAGGATGTCTAAAAAGAGGGATTAAAGAAAGGAGGAGAGGATGAAACAGGAGAGGAACAGGACACACAGGGACCTGTTGAGTCCATCCCATGGGAACACCGGGATGCCATTTCCCAAAAATGTCCCACTGAAGTGGCCCACCACACCATCTCAAACCAAGGCGTTTGCAGAACAAAATCCAAGGGGTTTTTTTGGTTGCAAGAGATGACTCCTCCCTCCCTGTACCTTGATGTAAAGGGAATAAAGCTGCAGGCTCTGTGAAACGAGAGTCCAGCGAAGGGACACAGAGATGCTGAGGGGTCTGGAGCATCTTTGTGGTGAGGAGACACTGAGAGAGATGGAGAAGAGAAGCTGAGAGGGATCTGATCAATGGGATCAATATCTCAGGGTGGGTGTCAGAGGATGGAGCAGACTCTGTTCAGTGGTGCCCAACGCCAGGGTGAGGGGCAACGGGCACAGACGGAAACACAGGAGGGTCCATGTGAACATGAGGAGAAACTTCTTTGCTGGGAGGTGCCAGAGCCTGGACCAGGCTGCCCAGAGCGGCTGTGGAGTCTCCTGCTCTGAGACATTCAAACCCGCCTGGGATCCTGTGTGATCTGCTCTGTGACCCTGCGTGAGCAGGTGGGTTGGACTGGGGGATCTCCAGAGGTCCCTGCAACCCCAACCATCCTCTGCTTCTGTAATTGTGTGATTCATTCTGTGAAAAGCAGATCTCGAGCCCTACCCACCAATTCTCAGCTGGGAAATTTGGCGCTGGGCTCACCCGTCAGTTTTCCCCCAGCTGGCCTCTCTCCTGGCCTGCAGGCTGGTATTTTGTAGTTGCTTTTGTGCCAAGGAGCTGCGGATGATGTTATCCCTCTTCCCCAGGCCAGGTGTGGGGAGCATCGCTGCTTCCCGGGCGTGCAAAACTTCATGGGGATCAGCCCCCGTGGGAACGGGGATCCCAGTGCTGGTAAGACCATCACCCAAGACTTGTTTTGAAGCCCCATGCAGAGATCAAGCTACTCTACTGCTGGTCTCATCAAAAGAAAGAGCAATGAGCTACAGCTGAGCTGCAGCTCCAAGTCCCAGCTCCCACCACTTCTCCATGTGCAGCCCATCAGCTGTCTTCTCCTAGGACCTGCAACATGACTCTGAGGGTCACCAAGTCCCTTGGAAGCTAGCCAGGAACCGAGTCATAGAATCATAGAATCATTTTCGTTGGAAAAGCCCCTCAAGCCCATCAAGTCCAACCGTTCCCCCAGCCCTGGCACTGCCCCATGTCCTGAGAACCTCATGTCCGTCTGTCCAACCCCTCCAGGGATGGTGACTCCAGCACTGCCCTGGGCAGCCTGTTCCAATGCCCCACAGCCCTTTGGGCAAGAAATTGTTCCCAAGATCCAACCTCAACCTCCCCTGGCGCAACTTGAGGCCGTTTCCTCTGGTCCTGGCGCTTGTTCCTGGGGAGCAGAGCCCGACCCCCCTGGCTCCAAGCTCCTTTCAGGCAGCTCAGAGATCAGAAGGTCTCCCCTCAGCTCCTGTTCTCCAGCTGAACCCCCAGCTCCCTCAGCCGCTCCCATCACACTTGTGCTCCAGCCCCTCACCAGCTCCGTTCCCTTCTCTCAACTCGCTCCAGCACCTCAAGGCCTTTCTTGTCGTCAGGGGCCCAAAACTAAACACAGGATTCGAGCTGCAACCCAGCCAACCCAGACATCCCCATCCCAACCAGTGCACATGCCACCCAGCCAAGGAAGAGAGGTAAAACTCAAGATTTGGGCCATGCGAAAATGATTCTTCCAAGAGAATGACCGACTAAAAAGGGTTAAATTGACATTTCAAAGACAAAACCCTCATCAAAATGCTTTTGGATGCGTAGGGTTAAACCCCAGCCACGCCAACATGGACAAAACTCCCTCTGATTCCAACATGCCCCGATTTTAACCTGAGCTTGCTCAGGTCTGCAGGGCAGGCTCAAGGACAAGAGGCAGACAAAAGCCTTGGGATCTGGTCATCTTGGGCCAGTGGTTGGTGTGGTTGGTCTGGAATTGCAACACCATTCATATGCTCTCCTGCTATTAGCAGATCAACACTTCAGAAGGGTTTGTTCTGGTAGTTTTGAGCTGGTGGTCATTTAGATGAAGGGCCAAATTCTATCCACCTCTAAATGACCTTTTTTGTTGGTTTTGGTGATTCACATTCAGCTTTGAATGCCAACAATCCATCTTGGGAAGTCAGCAGCACAATCCTCAGTTTTCCCCTGAAACCTCTTGGCCCAGGTAGTGATCGCTAATAGCCACGTCACGCATTGGTGCAGCTCTCGTCACGTACTGAAAGCCTTTGCCCGTTGGGTAACTGGGTCTTCCTGACTTCCAAGGAACGTCATCAGGAGAAGGACAACTTGCAGCTCTCCTCTGTGTCACGTCTGGGCTGCTATGTCAGTAGGCTCTGCCGAGGAGGAGAAGGAGCCTGCATAACTTCTCAGGACGTGCTAAAAGCAGCCTGGAAGGGGATCAATGTTTCCGTTCATGATTTCGTGCCGATCCTCCTGCCATGGAACAGGGTTTGGAAGAACCTCAGTGGGTCCCTCTGCAGCCCCTTTGCCAAACCCCGCTTGCAAACTGCTGTCTCAGGCAGCACACCGGTGAGCAAAACTCTGCTTTACCAGGGTTTTCTGGGCAAATTGAAGCCTGGAGCACTTGGCACTAAGCAAAATTATCCACAGAGACAGGCATTAAAAAAAGAAGACCTAAATCTGGCCTGGTTGGATGGACACTGACATGGTAGGTTTTGGTGGTAGGGGACACTTGCCTACATTTCCCATCTAGACAGGTTTCTTGGAGGTCTACCTGTCCATCCCACTCTGGACCTGGGGGTTTGATATCTTGTGGACTCCTTCGTTTGTACAAATACCTGGAGGTCAGAGGACTGATTGCTGAAGTTGTCCTGGAGTTGCCTGTATTCCCAACACATCTCACCACAGGCACCACTGAGGGAATAACTTCTCCAGAAGTCGGTGGCTGTGCAACCTGCTGTGGGAGAGACGTGGAGACAGGCGAGAAGGATCTCCCAACCATGGGAGTGGGCTCTCAGGACTGTCCTCCCCTGGGATGAAAGCTGGGCTTTTGGTTTGGACTGGGAACAGGTGATGGGGTCCCACCTGGCAGGAGCCAGTCTATAAGCCCATGGTGACATGTCCAGCTTTCTCCAAGCAGGACCAAGTCCTGGAGGGCAACTGGACTGGATCCTTCCTAAAATATGGGTCTTCGTGCCACACAAAAATGAAAGATACATGGGGTAGCAGCAACAGGACCAACTGATGGATAACGTCTCCCAGTCAGTTCTCAGCAGCCATCATGCTGCTTGGTGGAAGCCCCACACCAAGAGCGGAGCCTGCTCCAACCCCTAGCAGTGCTCAAGAGAGCCGTTGCTGAGCACAAACACCACAAAACATCTCATTTTCTGTTGCAAACAGAGATCACAGCCACTGTTTCAGAAATGGAAGCACCTCATCCTGAAGTGAGCAGGAGTCCCACCAACATGGATGACCAACACATGTGTCCTTAGCATAGCCACTCTCTTAAAAGACTTTTTTTTTTTCCATCCCACAGGTGAAGAGCTCTTCTGTGCTGCAAGGCAGCTCCAGGATGGTGCAAGAGGGACAAAGTGTTGGGAAGGATGTTGTTCATCCCCCTGCGGAGGAGAACGAGCTCATCCCAGGGCTGCTGGGTGAGGCTGGTGAGATACGGTGCTATGGGGGAATGAAGCCATCAGGACATCTATACCATGAATTAGTGTCCAGCACACACTGCAGTATTCAATCTGCTGCTTGGGACCTGAGAAGAACCTTGAGGTGTCAACCCCCTGCCTCACCAGGTGTCTTGGGACACCACGAGTGGGGTCATCCAGCCAAAAAGCAAGCCCAAAAGCCATGTCCCCTCCCAAGCTGGTCACCCTGGCTTCCCCCCATGACCTGCTGGGAAAAATGGTGCTGCAAGAGCAGAGTTGGTGCCACTAGATGACCACGTTTCACAGCAGCCCCTTCTCTCACTTTGTCTCTGCCCCCTTTTGAATTTGTATCTATGTTCTTGGCCATCACAAGAAGCCGTGGTGTCCACCCCAGCCCATGGGTTGAACCTCACCATGCCACCCCAGCTGGGACCTGCACCTTCCCAGAGCAGAGAAGAGGTCCGTTGTCTTCCTCTGACCAACCCAAATCCACCCCTCTGGGCCACAAGACCAGAAGTCTGTCACACAACCACATTTCTGGGATGTCCCATCAATCCTGAGGAGGTGTATGGGTGTATGATCAGATCCCAGCATGACTCACACTGCAGTCTGGTCACGCAAGCAATTGCTCCGTTGACAAGAAGTCAACGTATCCTGCTGGCAAAGCTCTTGGTGTGAGTAGTGGTGGCCACAACAGTGCCCCGTGTTGTCTCAAATGAGATGTCTCAAAAGTTGTCAAAAGAGATGTCTCAAAACAGTGCTCCTGTGGTTGTGTCAGGGTGTAGGAAGCTGGATGTCCTCTCTGCAGAAGACGTGGTGGTGTCCATGCTTAGTGCAGCCTCCACGAGGCATGGCCAGGCACCCAGGTCCTGTGGCCACCACAAGAGTGTCACACAATGGTGGCTGAAACAAAACCAGGCCTATAAATCTGTGTGTTGTTCCTACCCAAGACCCCATCCACACCCGGGCCCACCTCGGCCTGGGGGACATGAGGGGCAGTGCATCCCACTTGGTTGGTACAAGGTGCTGGCAATGGGGATGCAGAAGCCCATGGTGCCACCACTGCTCCTACCATGATGCAGGAAGAGGTTGATGGGCCTCAGGGATACATGCCCAGGCAGGAAGATGCGGAAAGGTGCTGGGACCACAAGGGAAGAGCATTTGGAGATTGTAGAAGACCATGTTGAGTGGCTGGACCAACAGTGAGCAAAGTGAGGGAAGAACAGGGTCTGGAGGGGAACAAGCATGTGAAAATGAAGGGATAAGGTGATACCTGGGCCAGTTCCATCTGAGCAGGTGGATGGTCACTGCACTTGTCCCCAGTCAGTGCGGTTTGTCTCATTAATTAGACTCCATTTCTTTATTAAACTCAATTTCTAATTATTTTCCTGGGTGAGGGGCTCTCTCCTGTGTGTGCACGTGTGTTTAGGGGTCTGGGTATCAACAACAGCCAGGTCAAAGACAGGTGTTGGAGAGGCTGTCAGGCTGGATCAGATACTGGAGAGATTGGGGGGCTGTGAGTTGGGACTGGTGGGACTGGGAGGTCCAAGTCAGCTACTAGAGAGACTGTGGGGCCTGCAGGTTGGGTGCTGGGAAGGCCATCAGGGCGCACATGGGCTACTAGATATGGCATCTCCCAGCTTATACGACATGGGGAGCCTCACTTCTCAGGTGGCCATCCCAGGGATAGACTATACATAGAATCATAGAAAGTTTGGGTTGGAAGGGACTTTTAAAGGTCATCTAGTCCAGTCCCCTGTCATGACTGTCCTGAACTTCCAGCAGGCTCCAAACTCTTCTTGAGGCAGGTTTGAACATGGTGAGAAGCCATTCACCCTTGAAAATCAAGAGTGCTCCCTGCTGCCTTCCCAACTTGGGGCGAGCCCAAGCCCAACTTCAGGGAAGCCTAAGCCCAACTTGGCAAACCCTCAAATCCGTCTTCCACAGGAAACTGCCCAGTCTCCAAGTGGTTCAAGTCCTTCTGAGCACCGAGACCTCTGCAAACCCCAGCCTTTCCATGCGGATGTCTCAAGCTTCACTTGCTCAAACTCAACCCCCAAAGCTCGAAGAGGAACATGTCCAGGGCAGAGGTCTTCACTATTTGGACAAGCGGCCAAGCTCTTCCCTGTTAGTTCTTCCAAGGCCACCGTTTTTCCATTTGGGGACACCCACCCGGAGGTCAGAGGGGCACGGCGAGATACGGGGTGATGTTTGCTCTGTGTCTAATGGGTTCCTCAGGATTATTTTCATTGTCTGTGCAGCTAGGAGGCAAAAAGGGGTGTTGGGGCCAAGCAATCCTTCTTACTTCATTTTCAACTGTTTTCAAAGCCCCTGATCAGACAACCCAGATGGTGCTAAATGGCCATGAACAAACTTTAAACAGTGGGTTATTGTGGTTCTCATTGAGTTAGATAATTGTGATGGGCCTGAACTAATTAATTTCTACCCAAAAAAACAAAAAAGGCACTGAATCATGGTCTTTTGGCAGCACTGGTGAGAAGGACTTATAAATGGTTTCTTTGGGTTTTATCTAGCCCGTAAAAACGAGGATCTCTGCCGGGTGCTGTGTGGTCCCATGGGCAAAAAATAAGAGGGCAGGAACACTTGTAAACTGGAGAGGGCAGGCAGAGATGGCTTTGGTGGTTCTCCTGCATCCCATGGGGCAGGAGGTCCATGGGATGCTCCACCAGCTCCTTTGTACCATCAGTGTGCCCTACCTCCTCTTTGGAAACCACACTTTTGGGGATGGCCACAGAACATGTGCAGAGCAGAGAGCCCAAGCATCACACCTTGGTAGGACAAGGGGTGATGGTTTTAAACTAAAGGAGGGAGATTCAGGCTGGACATGGGGAAGAAATTGTTGGCCCTGAGGGTGGTGAGAGCCTGGCCCAGGTTGGCCAGAGAGGTGGTGGCTGAACCATCCCTGGAGACATCCCAGGCCAGGCTGGACGGGGCTCTGAGCAACCTGAGCTGGTGCAGATGTCCCTGCTCATGGCAGGGGGGGCACTGGGGGAGCTGGGAACGTCCTTCAACCCAAACCATCCTGTGATTCTATGATTCTATGAAAGGGTCCCTGGGTCTGAGGTCATCCCATGCTGGTCATGTTTCCTCCACCTCCCACCCCTCCTTCAGCTCCAGCCCCACCAGCCACAATCTCCAAAGATTTCCTTGTTTTTCTCATCACCACTTTCTTGACACCCGTCTTCCAGGGGGAGTTTTCCAGTGTTCCCATAGTCCTGACTTGCTGGCAATGTTTTTCTTTACAGGGATTATTTTTTTCCCAATTTTGGGGGTGTTAAGCTTCGACAAAGCTGGGGACAGGGAAATGCAATCTCGTTTCTCCAGCAGCTTGGACAACCCGCTGGATTAGGTACATCCTGAGCTGCTCCAACATCCAAAAAGATGCAGAAACAGGAGAAAAGAGCGATTACAGACACATTTCTATGTGAGAAGAGACAGGAAATATTAGGACTGTTTAGTCTGGAGAGGAGACAGATCCCCAGTGCTGCGAGAACTATTTGTGAGCCACTCAACATGGACAATCCTATGGTTTCTCCATTTCTCATCACCAAAAAAGAAAGGGATGTTCAGGGGAAAGCAGATGCGGGGGAGACACCCAGCATGTGTGTCTCTGTGGAGAGTTGCAGGTGCTGTTTCAAGAGAAATCCCATCCCTTTGGGGAAAAATCCCATCCCTTTGGGGAGAAATTACCCCCTTTGGTTGGGGAGAGGTGAAGTGAGATCACACATTGCAATTCATTGGGAGATGCTTCGCCTACAAGCCAAAAATTCAAACCATCTCCAGAGCTCTGGGCTTCATACTGGATTTTCAGGGCAGCACCAAACCCAACAAAAATCATATTTTATGTGACTTAATTTCCCCATGGCACCTTAACGGTGCAGTGACACCTCAAATTGAGTGGTGCACGTCACCAGCGCCGGTTCTCCTGTCGTGGCCGGTGGGGAATGAGGCTCCAGCAAAAGCATCTGAGAGTTATCGGCTTCCCCTTCACTCCCAAGCCGCCTGCGGGGAAGGGGGGCTTCATGCAGATTAAGGTGAAAGTAGATATTTTGCATGACTGAAAATCCGATGCAATGGAAAACAGCAGGAGCCAAGGAAGTGAGTGTAGCTGGCAAATTATATAGACATATA
Source organism: Caloenas nicobarica (assembly GCF_036013445.1). Lineage (NCBI taxonomy): Eukaryota > Metazoa > Chordata > Aves > Columbiformes > Columbidae > Caloenas > Caloenas nicobarica. The sequence continues at coordinate 214,475,976 of NC_088245.1, read as the reverse complement.
GTTTAGAGAAGTGTTTTGACTAACCTGATAATAGAGCATGAAATAACATGGCTCTGACGTAAAAAAACCCTGAGACCCCGGAGGTAGAGCCAAGATTTCTGATGGTGACTTGCCATCCGTCCTGGAGCACACGGACACAGGGTAATTCAGGTTGGATGGGACCCCAGGAGGTCCCAGGTCCAACCTTTGGCTCCAAGCAGAGAGAGCTTTGAAGTTCCACCAGGTTGCTCAGGGCTGCGTCCAGGCAAGGGCTGAGTTTCTCCAAGGATGGAGATGCCCCCCCGCTTCCCTTGGTTTCTGTTCCAGTGTTTGATCAGCTTGAAAGGGAAAACTTTTTTTGGCGTATCTTCCAGCTGGGCTGGGTCCAGCCTGTCAGTGCCTGCCTGGTACTGGGGACCCAAACTGGATCATAGAATCACAGAATAGTTTGGGTTGAAGGACCTTCCCAGCTCCCCCAGTGCCCCCCCTGCCATGAGCAGGGACATCTGCACCAGCTCAGGTTGCTCAGAGCCCCGTCCAGCCTGGCCTGGGATGTCTCCAGGGATGGTTCAGCCACCACCTCTCCAGGCAACCAATGCCAACCCAAATGTGGTCTGCAGAGACCAAAGGCGTCTCAGTACAGGTTGCACCAGACATAGAATATGCAATGCACACAAAATTTTGCACACAAAACAAACCACAACAAGAGGAGAGAGGGCTTGCAGTAGGGCTGGCAGAAGATACAGGTCCCACAGACGAAGCAGCAGGAGATATGGGTCCCATAGAAGAAGTGGCAGGAGATACAAGACCTGCAGGAGCAGCAGCAGCGTGCAATTAGAGCACAACATCTTCCCCTGAGGGACAAGAAGAGACTGTGGCCAGAGGAGAATTGCCCCAGCCAGGGATGCTACATTAAACATCCCAGGGATCCAAATCTCTTCCAACCGGAGAGGTGCTGCCGAGGTCTAACTGCGTGGATACACCTGCATGTACCCTGAGGAGACCGCAGCGAGCTCAACAGAGCCATTACCCAGCAATTCTCGGAATTATTTGCATTTAACCCACATGCAAAATGCTGCCAGAGGCCGAGCAGATGCAGAGTGGCAAAACCCATCCAAGACACTTCAGCCCTCATGCAAGAGCCCTTCCCCTTGCAGGGCTGGGCACACTGATGTCCTCCTCTCTTCCTGGCTCAGGGCTGGCGTCCAGGTCCATGCCAGGTTCCCTTGAACAGGACATTTTTAGCTTCAAAGCCCTTGGTGCCATACGAACTGCATTTCATAGCATGATAGAATCATTTTGGTTGGAAAAGACCCTCAAGATCACCGAGACCAACCATTAACCCCCACTCCTGGCACTGCCCCATGTCCTGAGAACCTCATGTCCGTCTGTCCAACCCCTCCAGGGATGGTGACTCCAGCACTGCCCTGGGCAGCCTGTTCCAATGCCCCACAGCCCTTTGGGCAAGAAATTGTTCCCCACATCCAACCTCAACCTCCCCTGGCGCAACTTGAGGCCGTTTCCTCTGGTCCTGGCGCTTGTTCCTGGGGAGCAGAGCCCGACCCCCCTGGCTCCAAGCTCCTTTCAGGCAGGTCAGAGATCAGAAGGTCTCCCCTCAGCTCCTGTTCTCCAGCTGAACCCCCAGCTCCCTCAGCTGCTCCCATCACACATTTGTGACACTTGGGTTTTTGCTCTGAATTTTTTTGCTCTCAAGACTTCAGGCAACCTCTGTGTGACAGCATCAAGACCTGTGGCGCTCCTCCAGCTTGGTGGTGCCACCAGCAGGTGCTGACTTTCCACTCAGAGGTTGTATCTACATCAGCAAAGGTCTGAGCTGGCTGGAACTCCTTCTCATGCTCTGTGCCTAGTTCAAGAGAACCATGTGGAAGGCAGTCCAGAGCTGGGGAACATCGGCCAGATTATTCACAGAGGTCTCTATCTTTCCCAAACTCCACATCATCTCTGCAACCACAGGCTGAGCTTTTGCCTTGCTCATAGATGTGCAAACAAAGGTTTGCAAGATTTTGTTACCAACCCTTGAACAGATCAGAAATGAGTCACAACCAGCACAAATGGACAATGTCAGGGTTGCAAACCCTGTTAAGAAGCTGTAAGGAAGGTGGCCCAGCTGTAAAGACAGACTAGAAAGGTGCTCATTTACCTTGAGGTCAGGGGAGAAAATGCAGCCATCAGTCAGGGTTCACAGACACTTATAGAACCATAGAATCACAGGAGGGTTTGGGTGGGAAGGGACCTTCCCAGCTCCCAGTGCCCCCCCTGCCATGAGCAGGGACATCTGCACCAGCTCAGGTTGCTCAGAGCCCCGTCCAGCCTGGCCTGGGATGTCTCCAGGGATGGGGACACCACCTCTCTGGCCAACCTGGGCCAGGGTCTTGCCACTCTCAGGGCCAACAATTTATTCCTCATGACTCACCTGCATCTCTCTCCTTTAGTTTAAAACCATCATCCCTTGTCCTATCACAACGGGCCCTGCTAAAAGTCTGTCCCCATCTTTCTTATCCGCCCCTTCTAAGTCCAGAAAGGCCGCACTAAGGTCTCCCCAGAGCTTCTCTTCTCCAGGCTGAACAACCCCCAGCCCTGCACATCACGGGAAGGACCCCATCCCTGCTGGTCCACCAGCCGTGGTGAGATGGGCACCTGCATGGTGACACCTTTAGCAGAGGCAGCAGTGAGACACGTGGAATGTCCTCAGGGAGTCATAGAATCATAGAATAATTTGGGTTGGAAGGGACCTTCACAACTCATCTAGCCCCACTCCTGCCATGAGCAGGGACATCTTCACCCAGATCAGGTTGTTCAGAACCCCAGAACATCCCCTGCAGCCCCACAAACCTCCTGCAAAAAGCCCAGCCCTGCTCTGCAAACAGCGTCACAAGAGATGAAATGTCCCACGGCACTTTGCCAGGTCTGCCCCCAAATCAACCCCGTCTTCACGGCTCGGGGTGGAAACAGGGTGATTCCTGCAGAGGCAAAGGGACGCGGGGAGGAGGAGCGGGGCGAGGGAGGTGATGCCACCAACCGCGAAATGTTGGCTTCTGATCTTTGGCTGCCAATCCAATTAAAAGGGTTAATCCCCAGAGATGCCCCCCGTGGGGAAAGCAGCCGCTAAGAGGTCTCCAGCAGAGAGGCACTGTCATTAGGGCAGGCTCCTGGGACAGCCGGGTCTGGCGTATCACTGACACCATTGCAGGAGACTACCCACTGCTCAGAGCCACCTCCAGCCCCACAGCAAGTCCCTCTGCTATATGTCCTCGGCCACATATCACCAGGCAGAGTTTGGTCACCAACCCACGTGGCCCCTGTGCACATTCCCAGTGCTCCTCTGGGGTCGTTTTTTACATCCTGGGAGAAATGAAGGTCTCTGGCACTGGCCAGTATCCAGGGTAAACCAGGGCAAAGCTGATGTCTTCTCCTTCCCGTTGCACTGCAGGGAAGGAAAAGCCAGAGGGTCCAAAAGATTATGGCTGGAGAAGAATGGTTTGGGCAGGATGGATGGATAAAGAAGGAGAGATGGATGGATGGATGGATGGATGGATGGAGAAGGATAGATGGGTGGAAGGATGGAGAAGAGTGGATGGAGATGGATAGATGGGGAAGGAGGGATGGATGTGGAAGGATGGATGGACGGATGGATGGAGATGGATGGATGGAGATGGATGGATGGGTGGCAAAGGATGGATGGCAAAGGATGGATGGCAAAGGATGCATGGAGATGGATGGTTGGATGGATGGATGGAGAAGGATGGATGTCTGGAGAAGGATGGATGGGTGGAGAAGGAAGGAAGGAAGGAAGGAAGGAAGGAAGGAAGGAAGGAAGGAAGGAAGGAAGGAGGGAAGGAAGGAAGGAAGGAAGGAAGGAAGGAAGGAAGGAAGGAAGGAAGGAAGGAGGGAGGGAAGGAAGGAAGGAAGGAAGACTGAGGAACCCATCTAAGAAACCCATGGTTGCAGCTCTGTCAAGCAAAGAGAGAGTTGAGCCCACCTCTCATATCCCTGTTGGCTCAGGATCACTTCAGATGGGTAGCAGCCCTTCCTGCCTCACCACAGAAAACAGAGGGGATGCTTTGGGGCCAAGTGGAGACAAGCTGTCCCATGCCACCCATGGCTGTGTCCCTCGGACAGCAGACACCAAGGCTGCTCCAGGGCTGGAGAAAGGCAAGATGCCTCCAGGCTTATTCCTCCAACCAAAAAGGCAAAAATCAATGTCGTCCCGATTTTCTCTACCAGGATCCAGCAGCCGAGATATGGCGCTTGGCTCCTGCCTCCCTGGAGCTCACCCCTGTGCTGCTGCAGGGAGTGAGGGGGAACAGCAGCCAAGGCGAAAATGTTTTACTATTCCATATAAAATTTATGGGGTGCCTTTTATGACAGCGTCCCAAAGCAGAGCTGCTGTAAAGGGATGTCTAAAAGGCAGCAGAAAGCCTGACTCCCAACAACAGAGTGCTGGCAGTGGCCTAACACCTGATGGAAGGGGAGAAGCTGACACTGGAAAAGTTGAGATGCTGCTTGGAGGTGTGATGGGTGCACAGGATAAAGAAAGTTATGGGAGGATGGGACAGCCACATCTGCAGCCACACCATGCAAACGGCGTCTTTGGAGACTTCCAGGTCCTCCTTTCATGGTGGGTATGCTCAGCACCAAACACCATTTGCTAGGACCAACATCAATGAAAGAACAATGGCAGCAGCAGGAGAACAGACCAAATCCATCCTGGAGCATCTACACCAGGGCAATGCCATTCACATTTCCCAGGAAGGGACCAGGCAGCAACATCATCTCTTGGTGGGAAGGTCCCTGGGATGGAACTTCTTCATCTCCACCTTGCCCAGAGAGGTGGTGGGTGCCCCATCCCTGGAGACATCCCAGGCCAGGCTGGACGGGGCTCTGAGCAACCTGAGCTGGTGCAGATGTCCCTGCTCATGGCAGGGGGGGCACTGGGGGAGCTTTGATGATCCGTTCAACCCAAACTACCCTGTGTTTCCATGAAATTTCTCTCCAAAGAAACTCCCTCTTGCCTGTTAATCTCCAAATCTCCATGCCCAAGGCAAAGCTCAGCCAGGGTTCCAGGGCGATGCAGCACTGACAGTGGTGCTGCAGTTCTGCGATTACTTCAAACATGCTTTTTTTAGAAGAAATATAAAGCCCCACGCTCTGGGGAGAGACTACTCGGTGAGAGACAGCAGGGAACTTCTCTCAGGCAGATTCCTCCACCAAAGGGTTTCTCCTGGCCGTGGAGCAGCCAGTAGCATCCACCAGCCTCCTGCAGATGGTATAGGAGATCCGTGTGCATGGCACCCAGCTGGTTTGCACCCAAGATGCAATGGATAAAGAACTGGCTGGAGGGCCAGGCCCAGGGAGTTGTGGTGAACGGAGTCAAAACCAGTTGGCAGCTGGGCACGAGTGGTGTCCCCAGGGCTCAGTATTGGGGCCAGTTCTGTTTAATCTGGATGAGGGGATCAAGTGCACCCTTAGTAAGTTTGCAGATGACACCAAGTTGGGTGGGAGTGTGGATGTGCCTGAGGGTGGGAAGGCCAAACAGAGGGGTCTGGGGTGGCTGGATCGATGGGCTGAGGCCAATTGTCTGAGGTTCAACAAGGCCAAGTGCCGGGTCCTGCACTGGGGTCACACCAACCCCAGGCAGCGCTCCAGGCTCGGGGAAGAGCGGCTGGAAAGTGCCCGGCGGAAAAGGAGCTGGGGGTGTTGGTGCCAGCGGCTGAACATGAGCCAGCGTGTGCCCAGGTGGCAAAGAGGCCACCAGCATCCTGGCTGGGACCAGCACTGGTGTGGCCAGCAAGACTAGGGAAGTGATTGTGCCACTGTACTTGTCACTGGTGAGGCCCCACTTTGAATACCGTGTTCAGTTTTGGAGCCCTCCATCATAAGAAGGACATTGAGGTATTAGAGAGAGTGCAGAGGAGGCGACGAAGCTGGTTAAGGGCTGGAGCACAAGTGTGATGGGAGCGGCTGAGGGAGCTGGGGGTTCAGCTGGAGAACAGGAGCTGAGGGGAGACCTTCTGATCTCTGACCTGCCTGAAAGGAGCTTGGAGCCAGGGGGGGTCGGGCTCTGCTCCCCAGGAACAAGCGCCAGGACCAGAGGAAACGGCCTCAAGTTGCGCCAGGGGAGGTTGAGGTTGGATGTGGGGAACAATTTCTTCCCCAAAGGGCTGTGGGGCATTGGAACAGGCTGCCCAGGGCAGTGCTGGAGTCACCATCCCTGGAGGGGCTTAAAAGGCATTTAGACAAGGTTCTTAAGGACATGGTTTAGTGCTAGAGTTAGGTTATGGTTGGACTCGATGATCCTGAGCGTCTCTTCCAACCAAAATGATTCTGTGATTCTATGATTCTAAAAGGTCTCCTGCTCATGTCCAGGCCCAGCATAACATATATGGGCTGAGCATAACCTATATGGACTCAGTACACCCTCTAATGGGCTCACCATAACCTATACTGGACTCGTTAATCTATAGATACCTGCAGGAAACCTCCTCTGAGCCAGGCAGTGTAGGGTTTGTGCTGGTTTTATCCCCAGGAACCCAACTGAGCATCTTCATTTCAAATGTTGCCACTTTTGGTAAACGAGTGTAAATTGGGCCTTGGCTCTACTTCAATTAGGGCAGACCAGGGAGTGTTAATTAGGCTGATGAGTGAGGGATCAGGCTCTGCCTGGGGACTGGCAACATCCTCCCCACTGTGGTCATGCACGTGGTGACAGGGTGAGAAGGTGGCTTCAGCCCCCTCCCTTTGCCCCACACCACGGGGGACACCCCCAATACCAAAAGCGTCACTGGGATTTTTTTCCCTGGATAAATTTAACCAGATCAGCCCCATCTCCTGGATCATCGCACAGCTGCAGTGAGCGGTGCTGGGCCGGTGTCCACCAGCTGTTCCAATTATCCCCAATTATCCTCCTGTGGGTCCGCTGCAGCTTTGCTCTTTCTCTCCATACTTTGGTGGAAGCCACAGACCTGGTTTCCATCCACGTTGCATGGCAGCAACCCCTGGGTTTTTTTTTTTTGGAGCATAACAAAGAGAGAAGAGGAAGACACAGCCATCCCCGGGGTGGGAGCTGCTCGCATCAATCTGTTTATAGCCCCACGTGAGCAGTTGCCTGTCCAAGAGGCAGCACCTGCACTCACTTAGCAGCTTGTTTGGGCTCCTGTCCAGCACGCCAAGACCTGATTCCTGGCCCAGGTTTGCCCTCAACCTTCGCCTGACCCCCGTGCCCACTGCCAGCTCCAATCTCCATTTTCAGCCCCAAAACAGCTGCAAGTGGGGCGGGAAGATCCCCTGATGATGAGCAAAGCATCCGTGGGATGCTCTTTGCTCATCTCAGTCCTGCATCCCAACCCTGAGGTGTTTCCTGAGGGGATCAGACCCCACCAGGGTGGGTATCAGACCACACCAGGATGGGGGTCCCACCCCAGTGGGTCCCCAAATCATAACACATACCCCACACGGAAAGAAAAGCTGGCACAGGAGGCTGAATCAAGAAGGCGCTTTAATCAGATTTATTAGACAGCTTTCAATCTCCAAATAAATAGATTTATCAAAACAGAATAAAACAAGGAACTGGGGATAAATACATGTACAAGAACAACCTGAAAATCCCCCAAAGCTATTTCCAGACAGGGGGAGGGCGATGCTGCTGCACGCCCTCCTCCCCACACTGCAGAAATGGTCCTGTTCGCCCTTTGGGAGATGCCCCTCCTGTCAATACAGCCCAGTAGATATTGTGTAGGATATATATAAATATATTGCATAATAACATGCTTAGTAGCGACCTTAATGCAGTGTTTGGGGTCTCAGATCCTGTCAGCAGGTGGGTCCTCCCAAAAACTACATCTTCAAGTGACCTGCAAAGAAGGGAAAAGAACCCTCCCAGCTGCAACAGAGGAGAAAAACCCAAGATTTTTCAAGAAATACCCTTTGGAGGGTGTTCAGCCAAAGAAACCCTTTGTAGATCACAAGAGAGGAAATAGGATGATTTTTCCCTCCCTGCAGGTCATCTTTATGCCGGTGGTGGTAAAAAGCATGGTCACTTTCTGCTTTGCTGCTAGCTCCTGATGCTCTTCAGAACTGTCGGGGTGTCAGGGACGTGTCCCACCTGTTCACGTCAGTCCAGGTCTCACGTTTCTGCCGTGTCCCCTTCCTCCTTCTGCGCGATCGACATCTTTGGTCGCAGGAGACAACGGCCAGCCTCTGGAGAGAGGCACCTCCATGGTTGCGGCTTCAACGCGGTTCAATTTGGTTCATTTGCTGGAGTTTCTGTACTTTACACTAGTGTATCCTTTATTGCTGTGCCAGTCTATTTAATAATGCATTTTTTTCATATATATGTGTATGTGAGTGTCTGTGTAGATAAATCAATAGCTAGGTTAAAGTTTGTTGTATTTTTAATTTTCTTTACAAGTTCTTTGTTTCTTTCTCTGGGCTCTCTGTCATCCTCAGCTCTGACGTCTGGGCTCGGAAGATGTTCCAGTGACCTGGATGAGCAGAGACAAGACACTCGTTGGCAACGACACTTGGAGAGGGAAAACACAATTTACACCGTGTGTAGCATCTCCACACTGGAGGATCTTGCTGGGGGAGAGGTCTACTCACAACACTGGCCATGGCCAGAGCAGCTCATCAGTGGTCCCATAATCCAGTCCTAGACCTTGCTATCTTGCAATTAAAAAGGTATTTAAGGTCCAGAGGGACCCTAAATACGACCCACAATGCAATTAACAGCACAATCAATGGCATTTCCAGTGCTTTCTCTGGAAAGTACTTGCACGCTCTCAAAAGAAAAGGAGCTCAGGCTGAAACAGGGATAAATCCCCCACTCTGCCTCGTCCAAGGTGCTTTAATGTGAGGGTTAGGGCCACGTCTTCCCCAGTGTGTCTGGGATTCAGGTTGACTCCCTGCCTCTCGGGGGAAAAAGCATTTTGCTTGTCCTCTGACTCATCATCAGAAAGCTAAAATTCACATTTTCTGGGCCATGGGCAGGTTTGCTTCCATCCTCCCATCTGTCAGCCTCATTTCTTTGCGGTGGGTTGCTAAACCCTCCCCTTTCGTACTGATTTTTCTGCTGCTGCCCCAGCCTTGGCCCTTCGTGTGGGGCTTTGCAACCACATACAGTCAGTGAAGATCCTGCTGCAGGAGGAGAAAACCCCCCGGCAGATCCCACCACAGCCTCACCGATGAGCTGCAGACTCCCTGCAAAGCAAATGCACGGGAGCGAGTTGGGCGACACCCCAAAAAATGAGCATAAAGCGTCCCAATCCCTCTCCTTGCTCCCCCAAAACATCAGCATCCCTGTACTTGCAGGAGGTGCTTTTGCTCCAGGTCGCCTCTTCCCCCATAATCCCAGCGAGGATAATGCAGCCCTAATGCCGTCATCCCCGGGGGGGGCATATTTTCTAGCTGAATTAATCTCCTGTTGTGAAGAAATCACCGGCCAATGCTTTCCTAGAACTTGTGGCAACAGCAAAGGGATGGTTTCACAACAACAGGGTTATTTGTCTGGGGAAACTGAGGCAAGAAGAAGGGGGAACGTGCCGGAGACCCCATCAGTGTGTGAAACCCAACCTGGGAGCAGGGGCTTGAAAATCCCCCCAGGGTTTGCTCAAGAGTTGTTGTCTGGAACGGATTGGAGGTGAAAACACATCTCCACCCTCCCTGGAGCACTGGGTGTGCTGGTGTGCACTGGGCAGTGGCCCCGTTCCCGGCTGAACCGGTGACCCAGGGGTGCTGGACAATCCGGGAACGGCTCTGATCCGAACTTGACCCATTAAACTCAAACACCAGCCCAGGCGAAGAAGCAGCCAGCGGGAAACAGCGCAGCAGTTTCGCTCCGCGCAGGCACTCTCGGCACACGCGCTGGCATTCCTGCTTTTTGTAACATTTACGCACATCCAAGAACATTAAGAATGATTTTTTTAAAAAAAATATTTCAAGAGTTTATTTTTTTCAAATCCCTTGCATAATTTTTTTTTTTTTGGCCCCGTAACGCCAGATGGATTAGATATAAAAATCCAACATTTTTACGGGCTTTGGAGAGACAAAGTCTTTGGATTTCACAAGCGTGCATCCACTTTTAGAAAGCTGGCTGCCCTTTCTGATACCGTATAGTGAAAATGTGACTGCTAACCAGTGTTGCATATGCATGTGAAAACAGGTCAGCCCTGACCCGGCTATGTTTGCACAAGCCTTTTCCCTACGGTTCAGCCGGGATTTACACAGCCTTTGCGGAACAACAGCAAAACACAGGGGGTTTTGAGGCGCAGGGTCTGCCAGAGGAGCAGGGAAGTGGGATTTTTCTCTCCCTACCTTCGTTCGTCCTGGTGATCAGCCTGAAGTTCTGCGCCTCTTGCTTGAATTCCAGTTTGCTGATCTTCTTGGTCTGGATCAGATGAAATATTCCTGCAGAGGGAAACACAAGGCATGAGACTCTGTGACGCTCAAATTAAGGCTCAGACAGGTTTGGATGCATGTTTTTCTGTCCTCTCTTGAGATGCAAAACGGACACCGGCTGCATGGAATGCCCCGGGGTCCTGGTTTGCTGCAGGACCTGCTGCCGAAACCTGGTGGGAGTTTAGGATTGAATCCAGGGCTGGCCAAGGACCAGGAGAAATCTCATTTGGAAGCAGCAACTGCTCGTTAAATCAGAACACAGCAGGGACAACACCATGAAGCAGGTGAAAACAATAAGATTTTGTTGATCTGAAAAGCATCTTGTGCTGGAGGAATTCTCAACTCCCTCAAAACCATAAGAGAAATTAAGGTGAGACCAATGGGATCCTGGGATCCCCATCCTCTCTGCTCACTCTTGACCCCCAACCGCAGAGGCCCCTCCATTCTCAGATGCTTCCTTTCCTGGAAGCAACCAGGGACCAAAGTTTTCCATCCCTCTGCCCCCAGCCCTGAAACTCCTCCAGGATAGGAAAAAAACCACAAATGACCTCAGCAGAGATGGATATTTCTGTCCGTGCCAGCATCGTCCCGTTAGTGGAGGTGCCTGACTCAGACATTTGACCCAAGAAAATCAGAACCTGCATTTAGCAAGGGAAGCGACCTTTCTGTGGGATTAAGGGTTATGATATTTGTATTCGCTCACAAAGCGTGACAAACTGGGCGGGTATGTTAGGAATATCCTTCCCCACCTCTCACCCGTGCGTCCAGCCTCTCGCTGCCAGCAGATGGGAGAGACAACATGGTCCTGGTCCCCCTTATTTGGTGAAGAGACTTTCCCCAATTCCCAGCAGCAATTACACATAAAAAGAGTATGTAACGAACGGGAACTGGCTAGTAATCCATATAAACGAGATGTTACAGGCTGTGGAAAATTAATACAGGAAGTCAAAGACACACGGAGAAATATGTGGATATTTGGACTATTAATAAGTCCTATAAGTGGATCAGGGAAGAAGTCCTACCAGCAACAAAAGAAGAGACTGGATGGAGATAATAAAACTGTTAATGACGCAAGAAAGGCACAAGTGTTCAATAAATCCTCCTGGTCTATACTTAGAAAGGAGCAGGAGGGTGTACTTATAGTCCCCATGGCTGATGAAGAACTTTCCAGTACATTAGTAACCAAGAGGATATTTTAAACAAGAGCCAGAATAGATAAACATCTTTTAATCAACCGACCTAGATAATGCTCACCCAAGAGCCCTCGAGAGCTGGCTGAGACCTTTGGGCCCCCGGGCGGTTGTTTCTGACACATGCCAGGAGCTGGGGAACAGCACAGGAATGTGGCCAATGCTCCAGCATGAACAAGGAGAGCACAAAGAGCTGCAGATAAGAATAGCCCAGGGAGGCTGCCATCCACCAAACAGGCAATATGGGAGGGAGCTGGTAAAGGGTGATGCCGTTTTCTGGTGAGCAGATCCCATCCAGCAGAAAGGATCGCTCTTGGCAAAGTTTGGGATGAGATGGAGGGAGGTCGTGGGGCTGTTGGGCACTTACCACCTTTCTTGGTGCTTTAAAGGAGACTCGTAAGATGGGGACAGACTTTTGAGCAGGGCCTCTTGTGATAGCACAAGGGGTGATGGTTGTAAACTAAAGGAGAGAGATTCAGGTGAGTCATGAGGGAGAAATTGTTGGCCCTGAGGGTGGTGAGAGCCTGGCCCAGGTTCCCAGAGAGGTGGTGGCTGAACCATCCCTGGAGACATCCCAGGCCAGGCTGGACGGGGCTCTGAGCAACCTGAGCTGGTGCAGATGTCCCTGCTCATGGCAGGGGGGCACTGGGGGAGCTGGGAAGGTCCTTCAGCCCAAACCATTCTGCAATTCCATGATGCTATGCTTTAGGCACTTCTTCAGGACCAAACAACAAGCAGAGTCCAGCACAGCACAAGGTATGAATTAAGGACCAACCCGATCACCAAGGGAGTACGTCATCTCAAGAATTCATCTCACACCAAGAAAGGCCTTGAGGTGCTGGAGCGAGTTGAGAGAAGGGAACGGAGCTGGGGAAGGGGCTGGAGCACAAGTGTGATGGGAGCGGCTGAGGGAGCTGGGGGTTCAGCTGGAGAACAGGAGCTGAGGGGAGACCTTCTGATCTCTGACCTGCCTGAAAGGAGCTTGGAGCCAGGGGGGGTCGGGCTCTGCTCCCCAGGAACAAGCGCCAGGACCAGAGGAAACGGCCTCAAGTTGCGCCAGGGGAGGTTGAGGTTGGATCTGGGGAACAATTTCTTCCCCAAAGGGCTGTGGGGCATTGGAACAGGCTGCCCAGGGCAGTGCTGGAGTCACCATCCCTGGAGGGGTTGGACAGACGGACATGAGGTTCTCAGGGACATGGGGCAGTGCCAGGGCTGGGGAACGGTTGGACTTGATGAGCTTGGGAGTCTCTTCCAATTAAAATGGTTCTATGATTCTATGATTCTATGATTCTATGATTCCATCTTTCCTAATTTTGGAGAGACAAGGAAGAGACAGGCGGTTCCACAGTGCCATTCTATCCATCCTAAAATGGGTGGACAGGACATATCATAACTGCTTCTGTCTGCTGACTACATGCGGAACCAACATGACTCTTTAAACATGGTACTCGATGTTGGGCTGGGCAGTTAAGTAAGTCTAATTCAAAAAACTGGTCTCGGGACTTGCTAAATCATCTGCAAAATAAGGTCGTGGCAGGCGGAGGGACATTGGATCATGGGTGCAGGTGGGTATACGAGACCCATCCCAGCAGGACACAACCTTTGACTAGAGTCCCACACTGTATTTTGGGCTCTGCACTTCAAGAAAGACACAGAGAGAATCCAGGGCAGAGCTATGGGAAGGACCAAAGGAGCATGAGTTTCTAGCATCAAGGAAAGACTGAAAAAAATCAACTGCTGAAACTGTGTAAGAGATGACAGAGGCAGGTCTCAGATCTGCAGGTTTTCAGGATAGAAAGGAATATTTTGGTCAATGTCTAATCAACAGGTTGGCAGGGTAAATGTGGGAAAGAGGTCCATGGGGGGACTGAACCTCCAAGTATAGCCCAGGCTATCAGCAAGGCAGGGTGAAGGGCAGGAGTCAACAACAGAGTCTGCAAACCTTGCTGGTCCCTCTCTGATCCTGCCTGTGCCTTTGTTGTCATCACGCCCCATGATAATTCCTGCTCTAAAACACCACTGAGTCATATTTCAAAACTTCTGAGGTCTTCAGACCCCTAAAAACCGTGGGGAAGGCCCCACCGCAACTCATCTGGGAGCTGGTTGTGCACCACCAGTGAGCTGGTTAAAGCTTTCAGCTGGGGGTTGGCATTGGTTTCCCCTCCCAACTCCTGCCTTGTGGAGGAAACCATCCCGGCACAGAAATAGATGTGGCCACGTAGGTATCGTAAGCCCATACAAAGGCAGATGGACGGGCTCCAGGCGCGACTTGCAGCCTCTTTTCTCCACACACGCTGCTCTGTTGGTAGAGTGATGGACCATGGCGAGGTGGAATCCATATGTGCCTGAGCTCATGCTCTTTCCCAACAGTAACACTTTGCTCTGCCAAGCAAAAGAGCTGTGTTGGCCTCGGGGACAAGGGCCTCCCCTGTCCTTGGCTGGCAGGGCTCGGGAGCTCTGTGCAGACGTGAAGCTTTTGGCCTCAGAAGGTGGCGAGAAGGTTTGGGTGGTGACCTCTGCCAAGGAGCGAGGAGAGGAAACGGTGGGGCCCAGACAGTGTGGGCTCAGAGCTGTCCTCCAGCTACAAGGTGCCATTGTGAAGGAGGATTTGCCGACGAGGCGGGGAGGACGGGGAGAGGGGCACTGTGGAGGATGGAGGATGAGAGGGGACGGATGGAAACGTGGTGGCAGCCAGGGCTCCATCTCTGGATTTAACTTCTGCAGCTACCATCCACATGTGTCCACCCTCGGCGACTGGGAAGAGCCAGCCCCAGGAGGGCTGAGGTCTCCTTAGGGTGTGAGGTGAGACACAAACATACCCAAGAGACCAGAATATCTGCCCACACATGTCCAGAAGACACCCAGCCATAGGGGCTGAGGGTCGCTGGAGGCATAGGTACGATGCGACCAACCTCAAGTGCTCAAGGCACAAATTTTGTCCAATGGAGACAGGTTTGGCGCACTGCGATAGAATCATAGGATGTCCTGAGTTGGAAGGGACCCACAAGGCTCATCGAGTCCAACTCCTGTACCTGCACAGGACAACCCCACAGTTCACACCGTGTGTCTGAGGACATTGTCCAGTCTCTTCTTGAACACTGTCAGGCTTGGAGCTGTGACACCTCCCTGGGGAGCCTGTTCCAGTGTTCAGCACCCTCTGGGTGAAGAACATCTTCCTAACATCCAACCTAAACCTCTCCTGGCACATATTCCTGCCATTTCCTTTCCTGGGAGCAAGAGAAACACAACACAAATACTGGACCGAGTGTCCCTAGTACAGATAGGCTCCTCTGGTCCATAAGAGTGTTGGAAAGCTAAAGGTATGGGAACAGAGCAAGAGATTGGTGGCATTTTGCTGTAGCGTATTTGCTGTGCTTTGACCTCTGGAGGACACTCCAACAGGAGCATCCAAATCCACCCATCCAAAAAGTGAGCTGGGGGCGATTCATCCCCCTCTGTGTGCACCATTGCAGCTTTGCTCTCAGTGATGGGTAGACTGGGGGGAAAAAAAAAAGGGCAAAAGCAAAAATATGGAATGTCCAGAATAAATTTTTGTTTTGTTTTCCATGTGTGTTTGGCATGGAAGTGGGCAGGGTTGGAGGAGCAGCCCGGTGGCCCTTGCCTTGTTTGCCCACGTGCTGCGCTTCCGGATGGTGGTGTATCTTGTGACGGGGTACACTGGGGCCAAAAGTGGTTTCCAACCCTTGGTCTGCACGCAACTGCAGCAAAAGAATGCAAAATGGGGGAGTTAGAAAAGCCAACCCGCTGTCAGCAGGTTTCAAGTCACTACGTGAGGTTTGGAGCACCACTAGAAAAGCATGAAAAATTGAACAAAGCTTGGAAAGCACCAGGTTTCCACACACACCTCCTCCGTTGCTGGCTGGTTTCATTACGATCCTCACCTTTAATCAGCTTCCAGTTGTAGATTTCCACATCTTCTGCTGTCTCCTTCTCAATCGCGATCGTCCTGAGGATCTCCTTGGAGGTCTCCGAGCTTGGCGGCACAAACATGTAGACCAGGACACGGTTGGGGTTCTTGCCACACTGGGTGGTGACTATTTCATCGGTGGGTTTCACCCTGGTTTCTAGGCAAAAACAAGAATCACAGAAGGGTTTGGGTTGAAGGACCTTCCCAGCTCCCCCAGTGTCCCCCCTGCCATGAGCAGGGACATCTGCACCAGCTCAGGTTGCTCAGAGCCCCGTCCAGCCTGGCCTGGGATGTCTCCAGGGATGGTTCAGCCACCACCTCTCTGGCCAACCTGGGCCAGGCTCTTACCACCCTCAGTGTCAAAAATTCCTTCCTCATGCCTAGGACATGAACAAGGAAAGAGTTGATTAAACAGGGGCAGGACGGAGCTTGGAGGAGCATATCAGCACCCAAGTCAAGGGAAAGGCATCTTGTTGGGTGTCTGAATGGGACCCTGGCTGCCAAGGTCTGCTCCCCAGCGCTGAGATTGGCAGCGAAGGAAGATGATAACAGATTTGTGGACCTGCTCATCCCCATATTTTCCATTCTCTTTGATTTCAGCGGCCTCTATGCCGGCAGGGGATAAGGAAGGGGGATTTTCTCCACCTGGATCCCCTCTACCTGCTGCAGAGACCTTGGTGCCATCACCCAGGCTGCATTTCCCGCTTCCCATCTCATTCCCGTTGCCGTCCCAGAGCAGAAACGTCAGCAAAGCAAAGGGATGAGCCCGCAGAACAGGAGCCAGCGCCGTGGCTGGGCAACGTGCCCGGCTCAGCCCCATGGGTGGGCTCAGCCCCAGCCCAAACCCCCACCCCACGTGGGGTGCAACGGTGTGGAGACCCACATCGGGGGCACCAGCGGGACCCTACGTGACTTTTTCAACATCCTTGGTAACAGAGAGCTGCTAATTTTTTAATATTTTTTTGTGTATCTGGAGTAATTAAGAATCCCCCATGGTTTTTGGAAGGAGATTTATTGCCTTTGGTTGTGGTCCTTGGAACGTGGAGGAGCCCAGCTCTGCTGAATTTAGCCTTGTTCTCCCTGTCATTTTGGATGCTGAAGCTTTTTACACTACTCGAAAGAAAGTCTGGCTATAAATAGACGTGTGGGGTTTATTTTAGTAGGACAGTTATTTTAGGCCTGATTCTGCTCTCCCCTTCTCTTTCTGGGATGATCCTGAGCTACTTTTCTTCAAAGGGGGGGATGGAAATCCCATTTTAAAGCGTTTTTTCAGCAACGGGAAGACAAGCGCTCAGCTTGCAGGCTCAGTGTGACACAAAGCAGGGTGACCACAGCCCATCACCCTCACCAGTGCCACCATGGGGGAAAACCTCCATCCCAGACCGTGAAAATTCACCCACTCCACAGCTGCTCTTCGCATCGATCGAGGCAGCTCCACTTTCATGAAAGGGGAGGATCCACATGTCCTTGCAGGTACAACAGGTATTTAACAACCTCAGACCTTTGCTCTTGAGCCACTCGATTGCCAACGGGGTTGGGGAGGAAGAGCATGGACAACCCAGGGGTCCCGGCGACCAATTCTGTCCCCAGAAGCCCCATGGTGTCCCCACCCAACCAAAACATCGTAGCAATTCCCCTTTGATCAGGATCCCTTTTTGCAAATAGCAATTGCTCAGCATTTCTCTCCAAGATACTGGGTACAAAGGAGGAAGAGGAGGACAGTGGTGGAAACCACCTGGAAAAAGGACGATGGGTGAAACCTCCGTGCAATGAAGAAAAGGACAAGCTTGTAACTTGGCTGAGCAGTGTGTATGTGTGTGTGATCGCTATCTGTGAGTACTGGAAAGCAAGAAGAAAATCATTTTGGCTGGGTCAGAGTGTTTAACTGCAAATAAATGAAGATTGAAGAGCAGACAAGAGATCTCAGCAGAGAGAGTCGTAGACTTTAAACCAGAAAGACCCGCTATAATGGGAATGCAAGACTGGAAGGGCCCTGCTCAGTCATCACACCCCATTCCCACTAGGCACCACGTCATAAATCCTGCTCATAAACATATCAGAAACCTTATTAAAACAAGCTGAGCTTCTGCCCTTCGCTCCCCCACGGAGGCCATCCCAGAACATCCCTGCTCAGAGGCTGGAAAACCTTCAAAATCCCACCTGAAATCATTTTGCAGCCTATTCGCCCCAACTCTTGAACATGGCGACACCCCTTGGTTGTTCCCCCTGGTGACACCCCCCACCACAAATCTACCTTGAAGATGCACGTCAGAGGAGATCACCCAGAAAAGGCTGCATCTTCAGTCAGGCTTAAAGAGACATGGGTATCTTTAGATTCTCTAAGGAAGCAGTGGGTGGTCAACCATCTAAACATCTACTGCTGGATGATAGTACAGAGATATATAACCCATAAAGCCTTCTCCAGTGGGAACAGGAGAAAATCTCATGCCCTGCCACATCTTTATGGTTGGACTCAATGATCTTAAGGGTCTCTTCCAACCAAAATGATTCTGTGATCTTTGCCTGGTCTGTGGCTTGAGGTAAACACTTTCCAAAGGCCAAGAAGCGGCTGAGACCCAAAATATATTGAACATGAAAATAAAGAGGTTCTTCCTCTCCACCATGTCCCAGCCCCAGTACCAGCCCAGTTCTACCTGGTCCACTTCAATAGTTGCGCACCTAACCCTCCCCTTCCAGGCATGGGGACCTCAATGCAAATTGAAACTAAACCAGGAGTGACACAGATAACCCCACACTCACAAAGCGTCCTCCTAATTTTCAACGTACATTTCAGCTGCCACAGTTTAACCCTACGACTCCTTGTCCCAGCTGGAGTTCTGGAGAAAAGAACATGCCCCCTCCCTAGAAAGCATCTTCTATCTCTCCAAAGACTCTTAGTGTGTCTCTCCTTGGACTTCTTTCTCCAGATGACACCCACCCAACAGATAAAACCTTTTGGGATCAGTGCAGCTTCCTCACCTTGGGTCAGTCCTGCTGCCCTCCAAGCCAAACCAACCCTTACATAAGTGCTGAACTCACCTGGTGTGAATTCAAGCCACCAGCAATGTGAACACCTACACATCTGCTCTGGGCTTTACACCAAGGCTAAAGGAAGGAACTGGATGGCAGCTACAGGAGTAGGTGGGATCTCACCTACCTGGACATATTTTACAGCATTTCCCATCGACTTTCTCTGGATAGTTACACGGATACTCCTTGGGACAGGTGATCTTCTGACAGTCCTGGACGCCGTCCCTGCAAGTGCAGAGGATGCAGGGCAGGAGGCCGTAGAGCCGGAAGACGGGGTGCCACACTTCCCCGTGGGAGTAGGTCTTCCCGTTGTAAACACAAGCTGAAGGAAAGAGAGGAAAGAGTTGCTGGTGGAAATAAATCCTCCTCCTCTTTGTACACCCAAGGCTTGGTGGAGTTCAACACATTTCACCACCTTGGAAACAGGTGTCCCTGCTGTCTTGAGGAACATGGTCCTCTGGCAGCAGTGGACACAGGGATATTGTAGCCATCCCACCAGGGACATGCCATGGGGCAGGGGGACCAGATCCAGGAGATGGAGGCTTCTGGGGTCAACCACTCAGGTAGGGGCGAGTGGTAAGTGTGGGCAGGACCTCACCTGCCTCCAAGTCTCTGCAAGCCCAGGGTCTCTCCGAGGCTGTCACAGGCATGAAGCACAGTGAAGAGTGCCACCTGCTGACTCCTCCATGAAAATTTCTGAAGGTCCTAAAAATTCTTCCAAGGCTTCATCTCCAAGGACTGGAGGGAGCCCTTCTGGAGACATAGTGATGGGAGAGCCCTCAAGAGGAGAAGGGACCTGTCTTTTCCCCTTTGGCTCCATGGGGTTGCCTGCTTGTCTCACATTCCTACTCTCTCCTCCAGGAGGAAGATCAAAGAACTGGGAGAGACCCAGCCCATGGTGGGTGGGTGCAAGGAGGAACATCCTGCCCCTATGCAGCAATCCCTGGAAGGACCATGTGGAGTCTTCCAGCTGAACACCTCCCTTACCAGGTCCCATATCTCCAAAACACCCCAATGACCAATCTTCTTCCAACGCTTTTTGGAAAGTGGTAGATTCATGCAGCCAAGCGGCTGCGGGTCAACAGGGCTGAGATAGCTGGGTGAGGAGGGGTGGCTGTGGAGGAGTGCGAAGTAGGACTTGGTGGTGGAAACCTGCCCCTGAAACAGATTCCTTGGAGAATTCACCTGAGGTTATGAACAGACAGCCTGGCCCCTCAAGCCCTTACCTTTCTTGTGCTTCTCTTTCATGACGATCTTGACCGTGGTGCCACCTCCTCCCTTGGGTTTGAAATTCCTGGGGATGAACTCCAGGGAGGAACTGAGAACGGTGGACGCGGTGGTTCCAGGTGGCTTCCTGCCCATCCCTTCCCCTGAGCACTGGTCTTGTGAGTGCCTCTGTGAGCAGTCAGAGAAAAGAAAGGGACTCAGACCCAGGCAGTTGGGTTGTTCTCACTCCAAAGCATAATGGAAAAAGACATGCGGTGTCCTGCACACCTTCCATCAGCAGTGGAAGGTCCAGAGATCACAGGGGCGAGCAATCTTGATGCCTGACACCCTCTAAGGGGGGTGCTGAACAGTTTGTGTCAATGCCCCATACTGGTGTCCTCCATGTGCTGCGTGTGGGTCACCTTCATGGGGGCAGCACCCTTCTCATCCCATGCTCAACCCAATGTCCTCAGAGAAGCATGTGAGGTCCTACATCACTAACATAAGCAGGGAAATAGAATCATAGAATCATTTTGGTTGGAAAAGACCCTCAAGAGCATCAAGTCCAACCATTAACCCACCCTGGCACTGCCCCATGTCCTGAGAACCTCATGTCCGTCTGTCCAACCCCTCCAGGGATGGTGACTCCAGCACTGCCCTGGGCAGCCTGTTCCAATGCCCCACAGCCCTTTGGGGAAGAAATTGTTCCCCACATCCAACCTCAACCTCCCCTGGCGCAACTTGAGGCCGTTTCCTCTGGTCCTGGCGCTTGTTCCTGGGGAGCAGAGCCCGACCCCCCCTGGCTCCAAGCTCCTTTCAGGCAGGTCAGAGATCAGAAGGTCTCCCCTCAGCTCCTGTTCTCCAGCTGAACCCCCAGCTCCCTCAGCCGCTCCCATCACACTTGTGCTCCAGCCCCTTCCCCAGCTCCGTTCCCTTCTCTCAACTCGCTCCAGCACCTCAAGGGCTTTTTTGATGTGAGGGACCCAAAACTGATGCCAGGACTCAAGGTGCGGCCTCAATTCTAGATGCCTCCTGGAAAACTGAGGGCCATCATCCGTGCAACGCAGACAGGACCAGAGAGGTAAGGATGGGCCGTATCCTGCCCTCTCACCTGGCTGGCACCAGGAGGGTCGGTGTGGGGCTGCCAGCCAGCAGGACTGAAATCCCAGGAACATCCCAGGCTTCCAAGAACAAACTGCTGCGACAAGACATGCAGCACAAAGGGTACCCTTGTGTCTATTTTGGAGGTTTTTATAGGTGGTGGGAGGTGTGACCCTGGCATTTCACCCAGCAGTTAAGTGACCTAATCCCACAGACCTGGCATGGGTCGCCCAGCTCTGAAATGTCACCGTGAATCAACCCTCGGCAGACAAGGAGTCACTTTTTCCTTGCTGGGGTTGATGATACAAACAGCCTGGGGAACGCAAGTTGGTGGCCAACTCCAGCACTGGTTGCTCTGTGGAAGCTACGCCTGGAAGGCAGGACACCTTTGAGCCCAGGGTGGAGAGAAGACACCACCTCCTGAAGCAAAAGCCCCCAAAGAGAGATTTGGACCATCTGACTCTATGGGTGAGGGTCACATCTGACTATCGGTCACCTCTGAGTCTGCTCTGTCCCTGTTTCTCAGCTGTTTTAACCCACTGGCCAACCTCAGCCATGTTGGTCAACAAGGAGGAGAATTGCCCAAGATTTCTAGTTCCCACAGGTCTTTTGCTCTTCCAAAGACACCGGAGATGCTTCAGAGGAAGAGGACAAGAGTCTTTCCCTGGTGGTCTGAGGTCTCAGCCTGCACTGATAGCCCTCACCTAGAGTCAACGCCAAGACACAATTCAACTGCAAACCAGGCTGCATGGTTCTGATGTCCAAGGAACTGACTGCCCTCCTAGAATCACAGAATCATAGAATCATTTTGGTTGGAAAAGACCCTCAAGATCATCGAGTCCAACCGTTAGCCCAACACTGGCACTACCCCATGTTCCTGAGAACCTCATGTCCGTCTGTCCAACCCCTCCAGGGATGGTGACTCCAGCACTGCCCTGGGCAGCCTGTTCCAATGCCCCACAGCCCTTTGGGGAAGAAATTGTTCCCCACATCCAACCTCAACCTCCCCTGGCGCAACTTGAGGCCGTTTCCTCTGGTCCTGGCGCTTGTTCCTGGGGAGCAGAGCCCGACCCCCCTGGCTCCAAGTTCCTTTCAGGCAGGTCAGAGATCAGAAGGTCTCCCCTCAGCTCCTGTTCTCCAGCTGAACCCCCAGCTCCCTCAGCCGCTCCCATCACACTTGTGCTCTAGACCCCAGAGCTGCTGTGGGTCATTCCTTTGTAGAAGACTATGGCCAAGGGCAAAAGGCTTTCTTTGAGCTCTTTAAGAGGCCTCTGCTAGAAGCAGTAATCTGAGTTTTAAAATGGAAACGTCACGTACAACACCTCTGTTTAACTGCAGGGGTTCCTCTTCCGTGGACTTCTCCTGTGAGCCATCTGCAAGGGAAAAGCATTGTCCTGTGAGAAGCCATGGGGATGGATGAGGATTTGCTCTCTGGGGCCCACCTGACTAAAAGCAGCTCTCTTCAGGGTGCTGGCCCACCTGCGAGGTCTGGAGAGAGAAGAGCTTCCGAGATGCGATTCACATCACCCAAAGCAAACGGGAGTCATATCTCAAAAACCCTTTTATCCCCACTGACTATTAACAAGAGCTCAGCTCCAAGAAAGACGTGGCCTTGTACCTTCTGAAGTTAGGCGGCACGAAAACATCCCAGAGGTAGACTATGAGGCACAGGGAATGATCAGTCATTAAAAAGAAATCCAAAGACATTTCTCACTGAGACAATGACATGTCCCAGCTGCACCGAACTAGGACAGAGGAACACAAATTGGCGGAGGCACGTGGAGGAGGTCATTCTGTGTCCATGGCCAGGAGATCACCACGGCCTCCCAGCTTCATAAATATTTCTTGTTTTAAAGAGTCATTTTATGCTGTGGCTCCGTTGTCAGCAGGGTGTGAACCTGCCCACTCTCTCTTGAGTCTGTCTCGTCTGGAGACGTGGAGCTGGATTCCCTCCTCACTCTCCCAGGTGTGAGTCGGGGAAAAAGCAGCAAATTCAAGAGTTTCTCCCCCACTCAGAGCTGTGGGAGCAAAATTCTGCCATGCGGTATTGGGGTGGAAGAGGGTTTTTTCCCCTGACTGTCCTATAAACTTCCCTGGAGCAACAGTAGCACACACCAATCTTTATATGGTCCATACAACCATGTCCATCTTGGTGGATGTGTGGTCTGGAGGACTTTGCCCTCCATGAAGGTGCCATCTCTTGCATGATGCACCAGTGGCAGGGCAAAGAGCTCAGCCCTGGCCGGTCTGTAGGACACAACTAGATGTGGGAGGGGAAGCGTGCAAGAAAAACAAACTGAGCCCTTGTCTTTTGTTATCTGGTGGAACCCAGACAGAGCAAGTGGCCTGATTTACAACACAGGCTTCCAAAATCCTGCAAAAGTCGCTTGAAATGGCTCCGCCCAGCTGGTGGCAACACCTCTGTCACTCAGCCCTTGCTCAGGAGCAGCTCCTGTGCCCCTCGTTACCTTTGCAGACCTGGCAGCAGGAATCCGGCACGGTTAGGGGAGATGAGCACAAGAGCTCCGGGCACGTCACCAAGCCGCAGTAAATCTGGCCTTCCTAGGAGACAGGAGCAAAAAAAATGCACTGTCAGCATCATAAAGGTCATACAGGACCATATGCCCCCCATGTTGGGGTGTCAGCACTTCAAATTGTAGATCTAGCATAAATTCTATAGCCCTTCTTCAAATATCACCCATCAGCTAGTGACTGATGAAAAATGAAAATCTGTCCCTGCCATGCTCTCCATCCTGTGGAATGTCGCACGGTGGATGGTGTCCTCTCCCAGCATGGCTGGTCCACCAATTGCTCCTGAGAGGAGTGATCTGCCCCAAAAACTGCTACTGGATCTGAAACAGCCGCCACACAGCTGTAAATTTAGCATAACACCCACTAATTCCAAGTGGAATAAGAACCTTTCCTCTGGCATCTCCCAGGACAAGGACCTGGATGAGATGGGTGGAAAAGGGAAGCATGATGCTGAACCCAGGTCCACATCACAGCTCTGCCTCCTTCTGTGTTGGGTTATTTGATAACACCAGAGCCAAACACACAACAACACTGGGTCGAGCACTATGGATGGACATTCGGGCAGTGAACTTCTTCCCCTAGCTTGGTAGGTAGTTTGGAAAACATCATTGCAGTAGTGACTCAGGCTGAAAACCATGGGCCAAACCAGTCTTGACCTCAGTGCATCCCAGTCCCACTTCAGTCGATGTTTTTGCACCTGTTTGCTGCAGAGTTATGTTTTTGCTGCTTTGCAGAAGGGTAAAAAAGGACATTCAGCAGCCCAGTAGCAGCCAGACCTCAACAGCCAGGTCCTCTTCTCCGTGCAGCAATTTTCTTTGGGGCATCCCCAAGCTCTCAGTCAACTGAAACTAAGAGGTTAACCAAGGACTTCCTTAGAAAACCAAATCAAAGCAGCTTCTTCTGCCATCAGGAAGCCAAACCGCTGTGCAGGGGACATGAAGAGGAGGAAGAAAGTTTGATCAATGGGAGGATCTGGTGGAGGTCGCTGCAGACCAAACCCTGCTCTCCACTTCAGGGACCTCCATGGGGTCCAGATCTGCACAGAGCAGGGTTTGGCCACGCAGCTTCTTCCTTCTTTCTCCTTCTGACCAGCAGCTCATAGCGAAGGCCTGCCTCAAGCGGGAAAGAGCAAATGTCATAAAAAACCAGGATTTATCCTGGAGGCTCTGGTCTCAGGGCAGTTTTGATGAGGTTTAGACCAGCTGTTCATGCAGCTGTTCTAGCAGCTGACATCAGACACAGCCCGGCGAGACCCCATTGCTGCAAGGCTCCACAGACAACTTTTTATTTTTCCTCCTTCGTATCCAAGGCACTATCCTGCTGAATAAACAGAGGCTGAGTGAAAGCCAGTGCCTCTGACAGGGACACGAGGGTCCGCAGGCTCCTGGGGATGGTGGCAAGTGGGGTGGGAAAGCAGCGCCAGGTGGGAACGTACAGATGGATTCAAGGGCTCATTCCTGGTGTTTAGTATCATAGAATCGTTTTGGTTGGAAAAGCCCCTCAAGCCCATCAAGTCCAACCGTTCCCCAGCCCTGGCACTGCCCCATGTCCTGAGAACCTCATCTCCGTCTGTCCAACCCCTCCAGGGGTGGTGACTCCAGCACTGCCCTGGGCAGCCTGTTCCAATGCCCCACAGCCCTTTGGGGAAGAAATTGTTCCCCACATCCAACCTCAACCTCCCCTGGCGCAACTTGAGGCCGTTTCCTCTGCTCCTGGCGCTTGTTCCTGGGGAGCAGAGCCCGACCCCCCCTGGCTCCAAGCTCCTTTCAGGCAGGTCAGAGATCAGAAGGTCTCCCCTCAGCTCCTGTTCTCCAGCTGAACCCCCAGCTCCCTCAGCCGCTCCCATCACACTTGTGCTCCAGCCCCTCACCAGCTCCGTTCCCTTCTCCCAACTCGCTCCAGCCCCTCAAGGCCTTTCTTGGTGTGAGGGGCCCAAAACTGCCCCCAGGATTCAAGGTGCGGCCTCACCAGTGCCAAGTTTGTCCCCAGCCTGGTTCCTAGGTAGGAACCAGCCCCAAAACTGTATAATTTCTATGTCTAAGCTGTTCCTCTTGCCACCTATCTCCAAGCCATCCAGCTCCGAGTTATGCACGAGCACCAAAGGCTCAGAGCAGCTATCTTGATATCACCGATACTTCGCTGCCAAGCACCAGCTGATGGAAACCACCACGTACATGCTCTTGACATGAGAGAGCGAGGTGGTCTGGGTCCTTTCACTCCGTTTTCTTTCCTGGCAAAGCTTATTTGCTGCAAGCAAAGCACAGACCGGTGGAGCCTGGTCCCATCCAAGGGCTCTGTACGATGGGCAGTGAAAGCCAAGTTTGCAACCCTCTTCTTTTTTATGGCAGAGGCTGTAGCCGCCCTGAGCAGTTCCCCACAGCGTCCAAGTCCGGCGTCAGCGCTTTCTATCCCCCTTCCTCGCTCCCTCCTGAGGAGGAGGAGCTGCTCCATTTATCTCCCGACACTCAGCTCCTGGCACGCGTGGTCTCACGCTCCACACACCTTCGCCATCACAGCCAGCCAGGCTGCCTCACGTCTCCCAAGCAAAGCGTCGGAACTCGGTTTTTGACAGTTTTTAGCGGGATTCCAGCCTGCAGGAGAGGGCTGGGCAGAGCAGAGCCAAGGCCTGGCTCAGGGCATTGCTGGAGGCTCACGGAGAAGGAAACCCCCCCAGTGCTGGCAATCTATCCATGGTAGATCACAATCCACCACAGGGACGCACGCTGAGGGCCACACAGCATCCTGGCCACCGTCGTAGCCCTCAGGTAGGGCAACCAAGACCAGCGAGGAAGATGGGCATGCGATGGTCCAACAAAGGTCATTGTAACTCGGTGTGAAAGGCAGATGCTTCCTGCAAATGCTTTTTGTGGACAGCCTGCAAAGCATGTACACACCTCCAGCGCCTGGCTCTGTGCACAGAGGGATGGTGAACACACTGTAGGAGTTTCCAGGTGAAATCGGCTCCTGGTACAGCCCAGCCACCTGGGTGCTCAATCACGCCTCAGCCCTGGGTTCAGCTTCTGCTTAAATCACAGAATCACAGAATGGCTGGGGTTGGAAGGGACCTCTGGAGATCCCCCAGTCCAACCCACCTGCTCACGCAGGGTCACCAGAGCAGATCACACAGGATCCCAGGCGGGTTTGAATGTCTCAGAGCAGGAGACTCCACAGCCGCTCTGGGCAGCCTGGTCCAGGCTCTGGCACCTCCCAGCAAAGAAGTTTCTCCTCATGTTCAGGTGCAATCTCCTGTGTTTCAGCCTGTGTCTGTTGCCCCTCACCCTGTTGTTGGGCACCACTGAACAGAGTCTGGTCCCATCCTCTTGACATCCATCCTTCAGATATTTGTAAGCATTGATAAGATCCTCTCTCAGCTTCTCTTCTCCAGGCTGAACAGCCCCAGCTCTCTCAGTCTCTCCTCATAAGACAGATGCTCTAGGCTCCTAATCATCTTTGTAGCCCAAGCAAGGGGGACGAAGATCACCAGGCACCTGCCCATGGCCATCCCTGATGGCCAGGACCTGCTGTGAATGTCCCCATCTCTCTGCCATCATCTCTCAGCTGTGTCAGGGATGAGCTCCAGCCATGCAGGGAGGACCTGGCTGATGGAGGCACCACAAGACCCAGGCACCCAGCAGTGTGGTTAGGAGCCACCAAATCATCTCTGGAGCTCAGCTCAATGCCACCAGCTTGACACTGGGCTCAACATCCCATGAACCTCTGAAAGCCAAGAGCTGGCACCTCATGTCCGTGTTGCCTTGCAGGCATGCTGAGCAATCCCAGCTCCCCATGGCTACAAATCCCATCTGCTTTGCAGCAAGTGTGGATGCAGAAAAGCACTTAGAGTTCTGCCCAGAACTAGCACATGGGATATCCACTGAATAACCCACCCTTGGAGCAGCTTGTTTGTGCTGTTCCCACCACGGAGGAGATGCAGGTGAGTCCTTTGCGCTCCTGTCCCAGGTTCTGGTGGCCATTTGCAGCACCCACTGCTCTGGGTTGAGGCCAGACAAGGCACCCAGGCAGAGGTGGAAGCACCCAGCTCTGCAGTGGTCCCTAGTCACAGGGCAGGGAGGACCCAGCACCATTTCAGAGGAACTTTAATCTCCTGTGCTAATCATAGAATCATTTTGGTTGGAAAAGCCCCTCAAGATCATCAAGGCCAAACGTTCCCCCAGCCCTGGCACTGCCCCATGTCCCTGAGAACCTCATCTCCATCTGTCCAACCCCTCCAGGGATGGTGACTCCAGCACTGCCCTGGGCAGCCTGTTCCAATGCCCCACAGCCCTTTGGGGAAGAAATTGTTCCCCACATCCAACCTCAGCCTCCCCTGGCGCAACTTGAGGCCGTTTCCTCTGGTCCTGGCGCTTGTTCCTGGGGAGCAGAGCCCGACCCCCCCTGGCTCCAAGCTCCTTTCAGGCAGGTCAGAGAGCAGAAGGTCTCCCCTCAGCTCCTGTTCTCCAGCTGAACCCCCAGCTCCCTCAGCCGCTCCCATCACCCTTGTGCTCCAGCCCCTCACCAGCTCCGTTCCCTTCTCTCAACTCGCTCCAGCACCTCAAGGGCTTTTTTGATGTGAGGGACCCAAAACTGACCCCAGGACTTAAAGTGTGGCCTCACCAGTGCCCAGCACAGGGCGAGATAACCTGATCACGATGATAAACCATCTCACCATGGGCTGGTACCACCCGATGGTCTTCATGAGATTTTTGGCCTGGTGGGATATTGTTGGGGTGCAGGAGAAGACCCCAAGCCCTCCCCACCTCCCAGGGGCTCTCAGGTAGCTTACAGAGCAGCTGCACTGCACACACTGGTTCGGCTGGCGGCTGGGAAAGAGCTCACTGGTGGTGAACATCTCGCCTTGCTGGTAGGTCGTCCCATTGTACTGGCAAGACTTGATGGGTGCCCGGAGACCAGAAGGGGAATGTGGCTCTGGAGAAGAAGGTGAGAAAGCAACGGGATGAGATCCAGCCCTTGCCTGGCCCTGACGTAGCATGGATGCTCAGCAGATTCCCCACCAGCTTAACCCAGAAGGGCAACGAGAACTTCACACACCACAGTTATAACAAAGAAGCAGCCGGGGCATCCCGTGGCCCACGGGGATTTATATGCCTAAAATGTTTTGGAGAACGGGCCTGCCGTGACCACACTGAGCTCAGCACAAAGGTAAAACTGGAAGTCTGACCTCCCGGGGTCTTGTCCCACAGTGTGCCAGGGTGGTCGCAAAGCCAGTCAAAAACCATTGACAACTTGGGAGATCAGGAAAAAAATAGGGAAAAAAAAAAAAAGTATTTTTTAGCTAATTACCTATGGGAGAAGTCCTTTTGATCTGACTCCAGATGTTGGAGGTCATCACATCCAGCGGAGAGAAAAATTCAATAATTTCCTTAAAAATATTCAGAAATGTTTTTTCGTTTTTCCTGTACCAAACACATTTTGCTGGCAAACGATATGGATAAAGTGCCAGATTCTGGTTTGTCCCTGAACTGTGATCTGACATTTAGTCCCCACAAAGTTTCTCAGGATGGGGGGGAGTTGGAGGAAGTGGTCTGGCAGAGAGCCCTTTTCTACCAAAATGACATTTTTTGGGGGAAAAAAAGCAACATAAGCAGCTGTTGCTGCTGAGACACAGTAAGCGCAGCCAGGCCCAGCATCGCTGCGCAGCTCCAAGCGTGAGCACTCAAGTGACTGCAGTTGAGGTCCATGTAGGACCATGGCCACCTTGTCACCTCCTTCCTCATGGGATGTCCACCTACCAAGACACCGCGGGCAGCACTGCTGGGGATCTGTGACGGGACTGGCACACTGCAGAGCCGGGCACTGGATCCGGTAGCACCTGATGTTGCCGTTCTGGGGAGAGAAAGAGAGAAAGAAGGTTTGGTCAGGTAGATGTTCACCCCTGCATGCGGAAGAAGATCATAGAAGTGTAGAATCATTTTGGTTGGAAAAGACCCTCCAGATCATTGAGTCCAACTGTTAACTCAACACTGGCACTCAACCATAAGAACTGCATCTCCATCTGTCCAACCCCTCCAGGGATGGTGACTCCAGCACTGCCCTGGGCAGCCTGTTCCAATGCCCCACAGCCCTTTGGGGAAGAAATTGTTCCCCACATCCAACCTCAACCTCCCCTGGCGCAACTTGAGGCCATTTCCTCTCGTCCTATCACGTGCTACTTGGGAGAAGAGACCAACACCCTCCATGCTACAACCTCGCTTCAGGTAGTTGTAGGTGTTGTATGGTGGCCTCATTATCATGACAGATTTTGCTGTTGTAGCTCACCCAGCCAAGGATGTCTCCATTCCCGGCTCAGATTCTCTTGCCAGCCAGCTCATGGTCTCACCTCTCATCGTCCAGGATCATTCACAGTCCCATAGCAGCCTTGAGCCACCTCCACCCACAGCCCACCAACGCTACTGAGACAGCTCCCTCACAAGGTCAACCCAACACTCCCAGCAGGACATGGGGCTTTTTCAAAGGGAAAGAGATTAATCCATCATCCCTACAGAACTGGTAAGGGCTTATCTGCTCAAACTAGACACCAGAACTGATCTCCTTAAGAGCTGCCAAAGCGACGTCCCAGGTCAAGAGCATCCCCACCACCTCCCACGGCTCCATGCAAGGGACGTGCCTCGGAGCAGCTGCAGCGGATGCAGTACATCAGCCCCTGCGGCTCCAGGTAGGGGTGCCAGCTCTCGCCCGGGCTGTACTTCTTGCCGTTGAAGTCGCAGAACATGTCCGGCCCTGAAAGTCAATCCAGAGAAGTTAGGTGAGAGAAAGGGATGGTCCTTGGGAGACACCTCCTCCCTCTGCAAGGACAGCTTGGTGCCTTCATGCTGTTCCCCATGAGCACCTGATGGCCACATCCCATCCACCAAACCCCAAACTAAATACATTGCCCAAAAGCCGCCTTTTTTCCACGTTTTTTTAGCCTGGGACCCATCTGACCAACTGGCAGCTCATCTGTGCAAGCTGGACTTCCCTTTGCAGGCAAGGAACATACTGGGCATTTTTGAGGCATAAATTAGAGTTGTATCTCTAAAATAATTCAGTAGAAATGCTCATTTGAAGATGGACAGGTGATTTCAGGGTGATGCTATGGGACTGAATTTTCCCCAGAAGGGCTTTGAGTGGTGGGTGGGGACAGGAGAACCTGAGTTTAGGAGACATTTCCACTGTTACCCAAAAAATGAATTTTAAAAATATACATTTTGGAGTTAGAAACACATTCTGAAGGAAAAACTTTTGCTCTCCCTAAGAGCTTCAGCTCTCCCAGAATTTTAGCAGGTCCCTATCAATGCTCTCCACCTCCAAGCCCTTGGTTACAGGACAAGGTCAGCCTGCAGCAGGACCTGTGGGACAAACCGCGGCCACAATCACCACCAAAAAGAAAACACAGGGCTTTGGCCAGAAAGCCCAATTCAGCCATTCTTAACATTCACATCGAAGAGCATCGCCTAGTTCTGCAGGACCGAGCTCCGACCTTGGTTGGACCTACAGGAACCTGGACCCCATAACTCCCACCACAGCTCAGCAGCTGCTCTTGCTCTCCCATGACGTGTCCCCATCCCCGACCAGCCAGAGGGACGCACCGGGGGTTAAGCTCTTTCGTGAACAAGCACACACCTGCCCGCATGTGTTATTAGTGGTTTCGGTGCTTACAGCCCCACTAAAAAAGGTGATTTAAAAGGTTATGTCATCGAGGGGATTTGAGGTAGTTTGGGTGATGACATTGCTGGAAGGCAGCAGAGACGTTTACACTCCCTGAAGCATTTATGGGTCTTTTAAAATCTTGCGACACCCTGGGGATGCGGAGAGAGGGGAAAGGGCTGTTTTCCAAGGCACGGTGCCCAGATCTTGCTATACGAAGTCAGGCAAGCTAGTGGGTGATGAGCCCACTACGCTGCTGGAACGACTCCTTAAGGAATAGTAGAGGGTCCCCAAAATAAGCTCAGTGGCCTTCATCACCCCAATGATGCTAAAAGCCACCCCATGCCCCACACTGTCATTAGGGGCAAAGCAGCGGTTTAGACAGCGCAGCTGATGTTGTCCCTCCTCACCAAAGCTGGAGATGACACCTGCTTAATGCAATTGTTTCTCCCACTGACCATGCAAAAGAGAAGAAATGGCCTCAAGTTGTGCCAGGGGAGGTTGAGGTTGGATCTGGGGAACAATTTCTTCCCCAAAGGGCTGTTGGGCATTGGAACAGGCTGCCCAGGGCAGTGCTGGAGTCACCATCCCTGGAGGGGTTGGACAGACGTGGAGATGAGGTTCTCAGGACATGGGGCAGTGCCAGGGCTGGGGGAACGGTTGGACTCGATGATCTTGAGGGTCTTTTCCAACCAAAATGATTCTATGATTCTGAAACTCATATGAATACACTGCCGTGGGCTGTCATCCCTCCTCCCGCTTCTGACCATCCTGAGGATGAACCCAAATGATGCTCTACCACAGCCAGACCCTGTGGCCATCAGGAAGCGCGGCCCTACAGGTCTGTGATGATCCAGCTAATGGTTGGACTTGAGCATCTTATTTGGATCTTGAGGGTCTTGATTAATGGTTGGATCTTGATGGTCTCTTCCAACCAAAATGATTCAATGATTCTATGACTCCTCTATGACTCTATGATTCTATGATTACGGGTTCCTTCCAACTCAAGCCATATAGATTTGCCAGCAGCCCTGAGCTCCTCACTGAGTTGATGGCTTCAAGCACATGATTCTCCAAGTTGTACCTTCAAAGGAGGCAGCCACCAGCTCTTCAGACCACCTGGCCCCAGCACAGCGGTGTGGGGCCAGCGTTGCATGTGCAGAGGTGGAGATTTGCAGTAATTTGGGGGTGGATGCCATCAGAGGGGACAGGCAGGGGTATTTTCCTTCCTCTTCCCTACTCAGACCTTTACATTGTCCCCACAGCCTGCTCCAAACCTCTTGACAAGCCAGCGAACCCTGGCCATGCACAACACGAGCTTACAGCAAACCACACAAGAATGGGGAGCACGTGGCTGGAAACCGCAGAAACCCAGAAGACAGGAAAACAAAAATGACAAAACTAAAAAAAAAAAAATTTGTAAAAGAGTGAGAAAATTACTTTATTTTTCCCTGCTTGCAGCATCTTCATGAATTACACTGAGGGTGAAGAAATCGAGTTGCCTTCGTGTGACGCAGGCCCTGCTCGGCTTGCCGGCTCCCGTGCCAGTTGGCTGCTTCGTTCAAACATTTAATCACAAGTGGAGCCCTGGTTTGGGTCCAGCCCTCGAAAGCAGCCTGATTCATGTCTGCAAAGGGCCTGCTGGTAAAATTAAAGCCGACTGGCAGCGCCGGGGCAGCAGCACACACTTGTCCGCATCTCAGTAGCACTTTGCGGCATATTTGGCAAGAGGCGCCAGCATTTTTTGGTTAAAAGCAAGCTGAGGATGGATGGAAGGAGGAGGATTAAAAAGCTGGAGGCTCTGGATCATTTTTTCCCATGCCAGGTTAATAATTTCATTTTCAGAGGTCCAACTTTGGATATCTTCCCAATTTTCACTCGGAGTGAAAAGACATTTGTGGCAGCGAAATCGCTCCCGTGCCGTTCAGTCTCCTTATTTATTGCGTCTTCTGCAACAGCATGCTCACAAAAGTCACGTTGTTTTACTGCTTGTTTTCCAGAGAAGGCTCTTCAGCTGTGGAGCGTTTTCAAGGCTGCAGTACCAAAAATCCACCTAGTTTTCCATCCCAAGAACCACACGATCCCTGGGCAAGAGAAAACAGCAGGTCAGCCTGGTTCACCTCACCTTGGAGACACAACCAGAGCCTGCTGATTGCAAGCCAGATGCTCCATACTTGGAGGTGGCCCTGTGGGACCTCGAAGCAGGAGCAGAGGTGGGAAGGGGCAAACACTTCCATGAACATGTCCCAGCTTACCAGTTTCTTCCCAAATAAAAGAAGCCCCCGATACAAGACTTTGCTCTTCAGAGTAATATTATGAGTTTTATGAACAAGATGAAAGAGTTGAAAGATGTGGAAATGATTCCTCTGCCAGCTAGCAGCGAGTCCTGTGGCCTCGTACCCAGAGGGCAGTGGTGGAGTCATCATCCCTGGAGGGGTTGGACAGATGGAGATGAG
Organism: Caloenas nicobarica; assembly: GCF_036013445.1. Taxonomy (NCBI): domain Eukaryota; kingdom Metazoa; phylum Chordata; class Aves; order Columbiformes; family Columbidae; genus Caloenas; species Caloenas nicobarica. The sequence goes on along the minus strand of NC_088245.1, from coordinate 214,442,497 downwards.
GTTCTCAGGGACATGGAGTAGTGCCAGGGGTGGGTTATGGTTGGACTTGATGATCTTGAGGGTCTTTTCCAACCAAAATGGTTCTATGATTCTATGAGATGCTGTGAAGAGCAACTCCTCCACACGGGAGCATCTCTACCTGGTCCACTCCAAAGGGCTCTGCTGAGGACATCATGGAAGAGGAAGGTTTCTCCCTGCCTCCCCATCCAACAGCTGTTTTCTGCCATGGCTCCAGTGTTTTCTTGGCTGAGGACCACCTGGTTACATCCAAATCATTGAATACCCCAGACCAGGGTCTGGAGTCAGTGGCCTGGACCGGCTCATGTCCGTACCTACCTGCTGGAACCACTCTGGTCCAGCTGTCCCCAGACATTCGTTGAAGCCCAAGTTGGCACCTGTCAACACCATGATGGGGAGAGCACCCACAGCAAGAGTCTGGACACCCCGGGTCAACACTCGAGGCTGTACCCAGGCCCTGCTTTACTTCGATTGTGATTGTCACTAATTATCGCTAATTGCGTCCTGGACAGCAAGAAGGGTATGTAATATGCGATGGATCGTACAAGTGGGAGGATGAGGTAAGCAGGGGTTGTTACAAAGGGCATGGCATGGACAAGAAGAAGCAATCAACTTGGGGCAAAGCCTGGAAGATTTAGGACAGGTATTGTGGGAAGCTCTCCAGCTGCCAGGGGATTTAAATCCCAGAAGAGGCTGTCGCGGAGGTTTTGAGACACTCTATGAACCCACTGGAGCAGCATCTTCATGAGATGGTCTAGAAACATCAATCCAGGGTGATAAACAGAATGGAGTGGAGAAACCCATCCTACAGTGCATTCAGTGACTGCTGATTTTTCACACCATGAGAATGGCCTTGACACCTCTTTAGGACGTATCTTAACAGCCTCATACACTAGTCACCAACGAGATGCCATCCTACATCTTCACGACCCACTCTAGACCCAGCAAGAGACTATGAACAAAGAGGAGACCCCCACAACCTTTGTTGAACTGTCAAACTGGCCAATGTTGGTCAGACCACCCCCGGACATCTCCTGGCCTTGGATGCAGAAAAGTCCCCTCAGGCCAACATGTTCATGAGACCTGTCCCTTGAAAGTCTCCCACCCACTGGCGCAGCCCATTTGAGGCAGTGTCTTGCACCCCTCCACGTCCGCAGTGGACAAAGACGTCCCCATGGGTTTCCCAAGGTGCTGTGACTTGTCCCACTGCCCCACTGACTTTGACCATGGCTGAACCAGGGGCCAAAACAGGTCAGATGGTCTCCTGCACCGATCCTGAGCATGGCAGCTGGAACCAAGGTGAGATATTAAACTTGCACGCATGTTGGCTACTGAAATATCATGTTCTGCTCCCAAATCCTCCTTTGGCCCCAGCTGAGCTGTGCCCACGTCACCTTGCTCTGGATAAAGGGACTGAAGCTCAACAAAGTCAAGCCACATGCACACACACATGTGCAAGACCCTGCCCCAACGTCCCCCACTCCCATGTCAGGGTTTTCCAGGCCTGAGCAGCGTGTCCTGATGGGTCATGGGAGGCTTTAAGCTGCTTTTACATCACTTGTTCCATCAGCCCAGGGAACGGCTCCCGTTCGCACACTCATTACCCAGCTGGGTCTTTGCACATGTGGGATCAACATACCTTAATCCTGACCTACAGCCTTGGAGACATCCCAGGCCAGGCTGGATGGGGCAACCCAAGCTGGTGAAGATGTCCCTGCTCATGGCAGGGGTGGCACTGGCTGAGCTTTGAAGGTCCCTTCAACCCAAACTGTTCTATGTTTCTATACATTGGAGCATCTCCACACTACGGGACACCAAGGAGTCCCCAGAGGCGAATCCCTGCTGCAGGTTAAGCCTTGACTCACGACTAACGAGGGACTAATGCAAAAGCCTGGAAAGCCCTGTGCCTCAGTTTCCCTAGCAGGCACCAAACTGGCTCCAACAAGGATGCTGCCAAAACATCCCGCAGGTCTCACCCCACTTCTCCCTCGTTTCGTCCCACACCACAGGGGTTTCTCCCACCTCTGCATCCCCGGGCGATCCCCCCGCAGCTCTCCTCCAAGCAGGGCACGTCTGAGGCGGGCTCTCAACCCCGACAGCTTTTTTGGAGGTCACGCACCTGCCAGCCAGCGCCGCGCCAGGCGTGCGGGGGTGTGTTTATGCAAACCAGTTTGTGAGTTTTTAAGAGCGGCCATAAATAAAGTGTAAAAAGCACTGTCTGGTACACAAAGTCCAGGCGCTCCTATGACAGCCCTGTATTTATGAAGGGCTTAAAGTGCAACTTAGCTGCGAAGGGACTGGTTAAAACACACCGGACCCTTGACGTGTGGCATCCTAACAGCTCCGCTCACGTCCACATCACTTCCCACGCACTCGTCTCGCTCACTCCTGGGCTGGGAATTTCTTCTCAGGGCTTTGGGAGCCTGGAAAACTCTGCAGCTCTGCAAACACAGGCTCACGAATCATCGTTGAGTTTCCCAGGGTGCAGGAGCCAAGCGAAGTCCCGCACCCAGAGCAACCCCATGGGCTCAGCGAGCAGAATATAGGTCCCCATTTTCATCCACTTCTTCCCAAGGGGATGCTCAGTTGTATAAATTGGGGTGTGCAACCCTCATCTCTCCCTTACCATGGCCACCAGTAGGATTTGCTTTTCATCCCAGTCCTTCCTATCTTGGACCACTCAAGCCCTCATCACGCTGGATCCGAACTTGTAGGACAGACATATCCCACAAATCACATTAAAAAGAAATGAAATGGCAGCTTCCAAGCTCCTGGGGAAAACCACTGCCCCGTGGTCTCCAGAGATGCTGGTGTTTAAAAGCCTCCAGCCAAAACATCATTGCGTGCAACTATTGCCGCTGAATTACTCATAGTGGCCGGGGCTGCAGCACATTCGGCCCTGTAACCTGTGCCTCCGATATTTTTTCAGCTGAGAGTGTAAATCCCCTAAAATAGCCTGTTTCTGTGGGCAAATTCTTCTTTTCTGACTTGCCTTCAAGCCCGAGCGTTTCTGCTTCTCACCTATTTTTAGCCACGACACTGTAGGTCGCTTGGCTGATGAGCCTGCTCGTAACTAATTTATTCCTGTCTTCGTTCTCCCAGAGTGCTTGGCCCTGAGAAAAATGTGAGGCAGTGAGCTGCAGAGGTGGACAGTGGAGAAAAGTCCACGATTCAATCAGGACCTTGTCACCAAGACCTCCTGTCCTCGATCACAGGGCGTCTGGAGCCCCAGCCGAGCCCCCCAGTGCTGTGGGATGTGCCGGAGCCAAAGTGATGCAGAGCTGGGGGGTGATCCCAGACCTTCCTGCTCCAATTTTGTCCCTGTCCCACAGTCCCAAGCCTTTTATCACCATTATAAATCCCGCAAACGGACCCCAGCGTTTCCTCCCAAAGCAGATGAACTCCCACTGCCCTCATTCATTCTGGTTTATGCCCAGTTTAGTGGCTCTGCTCCCCATCAGCAGGTGCCTCCGAAGAGCAAACACCTCGCTTAGCACCTTCTGGAGACATCTCCATCCTCCTCCCAATGTGGGTACCATGGTTAACAATTCAGACCCACATCCTTCGCACAAGAAACGGATGCTGTGGTCTGCTCTCGGTGGTTTTCGATGAGCCCAGGGAAGGGAAAGGAGCCAAACTCACCCAGATTTTGCTCTCCAAAGCTCTGCCCAGCCCATCCAGTCGTCTGCCTTTCCCCCCCAGCACACCCCGCCACCAGGACAAGCAATCCAGCGCTCACATTTTGGTTCGGCGCTCCAGGAGGACGATTATTTGCCGAGTGCCTAATGCACTGCTGGCAGCGGGCAAGTCGTAAATCACTCTAATGCAGCCACCGACAGACTCCGCTGGGATTTCGGGAGATTAAAGGGGAGAATAAACGTAGGGACACGACAGGTCCTGCTCTGGTTTGCTCGGTGCTCAGGTGGCTTCGCCATGTTGTAGGAGTGCCCAGAAGCCGCTGGTGGGGTCCCAGTGCTTTGCCCAAGCCAAACCTGGCTCAAATTAACACCTCCAGCACCCTCCAAGCTGCTGAACAGCCCTGGCCAAGTCCTTCAAGCCCTTTTGTATTAACACAAGAAAGTGCTGAACCTCGCTTCCCCATCCCAAATCTTATCTGCCCAAGTCAGTCCACAAGGAGCAAGGACAGAACAAGGGATGCACAAGGGATGGAGAAAAGCCCCCAGCTTTGGTTTGGGGGGGTAATTTCCCCAAAGTGCCCACCCTCGGAGGGGAGATGCACCCGTGTGGGCTGGGATCTGTGCAGGGGAAGGGCTGCAATTCAACCCCCTGCCCTGCGCAATTTCTAGCCCATGGGAGAGGGGTCTCAGACCTTCAACGTGGCCGCACCAGCTCACAAAACCCCAAAAACCCCTCACCAGCACACGCTTAGTGCTGTACATCCCCACAAAGCAGCCAGGGACAGCAGCGGGGACACAGCCATGTCCCCAACAGCGTAGGATGGGTGACCCAGCTTGCAACATAGCCTGGGGCACTCTGGCCAAGGAGGACCAGCACCTGCCATGGCGAGGAGCCTGCCTGTATCCTTAGCCATACCCACAAAGCCCCCTCGCGCAACTTTTGGGGACGCTGACGATGGGGCAACTGAGGCACGGAGGGACCCAGAGCAGCTGGGAGGGGAGTGGGGGTGACTTACGAGCCTGGGCTCGGCTCTCGGAGGCGAAGAGGAGCAGCAGGCACCGGAGGAGGAAGGCGAGGGGACTCGCCCCGGGAAGCATCGCAGCCCGTGATCAGCGCCTGGGGGCTTCGGTCCCGGTGCCTGCGGGTGCTTCGGCCGCGGTGACCGGCGGTGTTTTGGTCCCGGTGCCCGGGGTGTCGCTGCCTGCGATGTCCCGGTGCTGCTCTCGGTGCGGCGCCCGGTGATGTCTCGGTCCCGGTGCCCGGGGGCTTCGCTCCCGCTGCTGGTGCCCGGCGGTGCCGCGATCTTGGTCCCGGTGTCGGATGCCCCGGGGCCGGTGACAGTGGCCGAGGGTGCCGGAGGTGCCGGAGATGCCGCGGTGCCGGTGCCCGGGGATGTCGGTGCCGGTTCCCGGGGGTGTCGGTGCCCTGTGATGCCGGCGTCGGGGGCGCCGGTGCCGGGGATGCTGCGGTGCCGCTTCCCGGGGGTGTCGGTGCCGGCTGCCAGAAGTATCGGTGCCCGGGGCTGCCGGTGCCGGGGGTGCCGGTTCCCGGGGGTGCCGGTTCCCGGAGGTGTCGGTGCCGGTTGCCGGGGGTGTCGGTGCCGGTTCCCGGGGGTGTCGCGGTGCCGGTGCCCGGCGGGGCTCCTCTCGCTCCGATCAAAGGCGCCTCCTTTAGGGAGAGCCGAGGAGTTTGTTTGTTGGTATTAAAGGCGGAGATGGAGGGGGGCGGGGGGGGAGAATAGACCCGCAGAGTGGTGGGTTGTTGTTTGGTTTAATTTTTTTTTCAATGATTATTATTATTTTCCCACTTTTTGGGGGTGTTTTAGGAAATTCCTCGGCGGCGGGAGGGCGGAGGGAGGGAGAGCGGGCGGGGAGGGGGTGCGGGAGCCGCAGGTTTAACCCCTGAGTCCCTGCAGCCCACGAAGGACCTGCCGGGCTGGGGGGTGACACTAATGGGATGTCACCCCCCCACACACGGCCCGGCCGCTCCCTTTCTCCCTCTTAAACCTCACCTGGACACCCGGCTCTGAGATGCTTGAGCCGCCCCCTGGGAGAGGTTTAACTCCCCGCACTGGGGTTAAGCCCGTGCAGATGCAAAGCTGGTCCTGGTACAGCCCTGAGCATCCCACGCTCTGAGTGGGGCAAAGCAAAAATCCGGGCTGCAGCCTCCCCTCCCAGGGCTCTGCCCCATTACCAAGGTCTCCCAGTGCCCTGAGACCCTTCCCAATAAATCCCAGTTCCATTCCCAGCATCATGGAGGGGCTCCTTCCTTCCCTATCCCCCCTGTACCTGCAGAGGTTTACGAGACAAAGTGGTGGAGCTCGCTCTCCCCACCAGCTGCTTTACATTCCTCCAGCTGCACAAAACCATCTGAAATGACCAGCGTAGCTCTCATCTGCAGGAACCCCCCTCCAGTCCCCAGCCACCCTCCCAAATCCTCCTCCTGCCACCGCAGAAGAGTGGAGACAAACCTCGGCCGCCCTTCATCTTCAATGGAGCTGCTGGGCATGAAACGGCATCTGTTGGAAGGTCATGGGTCAACCCTGGAGAAGCCACCTCACCTCCAGACACGTTGCTCCTGTTCTTGCTGCTTCCCAAATCCTGCACAAACTAGTCCAGCTCTGCCTGTCCGTGGGGCTCAGGATGCTCACAGAGAAGTTGAGCAGCACTGGATCCACCCTGAGCGGCCGTGTCCGCTCAGCAGCACTGGTTCCCATGGCCAAAATTACCCAGGGCCACCACTTTGTCCTGCAGCTTCCTTGGACAGATTTTGCCTGGTTTTTTACCCATTTCTCCTGCTCCACCTTTATATCTCATACTTGCAGGGGTGCTTAGAGCCAGACACTTTATTAGCACAAGAAATACAAGTTGTAACACAGCGCTGGACACCTTGACGCCCATGTTCTCCCATCCAGCAGGCTTGGATGGAGGTCCCAGGCCTTGCAGGAGCCTTGGGCTTCTCCTCTGCAAATGGCTCCATCTCTACATCATGAGGTCTCTCTGTTACCCTCATCTCCTTCAGCTTCCTCACACCACTGGCCAGGGAGAGGCTGTCGTCACCTGCGATCCCGTTGGCACCAGGTGACCAGAGATCTCCATCAGCCGATTTATTATTTGTTTTATTCCATTAATTCAAGCTTGGCGTTGGGCTTTACAGGGTATAAGATCTTTGTGCCCAATGCCAACCCACCTGAGAGTGGCACCAAGCCACCAGGCTGCCAACAGCTCCAAGGTGGCCCCAAACCCTTAATGCTGGTCACACTAGTCATGTGTCTTGTTTGGCTTGGGGAGGAAACAGTCAAGGGGAATTTCTGCAGCAAAATCTCTTCTCTCCATCCATCTCTTCTTTCCTGGCCCTAGGAGCCAGACACATCCCCCTGTACCAAACCACGTCTGCAGGTGCCTGTTGCTGAGCTGGATATGAGAGAGGGAAATCTTTGCAATAAAAAAACCTGGTTTAATAACACTTTATATCACCAGCTTTGTTATTTTCTCTTTAAGCTGCTGAGCACAAGAAGTCAAGATGCATTTCTGCACAGGCATGGGCTGGATGCATCTTTTGAGAAGAAGGTAGCAATCATCAAACCATGGTTCGCAAATGCAGACAACGCCTCACCCCAGTTTGACTCTCCTGTAAGGGAATATCTGTGATCCTCAAAAAGCACAGTGCAGGAGACAGAGCTGGGGTGTCTGCAGGGATCGTCACAGGTCTAGTTGTTTACAAGCTCTAAAAATAATTTTACCGCTCAGTGCCCTCTCCTGAGAATTGCAAGCATGATTCTGCCTAAGGATCGAGTCACTACGGGGTAACATAGGAACCCAAAACCCTGGTCTGCTCTGCACATCGTCTGCCAGAAAGCACAAGCAGCGCCATTGCTGTTGCATTTCAGGGCTAATCAGAGCAATTCTGACATGTCCACACATCTTCCAGACAAACTACAAAGCTGGATTTTAGAGGAGGCAGCAACGTGCCTTGTGGGTTACGATATCTGACGGGGGACGGCCCACGCTGCCCAATTCTCCTCTGAGCGGTGCGGTCGGCACTTCTGCAGCCTCCATGTAGGTCTGGGATGTGGATGTCCCACACTGTGATTGGGGAACTTTCATTTCTCTTTGGGTTAGGGTCTCTTCTCCCAAGGAACAAGCGACAGGATGAGTGGAAACTGCCTCAGGTTGTGCCAGGGGAGGTTGAGGTTGGATCTGGGGAACAATTTCTTCCCCAAAGGGCTGTGGGGCATTGGAACAGGCTGCCCAGGGCAGTGCTGGAGTCACCATCCCTGGAGGGGTTGAACAGACATGGAGATGAGGTTCTCAGGGACATGGGGAGTGCCAGTGTTGGGCTAACGGTTGGACTCGATCTTGAGGGTCTCTTCCAACCAGCTTCCCTTGTTTTGCTGCTCTGCTCATTTCCAGCTCCCTGCAAATTTTGCTAGCAATAGCCCTCTGTTTTCTTCTTCATGCCTCAATAAAGATATTGAAGGAGTTTGGCTAAACAGCAGGTCCCTTCCAGCTCCCACCAGGAGCAGCTGGTACCTCCTCTCCCAGCTCTTTTCTTGCACAGGGTAGGTCTGAAAAGCCCATTTGTAGCATAGGTTTGTGGGGAGGCTCTGAAAGCACTTAGAAAAATGGGGACGCAAAGCTCAAGTCAATGAAGTCATTTGCATCTCTGCTGCAAGAGCAACAGCTGAATTCAGGATTGGAAATCCTGGCCTCACATCAGGGCAAAAATTTATGGGAAAGCACAGCCATGTCCTAAGCACAGACCCAGGAATTAAAGGCCAGCCTTGTCAGGAGTAGGGTGCTGTCTTACATCTCGGTTGCGTCTCATAACAAATACGTTCACCCTTTGGCAAAAACGAGGCTCTTTATCTTCATCTGCAAAGGAATCTGGCTGGCAGTTTGACACTGCCAACATTGATCCATCTGCGATCATGAATCAGGCTCCAAAAAGCGGGGGATTGCCTTGCAAATATTAATAAAACTTGGATCGTTTTTATTTGCCTTCTGGTTCCTGAGCCTTTAGGTCAAACTCACTTCGTGTTTTCTGGGCAATGGTGAATTGAGATAATTCCTGGTTTTGTTTTTTTTCCAATAAAAACTGAGATTCTCCTACAAACTACTGAACAAACAGCATGGACTCCAATGACATCCCCCACCACACAAGCCTCATGGCAGGATTGTGAGCTGGCCAGGCTGGAGAAGCTGGCTGCACATCGCACCTTTCCCTGGAAGTCTGTAGATCATCATCTCCTGTGTTTGATCCAGAACGTTCTGTGGACCAGAAGAAACGGACACGATTATCAGTCATCCCACAGCAAAACTCACAGTCCCCATTCAATCCCCGCAGCCAGCCCAGCCCACTGACCTCTATGTCTGCTGCACTGAGCCCACCTCTGGGGTCCTCAGCACAGGACACACATGGAGCTGCTGGAGAGGGGCCAGAGGAGCCCCAGGAATGACCCGAGGCTGGAACAGCTCTGCTGGGAGGACAGGCTGAGAGAGCTGGGCTGTTCAGCTGGAGAACAGAAGCTCCGGGGAGACCTTAGTGCAGCCTTTCCGGACTTAAAAGGGGCCGAGAAGATGGGGACAGACTTTTGAGCAGGGCCTGTTGTGATAGGACAAGGGGTGATGGTTTTAAACTAAAGGAGGGAGATTCAGGCCAGACATGAGGAAGAAATTGTTGGCCCTGAGGGTGGTGAGAGCCTGTCCCAGGTTGGCCAGAGAGGTGGTGGCTGAACCATCCCTGGAGACATCCCAGGCCAGGCTGGACGGGGCTCTGAGCAACCTGAGCTGGTGCAGATGTCCCTGCTCATGGCAGGGGGGCACTGGGGGAGCTGGGAAGGTCCTTCAACCCAAACTATTCTGTGATTCTATGACACTCAACCTTTATTTTTGGCATACATTCAAGGAGGAGTCAATGCATCCCATGTCAGCATGCCAGAGGTCTGAGCTAGAGTCAGTGGAGATGGAGCCCCCTCATCCCAGCAAGATGGACATGAAATGGGATGACATCTCTCCCCCATACTCCATGGGGTATAACTAAATTAAGCAAAATTTATCATTCTATGACTCTATGAAGATCCAAACTTCTTCATGCCACAGCTTCACTTGGCACTGGTGAGTCTGCACCTCAAATCCCGGGGTCAGTTTTGGGCCCCTCACGCCAAGAAAGGCCTTGAGGTGCTGGAGGGAGTTCAGATAAGGGAACGGAGCTGGGGAAGGGGCCGGAGCACAAGTGTGATGGGAGCGGCTGAGGGAGCTGGGGGTTCAGCTGGAGAACAGGAGCTGAGGGGAGACCTTCTGATCTCTGACCTGCCTGAAAGGAGCTTGGAGCCAGGGGGGGTCGGGCTCTGCTCCCCAGGAACAAGCGCCAGGACCAGAGGAAACGGCCTCAAGTTGCGCCAGGGGAGGTTGAGGTTGGATGTGGGGAACAATTTCTTCCCCAAAGGGCTGTGGGGCATTGGAACAGGCTGCCCAGGGCAGTGCTGGAGTCACCATCCCTGGAGGGGTTGGAAGGACGGAGATGAGATTCTCAGGACATGGGGTAGTGCCAGGGCTGGGGGAACGGTTGGACTCGATGATCTTGAGGGGCTTTTCCAACCAAAATGCTTCTATGATTTGATGATTAATGCCAGAGAGAGCTTCTCCTGAAGGTCTCTTGAAGGTAACTGTTTGGAGGACTTTCAAGCAAAGCGTTCACTGTGGAACAGTCCCGGAGATTGCTCTGGCCAATGCACCATTCGTGAAAGAGCTTTGTTCAGGAAGTTTATCACATCTCGAGCTAAAAACACTGCCTGCAGAGGACATCACCCTACATCTCCTGACTCATGCTCCAGGGAAAGGAAGAAGAAGCCTTTAGATCTATCACTCTACAGCGATCTAACTACCATGGGACAGAACAACCTGGAAGACTCGTGCTGGAGGCAAAGTAATTTGTTCCAGCACCTTGAGTGCCAAGTGTGTTGCCAAGGCCTTTGTGGAGTTGCAACAGGATCCGGTCAAACCCTGTGAGAACACGTGCCAGCTCTTGGTCTCCAGCATCTGAGAATGTCTGTTCCCCATGCAAACAGCCATAAATACTGCAGGCAGTGGGAGATTTTCATTAATCTGAGTGCTGGAGGACTTTCAAGAGCTCTAAAGCTGCACGTTTTGGGGTTTAAGGCAATGACTGATGAGACTTAAAAAGATAATTTACCTATGGAACCACATAGTCCAATCTGGAATGGAAAATCTGGTCATTTTTTTAGCATCTGAGCATGTTGCCAATCACAAGAGCAACACATGGCAAATAGTTTACACTCAGTGATACAGAGAGGACAAGGAGTAAGAGATTTTCCTCCAGGGATGGAGGCCAGTAATGAAATGAGAGGGGTGAAGACAGGCTGGACAAAGCAAGGAGGGGGGACAGAGAGGAAAAATGGGGGAGCACGGTGCCCTGGGCCTGTCCATATTCCCCTTCTCCACTGCAGAACAACCCCAGCTGCACCTCATGGCAAATGACTGGCCAGGGCCGGCATCGTCGCTGGGATGGCCACGAAGAAAAACGGCAGTGGCAAAACCCTGCCAGCTCCTCGGGAGAGGTGAGAAGCAGAGAAACAATCCCTGGCAGGCAGGGCAAGGCAAAGGTTTTGGCTTGGGGTGACGGGATGAGAGGCTGGAGTCTTGCACGGGCTTAGGATACCCTCTGCAGGCCAGCGCGGAGCTTGGCACGTCCCAAATCACGGAATCACAGAACGGTTTGGATTGGAAAGGGCCTTCAAAGTCTCATCCAGTGCCACCCCTGCCATGAGCAGGGACATCTGCACCAGCTCAGGTTGCTCAGAGCCCCGTCCAGCCTGGCCTGCGATGTCTCCAGGGATGGTTCATCCACCACCTCTCTGGCCAACCTGGGACAGGCTCTCACCACCCTCACTGTAAAGAATTTGTTCCTTATGTCCAACCTAAACCTACACTCTTTCACATTAAAATCATTGCCCCTTGCAAGGGTTCAGGTTGGAAGACAAACTGGAGATACAGAACCCAAGTTCTGTCCAGGGTGGGCTGGACGTGCAAGAGTAATTGGGCAGAATACCTGGCAGACATCCTTTTCCAGATCCACTGTTGTTAGGACCTCTGCAGAGAGCTAGAGCTCTGCACGGCAGCTTGTCCCATGAGTAGGGTCCCCACGACAAAGAGGATCCATGTACTGATGGGAGGAGAGGAAATGGCCTCAAGTTGCACCAGGGGACATTTAGATTCGATCTTGGGAACAATTTCTTCCCCAAAGGGCTGTGGGGCATTGGAACAGGCTGCCCAGGGCAGTGCTGGAGTCACCATCCCTGGAGGGGCTGGACAGACGTGGAGATGAGGTTCTTAGGGACATGGGGTAGTGCCAGGGTTGGGTTAACAGTTGTATTCAGTGATCTTAAGGGTCTCTTCCAACCAAAATTATTATATGATATCCTTTTAGTCATTCAACAGCTAAACTAGGGACTGCTGAAGACAGAAGTGTGGGTGAGGTAGGAAGTAAATGATAACATGTAGGAAGTAAATGATAACATGTAGCAAGTTCCTGGCACATATTTAGTGGCTGTTTCTTGGGCACAGATATTCCCTCCATCTTTCCAACTGCGGGTCTTTCAAGGAGGCCCAAGGGTTTAGGACTTCACCTCCACTTCTGCAGCCACATTTTCTCTGCTGCCCACCCAACATCTACATAGCCAAAAGCCTTCATCAGCACAGGACATGGAGCTGCTGGAGAGGGGCCAGAGGAGCCCCAGAAATGACCCGAGGCTGGAACAGCTCTGCTGGGAGGACAGGCTGAGAGAGCTGGGGGGTTCAGCTGGAGAAGAGAAGCTCCAGGAAGACCTTAGTGCGGCCTTTCCGGACTTAAAAGGGGCCGAGAAGAAAGATGGGGACAGACTTTTGAGCAGGGCCTGTTGCAATAGGACAAGGGGTGATGGTTTTAAACTAAAGGAGGGAGATTCAGGCCAGACATGAGGAAGAAATTGTTGGCCCTGAGGGTGGTGAGAGCCTGTCCCAGGCTGGCCAGAGAGGTGGTGGCTGAACCATCCCTGGAGACATCCCAGGCCAGGCTGGACGGGGCTCTGAGCAACCTGAGCTGGTGCAGATGTCCCTGCTCATGGCAGGGGGGGCACTGGGGGAGCTGGGAAGGGCCCTTCAACCTAAAACATCCTGTGATTCTATGATTAGAGAGGGACCTGACACTAAAATATGGTGAAAAAGCAGATTGTTTCAGTGCCCCAGTAAACAGATGAAACACAGAAGAGAAGCACATAGATTTCCATAGCAACCAGTGCGCAGGCTCTGCCTCCTCTGATTTTCTCTGATTCACCTTTCCTGCACTCAGATAACCCAAGGGTGCTGGTACGATCACTGACCCCGCTGGAAAGCGACGGCCTCCAAGGACGTGTGGTGAGGACATGATCGAGCCAGGCAGACAGAAACCCCCTGCACCGGCTCCTTCGCCAAAGGAAGCACCAAGTTCCTCTGGAGGGGGATTCTGAACCCAAATGCAAAAATAAAAATCAGTTCATCAAGCTGATTCAAGGTCCTGACTGTAGAAACCTGCAAAGCCAAGTCATGTTATCAGAGCCCTGAGTACAAGACATCACGGTGACATCAGCTCAAGCACTAACATCTGCATTTCAGGCAATCCACAGAAAGGCAAAGTTCTGTTTGACTTTAAAATAAAGTCAGGCACAGACTTGATATACCTTTGGTCTTCCCAGAAAAAGAGAAATACATAGATAGGTAGATAGGTAGATAGGTAGGTAGGTAGGTAGGTAGATAGATAGGTAGGTAGGTAGGTAGATAGGTAGGTAGGTAGGTAGGTAGGTAGGTAGATAGATAGATAGATAGATAGATAGATAGATAGATAGATAGATAGATAGACAGACAGACAGACAGACAGATAGATAGATAGATAGATAAAAAGTCATCCTGGCCAAACTGAAGGCTAAGAAAGAAGTTCTTGCCCACCTGAAGATGCATCTGGTAGAAAATTGCGTCCTGGGAGAAGCCACTGAAGAAGACAGGCTGGAGAACACAGAGAACGAAGGGGCAGGAACCAGGAGCACCGAAGCTGAAGCATGGCTAGGGCAGCCCTGTGAGAAGGAACACGTCTTTTGAGGTTTGTTCCTCTACTTATCATGGAGGTACTTAATAGAAAGAAATATTTTTTCAGACAGAGTGGGAGGTAGGGGGAGACATCCCAGTGGGGCCAGACACATCCCAGTGGGACCAGACAAATCCCAGGCTTAAATTTCCAGAAGACAAATTCAGGTAAAAGTGTGAGATACTAAAAGATTGGGATGGATCATTTGGGAAGGTCCCCAGTGCTGGAGATCTTTGAGAAGAGGCTGAAGGTATCTGTCAGCACACGGAGCTGATCTCACCTCAGATTGAAGCGTAGGAGCAATCTGGATTGTTGTGTCCAGCCCTCTGAGGTTTAGTTCTGATGGCCAACAGGGCATCCACACCACCTGCCACCCTGGGACACAAAACACCTCCTGACATCGCACCTAATGAACAGATGAACACACCAGGGGAGTGTCTCAAATGACCTCACGTTGCACCAGGGGAGGTTGAGGTTGGATCTGGGGAACAATTTCTTCCCCAAAGGGCTGTGGGGCATTGGAACAGGCTGCCCAGGGCAGTGCTGGAGTCACCATCCCTGGAGGGGCTGGACAGATGGAGATGAGGTTCTCAGGGATGTGGGGCAGTGCCAGCGCTGGGGGAACGGTTGGACTCGAGCTTGAGGGGCTTTTCCAACCAAAATGATTCCACAATTCTAAGCCATGGCCCAACCTCACAAGCCCACACGCAGCTTCACTTGTGCCAGGCCATCTCCAAAGCATGCTGGTGGGCTTTCCAAACTGATATGTCTCTCAGACTCATCATGAGGAACCCAGATTTTTGAGCAGTTTAGGTGTCTGGAGAGGGAGACAGGCACCGGGTGGGATTTCGACAGCATGGTGCAGCAAGGTGCCCAGCGTGGCCACCCTCACCCCTTCCTGCGGTGCCATGCTGTTTGTGGTGCGTGTCACAGCACCTTGTGGCTCTACAGATGGAGCCAGTAGCTGCTAACAAATTAAATAGTCCTTACCCAGGCTAAAGCTACACTATTAAGTGCTTTTTTTCCTTCCCAAGCAGAGTGGCCATATCTAAACTACTTTTGGAAAACAATCTATGGCCACAGCAACCCCAAAACCATGCCTGGAGGTGGGCTGAGTTAGGATGGGTCTAGTTGTTCAAGACCAAAATTGTGTCAAGGATCTTTCTAACTATTCACTGGGACGCTCTGGGGTGTAACAGGCCAGACATGAGGAAGAAATTGTTGGCCCTGAGGGTGTTGAGAGCCTGTCCCAGGTTGGCCAGAGAGGTGGTGGCTGAACCATCCCTGGAGACATCCCAGGCCAGGCTGGACGGGGCTCTGAGCAACCTGAGCTGGTGCAGATGTCCCTGCTCATGGCAGGGGCGGCACTGGGGGAGCCGTGAAGGTCCATTCAACCCAAACCATCCTGTGATTCTGTGATAAGGTAGGTCCTTGTCAAGACTTGTCCGTTATCAGCCTGAGGCAGGAAGAAGGGATGTGGGCTAACGGGGCCAGCAGAGACACCAAGACAAGAATTAAGGAAGATTTACATCCAACAATGGAAAAACAGCTTTCTGATGACAGGAACAGGCTCAGTGAGTTGGCTGGCGTGGAGGTGGGGTGCCAGCACTGGAGATCTTTAAGAAGAGGATGAAATGTGTTGGTCAGGAGTGACCCGGGTTGAACTGATCACAAAAATCACAGGGTGGTTGGGGCTGAAGGGAACTCCGGGGATCATCCAGTCCAACCCACCTGCTCACGCAGGGTCACCAGAGCAGATCACACAGGATCCCAGGCGGGTTTGAATGTCTCCAGAGAAGGAGACTCCACAGCCGCTCTGGGCAGCCTGGTCCAGGCTCTGGCACCTCCCAGCAAAGAAGTTTCTCCTCATGTTCACATGGACCCTCCTGTGTTCCAGTCTGTGCCCGTTGCCCCTCACCCTGTCATTGGGCACCACTGAACAGAGTCTGCTCCATCCTCTGACACCCACCCTGAGATATTGATCCCACTGATCAGATCCCTCTCAGCTTCTCTTCTCCAGCTCAACAGCCCCAGCTCTCTCGGCCTTTCCTCGGCACAAAGATGCTCCAGACCCCGCAGCAGCTTTGTGTCCCTCCCTCTGCAGGGAAGGACATGACTGAATGACCCCTTGGGGATCTCGCCAGCCTGATTTTCCATCAGTCCCGCATCTCATAGAGCAACGCTGGGGTGTGATATCACACGGATCTGAAACCTCACATAGTATTTGCCTTTAATAACCAGCTTCTTAGCTTAGTCCCATCACCAGTAACACGGCAGAGAGGTTTGCTTTCCCCCTCGCTCATGCCCACCCCTTGCTCTCTCACTTATTTTCAAAGCCTGTTTTCCCAGCTGTTCGCTGCCTCCTTTTCCTGGATGCACATCCCCTCTACACCAGCTCTGTTTTGCAACCTCCTTTCCCCCAGAAAAGCCCCACAATGATTAAAAGTGATTTTGCATCTTTTTCTCCAAGGCTTCCCCTTAGGATGCAGCACCTCTCGGGAGGAGGATAGTTCAAAGCCTTTCTCTCTCGGTAAAATCTGTTTGTTAAATCATCAGTCTGTTCCACGAGCATTGAAGCTCTGCTCCGCTTAACGCTGCAGGCCCAAAAGTTGTCGGTCTTCCTTCGGAAAAGACTGTTCCTCACATTAAACCTCTAAGGAGTATTTTATAAATGTTGTTAATGGAAATGATCAACCCTGCATCGCTAAACCTTCAAACGCTGACAGCAATGGATGTACAGCAGTGCGGTCCCTGCATTTGCTTCATATAGCACCAGAGGCAGGAATGCTGCTTTGCAAGATTTTTAGCCCGGTTTCTTAGTTTGGGCTAAGAAGGCCTTGAAGGGCTAGTCACTTCTTAATCAGCTGGAAATTTCACCCAGCCTGATGGAAAGATGGAAATCTCAAAAGATATTGCGCATCAAAATATTCTGTGCAAATAGGAGCTAGGTCTAAGAAACGTAAATTAGCACCCTGCACTAAATGGGGTATAATACCAGACACTGGAGAATCCACAACCAACAGAGCTCCATGTGGAAATGCATCGTCTGAATGATGTGATTTCCTAAACCTCCCTGTGTCGCGAAGGAGTAATTTAGGGTTCTGCTTGCTGCAGAACAATGTTTAGATTTCTTAGAGAGAAGCGCGACTTAAAAGAGTTTGGTGGCAGGTTCACTCTATTATTTACTGCATGGGGGAAATACGCCAAGCCAAATGCTGCTGAACTTCTCTCCAGGTGCCTGTATCCGTTCACCAAGCAAACTTTCAGGTGTTTTCCTTCCCTGATAACCGTTCACTCCGGGGGCTGTCTTAGAGCTCTGGAGACAAACTTTCAGACTAGGCCTGTATCCGTCACGGTGCAAACTGTCAGGATTCTTCTCTCCCTGATAACCATTCTCTCCTGAGTCTGTATTTTAGAACTCCAGAGGCAAACTTTCAGGCGAGCCTGCAGAGCAGGCTTTCAGGAGACAAAATAAAAAATGTAATGGAGTAAAATAGCAGAAGGGCTGGCTCACGCTGGGCACCTGCACAGAGGTCCAACCTGAGCATAGAAAACTACGAACTTTTATATCTTTACAGACCATTCACACCAAGATCCAGTCCAATAGAAAAATTTCACCACCAGGTCCTTTGCTCCCCATTGGACCCTTTTTCCCTGGCTCCACGTGGGCCTTTGTTTTGTTCAGTTGTAGATATTGCTTTTGGTCCATATCCTTGAAGGTGCCGTTTTGTCTGGACAAATCCTTTCTTCTCAGCAAAGTGCAAAATGGGCCCCGCTTTGCAGATGTCTGTGATGTCTCTGCCTTTGTTGTTTTCCCAGTCAGTTCCATTTTTCTCAGCAAAATGCGAGCTGGACTTTATCTTGCAGGCATTTAGTGTAGTCTGCAGTTGCTTTTGGTAAACATGAGCTTAAAATTTTAGCAAATCTAGTCTACCAAGTAACATGAAGCAAAGAGTATATTAAAAATCATACAACCTTATATCTCTAAATAGTCCATTACATTTGGTGTTCATCTACTTAAGCTAAATGATTAAAATTGAACTTGATGGGACCAGTATTATTCAATATATTCATCAACAACTTGGATGAGGGAATTGAGTGTACTATCAGCAAGTTTGCTGATGACACCAAGCTGGGAGGAGTGGCTGACACTGGAAGGCTGTGCTGCCATCCAGAGAGCTGGACAGGCTGGAGAGTTGGGCGGGGAAAAATTTGATGAAATAGATCAAGGGAAAATGTAGAGTCTTACATCTGGGCAGGAACAACCCCAGGTTCCAGTATAGGTTGGGGAATGACCTATTAGAGAGCAGTGTAGGGGAAAGGGACCTGGGGGTCCTGGGGACAGCAGGGTGACCATGAGCCAGCACTGGGCCCTTGTGGCCAGGAAGGGCAATGGGACCTGGCGGGGATTAGAAGGGGGTGGTCAGTAGGTCAGAGAGGTTCTCCTGCCCCTCTGCTCTGCCCTGGTGAGACCTCATCTGGAATATTGTGTCCAGTTCTGGGCCCCTCAGTTCCAGAAGGACAGGGAACTGCTGGAGAGAGTCCAGCGCAGCCACGAAGATGCTGAAGGGAGTGGAGCATCTCCCGTGTGAGGAAAGGCTGAGGGAGCTGGGGCTCTGGAGCTGGAGAAGAGGAGACTGAGGGGAGACCTCATTAATGTTTATAAATATATAAAGGGTGGGTGTCAGGAGGATGGAGCCAGGCTCTTCTCGGTGACAACCAATGATAGGACAAGGGGTAATGGGTTCAAGCTGGAACACAAGAGGTTCCACTTAAATTTGAGAAGAAACTTCTTCTCAGTGAGGGTGACGGAACACTGGAACAGGCTGCCCAGGGAGGTTGTGGATTCTCCTTCTCTGGAGACATTCAAAACCCGCCTGGACGCCTTCCTGTGTAACCTCATCTGGGTGTTCCTGCTCCGGCGGGAGGATTGGACTAGATGATCTTTTGAGGTCCCTTCCAATCCCTAACATTCTGTGATTCTGTGATTCTGTGAACTGGGCTCATCCACTGACCCACGAGTAGTAAAACCATTGCCATGCAGCTCAGTTATTTAGCGGGGAGAGCTCAAAGTGGGCTCATCCAGGCTGTCGTATTTATGGAATGAAGCGGTTGACTCGTAGTCCAATCGCACACAGTAGGAAAAGTCTGCACGAGGTTCCCTGCGCCCACAAGTTATCGGAGTTCGGTTCGCATTCCACTTCCTATGGGTCTCCTGGAGGGAATTCTTGGCCCCACTGCGGCTCAGGCCTTTCCCTCCTCTAGAGCCTGGACCAAACTGCTCAGGTTTGCCTGGGAGGGTCGAGTGCACCCACCACACCCTGCCCCTCACCTCCCGGGAGCTCGCACCCTGAATTAGGCAAGAGTAGGACCTGCCCCACTGCCTCTTCTACCCCTCCTCAGCGAGTTATTTAGCAAAAGTGGAAGACTTGACGTTAATTTTAAGTCCCGGTTAAAAGCAGCAATAGAAAATCATAGAATCACAGAATGGTTTGGGTTGAAGGACCTTCCCAGCTCCCCCAGTGCCCCCCCCGCCATGAGCAGGAACATCTGCACCAGCTCAGGTTGCTCAGAGCCCCGTCCAGCCTGGCCTGGGATGTCTCCAGGGATGGTTCAGCCACCACCTCTCTGGCCAACCTGGGCCAGGCTCTCACCACCCTCAGGGCAACGATTCCTTCCTCACGTCCGGCCTGAATCTCCCTCCTTTAGTTTAAAACCATCACCTCTTGTCCTATCGCAACAGGCCCTGCTCAAAAGTCTGTCCCCATCTTCCTTCTCGACCCCTTTTAAGTCCGGAAAGGCCGCACTAAGGTCTCCCCGGAGCTTCTCTTCTCCAGCTGAACACCCCAGCTCTCTCAGCCTGTCCTCCCAGCAGAGCTGTTCCAGCCTCGGGTCATTTCTGGGGCTCCTCTGGCCCCTCACCAACTGGTCCATGTCTGTCCTGTACCTGTTATGATGGATTAGGGGTGACCTAAAAGTTTTGGGACATGAGTTTGGGGCTGGAAGAGATTAGCCTGAGGCTGCAAGTTGAGGACTTAGGTTCCTCTAAACCCCATAGCCATGGAACTGAGAACTACAGTCATCAAGAAGAAACACAGACTGAATACTAGATCCTACCTAGAAAGGGTTAAACTAAAGGGTTAGTGTGGTACTGGTCCCTGCGCTCTGCTGGTTTATAACCTGGTAATCTCATCTGTGGAGCTTCTGGACATTTATAACCAGCCAGAGCTGAATGGATGTTCTCCAGTGCTCGGTCTGTTGATGGCAAGTTGTGCTTAAGAAGTGCTGGAGTCCAAAAAGGAGCATGCACTGTGGATATAAGGAAGAAAAGCTGTAATATCAAATCATGGAATCATTTTGATTGGAAAAGACCCTCAAGATCGTTAAGTCCAACCGTTCCCCAAGCCCTGGCACTAACCCATGTCCCCGAGAAGGCCTCTCTGAGGCCTGTATCTAGTGGAGTGCCTCGAGGGTCGGTACTGGGACCAGTATTATTCAATATATTCATCAATGATTTGGATGAGGGACTAGAGTGACTGTCAGCAAGTTTGCTGATGACACCAAACTGGGAGGAGTGGCTGACACTGGAAGGCTGTGCTGCCATCCAGAGACCTGGACAGGCTGGAGAGTTGGGCAGGGAAAATTTAATGAAATAGATCAAGGGAAAATGTAGAGTCTTACATCTGGGCAGGAACAACCCCAGGTTCCAGTATAGGTTGGGGAATGACCTGTTGGAGAGCAGTGTAGGGGAAAGGGACCTGGGGGTCCTGGGGACAGCAGGGTGACCATGAGCCAGCACTGGGCCCTTGTGGCCAGGAAGGCCAATGGGACCTGGGGGGATTAGAAGGGGGTGGTCAGTAGGTCAGAGAGGTTCTCCTGCCCCTCTGCTCTGCCCTGGTGAGACCTCATCTGGAATATTGTGTCCAGTTCTGGGCCCCTCAGTTCCAGAAGGACAGGGAACTGCTGGAGAGTCCAGCGCAGCCACCAAGATGCTGAAGGGAGTGGAGCATCTCCCGTGTGAGGAAAGGCTGAGGAGCTGGGGCTCTGGAGCTGGAGAAGAGGAGACTGAGGGGTGACCTCATTCATGGGGATCAATATGGAAAGGGCGAGTGGCAGGAGGATGGAGCCAGGCTCTTCTCAGTGACAACCAGTGATACGACAAGGGGTAACGGGTACAAACTGGAACAAAGGAGGTTCCACTTAAATATGAGAAGAAACTTCTTCATGGTGAGGGTGCCAGAGCCTGGCCCAGGCTGCCCAGGGAGGCTGTGGAGTCTCCTTCTCTGCAGACATTCCAACCCGCCTGGACACCTTCTGTGTAACCTCATCTGAGTGTTCCTGCTCCGGCAGGGGAGTTGGGCTGGATGAGCTTTCGAGGTCCCTTCCAACCCCTGACATTCTGTGAACCTCGTCTCTACATCTGTCCAACCCCTCCAGGGATGGTGACTCCACCGCTGCCCTGGGCAGCCTGTTCCAGTGCTCAACAGCCCTTTCCATGAAGAAATTGTTCCCAAGATCCACAGCCAGCTGTGGAGGATCTTCCGTATAGCTGGCCATGGCCCAGAGAGCAGCAGTTTGCTGAATGAGCACAGAGCCCCCCATGCCCTGTGCCCTCCCCAGAGCAACGGAGGGGGTGCAGGGCTCCTTCAGCACCAGAGACCCTGCACAAGGAGCCCATATCCAGCCACAGAGCCCCTCACACCGCGCCCGGGCTCCCTGAGCGGAGCTGCCGCCCGCACTCCACTCTCCACCACCAACGGCCTCACGCCTACTGAGGCAACTGCGCGGCGGCCTCGCTTTATCTACCGGGGCGTGCGTGCTCATTAATATTCAATGAGAAGGCGGGGCCAGCGCACGCTGACGCCGCTCAGCGCTCATGAATATGAAGCACATGAAGGCCCCGCCCCCTCATGAATTATGTCGGTAGTGGGCGGGGCCGCGCGCCCCGACGCTCTGTCCCTTCAAAGTGTGAGAAGATGGCGGCGGCGGGCCTGGGCGGCCGGGCCGCGCTGCCGGCGCGGCGGGGGCGGCGGCGGCGCGGGCGGGCCGGGGCGGCGGCGGCGGAGGAGGACGACGAGGCGGTGCTGGCGGTGGCGGAGTGCCCGGTGTGCCGGCAGGCGCTGGCGGAGGCGGTGACGCCGCCCTGCCGCCACTCACTCTGCCTCGCCTGCTTCCAGCGGTGCCTGCAGGGCCCGGGCCTCTACTGCCCGCTCTGCCGCAGCCGCCTCTCCACCTGGGCCCGCCGCCAGCAGGCCCGCGCCGAACCCGCCGCGACGACGGCCGCCGGAGGAGGCGGGGAGCAGCGGCCGCCGGACCAAGGTGCGGCGGCAGCGACGGGCGCCTCCCCATCCCCCGTCCCGGTCCCTCCCGGCGGCCTGAGGGGAACGGGAGGGGGAGGGGGGGCCGCGCGGGGGTCTCGGCCTTGAGGGGGCGTGGCCAGCGGGGGGCTCCGCCCCCGAGGAGGCGTGGCCAGCTGTAGCCCCGCCCCCGGGGGCGTGGCAAGCGGGGGGTTGCGCTGAGTTTGCGAGGGCTCAGCCGCTATTACGGGGTTAAGCGGGTGGGGGGGGGCTGAGCCCGCTCTCAATTGCAGCGGTGGGAGACGGGTTTGGGGGGGGACGCATGTTTCTCCACCTTGAATCAGCATCTGTTCCATGCTCCGAGTGCGCTCGGGCTCCCCTCGCCAGCAGCATCAGCGATGGGAAGAGGGGAGGTCACCATCCTGCTGCCCACCCCCCTCCATAGAGCACTGGGGGGGTGCGAAGGGCAGGTTTTAACAAAACACCCCGCCTGGGGCAGCTCTGGCCTCTCCTTCACCCCCAAAATGGCGAGCGGACAGTTATTTTTATACTAACGTTGCCCAAAAAGCTGATGGTCGTGGCGGCGCCGCCCGTCGGGAGGGCTGGTAGAAGTCAGGCTCGTTTGTGCCGCGTTGGGAGACGAAAGCTCCTGTGCCGTGGGAAATCCTGCTCCCTTGTCGAGACCAAAAAAAAAGCCCTGTCGTTCCCGAGTTCATGGCTTTTTGTCACGAGTTTCCTCCCCGTCTCGAAACCCAACAGCCTTCCCTGACTCCTAGAAAACGATTTCCTTTTGAATAAACCCTCATTTGAGCCGGCGAGGCTGGTTTTTCCCGAGGTGCTGTGGGAGATGCTCGTCTCGCCGCCGTCAAAACTCCCGGCGCGCCAGGATCTTCTGCGGCGCGTGTTGGTTGGAGCCCTGCAGAGCAGCCGAGGCTTTAAGCGAGGCTTAAATGTCTTTTTAGCCGCCCAGGCATGCCTTAACCATCCCTTTTCCAGTGTGTTACTGGTCTCCCGGTTCATGCTTGAGTCAGCGCCCTCTAATTTGCTAGGGGGAAGAAATTGGCAGGATGAGCTTAAACGGCTTAAATGAGTGGTTTGAACTCACCCCGCTGACCTTTGCTGGGAGGGAACCGGGAAGTTTCCGCGCAGGAGGATTTGCTGAATAGATGAACAGACGGGCTGGCCGGAGGGAGCCGGGAGCGGTTCCTCCTCCCCGAGCCAGCCGGAGGAGGGACAACAAAAATTCCCCAAGTCGATCTCCGCTCCGAGGTACTTGTGTCGGTCGTGCTTAAATAGACTCGGCTTGGTCCAGGCTAGCTTGGGTGAGAATACCTAGCCGTGCTGCTGGAATGCTTATCGTAGAATCTCAGAATAGTTTGGGTTGAAGGACCTTCCCAGCTCCCCCAGTGCCCCCCCTGCCACGAGCAGGGACATCTGCACCAGCTCAGGTTGCTCAGAGCCCCGTCCAGCCTGGCCTGGGATGTCTCCAGGGATGGTTCATCCACCACCTCTCTGGCCAACCTGGGCCGGTATGCAGTGCTTTGGTGGGTGTTTTTTAAAGAAAAATTAACTTTAATTCTCTGCTTGTCTTGATTTGTCTGAGGTGGGTGTGTTTTGCCGCAAGGTCATCATGTTAGTTGTAATTTTCTGTCTGCCCAAGCTTCCTAAAGCTCTGGAAATGTGTCAAAGAGAATCGTGGAGTGTCTGAGAGGTGTCCCCCAAAGCGCGGACAGACACCTGCACTTCAGTGTCACCTTGTAGTCTTGAGTATGGCTTTGTCATGGGCACTCTGAATTGAGCTGGACTAACCCGTATTCGCCCGTACTCTGATCGCGGTTCATATCATAGACCTTGCCACCGTAAAATCATGCTTAAAGTGGTTGAGTTAGCAGCCGATGAGGTGAGAGAAAGCGAGATAAGCTAAAACAATCTGTAATCTTGAACGGCATTCCTAGTCTACACTCAAGCTTATCCTTGAGCAGCACCGGGCGGGGCTAAAAGCTGTGAAGGTAATTGGCCACTTATGTTGTATGTTGGGCTTAATAGTGTGGAAATCAAAAGTGGTTGATCTGTGACAAATGGTAACCTGCTACGTGCAGAGGGGGCGCAGTGGATGTGGTTTATTTTGGCATTAGTGAGGCTTATTGAAGAACCACAGCAAGGCTGAGCTTGTTGGGGACCTCTGGAGATCCAGCCACAGCAGGGTCAACCTCTCCTGTCTCACTTAATGATCTTCATAGCCCTTTGGTGGTCAAGATAAACAACATCCATGGCTCTCTGCTCATCTACCGAGCCAGGCACCTCATCCCAGATGAATGCTACATTGGATAAGCGTGCTTTCCCATTCATAAATCCATGCTGACCACTGCCCAAACACCTTCTTCTCCTTCATGGGTCTGGAAATGCTTTCCAGGAGTTGTTGTTCCTCGGGATTCCTGAAGCTGGTATTAGAATCACAGAAGGGTTTGGGTTGGAAGGGACCTTCCCAGCTCCCCCAGTGCCGCCCCTGCCATGGGCAGGGACATCTGCACCAGCTCAGGTTGCTCAGAGCCCCGTCCAGCCTGGCCTGGGATGTCTCCAGGGATGGTTCAGCCACCACCTCTCTGGCCAACCTGGGCCAGGCTCTCACCACCCTCAGGGCCAACAATTTCTCATATCTATGCTGCATCTCTCTCCTTTAGTTGAAAACCATCCCCCCTTGTCCTGTCACAACAGGCTCTGCTCAAAAGTCTGTTCCCATCTTTCTTATCAGCCCCTTTTAAGTCTGGAAAGGCTGCACTAAGGACTCCCCGGAGCTTCTGTTCTCCAGCTGAACACCCCAAACTCTCTGAGCCTTTCTCCGTAGCAGAGCTGTTCCAGCCTTGTAACCATCTATGTGGCCTTCTCTGGACCTGCTGTCACCATAAAGACTGAGGAAAGGGGGCATTGAACATCTCGGCCTTTTCCGTGCCCTTTAGCATCAGGTGTTCCCCCCGACCCAGCAGCACAACCACATTTTCCTTTTGGTGCTGATGTCCTTGTAGAAGCCTTTCTGGTCCATCGTGTCCATTTGCTTTCCACCCTTTTGGCTCTTGTTTCCCGTAACATCCACACTGGCACCCTGTTGAAGACCTGGGGGGACATTATCGTAGAATCATAGAATAGTTTGGGTTGGAAGGGACCTTCAGAGGTCACCTAGTCCAACGCCCAATGTCTGTCAATGTCTATAGATCTGTGAGAGGTGGCAGTAGGGGCAGCAGAAACAGGTTCTTCTCAGTGGTGCCCAACGACAGGACAGGGGACAAGGGGCACAAACTGAAACACAGGAAGTTTCGCTTACCGTAAGAAAAAAACCTTTTACTGGGAGGGTGACGGAGCCCTGGCACAGGTTGCCCAGGGAAGTTGTGGAGTCTCCATCCTTGGGGATGTTCAGAACCCAACTGGACATGGACTTGGCCAGGTTTCTCCTGGTGACCCTGCTTGAGCAGATGGGTTTGGTCTCCAGAGGTCTTTGCCAACCTCAACCATTCTGCAATTCTGTTGTCAAACACTGAAGAAGCTGATGTATTTCATTAAATTGCTTAAAATCTTCAAAATCTTAAAAAAACTACTTGGGATGACCTTCTGATGTACCTTGACTATAACAGCTTAAATTGGCTAATTACTCATGGTTTCAAGTCTCAATTTTTGTCGTTCACTTTGAGATTCATACGTCCCATGTCCCCTCTGCCTCCTCTACAACCATCTTTAAGCACTTGGAAAAGCATCCTAGATGTTGGTGTAAAACCAAATTTTGAGCTCAAGATGGGATACTGGCTGTGAGACTTCGCTAAGTATGATTTTTTTTTTACATTAAAACAGTTGCCTGGTGAAAGTCTTGGAAGGCAGATAGGTGCAGCAGATGGGAGGCTTGTGTGTTTGAGGATTCAGCCAGCCAAGAAGAAGAAGAAGAAGAAAGAAAGAACAGACATGTTCACGGCGAGGTGCTCAGCCTGATTTGTAAGAAAATAAGCACGTTCATATTTCTCCCAAGGAAGATGGAACAGCCTAAGAATCAAGACAAAAGGATCTTGTGGAAAAGGAGAAACAGATGAGATCGTGGCTGTATCTTCTCCCACATTAGAAGAAATTGTTGGCCCTGAGGGTGGTGAGAGCCTGGCCCAGGTTGGCCAGAGAGGTGGTGGCTGAACCATCCCTGGAGACATCCCAGGCCAGGCTGGACGGGGCTCTGAGCAACCTGAGCTGGTGCAGATGTCCCTGCTCATGGCAGGGGGGCACTGGGGGAGCTGGGAAGGGCCCTTCCAACCCAAACTGTTCTCTGATCGATTGATTTTTGTCCATCAGTTACTGTCCCAGAACACAGATGGCTTCAGGGAGCTTGGAAAAATTGCTGAAGGACGAGTGTTCCCCCATGAACTAGGAAACAAATTCAGTTTTCTAAGGAAAAAGGCTTGTTGAGCTGGTCAAGAGCTTTAAACTCCTAACAACGAAAGTGGTCCAGGAGGGGAAAAAATAAATTATTGTTTATATAATAGACCCCAAGGTGTTTTTTGGAAGGAACAGGGGGAATCTGTTCCCCTACACCAGTTTAGGATCGAGTGTACCTTAACCGCTCCTTGTAGACGTCTGAGGCATCCATTCATACACAGATGGCAAGAAAACATCCCACTGCCACCTTTGTTGTACCTCTGAACACTTGGAAAATTTTGCCCAATATCTAATCAAAATCTCCTTTGTTATAAACGCAGCTGATTTATTTTGTTTCTCTTCTGCCCAGTAGCCACGCAGAACAATTAAGAACTGATTTATAAGAGGGGTCAGGTGTTTTTGCCAGACTTCTAACACGACTTCCCCTCCTACCTCCCCATCTTTTTTTGGCTGTGGTTACCCCCTCTCCCTGCTGGACCAGACCAGTCTCGTTCTTGAGCATTTCCTGGTGATTCCTCAATTTCCCATCATTTCTGTTGTTCCATAGCCCTTTGACTTGTTTTTTTTTTTTTGTCTCAAGACCACAACACAAAGAGTTTAGAAACGGCAATCCCGCTGAAGCCTTTCCCTGCCATGTGAAAAGCAGTGATTTATTCCCCACATAAAACTGATTGGAGTCGACACCAGCTGTTCTTTTCCTCCTTGGGTTAAATATAAGATTGCCCAGGAAAATAAATAAGGTAGGGATGCCACAACTGTGCCACGAGACTGTCGGAGTCCTTGCACCTCTGTCGTCTTCTCGCTGTCCTCTCCCCAGCAATTAAATTAGTTTTAATCTACTGTTCAAGCAGTTAATGAGCGGGTGATTAGGACCAGACCCAGACCTGGCCCTAGTGGCCGATGTCAGAGGCTGCTCTGGCGTCGCAGTGGATCATTAATGCTTGGAAAATCATTTTTCATCCATCTGTATAGTGGTTATACCTGGACCGTCTATTTTTTTTTTCTCACTGTGCTTCTAAGAATGGGGCTTTTTTATGTGTTTCGAAATGAAAAAGGCAAGATATTTTTGGTGTACAGTTACTCAGGGTGCTGAGGATGGGGCTACCCTGCAAAACGGGGATATATCTGGATAATACAGGACGTAGACGGTGAGGTGGGAATTGGCATGCAAGGAAACCTCGTGGAATGAGCCTACGTCTGCTGGAATTCAAGCTCCATCTCGGGACCAGAACTTGGTTGGAAAAGCCCCTCAAGATCGAGTCCAACCGTTCCCCAGCCCTGGCACTGCCCCATGTCCTGGGAACCTCATGTCCGTCTGTCCAACCCCTCCAGGGATGGTGACTCCAGCACTGCCCTGGGCAGCCTGTTCCAATGCCCCACAGCCCCTTGGGGAAGAAATTGTTCCCCAGATCCAACCTCAACCTCCCCTGGCGCAACTTGAGGCCGTTTCCTCTGGTCCTGGTGCTTGTTCCTGGGGAGCAGAGCCCGACCCCCCTGGCTCCAAGCTCCTTTCAGGCAGTTCAGAGATCAGAAGGTCTCCCCTCAGCTCCTGTTCTCCAGGTGAAGTCCTATTGTTACTTCTCCATGACCTTACAGAAAACCCCTTTGCTCCAGGAAACCTCGAAGACAACCACAAAAAGTTCAGAACTTGAATGTCTCCAGGGATGGGGCATCCACCACCTCTCTGGGCAACCTGGGCCAGGGTTACACCCTCAGTGTAAAAAATTTCTTCCTCATGTCTGGCCTGAATCTCCCCTCTTTAGCATAAAATCATCATCCCTTGTCTTATCTTAATAGTTCTTCCAAAATACCTTTCCTTTGCACTTCTTGTGCCATCTCTATTTACTTCTTCTTTCTGCGCTCATGTTTCTTTAACGTACCTGATTATAAATGCTCTCAGAGGAGCCCCAGAAATGACCCGAGGCTGGAACAGCTCTGCTGGGAGGACAGGCTGAGAGAGTTGGGGGGTTCAGCTGGAGAAGAGAAGCTCCGGGGAGACCTTAGTGAGGCCTTTCTGGACTTAAAAGGGGCTGAGAAGAAGGATGGGGACAGACTTTTGAGCAGGGCCTGTTGTGATAGGACAAGGGGTGATGGTTTGAAACTAAAGGAGGGAGATTCAGGCCAGACATGAGGAAGAAATGGTTGGCCCTGAGGGTAGTGAGAGCCTGGCCCAGGTTGGCCAGAGAGGTGGTGGCTGAACCATCCCTGGAGACATCCCAGGCCAGGCTGGACGGGGCTCTGAGCAACCTGAGCTGGTGCAGATGTCCCTGCGCATGGCAGGGGGGGCACTGGGGGAGCTGGGAAGGGCCCTTCAACACAAACCGTCCTGTGATTCTATCAAAACATGTTGGGAAGACTTGGGAAGATTACTGAAATTATTGGTACTAACCTATTTAGGATGTAGCAAGTGAGGGAGAAATGACAGTATGGCTATCAAGCCACGTTAACATTTTTCTAGTGTCATCTCCAGCTTCAGCTGGAGCTCCAGGCCCAGAACTAGATTAAATCTATTTTTGTCCCATTTGGCTGTTCGGGAGAACTGGTCTGGAGCCTCTTACATTATGGGAGCTGCTCCGGGGTGAAAAAATGAAACTTTCTGGAGGATTGCCTATTTTTTTTTTTTCAGTAGATTGTTCTTAGCTTGTCTTAGTCCCCGTGTCCAGTTTGCTGGACCACAGATGCCCACGGCAGGGCAGGAAAATGGGGCTGGCGATGCCGCGTGTTGTCGTAGCCATATGTGACAGCCCAAAATCTTCCTACAGCTCCAACCCTGCTGATTCTTTCACTTATGAAAACTTACAGATTTGTGGCCAAAATGTTGTAAGTTTTAATTTCTTGTTTCCACATATGCCCTGATGCCAAAGTATATATATATATGAAATTTTCCATTGGCATATCTTAGTGTAATTTAATTAACACCCTTTTAGAAGAACTAGAGCAGCTACTCTTGTTGGGAAACTGTTTCCGAAACTCTCCGTCCTCAGAAAACTTCTAACTTCTTGTCTTCTGTTTTGAAAACATTAAGATCTCGTCTTCATCTGCAAGTATAAACACAAACTGCTGGAAGTTAAAATGAAAAAAACAGTGAGAACCTCAAGGTTTTGATTATCCCTGCCAGGAATAAAGGAGAGGATGAAGCTACAGAGTTTACTGGGGACGAGGAGGATTTGATTTTGTTTTTGGGCTTTGATTCACCATATGGCATCAGTTTGGTGAAACCCAGGAGCCTCTGAACGACACAAGAGGAACCAAAGGGTTTCTGCATTGAGTTCAACTTCTTTTTTTTCAACTGAATCCGTCACCAGATGGATGTTTCTGAATCTTTCACCGGTAAATATAAAATCTGGCGGCCGGGAGTGTGGATTAACGGTGTAACGCACGCGTCTGTGCGCGAACGTTGAATGTGGATGGAGTCGTTCAAGGCTACGAGTCTCTAATAAAGACAAGCAGCATTAAATAATTAGAGGATGTTTTGTCCTCTCCACTAGTGTAGAAATCAGTTGTTTTTATCCAAGATTGAGCACAATAGGATGAAGCTCTCGTCTGCCAACACAAAAGAGCAGGATATCGGGTTTGACGCCGACGCCGCGACTGTTTCGGTGCCATCGCCCTGTTTGGAAGGAGCCAACATTCCCAAGGACCTTTCTGAGTCACCTTCGTTCAGAAACCATTTCTGTGAACACACAGCAAGCTGCAAAAATAAGTAAAGGCCGTTTTTTTCCATCATTTTACGCATTCCTGCTGTTCTCCTAGGCCATAGCGCACATCGAAGCAGCCGAGCGGCCTCATAGTATTTATGTTTGATCACAAGAGACGTTTTTTCCCGTGCCGAATGAGCAGAAGGATCACAGGTGATGCTCTGATCGCGTTTTCTTCCTCCCCAGGTGCATCCCAGTGCGAGGACCGGCCTGGTTCCATTTGCACCACTCTAACTCAGAAACTATAACGGGATGTTTTAAACATCGATATCCAGTTGTGCAAGCATTTATGTTTCCGTCTCTTCTACGCAGAGTTAGAAATTTGGGGTCTCTGTCTCATCTATAAAATCTATAGTCATTGCATAAAGATGCTACATATAAAGATGCTATACATAAAAATGTGTCGGCCTGATGTTACACCACTAGCTAAACCAGCACAACTTTATAGATAAATGTTGTTCCATTATTTAAATTCTATTCTGGCTTGCCGAACGCACATAAGCAAAGAAACGAGTTGATGTGGCTTCTCTTTATCACTGCATGTTTCCCTCAGGTTAGCTCGTGCGCTTTTATTACCCTGGGGGGGAAAAACTGCACCTTTTTAGTGGTGAAGATAAGGTCTGAGACAAGCTTTTTTCTTTTTTAAGCTTTATAAGCTTTATGTTTGATTACAATATATTTCCCCCCCTTTTTAAAGCAAGTATTAAAGAAATATTCCGTGATTTGTTCAGCTCCGGCGTTCCCTCTCCTTGGAAGCTCCGGAGTTGGCACTCACCGGTGGGGAGGGACTGAAATTACGCGGCTTTTCTCTAAGAACTTTTAAAAACAAACCAATGGGAGGCCGGATGGGTGAAAACAGGATCTAGTGAGGTTTAAACGGGATGTTTTGGCACCGGGGCTGTGACACGTCCCCAGGGAGGAGGCAAACGCCGCCGTGAACCCGATGCCCACCGGGGCAGTCGGTCTGTTTGATTTCCTTACCCCGCCGTGAACTTTTTCATTTCGTGCCGACGTGTTTGAGGAATAAAAACGCTTCCAAAACAAAACGTGTGCGACGGAGCTGCCGGGTGATATCCCTTAATTTTAGCGAGATGGGAAAAGTAAATATCGTAGTGTTTCCTTCTTGTTCATACCTGTTTCATCCCGAAGTTCAGGATGATGAGCGATGCTGGATACGAGCTGAGCCAAGACGGTTGTTCAGGGCTTATTATTTTATTCCGGTCGTTCCTTTTTCCATCCAAGCTCCTCCGCCTGTACCGCAACTTGCCCAGACTTGTGCCGCGCAGAAGCGAGCGGGACCTCGACGGAATGAAAATAAAAAGAGTCATTTGGGGAGTAACAAACTCCGGCGACAGAGGTTAAAGTAAATCCCGGCGCCAAGAAGCTTTTTGGTTTCTGAATTCCCGAGGGGGACGGGAGGAAACGGGAGCAGGATGGGGAATTCCTGCCAGACAGAACGGCCCATCCGCTCCCAAGTATCGACCTCGGGGAGCGTCTCGCAAGCGGAATAAAAGCCACGTTTGCTGCGTGTCGCGGGGCAGTAATTTAGGGTTCCGCTTACTGCAGAACAGTGTTTAGATTTCTTAGAGAGAAGCGCGACTTTAAAGAGTTCGGTGGCGGGTTCACTCTATTATTTACTGCATGGGGGAAAAACGCCAAACCAAATACTTCTCTCCAGGTGCCTGTATCCGTTCACCAAGCAAACTTTCAGGATTCTCTCCCTGATAACCATTTGCTCTGGACTCTATGTTTAAAGCTCCAGAGGGAAACTTTCAGGCGAGGCCTGATAACCGTACGCAGAGCAGACTTTCAGGAGACAAAATTCTTAGGAAAAAAAAAAATTAATGGAGTAGAATAGCAGGAGGGCTGACTCAAGCTGGGTTCCTGCGCAGGGGTCCGACCGAGCATAGAAAACCATAGACCTTTATATCTTTACGAACCATTCACACCATGATTCAGTCCAATAGCAATATTTCACTTTGGGGTCTTCTTGCTTCTCATTGGATCTTTTTCTCTGGCTCCACGTGGGCCCTTGTTTTGTTCGGCTGTAGACATTGGTTATGGTCCATGGCCTTGCAGGTGTTGTTTTGTCTGGATAAATCCTTTATTCTCAGCAAAGTGCAAAATGGGCCTTCTAAGCGTTCAGTGTCGTTTGTACTTGCTTTTGGTAAATACGAGCAGAACTTTACAGCTTAAAATTTTAGCAAATCCAGCTTACCAAGTAACATGAAGCAAAGAGTATATTAAAAATCACACAACCTTATCTCTCTAAATAATTCATTATATTTAGTGTGCATCTACTTAAGCTAAATGATTAACATTGACCTTGAATTGGGCTCATCCACTGCCCTGTGAGTAGTAAAACCATTGCCATGCAGTTCAGTTATTTAGCGGGGAGAGCTCAAAGGGGGCCCATCCAGGCTGTCGTGTTTATGGAATGAAGCGGTTGACTCGCAGTCCAGTTGCACACGGTAGGAAAAGTCTGCACGAGGCTCCCTGCGCCCACAAGTTATCGGGGTTCGGTTCCCGTTCCGCTTCCTGTGGGTCTCCTGGAGGGAATTCTTGGCCCCACTGCGGCTCAGGCCTTTCCCTCCTCTAGAGCCTGGACCAAACTGCTCAGGTTTGCCTGGGAGGGTCGAGTGCACCCACCACACTGCGGGACGGCAAACGGCTGCAGAGGCGACGGGGACGCGGAGGACCAAAAAATATTATTTATATAGAAAATAATATTCTCAATATGATGGTTGAAACAGCAGGGTGTGGATTCGGGGTGTTGCTGCTCTCAGCCCGCGTTTCGTGGGCGTCTGGCTGGCTGGAGCAGACGCGTTAAGCCTGGTTTTATTTCTAGGACTGAGACTTCCTGTGACATCTCGGGGCTGTTCCTTAACGTCTGTGTTTACGTCCTCCTAAATACTCCTCCGATTGCTTGTCGAGGGCTCTTGAGAATCTCCAGAGAAACTCTAGAAGTGCAAAATGGTGTTATTAATACTTGGCCGTCCTCCTCCGAGCGTTTCTGTATGTTAAACAGAGCTTTGATAGCACTATCATAATATAAACACGTGCTCGAAAAAAATGCCGCAGAACCTCTCGCGCAGTCCCTAGAGAACTTGCCCATTTTGGGAAATAATGGACAACCCCAATCCTCATACACTAAAATTTATTTCCTTTTGTTTTGTTTTGGTTTTTTCCCTTCTCTTTGCAGACTTTATATTCAGAGCACCCATTAAATTAAGCAAACCGGGGGAGCTCCGCGAAGAATACGAAAGCCAGCTAAGGAAGGTACGGTATTCGGCTTAATTGTGGGGTTTCTTCCAGAACAAATTGGATTTCCTGCAGGAATGCCATCCTACCTATAAGGAAACTCGAAGAGCTTTTTACTCCCGCTCCGTAACAAGGGTCATTTATTCCCTTTACGCTGCTCGGCCAGTTCAGGAAGATGTTGGCAGAGTGTGTAGAAGCCAAATTTTTCTGCCTTCCAGAATGTGGAAATGTTCCTTCCTTGGTGGGTCTCGAGCCGCTGTTGTGTTGTACGGGGTTTATTAGAGCATCAGCATTTGTGGATCTAATTCCACAAAGGCTTTTTCAGCAGTAACATCTTTCTCAGAAACCATCTATTCCAAACTAGAGCTTTCTGTCTGTTTTTAATGCAAGAAAAAAAATGTTATTTAAAGATTTTAAAAAAAAAAAAAAACGAGAAGGGAAGAAAAGCTTTTCAGTTGTTTTGGAGTTAAAATATTTTCTACATTTAAAACACGTGGTGTCTCTGTTGAGAGATTTATCAATTTTTGGGGCCTTGATCTCTGTGATGCTGGTTTTTCTTTTTTCATGCTGATTAGTTCACCTGCTGGGGAAAAGGGACCTTTTCTTTTCATAATTCAAGTATTTTCTTTGGGTTTTCACTGCACAACCGTAGAAAGCGCTGGGAAGCTGGTATTTAAATAGAAAAAAAAATAGCCTTGCACACTGGGTGACGCTAAGTAGGAAAATATTGTTTAAATGATATTTAAGGGAAATAACGAGTCTGGGAAGGACAATTAAAAAATGTGGAAGGGTCTTCTCTGCTGCTTCTCCACATGTGGAATTAAAAGTGACACCGATGGGCACTGTTACTATGGGTTATTAGGGTAAGTTTGTCCCCTTTCATTAACTGGTCTTAAGAAACACAAACATTTTTCTGGTCGAGGTGACTTCCATGGACTTTGCACATAAAGTCTTGCGATTTGCGGCATTTTTAGCAACATTTGTTGAGAAATGGTTTAGGCAGCGGGGTAAGTCTTACATGCACAGAAATCTTATTCGTATAAAAATCTAGTTTATTAATTAAATGTGCGTCACTGTATTTGGTAATATTATTTTTTTTCGCTGTAACCTTCAGGATGGGGATACTCAAGGTATTGTTGGCGTAAAAAAAGAAAACATTTTATGTAGATATTAACCATAAACCTCGCTAGGGTTTTATAAATTTCCCCGTAATAGTGAACGGAAGACTTTCCCTGATGATATTGGAGCAAATTCCTCCGTGATCCTGCTGGATTTGCTGCTTGACGTCTTCAATCCAGAATTTCCCTCGAGCTCCGCGGTTCTTCCAGGCGTCTCCAAACTGATGCAAAACTGCGTGTTCTGGAAGGATTAAACCGTCTTTTCTCCCGTGATCCATAAAATAATGTATAGAAGCATCGCATCCCTGCAGGACAAAGCAGAGATTTTGTCACCGTTCGCTAATCCCGATCACTCCGTTAAACCAACTTTAAGTACGATTTATATAAAGTCCCATTTAAGCACATTTGAAGCGGCTGAAGAGGTTTTTTGCATCTACCACTTCAGGAAAAAAAAGATACCACGTGCAGTCCAGCACCAACACTTCTCACTTCCTCACAAAAAGGAAATATTTTAACACATTTCTGGCATTTTGGGACATGGTTTTTATCTCATTCCTGTTCAGGCTGCTGCCTCCCCCTTTCTACTCACTGGCAGATAAGATTTCTTGCCTCTCTCGACTTAAATTCACTTTTTATGAACCTTGTTTTAAAGAGCTGGGAGATTTTCTGAGTCACCACCCAAGTGAAAAGAGCAACGTAATTTTGTTGACAACCGATGATACGCTCGCGGTTTTTCCATATTCCATGCAGAACCGCGGCTGTCGCTACTTAATGAGAGTTTCTTGGTGTATCTAAACTTCTGAATTAGGCAGGAGGAGACAAAAAGTCGAGTTTGGGAATCGAACTTTGTGTAAAACTGGGGTTTTTCTCTGTGTCTCCAGAGGTTTCATCTCCGTTTCCGCGCCCGCAGAACAGGGATATCCCATTCCTGCCTTTCCTCCCGAGGGAGAGGAGCGTTCAGAAGCTTTTACATCTCCCAGATGTGAATTATTTTATAAATCCTGGCTCTTGAGCCGCTTCCCGGCCTTTCGCAGTTGAGAACAATAGTTACCGTAATTACACCCCGAAGAATTTTTATTTGAAGCAGATCATCTCGTCGGGGAATTTTCTCAACTCTGCAGGACAGCAAGGTTTTTTTTACTCCTCTTACATGGTGCGCTCCGTCCCCTTATATTTTATATTTTTCCGAAGGCGCCAGTCGTTTCTGTGCAGTAAAAAGCCTCACTCATCCTGATTAAACCGTCTTTCTATCGCAAGCCGTCTCATTGCTTATAACCACACGCAAACAGGAGGGAAACTCCTACCTGAGGCATGTGCTGACGTGCAGCTTTCCAGCGAGCAAACCCAGACGGTTTATTGAACAAAAAGGAGATGCCAAACGTGAGTTCTGCAAATTTTTGGAAATATGTGTTAGTCTCCAGAGCGATCTTCCTGAAAGTCTCATTTCTTGCGCAAAAGGAAAAAAAAGAGCGATTGCTTGTAGAGTACGGACAGGTTAAAATACATTTTCTGATAGTCATACACCCGCTGATCCTGCATCCAGGATTTCAAAGGTGCTACTCAGATGATACAAGACATTTCTTCATATTTCACAGCAGCTTGTTTCAGTTTCTAGTCCTCACGTCCTAGTACAATATTGCCACGTTTGTAAGTAAATTCTGCGGGAGGTCATTTCCATTAGGCTACCTAAAATGATTTTAATTAGTAAAAATGTTACCGTTAGCATTAGCTTTTGTTTACAACCTGAACTCTGGACCTCAATTTCTTTTTGTATCCTGTTAATTAGGAATCCTGTTGTTGCTTTTTCCACTGTCAGCAGAGCTTGTGTTTGCACCTCCCATTAACGGTGCCGTGGGTTGGCCTAAAATCCTTAGATATGCCCATGTCCTGCCCTAAAATCCTTAAATATTCCCATATCTTGTTACACACGCTTGTGCCTTTAGATTTGAGAACTGAGAATTGTGTAAGTTAGGCAAAAAAGCGAAGGTTTCCATAGAGCTTATTTCCATGTGAGAAATACAGAAGGGACACAAGCGCTGGGCAGTATTTCAGCTGGCCAAAAAAAGTCATCTTTATGATAAATCTTGATGTTAACTTGTTCTTAAGATACTTTAAAAAGCCTCTTTAAATATTGTTCATGAAACACACAGCGGACTATTCGTCACGTCTGCATCACGTGGCCGTAATCTGCATTAGTCAGACCTCGTGTCGTCGTTATTGCCTGAGATTATTAAGAAATCAGGAATTTAGAGGTGATACATCTTAAAACAACTCTAAACAAGAAGTCAGACAAGTCAGAAAATATTTGCTAAACACCCAAACGAGCCAATCAGGGGGAATTTCCCTGGTTTCTGCCTTCTCTCTTCATCATCTCTAGGGGTTTGGGTTCAGTAGGATTTGCATTCTTCCCAGTCTGAAAATCACGATGTGCTTTTCGCGTAATTCATCATGAACTCTGTTTTCTTTGTCATCTGCATGCCCGTGCTTTTTATTTTCCCCTCCCCTTGCAGCAGAGAAGAAAAATACTAAAGATTTTTGGAAGAATGAGGAGTTGTTGCAACGCTGCCGTGGATTTTCCTGGAGGGTCCCGCAGCAAAACTCTCCCAGAAATCGAGGGGGAAACGACACCGTGTGAGAAGAGAGGGAGCGTAACAGAGCAGCTTCTTAAGCGTCTGAGATGTCTACACCCAAATGAGAGGGATAAACAGAATGGTTTGGTTTCTTAGTGCTTGGCCGGAGCGGTGATTCATCAGTGTGACGGAGATCTGTCAATCAAAGGTCACGCTTGTTGTCCCAGAATTATGCACAGGGGTTGGGTGGAGGTAGAAGGAAGAACTGGGTGTATATGCATATAGAGAGAGAGTATTTATGGCCTTTGTGCAAGTCTGAAGTTGAGGAAGGGGTGAGAGACAAGCTGGGTGAGGAGGGAGAAGGGAGCCGGGCGCTGTTGTCCTGGGATGGGACTGTCTGAGGTACGTACGGCAGAGCCTGTTCATTGGGAAAAGGGGTGGAAAGGAGGGTGGAATCGTGGAATCATAGAACAGTTTGGGTTGGAGGGACCTTCCCATCTCCCCCAGTGCCCCCCCTGCCATGGGCAGGGACATCTGCACCAGCTCAGGTTGCTCAGAGCCCCGTCCAGCCTGGCCTGGGATGTCTCCAGGGATGGTTCAGCCACCACCTCTCTGGCCAACCTGGGCCAGGCTCTCACCACCCTCAGGGCCAACAATTTCTTAGATATAAGCTGAATCTCCCCTCCTTTAGTTTAAAACCGTCACCCCTTGTCCTATCACAAGAGGCCCTGCTCAAAAGTCTGTCCCCATCTTTCTTCTCGGCCTCTTTTAAGTCCCGAAAGGCCGCACTAAGGTCTCCCCGGAGCTTCTGTTCTCCAGGCTGATCCTGTGGTTCGGGAAGAAAAGTTTCTGCTGGGAGAGCCTGGCCAGGGGGAGCTTGTGGAGACTAAAGATTGACCTTGGTTACTTAAAAGGGCCAACTATGTGGTAGATTGTGCTTTTTGGAGGAAGGGAAGGAAGGAAAATTGTAGAATCACAGAAGGGTTTGGGTTGAGGGACCTTCCCAGCTCATCCAGTGCCCCCCCTGCCATGAGCAGGGACATCTGCACCAGCTCAGGTTGCTCAGAGCCCCGTCCAGCCCGGTCTTGAAGGTCTCAAAATGTTTGCACTTCTCTGAAATCCACTTTTCTCATTCCCCACTTTCCATATTACTGGAGTTCCACACGCTCCAGAACGGGCAGAGGATCTTCTGGGAAGATAAACGGCGACTGGCAGTTAATGGAAGAGACGCGCTTTAGAAGCAAAAAAGCCTTTAGTGCAGAAAAAGGACGGGAAATGCAGCAGGACGTAGGTTGGGGCTGTCCTGACAGTTTTCTAGAATTTCTTTTACAGCCCTCAAGTTTGGGAAATGCAGTTGTGCACCACGTGGGTAAAACAACGTTGCATCGTAGCTTTTCTTTTTGAATGGCCAGGGTGGTAAAAAGTAGCAAGAAAACATCTAAGAACGCATCGGAATTTGAGAAAAAGAAAAGGAAATATAGGGGGAAGCGTTGCTCATCGGAGGCGGCACCAAAAAGGCTGAAAAAAATAAGATTTCTTGTATTATGTAGGTTTCAATGTGAGAATTGCTGTATGTAACCAATTTAATTTATTAATTTAGTCTACATGCCCACCAAATTGTGTCTACTGTGTTTAACTCCATTTGAAGCCTAAAACTGAAATGCCATAGCTTGCATGATTTTGCACATTTTTTATTTGTAGCACGATTATCTACAAGTAGACAAAAGCTTTTGTCTCTCTGTTTTAGAAGAGAGTGTGGCAGAGAAATCTTTGTCAAGCCCTGGACCCAACAGCGCCGTTGCTGTTTGGCAAGGAGGAAAATATCCACGGTATTTGTGCGGAGAGCACGAACGCGAAAGCGTTGTAGGAGCAAACCGGTTTTCACGTTATCGCTCGAGAGAGAAATGAAGATGCAAAATTAAACGATGTGGCCAGACTCTTGGAAAATCGCTTGTTGGCAGCCAAGCGTAGGACTTAAAAACATTTTAACCACACTGTCTCTTTTTGTCATTACTTCCAGCTGAGAGAAGAAAAACTACAAGAAGAAAAAGCTTCCGAGGATCTGATTCACAAGTTGATTCTCGATGACATGGAAGGAGGAAAAAGAAAAATGGAAGAACAGCAGAAAAAAGATGAATCTTTAGTGCTTAAAGTAAATCAAGAGTGTGTAAGTAAGATTGTGCTTCCTTTTCCGTGTCGTAGACACCGACTGGCAGGTGAAACGCTGCTAAGGCTCAGTCCTGGTACAAGAACTGGTTTTTGTAAGACCTTGACTAGCTGAGTATCCCCTGTTCCTGCCCGCTGAGTTTCCATCCTTGGACAGGGGGAGCGTTTCCAGGGTTAATTAATTGATTTTGTCGTAGCCCTTGAAGGCTACGAGTGAACAGATTATCATGTTAATGAGAACTGTCTTCTGAGGTTTGTGGATGTTCTTCTAGAGGTTTCTGCCCCTTTTTTACCCACTTTACTCGTGGCTGAAGGTGCAGCTTTTCCAAACGGATCCATTAAATTTGCAGAGGTAACCGCTGTGCTTTGCGTATCCTCGATCTTCAGGCATATATACATTTCTGTGAACATATCTCCATGAATCTTCTACAGCGTAGGATTCTGTAGCCCAACAGATTCTTCATGCTGAGTTTGGCCTGTTTCTCATTTCAGGCGTGAAGCTCCGCAGGGAACGCGGTTTAGTATTTAAAGACTGATGGGCTGACCTTGGGTACTGAATAACGTCCCGTAGTACCTTTCTCGTAGGATTTTCTCCCCGTTCCTTGATCAATAAATTAACTTTCTTCGATGACTGACAGCTATACATAGGAACTGTATATTTATTTTTGCTTTATTTATGCTTTGGGGCAAATTTCTGAGCTGTCACAGCTCCAGCAAAGGAGCTGCATGAGCAGTTGATGTCCTGTAGGTGTAATCAGAACTTTTGGAGTCTTTAATATCTTTGCAAGAAAGAGCTTTATTTTCCAAGCGATTCCAGCTCACTCTCCCTTGATTGACTTCAGTTTCCTGAACGTCTCTCGGATTCGGAGAATGAAGAACCGTTCCAGGGCAAGCAAACGCATCGCTCGGCTTTTGTTTCCAAGACCAGCGCCTACTCCTTTGCTTTCCTTTCAGGGTAAGATGCTGAGGTTTTATTTAAGCCGATTAATGTCCATTACAGATGTTCTTTTGACTGTTGTTGTAAACATACCTGAGATGCTTTAGATTTAGTTAAAATGGTTGTCCCAAGCCAAAATAAGTAATATTTTTAACAGAATTTTAGAACTAATTGGTAGAATATAGTGTCTGCCTGATTACGTATTCTAAAATCCTGGACATTACCAAAGTTAGTGTTCATCCCACGACGCAGGAAAATCATTGCCTGTAGATTTAAGTGACAGAAATAATTAAAATATAAAATTCCATGCGATGAACCCAAGAGCACCAGATCTTTCTCCAGCACAGGTGCTCAGAGTTCTCATCAGCCCCAAAACCGCTTCTCAGCGAAAACTGTTGCACGACGCGGTGGAAGCGGCTGAATAATTAATCGCGTTTTCGCTTGAGAAGCGCGGAGGTTTCTGTAGCGTCATCGTTAGCTCTGACCTCAATTAATTCCAAGCCGCAGGCGGAGGCGGCGTTGTGTTTATGAACACAGCCCGGGGCTCTGCGGCAGATCCAAAATTCCTGGATCCCTTTACCCCGAGGGTGTAGGAGGAACCTCTTCCAGAGGAAAGATGCCAAGGATGTTACCTCCCCCACAGGTATCTCCTGCCAAGGCCGTTGGGCTGGTTGTTCCTCAGGTCATGAAAAATCTCCGGTTTTTTAACCCTTCTGCTTTTCAGGAACCTAACCAAGGTGGAAAGGAGTCGGAGCTGCAATGACACCATTCAGGAGAGATCAAAGAGCAGGCAGAGATCAGCCCCAGCCAACAAAACAAAGGTACCGGCTGCGTCTGGAAATAAAAGGTTTCGATGTATAAATGTTCTTATCTGAGGTTACACAGCACCGATAATCTGGAGGTATAAAATAACCGTGTTTGCGGCGCTGCGGGTGCTGCATTATCGCCGTGGGGCCAATCGCTTCCTCGCAGCTCACAATAAAAACCTGCCGGGTTAGAAATTACCGAGCAGAAAAGTAGATTACAGAGTTGTTTGTTAGCGCTGGAGGATAATTGGAAGTTGGAAGGGTACTCATCATGCTTTTGTTTTCTAATTAATTTTCTTTTCAAGGCTGAATCCCCCTGCCGATTAAAGAAAAATCTTTGAGAAGTTGAGAAAAAAAATCCTTTCTTCCTCCCCCTTTTCTCTTCTTTTCTTTCCGAAACTGTTTAAACAGAGCAAAACTCACTGCTGTCCTGATGTTAGGACACTTACTTTTGCACTTCCACGTGATGGGAAGAGCTGCCCTGGTCTTGTTTCCCCCTGCGTCCAGCAAACCAAGTGAATTCACCGTCTGTTTTTCCCCTGTGCTGGGCACTGGGGAGGCCAAACCGCGAATCCTGGGGGCAGTTTTGGGCCTCTCAGGCCAAGAAAGGCCTTGAGGTGCTGGAGCGAGTTGAGAGATGGGAACGGAGCTGGGGAAGGGGCTGGAGCACAAGTGCAATGGGAGCGGCTGAGGGACATTGGGCATTTAGACTGGATATTGGAACAATTTCTTCCCCAAAGGGCTATCGGTGGAGTCACCATCCCTGGAGGGGTTGGACAGACGGAGATGAGGTTCTCAGGGGCATGGGGCAGTGCCAGGGGTGGGTTAATGGTTGGACTCGATGATCTTGAGGGTCTTTTCCAACCTAAATGATTCTACGGTACCTTGATTCACAGCTATATCAAGCCCCACAGTGCCAGCCCTCCGGGCACAACTTCTTAAACCATCAGCTCCGAGAAGTTCCTCAGCAGGACACAGACTGGATATTGCTCGTTTAACAAATATCTCATTAATACATTGTGCTAACCGCATGCCGCGTGGCCTTGCATTTCATTTCCTAAATCATGCCCAGGCCCTGCTGTTTGTAACAGAAACCTTCAAGCTCTGATCTGGGCTCACTCCCAGGGCAGTGCTGGAGTCACCATCCCTGGAGGGGTTGGACAGACGGAGATGAGGTTCTCAGGGACATGGGGCAGTGCCAGGGGTGGGTTAATGGTTGGACTCGATGATCTTGAGGGTCTTTTCCAACCAAAATGATTCTATGATTCCATGCAGGTCCCACCCATCACCAGCACGTCGACGCCGCTAGTTGGAGTTTTGTCATCCACCCAGAACAACCGCTGCCTCTCGGCCCCGGACCTGACAGCGGAGAAGCGCCCGGTTCTCAACCCCGTGTCGTCCCTCTCGGCCCTGCACAAGCCAGAACGATCCATCAGCCCCGAGAGCAACGACAGCATCTCGGAAGAGCTCAACCACTTCAAGCCAATCGTCTGCTCCCCGTGTACTCCTCCCAAGAGGCTCCCCGATGGCAGAGTCCTGAGCCCTCTCATTATCAAATCCACCCCGAGAAACCTAAACCGGAGCCTGCAGAAACCAACCACCTACGAGGCCAGTCCTAGAATACTGAAAAAATGGGAGCAGATATTTCAGGAGCGCCAGATCAAAAAGACTCTCTCGAAAGCGACTCTTACATCCTTGGCTTCGGAGCCTGGGGAAGACGTTCTAGTTCCTGACGTCACCAACTCCAGCACTTGCACTAAAGAGCAGCCGCAAATTCAGGACGATCACCTTCCGCCTGACACCACAGCAGACGCTCGCCCTGAGCTGGATTTCTTCCCTTCCATCAGTGAAACGAAGTTGGGAAGGGGGAGCGAGAAGAACAGAGAGTCACAAGCCTTAACAACAGATGACGGCACTGCCGAACCAGACACGAGATCAAATGTCACGTCCCTAAACGCGCGAGTGTCTGAAGTCCCTGACCCCAAAGTGAACACATTCATGGACAAATCCTGTCTTGGTCTCGGCCCGAAAATGCTAAGCAGAAGACTCATGGGTGTGAGCGCATCGCTGCCGGACAACGCCACGCTGGGAGTCCCCATCAAAACGTCGGGGAAAAAGCAGCTGAAATACCTGAACAACAGCGAACTGATCAATGTGCAGAACAACACCTGCAACTCCGTCGAGAACATCATCAGCGAGCAAACCCCGTCGCTGAGACGGGGCCGCAAAAGACGCTGCAAAACAAAGCACTTGGAGCACAATGGCTCCGTCAAAAGACTGCGACACGCGGCGGGAGAGGCGGGTTTGGCTCCGGAGGATCGTTTGGTGCGGGAGGTGGAGCAGAAGCTCCAGCAAGAGGAGGAGGACAGGAGGTTGGCCCTGCACCTGCAGCGGATTTTTGACAGCGAGAACAGGACAGTGGACAGGCGGAAAGTGCGAGTCGATCGGTATCTGCTGCGCTCCAAGAGCACGCTGGGTGCCAAGTAGCACCGCTGGACGATGTTGCCTTTGTAGAGGACGATGAGGTTTATCAAATTATCTTAGAGGAAAACTTATTTTTTTGTCATACTTCCACCTGCAGCAATTGTTTTGTTTTGGTTTTTTTTTCGTTTTGATGGTAAGACATTTGCAGGTCCAGTTCAGAGAGAAGCCAGAGTCCTTTCAGATTAACAAAAAAAAAGAATGGGGGGAAAAAAAACCAACCTCCAGCCTTTTTTTCTCAGAGAAGTGCCCGTTGTCCCCATGAATACACTGCAACGCCCGTACGCGCAGCCAGGGACATTGGGGTTCCCCAGCTGGGAGGGTTGTGTGGGGTGCAGGACAAGGACCTTGTCCATTCCGTGCTTTCCCGCTTACACGAAAAATCGGAAAATAGGCTTTTTCTGTCCTAAAAAGTCTTCTCCTCTCTGCCTGCCCCGTTTTCTTCCTGGCTGTGGCGCTCAGACCGTCACTGATGGCAGCGGGTTCCAGTGACCTGACTCAAGGGCCGTTGGGAGGCTGATCCGTATTTCTGCTAAAAAATACCAAATAGATCCACCCATAGTACTTACAAATGAATGTATCTCACTCTTCGCACCGGTAGTATGGATCACAGGTTACTTGCTTTAAGTAGAAAGCCAAATGCAGTGAAGAAAGATATAAAATAAGGATTTTTTTACTGAAAAGCCTTATAGGAACTTGGAGGTTCTTGAACAGCAGAGAGCTGTGACCCAGGGAGCAAATTCAG
This sequence comes from Caloenas nicobarica, assembly GCF_036013445.1. Classification (NCBI taxonomy): domain Eukaryota; kingdom Metazoa; phylum Chordata; class Aves; order Columbiformes; family Columbidae; genus Caloenas; species Caloenas nicobarica. Next base: position 214,398,238 of record NC_088245.1, on the reverse strand, counting down.
CTTTTTATCCTGGTCCCTGCCTCTCCCAAGGCAAGCAAATGTCATGTTCTTCCCACTAACGTTGAAATTTAGAAAGGGAAACACTGGGTGGTTTGGGGAAGGAGATTCTCCCTGCTGACACGTTCTCGCTGGGTTAAGAGAGATCTCAGCACAGCTAAAACTTGTTTTTACATGTCCAAGAGCATCCCAAGGCGGCATCGCGAGGCGTCCAACATCCTCTCCTGGGCGCACAATGGGTCGGTGGAAGAGTTGGGACAGAATCCCAGCCCTGCCCCTGCTCCGAGCCGCCTGGCCTCAGCCTCAAACCACTAAAAAAAAAGCTCAGGTGAACGATGCACTAAAAAAATTTCCACTTAAAAAGGCGTGAAATCGGGCACGGCAGAAGGACCAGAGCTGGCTCAGAGCCCGGGCGCGGTGGAGCGGGTGTTGTCGTCCCAGATGTGTTTTTAACACAATTCCATCCATTATTTCCAGTAATCAGGCTCAAAAAATATCAACTCAGCTCGGTATTTGAAAGCTGCCTTGCAGAGTATTCACTGGGGACGCTTGGTGTCCGCAGGGACCTTCGGCTGCGGCGTTAACGATCTCACCCAATAACGAGGGGTAATTTCAGCAGATTTAATCGTGTCCCCACGGTTTAAACAGATGGAGCTGACCTCAGAGAACGGTTGTTGCCCAATTTCCTCAGATCTAAAAAGTGGTTGAATTTCTCCCTCCACCTTAAATGGTTTAAAAAAAAAAAAATACACAAAAAAAGCCAGGAACTGGTTTTATTTTTCATACTGCAAGGACCCTGGTGCTTTTTTCCTAATTGAACTGGATTTTTTTTTTTTAAGGAAGAAAAAAAGAAATCTTATATTTTAATGGATAAAATTTATATATTTTAAATACTATATTTCAACAAATTGACACTTTCGTTTTGAGAGATCTTATAGCGATGATGCCGTAATATATATATCTCTATCTCTGTATCTCCCTAACACACAAACTACTGGATGGTTTAAGTCGGACCTAGGGCCGGTTAGACCTGGCCTGCACTGCCTGGCCACTGCGGCTCGTGGGCTACGGCTTTTCTGTGCCCTCTCCTGCGCCGCAGCCTCGTTGGCTTTCTGTTAATTAGAAGGAAATTAAATAATTAGGCCTTTGACCAGACCTAGAAGAGCAGAACTGAGAGAAGGAGCGATGGGTCTGGATCGGCCCTTTGCGGCGAAATAAGCTCAGGAAGGAAAACCCACAGCTTTACTCACAATTCTTGCCATTTTTTCCCAATATTTGGAGGTAAAGCATGCGCTTCTCAAGTGCATTTAGATTTATAATTCCTTTTACAGATCCCTTTCTCCATGGTTAATCCCTTGAGCCCAGGTCAAACTTCCCCAAACCGTTTCCTTCTTCCTCACGGCGCTTGGGTGGGTTTCATCCAGGCTTGGGCTCTCCGAGCGAGCCTACACCACAAAAAAACAACATTTACATGCCAAATGTGTCCTTTTCTTTCCCCTCTAAAAGAGATTTCGCGGTCCAACGCACCAGGCCAGTGTCTTAAATGTCTTCTTTTTAAAAGATTACAGAAATATTTAGGTTTTTTGTGCACTAATTTCCTCTTCTCTAAATCCGAGCTGGGCAGAAGCGCGAGAGGTGACGCCTGAGCTGGAGCTTGTCGCCAGCCAAAAAAAAAAAGCTTGATGGGACCCCTCGCACCCCCGATTTGTTAAATTTCGCCTTCACTGGGAAGCCGGCTCCCCCCAAAACAGAGATCCCGCATCCCGGCAGCGTTTCTTGGCTCTGAGCGTCGCGCACGATCCATCGCGCACGATCCGTCGCATCCGCACGGAAGATCTTTGGACGTGGCGGTGGTTGAGATCGCAGCAGATTTCGGTAAAACATCGGGGTAGGATCGATCTTTTCTCTGTGCCCACAGGCTGAGTTTCTATATTTCGCTTCTCCATCTCGTCGCTGAAGGACTGGGGGAAAACACGGGTCGTTTTCCAGCCGTCTCACCGGGAACCTCTGGTTTTCTTCCTGAATTAGCAAGAACGCGACTGCCCTCAGCCAAAATCCACCCGAGACGGTGTCGGGTTTGAGGCCTGAGGTGATGTGAAGCTAGGATGAATGTTTTTATTAATTTAACACTCTAAGTTTTTGTGAGCTCGCACAAAAAAAATAATTGTATATAATTACACTTTAAAAAGAGCAGGAATTCCCAGCCTCCACCCTTGAAAGGTGAGGGATGATGCTGCCTTTTGCCACAAATCACGCCAGCCGAGAAGTAAAATACCTCTTGCTGAACGGTGGATCTGCAGAGGCTCTTGAGATGAAACCACGTATTTATTTATGCTCGCACGAAAGTCATTTCTAACCCTCCTCCTTTCTGCAGCCGCCGTCTCTCCGGGATGAAGGCAGGACAGCGTGGGCGGGCGAGCATCCTCCCAAAGTGAGAAGCTGTCTTGTCTTCCCAGAAAAATAAAAATGAGATTGCACTCACCAGAGGGGCTGGGGATGGGTTGACGACGGAAGGACCGTGTCTGCCAAAGATGCCACCGACTTGGGAAAGTTGCTTTCTGACCCTCCAGATCTCTCTGGCTGGGTAAAGCCGTACGGAAAAATCCGCGTTTGGAGTCAAGTGAGATGAGATAAATGAAGGAAAAAGTGCCAAAAGAAGGGATCACGCCAGATGATTGTATAATGTTGTTCTATATTGTCAGTATTTTTTTCTTCCAATGCTCTTGTACATGCAGCGCACAGTAGTTATGAAGTGTAGCTTGAACAAGCGCTTCTTTGTATTTTCTCAGTGAAAACTGAAGCCTTAAAAGACTGATTTTTAAAACAAGCCTTTAGCAACACTCCGAGGACGCACCCAGGGACCCTCCAACAGCCCCGCGACACCTCCCCGTTGTCCAAAAGGTTGGCAGGGAGCTCATCCCATGCGGTGGGAGAAGCGTTTGACAAAAAACCCGGCGCCTCTCACCTGTTTGGACACCCGGGATGAAAATTAACGCCTGTTGGATGTGATGATCTCACGTGTCCTCACAAAACGGGGACGTGACGCCGGTTTGAACTACAACACAAAAGCTGGGATGATCCCCACGCGTCCGACACGAACCTTTCTGTAAAACACCGTGAACATCAGCTCGAGAATTCGCTCTTCACTATGCAAACGGAAAAACCTTCAGCTGGTTACAAAGGGAAGGTCTGCGTGCGCTGAGTTTCCTTGGTGTTCACTGTCAAAACTGTTTAAAATCTAGATGTTGCTACACTCTTTTTTTCCAATAATGCTTTAAATCGTCGTGCTTTCGTATTCTCAGCTCGCCAGCAGAGCACTGGGGCGGGGAAAAAAGACTTTTAATGGTTGTTTTGGGTCTCAGCTGAACCACCGTGGCTCCATCTGAATGTTTTTTAAAAAGCGATGGAAGTTCCTGAAGGACTGTGGACTTGCATGTGTAAAATGTGTGGGTAAAAATGACATGCAGGCGTCTGTCATGTTGTGGCTTCTGTTATTTGGAAACAGAGTAAATCCTGCTTGTGAAAAAAAAAAAAATATTGTCACAAACCAGAAACATGCCAACTGTGTACAAAGAACGTGTTACGTTTTAACAGCAACGAGGACTTGAATGGCAGGACCAAGGCCAAGGTTAAAACAGAATAAAACCAGGTTCTGACAGTGAACTCCCTGTTTTTGCAGTTGCTGCATTATTTGTATTTTGCAGGGGGAAAAAAGAAGGTGAAGGTGAGTATAATGACATATTTCACGTGGGTGAGCAGCCAGTGGGAAGTGAGCATCCCCCGTCGCTTGGCCCGACCCTTCCGGTTGCTCAGACACGGCTGGTTTTGGGAAGGATTTAGGTTTTTAATAACTATTTTGTGCCCAGTTCAGCTCCCTGAGCACACTGGGGTCCAGCTGGTTGGGCACGTACCTGCGGCGGGACGTGTTTCCCCGGCATGAGGCGGATTTTCCCCAGCGCTTGGCCGCAGGACAGAGCGATGCTGGGACGGCACGCGAGGGCTGAGCGAACTGGGGAGCTCCTATTAATTTGTTGTTAACGATGACGCTGCTGCTCACCCGCAAGCCCTACTTGTACAAGCCCCATCATGAGCTGTGCTCATCATGGGACGGGGCAGTCACAGCGCTCCCCGTCCTCTTCCAATCCCCCAAAAACGCAGCAGTTTTTCTGACAAGGTGGTTTTTGCGCAGGGATGGGTGAGCACACCTGATTTTCCAGGAACTGCAGAGCACAACAGCAAGCAGATGTTGTTTTCAGGTATTGGTGCTTTCAGGCTGGAAGCCGCTGCCTGAAAAGCTGAATCTTGTCACCAACATTGATTTTCCAACCTCAGGAAGGGGAAAAATGGTTTCGAACAAGTTACAAAACAACGTACATTTTATCCAGGAGGACCAAGGTGTGGGATGCTTTATTAAACCCTGGCCTATAGCGCGGACTAAATTTTGGGCACCTTCTTGGCCACGCTCTTTGCCGGCAGCTGGAGCTGTTTGGGGCTCCCTTGCTTGGATGTTGCCGCTGCGAGGAGAGCTTTGATCACCTGCTCCTCGTCCTCGCTGAGGGTTGCGGGGGGGATCTGGAACATCTCCTGGAATTCCCTCATCAGCCTCCATGCTTCCCGGTACGCCCTGGGGCTGGATTTCTTCTTTTGCAAAACAGACGCTGGAAAAGGTGAGAGTGGAGGGATGAGGTGGCTCCTCGGCTGCAATATTTGATCTTCCTTCCCACAGCTCCACCCGCCAGCGGCCACAGGTCACTCCTGTCCCCGCAGCGTGGGGTATGTCACCATGGCAGGGACACAAAGGTGGCTGCTGGGATCCTGGCAGCCACATGAAACATGGGAGCCACAAAAGCAAAGGCACCGCTGGGCTCAAGTAGCTCAAGAGTAAGAGACATGATGGGTTCAAGCTGGGGCAGTGGCTTTTACTGTAACCTGCAAAAAGTGCCTCATTTTCTTGCCTGTCATCCTCTGCTTTTCCTTCTTCAGTGCAAGGAAAAGAAAAAGTACCACGCAGTAGCGGGTTCCTACTTGCGCTACCAGTTCAGGATTGTACAGAATCATAGAATCATTTTGGTTGGAAAAGACTCTCAAGATCATGGAGTCCAACCGTTCCCCCACCCCTGGCACTGCCCCATGTCCCTGAGAACCTCATCTCCGTCTGTCCAACCCCTCCAGGGATGGTGACTCCACCACTGCCCTGGGCAGCCTGTTCCAATGCCCCACAGCCCTTTGGGGAAGAAATTGTTCCCAAGATCCAATCTAAACCCCCCGAGGTCCCTCAGCCGCTCCCATCACACTTGTGCTCCAGCCCCTTCCCCAGCTCCGTTCCCTTCTCTCAACTCACTCCAGCACCTCAAGGGTTTTCTTGGTGTGAGGGATATATGTTGAGATGGGATGTATGTTCAGATCCTGCCTCTGCCTCTGCGGTGCCGTCAACAAGAGAGACCAAGAACGCAGGAACGTACCCAGGGGGACTTCAGTGAAGGTCGAGGTGTTTCTCATGGCCGTCAGGATTCCTTCCAGGACCTCTGCTCTCGTCTGTCGGGCAGGAGGGCCAGGCATCCTCCCACGCTGCAAGGAAAATCAGGAGGATGCAGACTGTCTCCCCTCCACCCTCCGGGCTGATGATCCCTCACCTCCTTTTCCTCACCCTTCTCCCAAATTAACATGAGCCCATGGTTTTGCATGAGGTAGATGAGACAGTCTCCTTTTTCTTTTTTTTTTGGACCAAGCTGGTGCGGTTTAGATACCAAATTAAGATTATTATAGAGTAGTTTGGGTTGGAAGGGACCTTCTAAGCTCTCCCAGTGCCACCCCTGCCATGAGCAGGGACATCTGCACCAGCTCAGGTTGCTCAGAGCCCCGTCCAGCCTGGCCTGGGATGTCTCCAGGGATGGTTCAGCCACCACCTCTCTGGCCAACCTGGGACAAGCTCTCACCACCCTCAGGGCCAACAATTTCTTCCTCATGTCTGGCCTGAATCTCCCTCCTTTAGTTTAAAACCATCACCCCTCGTCTTATCAAAACAGGCTCTGCTCAAAAGTCTGTCCTCATCTTTCTTCTCAGCCCCTTAAAGGGCCACAATAAGGTCTCCCCGGAGCTTCTCTTCTCTGGTTGAACACCCCAACTCTGTCAGCCTGTCCTCCCAGCAGAGCTGTTCCAGCCTCGCATCATTTTTGAGCAGCACAAAAGATTCAGGGACTGTAATTCTACCATAACTCACCCTGCAGACCCAGCTTGGTGACCGTTTCCTCCACCTCCCTCGGGACAGGGCGGCTTTCTCCAGGGTGTTGGTGACAAGCAGTGACCCCCATGCTGCCCAGGGGCTCACATGGCTCTTGGCCATTTCCTGGTGTGCTGAGCTGCTCTATCCCTGGTAGGTGCCCCATCCCTGGAGACATCCCAGGCCAGGCTGGACGGGGCTCTGAGCAACCTGAGCTGGTGCAGATGTCCCTGCTCATGGCAGGGGTAGCACTGGATGAGCTGGGAAGGTCCCTTCCAACCCAAACTGTTCTGTGATTCCATGATTCTGTGATCCCAGCAGGTGGGTTCCCATGGTGGCTGCACACACCATGCCATGAGTGAGAGAGAACAGCGAGACGCCAGAACTGGGACCTGAGGCCAAGCTCAGGCTCTCAGGATCCATCCAAACACGTGGGGTGATCCACAGACACAACCATTCTCCCTTTGGAACTTCAGTTCTTCACCTTTTTCCGAGGCACGTAGGGCTTCTGTACACTGTCCAGTCGTGGCTTTGTGTCCCGGTAAACCAGGGGATGCTTCAGGATGTAGTACAGCGCTTGCACGTTCTTCTGTATCCCTGCGAACCAGAGGGAAAATAGGACAATAAAAGCCTTTGCTGCTTCTTTCTTGGTCAGGGTGGACCACATCATCCATCAATCTGCCAAGGCTTTTCAAAGCAAGAGCTCTCTGCTGTCGTCACTCACCAACTGGCTCAATAAAATCTGGGTCTGTGTCCCCACCGAGCAGCTCCTCGTAGCCTTTGTATCGCTCTGGAACCACCTGGGACCTTCCATCCTCACTCTGCTCACTTGTCTTCTCCAGCCTGCCCTCTGCCACGGGTCTGGGCAGGGATGTGGCCACATCCTCCACCTCGAAGCAGCAAAAGAAAATAATTCACAGCAGCTGATGGAATCAGCCAGAGCCTGTCCTGCTGTGGCCAGTGGTCTCCTGCGCTGGCACCAAGCCACACAGCCACCACCTCATCCCATCTCTGCTCAGCAGGACCAGGGGAGAGAGGGGCCATCCTCATGCCAGTGAAGGCTTTTTATTTTTTTTTCCCCAGATAATCCCAAGATATTCAGGGAAATCAAGTCTGAAAGCTGCCCTGGTGAGCACTAGGAGGGAGTTTTCCAGCAGATGCTGTAGGGAAAATGCTGGACTGATGAGCTCCTGCAGTTGGGGCTACACACCAGGCAGGACAGCCTTGGGTCACCCTGAGAAACAGGCCATGAATTCATGGTCACGGCGTTACATTTATGCATAGAATCATAGAATCATTTCGGTTGGAAAATACCCTCAAGATCATTGAGTCCAACTATTCACCCACCCCTGGCACTACCCCATGTCCCTGAGAACCTGATCGCCGTCTGTCCAACCCCTCCAGGGATGGTGACTCCACCACTGCCCTGGGCAGCCTGTTCCAATGCCCAACAGCCCTTTGGGGAAGAAATTGTTCCCCACATCCAACCTCAACCTCCCCTGGCGCAACTTGAGGCCGTTTCCTCTGGTCCTGGCGCTTGTTCCTGGGGAGCAGAGCCCGACCCCCCTGGCTCCAAGCTCCTTTCAGGCAGGTCAGAGATCAGAAGGTCTCCTCTCAGCTCCTGTTCTCCAGCTGAACCCCCAGCTCCCTCAGCCGCTCCCATCACACTTGTGCTCCAGCCCCTTCCACAGCTCCGTTCCCTTCTCCCAACTCACTCCAGCACCTCAAGGCCTTTCATGGCACGAGGGGCCCAAAACTGCCCCCAGGATTCGTGATTTGGCCTCCCCAGTGCCCAGCACAGGACGGTCACTGCCCTGGGCCTGCTGGCCACACCAGTGCTGGTACCAGCCAGGATGCTGGTGGCCTCTTGGCCACCTGGGCACACGCTGGTTCATGTTCAGCTGCTGTCACCAACACCCCCAGGTCCTTTTCCACCGTGCACTTTCCAGCCACTCCTCTCCGAGCCTGTAATGTTGCTTCTTGCTAATTCTTCCTTCCTGAAACCCCTTGCAGCCCAAGGAGGGTTATAACCACTGGTACCCATAATGTGTTCACACCATTCAATCACATAGGAAACAAAGATTCATCTATGGACCATTTCTGGACAAGCCCTGCAGTCCAGAACACTGACAGCCCATCCTCACCTGTGTCATGAAGAAAGATGCAACGTCCTCCTCAGCTGGGCCAGGAGAAGGCCTGGAGTCGCCCTCCTCTTCCCCCAGTGTCATCTGCTGTCTGCCAGTTGGGGTTGTGGAGCTGATGGGGGACAGCAGCCGGGCCGGACTGGGAGCTGCAGCATCTCTTGCAGTCTCCATCACAGCTGGGAGCGGTTTGCACAGAAAGGTCCTGACAGGAGCTTCCAGCATCAGCAGCCGTTTGGTGACTTTGGGGAGATGAGACGTGACCTGGGGGGACACGATAGATGTCCACACACACTGCCATGAGTGTTAGTGTGGGGTGGGGTCTGGAGGCTGGATGTTTGTCCTGATGGGACAGGGCAGCCCTGGCTCCAGGAACATCCCAGCAGCAGCTTCAGTCCCATTAGATCCCTCAGCCGAGGTCGATGAGCAGGATTGAACCCAAAAACTCAGTGAAAAACCCAGCCTGGGGCAGCAATAAGGGGGTGGTTGGACTCCCCAACCTCATCCTGAGCAAAATACCACCAAACCTTCCCACCCTTCCAACCCTGCTGGGATCTGTGTGTCCCACCAGCTCTTCCCAAGCTCCCCAGCAAGTCTGTTCACCGGCAATCCTGCCCTGACTATTACAGCAAGGGATTAATCCCTGCCTTAGGTAGGAAAAACCCCACGCTCCAGGGACACATCTGCCCTTACCTTGCGGCTGGCTTTGAGAGGAACGGAGAAGTGTCCCCTCCTCATGGCTACGCTCTTCTGTCGGACAAGTTTAATCCCCAGATTGTGCTGGAGGAGCCGGGTCAGCAGAGGCGGCTGCCCTGAAGGAGCAGAAGTTGCCCAGCGCTGCAGGCAGCTGGCACAAAGCTTGGCTCACTGTACCAACTAACCCCATGGCACTGCCCAAGCACCAGAGTAGAAGCCACCTGGTGTTGTAGGGAGATATTTTAGCCCTAAGGACATAATTGGACTGAGCTACGTGCCACAAAGGCCCGAGGAGCATCCCTGATCTGTTTTATTTACTAGTATACAAGTCACGTGCACAGGGAGCAATAACATTGCAACGTTTCATCAGCATCCTTCTGGCTACAGCCAAACGTCACCTACCGAGGCCACAGGGACACCTGGACCAGCTTCAGACAAACCCTTTGTGGGATGAAAATCATTTGGGGAGTAAAATTTAGCCTGAGACTGCACTGCATCAGTCACAGATGGGCTGTTATGGACTTTGATGGGGCTGGGAGCAGCAGGAGGGCATTAGAATAATTTTGATTGGAAAAGACTCTCAAAATCAGCAAGTCCCACCATTCCCCCAGCCCTGGCACTACCCCGTGTCCCTGAGAACCTCATCTCCATCTGTTCAACCCCTCCAGGGATGGTGACTCCACCACTGCCCTGGGCAGCCTGTTCCAATGCCCCACAGCCCTTTGGGGAAGAAATTGTTCCCCACATCCAACCTCAACCTCCCCTGGCGCAACTTGAGGCCATTTCCTCTGGTCCTGGCACTTGTTCCTGGGGAGCAGAGCCCGACCCCCCCTGGCTCCAAGCTCCTTTCAGGCAGGTCAGAGATCAGAAGGTCTCCCCTCAGCTCCTGTTCTCCAGCTGAACCCCCAGCTCCCTCAGCCGCTCCCATCACACTTGTGCTCCAGCCCCTTCCCCAGCTCCGTTCCCTTCTCCCAACTCGCTCCAGCACCTCAAGGGCTTTCTTGTCATGGGAGGCCCAAAACTGACCCCAGGATTCGAGTTTTGGCCTCACAAGTGCCCAGCACAGGGAACAGTCATTTCCCTGGTCCTACAATTAACAGCATTTGCAAGACCAGTGCTCATCCGCATTGCTCTTTAGAGAGAAGCAATGATTAAACCACCTCCCTGAGGGCCTGGGCCAAGGCCAGCAGGGCAGGAGTGTCCAAACACCGAAAGGCAATGCTGTCCCTGTCCCAGAGAGCTAAACATGAAGGAGGGACAAAGCAGGAGCCTCGAGATCAAGGTAAATGAACCATCACCAAATGGACCATGACACCCCACAGGGCCAGGCTCACACTGTACCTCTCCGGGTGGTGGTAAGAGGGTTGTTGTGAAACGTCAGCTCCTTCAGGCATGGGAAGAAAGCCACAGGTAAGAGAGCTGTCTCATCTGCAATCTGCAAGATAAAATATAGTTTATTGTTTGCTCTAAGCATTGAGTCATGCCAGAGGCTGTAGAGTTTCATCCCAACCCTCCTACCAAAATGTGTCACTCCAGTGCTTGGAAGAGCTGCAAGGTAAAGAGGCAGAAAATGTCTTGCCTTTCCACCCTGAAGTCCAAACCACAGCCTGGCAAGAGCACAGCAGCCAAAAACCAGCTCACCAACAAGGCAGTGACCTAAAACAAGGTGACGACACATGGGGAAAGGCAGCAGAGCTCACTTTGCAAGCAAGCAGAGCCACACCATCACGTCCCAAGGGGATGCCACTCGCTGAGTCGTGATAACTTGGCTCTGCCAGCTCACCTGGCTGGGAATCAGCGTGAGTTAAGTGCTGGGCAACAGCCAAAAGCACCATGAAGGGAAGGTTAAATGAACACGTTACTTGTCTGTTGGGGCACACAGAGAACCCAGTGTGGTATAACCTGACACTAAATCAGCACTAAGTTCTCGATGAGACACCACCATCCATCATGCAGCTCCAGCAAAGGATCAGTCCGAGGGGAGGGCACTCATAGAATCACAGAATCATTTTTGTTGGAAAAGACCCTCAAGCTCATTGAGTCCAACCATTAACCCAAGCCTGGCATTACCCTACATCCCTGAGAACCTCATCTCCGCGTTTGTTCAACCCCTCCAGGGATGGTGACTCCACCACTGCCCTGGGCAGCCTGTTCCAATGCCCCACAGCCCTTTGGGGAAGAAATTGTTCCCCAGATCCAACCTCAACCTCCCCTGGCGCAACTTGAGGCCGTTTCCTCTGGTCCTGGCGCTTGTTCCTGGGGAGCAGAGCCCAACCTCCTCTGGCTCCAAGCTCCTTTCAGGCAGTTCAGAGATGAGAAGGTCTCCCCTCAGCTCCTGTTCTCCAGGCTGAACCCCCCAGCTACCTCAGCTGCTCCCCAGCACACTTGTGCTCCAATGATCCTTCACATATCCCATTTTCTGATTAAATCACCAAATATGCAGGTAATTTGGCCCCCTGAATAGGCATCCTGTGCCCCCTGGGAGATCCTGGATATCTGACACATCCCTGTGGGCTGGCAGATGGACAGAGCCGGGGAGAGCTGTGCCCCTCTGCAGCGGCAGCTGAAGGCCAAGGCTGTCTCCCAGGGAACAAGCAACTGCATATTTACATTTATTTGGAGCCACAAGACCCAAATCACCTTGTTGAAGGCCAAGCTGAGACGCTTCAGCCGAGGAAAAGGAGCACAAACGTCTCTGTTTGTGGAGGGAGCCAGCGGAGTCTTAGAGGCAGTTTGGTCTCCTTCCCTAGGAACAACCTTCAAGAGAGGAGGAAGAGGATGAGCAGAGACAGGGCTCAGGGGCTCTGGTGGCAGGAGACACCCCCAGTGACAGGACATCACTTCCCTGAGCCCAAACATGACTCTAATTTGAAGAGATTTTTGGTTCAGATTAACTTTGGAGGTTGTCTGGTTGCAGCTTGCTCTGGCCTCTGTGTTACTGTGGGAGCTCTGCAGGGAGTCACAACAAATGCATGAAATTCCCATCATCCAGCACTGAAAACGTGCGTGGACTCAGGAGGAAGCAGCTGAGCTCTCAGAGAGCGTGTGTGTGCGTGCACGTGTGTGTTACCCTAAAACATGCTGCGAGAGCTCAGCATCTCTGAAGCTCAGCCCCTTACTCAGGTTCTAATAAAAATCAGCATATTTGGCTTCAAGCACTCAATTCTGAATGAGCATGACATAAATAAATCCGAGGGGAAAAGATTACAGTGTTAAGAATGAATAAACTCTCTTCAGTCCCCATCTGAGCCACAGAACACGCTTCCCTGTGCAGGGAGGGCACACGGTCACAAGCAAATGGTGACCCAGCTTTTATTTGAAAATCATATAAGTTTAAGCTCCGGTGTCCCTTGGTTATAGGAAAATTTGCTCCTGATCTTCCCGATGAGAGACAATACTCGCTGTAAATCTTTGCAGGCACCCAGCGTCCCAGCTGTACCCACAGGCTGATTGAAACTCAGTTGAGAGATTTTGGGAAACAAAGTTTTGGAGCTCACACTCCCAAAATCACAAATGAGCCAACAGTTCTTACCGGCGCCAGGCATTCCTGAGAGTCAGAATTCCAAAGAAGCTCTGCAATGAAACATAAAGTGAGGGTTTCTGCATGAAGCCATAGCAAGGCTGGAATTATCCTGGAAAAGCAAATCAGCATCAGGCAGGATTTGGTTCAGTGGCAAGACGTGCCCAAGGTGAGGAGGAATCAGTCCCACTGCTTGGTGACAGCCCCATCACTCCAGGCGAGTTGCGCCAGGGGAGGTTGAGGTTGGATCTGGGAAACAATTTCTTCCCCAAAGGGCTGCGGGGCATTGGAACAGGCTGCCCAGGGCAGTGGTGGAGTCACCATCCCTGGAGGGGTTGGACAGACAGAGATGAGGTTCTCAGGGACATGGGGCAGTGCCAGGGGTGGGTTAATGGTCAGACTCGATGACCTTGAGGGTCTTTTCCAACCAAAATATTCTGTGATTCTGTGTCCAGTAAGCTCCCAGTAATTATAGAGGGACTGTACAGGTTAGTTGAGATGTCTGAAATGGTTCCGTGCATCCCTCCCTGACTGTTTTAATTTTGTCAAGCTGCTTTGCTCACCAGCAAACATCAAGCAGATCCTCACCCTGACATCACTGAGCCCTCTCCCACTGAAATCCCCCACGGTTTCAGCACAGGCAGGGAGAGGCAGGTGCTGCTCACCCGTCCTGTCTGGATCTGTGTCATTCTGTGACGTGACAGATCCAAGCTGTCCTTTCTTCATTTCCAGCTCTGCTGGCACCTCCGTGTCCTCCTGCTGCAGTGGCCGGGGCTGCTGCCAGAGGCTGCTCAGGGATTTGTACCACTCTGCCCTGAAGCTGTCACCATCCAGCGCCGGGTGGAGAAAGAACTGCCTGCTCTCTGCTTGGTGCAGGTAGGGGACAGCCGAAATCCTGTTCCTGTCCAGATTCAGCTCCCTCAGGCTGTTGGAAGAGAAAACGTGTGAGAAACTCCATGGTTGCTATCAGCGTACACACCGGCCATCTGTTCACCCCGGCACTTGCAGGGCAGGGAGCTCAAACTCAACCTGCCACCTCGCTGGGCTTCCCAGCAGCAGAGTAGGGGTGTCTGTGACACTGAGGGGTAGGAAGGCTCTGAAGAGAGATCTGGACTGGCTGGATGGATGGGCTGAGGCCAATTGTCTAAAGTTCAATAAGGCCAAGTGCCAGGTCCTGCACTTGGGTCACACCAACCCCAGGCAGCGCTCCAGGCTCAGGGAAGAGCGGCTGGAAAGTGCCCGCTGGAAAAGGAGCTGGGAGTGTTGGTGACAGCAGCTGAACATGAACCAGCGTGTGCCCAGGTGGCCAAGAGGCCACCAGCATCCTGGCTGGTACCAGCACTGGTGTGGCCAGCAGGCCCAGGGCAGTGACCGTCCTGTGCTGGGCACTGGGGAGGCCAAACCGCGAATCCTGGGGACAGTTTTGGGACTCCCATGACAAGAAAGCCCTTGAGGTGCTGGAGTGAGCTGAGAGAAGGGAACAGAGCTGGGGAAGGGGCTGGAGCACAAGTGTGATGGGAGCGGCTGAGGGAGCTGGGGGTTCAGCTGGAGAACAGGAGCTGAGGGGAGACCTTCTGATCTCTGACCTGCCTGAAAGGAGCTTGGAGCCAGGGGAGGTCGGGCTCTGCTCCCAAAGAACAAGCGCCAGGACCAGAGGAAACAGCCTCAAGTTGCGCCAGGGGAGGTTGAGGTTGGATCTTGGGAACAATTTCTTCCCCAAAGGGCTGTGGGGCATTGGAACCGGCTGCCCGGGGCAGTGGTGAAGTCACCATCCCTGAAGGGGTTGAATAGATGTGGAGATGAGGTTCTCAAGGATATGTGGTAGTGCCAGGGGTGGGTGAATGGTTGGATTCGATGATCTTGAGGATCCTTTCCAACCAAAATGATTCTATGATTCTGTGAATCACGAAAGCCCACATTAAACAGAGGGAGCTGATATGCAGCCTTTCCTAGTGCTGCTGTGTTCAAATAAAGGTTGAATCTGGGGCGAAGAAGGGAAAACTCAGAAAGCAATTGCCATTTGTCAAATCAGAGCTGGAGATCAGCAAACATGCATTGCAAGAGCTGAATTACCAACCACCTGCCGGGTTTGGCCGGCTCATGCTTTGCAGCAGGCTGTTTGCTTCCATTCAGTCCCATTTGCAAGACTAGAGAGATAAACAGGGAATTTTCTGAGTGAATCACAAAGATTTTGGTTTTTATTTGAAGCAGGCTACTGTGCAACAGCTGACGGAGGCAACTGCCAGCCCCCAAATGCCAGAGTCATCTGCTGCCAGGTGCGTCCTTACCTGCAGAGATGAGACAGGCTCACAAAGACGCTCGGGTCTGACAGGCAATTGTCATCCAGCGACAAGACCTCCAGAGACGGAAACCTTGAATGAGCAGAGCTGCGAATACAAGGAGGCTCATTAAAAACACGCTCAAGCAAAGACAGGTGAAAAATACGTAATTTGCTGTCATTGGGGGAAGATGTATCCACTGGGAGACTGGGCTGGGGCTGTTTTCCTTCTTTTAATAGAAAAACAATAAATTCAGTCTAAATTGGATCAGTCCAAAGGACCATCCAGCTCAGTGTCTTATCTCCAAGTATGGCAAACGGTGGATACCTTGGCATGGCAGTTGCAGCTAAGCTGTACGTGAGGGGTCTAATTAACGATTAATAAATAGCATCTTACATGGCTCAGCCACCCAACAGGGCTGCTGAATCCCGTCCAGAGGTTCCTCTCTAGCTGTCTAGCTCCTGGTGACAGCGGATGACCTGGGTGATCTCGACCTGAGGTGGGATAACACTTCCCTGCCACCCATCACTGACCATGAGATTATTTCATCTTCCAGTTTGCGAGGGAAGAGCTCTGCTGCCCACACTGATAAATCCCAGGCTGCCCACCCTCACTGCTCCAGAGAATCATAGAATCACAGAATGGTTTGGTTTGGGACCTTCCCAGCTCCCCCAGTGCCACCCCTGCCATGAGCAGGGACATCTGCACCAGCTCAGGTTGTCCAGCCTGGCCTGGGATGCCTCCAGGGATGGTTCATCCACCACCTCTCTGGCCAACCTGGGACAGGCCCTCACTGCCCTCAGGGCCAACAATTTCTTCCTCATGTCTGGCCTGAATCTCCCTCCTTTAGTTTAAAACCATCACCCCCCGTCTTATCAAAACAGGCCCTGCTCAAAAGTCTGTCCCCATCTTTCTTCTCAGCCCCTTTAAAGGCCACAATAAGATCTACCCGGAGCTTCTCTTCTCCAGCTGAACACCCCAACTCTCTCAGCCTGTCCTCCCAGCAGAGCTGTTCCAGCCTCGCATCATTTCTTGGGCTCCTCTGGCCCCTCTCCATGTGTGTCCTGTGCTGAGAACACCAAAGCTGGACCAGCACTGCAGGGGGTTTCACCGGAGCGGAGCAGAGGGGCAGAATCCCCTCCCTCCACCTGCTGCTCACGCTGCTGGGGATGCAGCCCAGGACACGGGTGGATTTCTGGGCTGCAAGCGCACATTGCCGGCTCATGGCCAATCTTTCACCCCCAGCACCCCCAAGTCCTTCTCCTGGGGGCTGCTCTCCATCGCTCCATCCCCAGCCTGGATTGATACCGGTGGTTGCCCCAACCCAGGTGCAGGACGTTGCACTTGGCCTTGTTGGACCTCATGAGGTTCACATGGACCCACTTCTCCTGCTTGTCCAGGTCCCTCTGGATGGATCCTGTCCCTCAGATGTGTCACCTGCACCACTCACGTTGGGGTCATCTGCAAACTTGCTGAGGGTGCACTCGATCCCACCGTCTGTGTCATTGATGAAGATGATAAAGAGCACTGGTCCCTGTACGGATCTCTGAGGGACACCACTTGTCACTGGTGTCCATCCAGACATCGAGCCGTTGACCACTACTCTGTTTATCGCCCTTCCCACCTGCCAGGCACATCCCACCAGCAGCTCCCCACCAAACAGAAGCATTACTGGCTGTGGACACTTACTCCCATGAGCCTGCCAGGTCCGGAGGCAGAGACCGAAGCCTGTTGCCCGTCAAGTGAAGAATTTTGAGCTGGGACAAATCTCCTAATGTCCAAATGTCTTGGGAGGACAAATTATTGTATGAGAGATCCAGATCCTGAAGGAAACGGAAGAAACAATCCTCTGGAGCAAAGGCCATTGTATATCACAGAATCAAAGAATCACAGAATGTTAGGGATTGGAAGGGACCTATCGGCTTTCCCTAGGTAGATATTAAATATTTAAGGAGATTTTCAGTCATGCTACTACCCGCCCTAGAGTGATCATAGAATCATTTTGGTTGGAAAAGACTCTCAAGATCATCGAGTCCAACCGTTCCCCCACCCCTGGCGCTACCCCATGTCCCTGAGAACCTCATCTCCGTCTGTCCAACCCCTCCAGGGATGGTGACTCCACCACTGCCCTGGGAAGCCTGTTCCAATGCCCCACAGCCCTTTGGGGAAGAAATTGTTCCCAAGATCCAACCTCAACCTCCCCTGGCGCAACTTGAGGCCGTTTCCTCTGGTCCTGGCGCTTGTTCCTGGGGAGCAGAGCCCGACCCCCCCTGGCTCCAAGTTCCTTTCAGGCAGGTCAGAGATCAGAAGGTCTCCCCTCAGCTCCTGTTCTCTAGGCTGAACCACCCAGCTCCCTCACCCGCTCCCATCACACTTGTGCTCCAGCCTCTTCCCCAGCTCCGTTCCCTTCTCTCAACTCGCTCCAGCACCTCAAGGCCTTTCTTGGTGTGAGAGGCACAAAACTGACCCCAGGATTTGAGGCTTGGCCTCCCCAGTGCCCAGCACGGGGGGATGTGTGATGCTATGAGTGTCTCTGACTTGCAGGGACCTATGGTGGGACTCTGCACCTTGGCAGAAGTGCTCAGGGCTGGTCCCTTCCTTACACATGCGACTCCTGGGACAATAGCCAAGAGAAAGTCAGAGAGCAGATGCTGCTGTAGCAAGGACAAGGGTTTCTGAAATGTGTGAACAGGAATAGCTTTGCCCAGGCATTAAAATAGGCCAGTTTCCCCAGGAGGAGCTCAAAGCACTTTCGAAATCAATTTAATATGAATTTTCACTCAGTCTTCCCAGGGCTGATTTGTCCAGGCTGTTAGCAAACGAGATCCTGGACATCGATCATGGATGAAGCTGGGATCCATGGGAAGATGGCAGAAAGGGGAGTTTAGGTGGGTCCCATCCCCACCTTTCGCTCACACAAAGGCAGCAAGGGATGGATAGGATCATCCCTGGCCTCGTGAGCCTTGGAAATTTGGTTCCCCATCACCTGGACACATGCCCACTAAGTCAAACCCCTGAGCAGGGTTACCAACAGCGTGTCGGAGAAACGTGGGAGAGCTTCGTGGATTTGGGGACCTCCCAAAGCCTGCAGGCAGGAGGAAGGCCAGAATCTGAGCGTACGGAGCTGACAGCCAAGCCACCAACAGTTCTTTGAATAAGACAAGGAGAAAGAAACCTTTTAAGATGGAACTTTATGTCCAGCAGCAATCAATAACCAGAAAAATCCAGGCAAGGACACCTCCTCAGAGAGCAAGCCTAGATAAGGTTAGTAGAGCTAAACCGGAGCCCAAGCTCCCTGTAGCAGAGACACACTCCAAACTGGAGTGAGACGATAACTCCAGCCATTATCCCAGACACAGTTTCTTGTTCTTAGGATCCACTTTGTCTCTTTTTCCAAGAAAAAACAACCTGACCCCTTTGGTGTGTTAGAAAAGCAGCCTGTAAGTTGGGAAAACTGTAGGCAGATATTTGGAGAAGAGGAGGATGGGATGCAGAGAGGTAGAGCACAGTGTGGATGAGGATGGGGATCTGCCGGGGACCACAGAGTGTCAGGGATGACATGAGTGGCTGACAGACCACGGAAAGGATCACGGAGAAACAAGGAGTCTTGTGGCAAGGGGGTGAGCGGCGGGGATCTGTGAGAGATTGCTCTGCAGGATGGGACAGAGCAGAAAGGACAACCCAGAGTCATGAGGATGCAGGAAGAGAATGACCCTGCAGTTTCAGAGAACTCACACAGCAGGGACACACATCAGTGCTACATGTAGGCCTCAGTCTGACAGTTGGGAGGAGATGAATAAGGTCTTGGATGCCCCTCATCTAGGACCAGAGGAAATGGCGTCAAGTTGCGCCAGGGGAGGTTGAGGTTGGATCTTGGGAACAATTTCTTCCCCAAAGGGCTGTCGGGCATTGGAACAGGCTGCCCAGGGCAGTGCTGGAGTCACCATCCCTGCAGGGGTTGGACAGACGGAGATGAGGTTCTCAGGGACATGGGGTAGTGCCAGGGTTGTGGTAACCGGTGAACTTGATGATCTTGAGGATCTTTTCCAACCAAATTGATTCTGTGATTCTATCTTACTTCCAAATGCAGGAAGTCTCCAGCGCTGATTTTCAGATTTCTTAGTCCGTTCAAGGAAAGTTCCAGTTCCCGCAGTCCTGGAAACTTCCGAAATGGCTCTGCAATGGTGGAAAACATTCCTGTGAGTGAGGAACAGCAGTAACAGAACAAACCGTGTTTCACCCAGGTCTGGAATGGACCAAAACCAACAAGAATGAGAGCTCTACTATTATCAGAGGGCAAGTTTTAAAGAAACTGCCCATTCAGGTAGATGTTTGTCCATACAATACGTGATGCCCCACCGCTCCTTAGACATTTGGTTTGCTTTCATGCACTTGCTCCCACCACAGATTAGATTATTGCTTGAAGCCACATTTAGCTTATATGTTTTACTAGTTATTCAACTGATCTCCCTTTTTCTTTCTTCAAATTAACTGAGTCCACAACACTGCATTTGGACTCACCTCCCAGCTCGACCATTAACCTTCCGAGCCTTTGGGACAAGTCGTTTCATTATTTGATGCTTATATATATTAAATGGGGATTTTTCTTTGTAAAGAGCTTGGTTTTCTAATAATGAAAAGGATACCACAGTGGCATGCAATTATCGTTACAATAAAGGGAATTAATGCAAGGATTTCAGTAACAGGAAAGAAGCAATTCTGTAAAGTGCTGCATGTGTATCTTAATTCTCTTTGTAAAGCTCTAGACCTTTGTTCAGACAAACATAAGCTTCCCCGGGTTGAAAAGCAGTGTCTATTTTTTGGTAATGCAATCCCTTACCTAGTGTCAGCAGGTTCTCAGCAGCATTTATAAAAGCAACGCAATCAAATTTCTCAAAATCTTCTTCTTTAGCCTGAAAAATACATGATGGAAGGGGGGAAATAATTCTGCTCCAGCCCTAAACTGGTCTAAAACAACCGGATTTTTAATATTCTTATAATGCCTAAGTAATAGAATTTCCCATAATTAGGTCTTCATTTTTTTTCTGATGATGGAGAGCATCCTCAGAGTGTGTGCTTAATGCACAGCTGCCTCAGTGACCAACATCCAGAAGACTTGGACATAGTTGAAAGAACCCTAAAAAGACACTAAGAACGCATCAGCAACTTATTGCGAGTTAGTTATGAACCCAAATAAAAGTCCCTTCTCAAGGGAACCCAAAGAACAGCATTTTGTGACGGGATGTAAGTGGGGAGGGGGCTACACCCAATGAAGACCACGTTAATTTTGTGATGAAGACACAGTTCAAAAGTTTGTAGGACAAATCATCCAAGCCTGTTCACAGCTGGCTGGCTCACCTTCCCCGGCAAGGAATATACCTGCATTTAATGTGATTTTTCTCTGATCTCTGGACACTCGTGTGCTAATGTAGTAATTTTTTTAGCTTTTAAAGCAGTTTCCCTAATGCTTCTTGAGTTTCTGATACTCACCAAGACCAGATTTTGGCTGCTTATGTTCACAAAGCAAAGGTCAGATGGGTTCTTCAAACGGTGGTGCTTCATCTGGGAAAAAAAAAAAAAAAAAAAAAGCGGGGAAAAAAAAGAACCACAAATTATTAGTTTTGTATGTCACGTCCTGGGACCTGAGCCCCAAAACCAGCCCTTGGCTTCCCCCCAGATGAGGGGGGCACCTTGTTCCTTGGATTGTAGGAAGGGGAGAGAATAATAAGAAATCTGCACTCACTAGAAATGGCTCATCTAGGACATTGTCTTCATTCTTTTCTTTTACAGAGGCAGAATCTGGGCGGTTTGTCCTCTGCTGTGGTGTCTTCCCCGTGGTCCCTTTCTCAGTCCAAGCCCTTGGGGTAGCTCTGTGTGCCAGCACCCAGCGCCCTGACACAACAACAGACCGAGGCAGAGCCTTGATTTCAGCCCAGCGCTGAAATCCAGCACTTTAAAATACCCTGTATAGGGAAATACTCAAGTATAAAAGGTCCAGCGACCATGAATTTAAGGTAGGAACATTAAAGCTATAGCCAGAGCCATGGAAGAGAAAAAACACGATATTTTATAGATGGTAATAGAGCCCTTGGTTGCAGACATGGAAATGTGGGCTGGAAGAAACTTCCGGAGATCTCCAGTCCAACCTCCCACCCAAAGCAGGACCATCAGCAACGTCAGATCAGTCAGTTGTGTCTTTGTTCAGTGACTTTGGGTATTAGGAAACATTTCTCCACAGAAAGGGTTGTAAAGCACTGGAACAGGTTGCCCAGGGAAGTGCTGAAGTCACCATCCCTGGCGGGGGTTAAAAGATGTATAGATGAGTTTCTCAGGGACATGGTTTAGTGCTAGATATAGGTTATGGTTGGACTGGATGGTCTTAAGGGTCTCTTCCAACTGAAATGATTCTATGATTCGACCACCTCCCGAGGTAACCTGGCCCAGAGCTGCACCTCCTCCCAGAGAAATTCCTCCTAACGTCCAACCTAAACCTCCCAAGGAGAAATTTTTGCCTTAGTTATGCCATCTGCCACCGTTAAGAGGAGCTGTAGCTGTAAAGCCACCATCAGATCTCCCCTTGGACTCCTCTTGGCCAAACAAAACCAGCTCAGCACCCTCAACCTCTCCTGGAAGGTTTTGTGCCCCTGACCAGCCTAGGAGATCTCTCTCCATCACTTCTCAAATGTTAGAAGACATTTCTGCCATTTCTAAGCATTTAATAGATGTGACTCTCAAAGCCCTCATTTAATAGACACTCTAGACACCCTGCCCTCTTCATTTCAATGAGATCTTAAATTATTTTAAGACTTGCTGGGCACTGTTTTAAGTTCTGTTATCTGCGTTATCAGCTGTGATGTTGATACAGGAAACCGCAGCTGAATGTTCCCTCTATCTGCCCCAAAAACAGGGTGGAAGGTGGACCTGCCCCTGTGGACACGATGTTATTCTGCAGGGAGGGTTTACCAGCAGCACTTATAGCGTCACCTTCTTTACTTGCACGTAAAATGTTCCTGGCAGGGAAGCAGTTCGTTGCATAGTTGCTTTCATCACCCGTTTTATAGAGTTTTGTCGTAGCCATCTTGACTGCAGCATTCCTGGGGAGAGTGGGGAAAGAAATAAATGGGTTAAAATTTTCACTGAGTCTAATGTTTCTTTGCTTTAAACAGCTCTTTTCAAGGGTGGCCACAAACGAAGTGTCAGCCTGGAGGCAAAGAAACGCTGTCAAGGACATGAGGAGCATCATCTTCTAAAACGGAGAAATAAATGAGGTGCCAGGAGCGTGCACATGGTTTAACAGCTCAAGAGGGCAAAATGCAGCCACCGGCCTCTGTGTGTGTGAGTCAGACTGTGTGGATGACGACTCCTGGGATTTCTGCTTTACCCCTCATTCCTTGTTCCTCTTGTCACTTGTGGTGACACCTGGAAAAGAACCACACTGGTCACCACTCCCCAAACCTCAGAAATAAATGTCGAAGGCGCTGCATTGTTCTTGTGCCATGCCCTGTAGCAGGAGATGGTCTCCCAGTGCCATCTGATGGTGCCTCCACATTTGGACACACCGATCTGACAAAGAATCATTGAATCACAGAAGGATTTAGGTTGAAGGGACCTCCCCAGCTCCCCCAGTGCCACCCCTGCCATGAGCGGGGACATCTGCACCAGCTCAGGTTGCTCAGAGCCCCGTCCAGCCTGGCCTGCGATGTCTCCAGGGATGGTTCATCCACCACCTCTCTGGCCAACCTGGGACAGGCTCTCACCACCCTCAGGACCAACAATTTCTTCCTCATGTCCGGCCTGAATCTCCCTGCTTTAGTTTAAAACCATCACCCCTTGTCCTATTGCAACAGGCCCTGCTCAAAAGTCCCCCACGCTCCTCACTACACCTCCTAAACACACCTCGGCGTGCACAGCCCATGCCCTTAACACTGCAAAACACCGACACCCACACACACCGCACACAAACACCCATGTCCATTCCCACACACCCCACGCACACCCACAAACCCACTCCCCACACTGGCAGACACCCACAATGATGCGCCCCCCGCACAAACACCCTCACACACCCCACATACACCTGCACCCAGGCACACCCCACACAAACACCCACAGACACGCACACCTCACAGACACCCACACCATTGTATCTCCATACAAACACCTTCACACGCCCCCCCCACACCCCATACCCAAACACCCTACAAACACCCTCACATACCCCACGTACACCCACACCCATGTACCCCCACATACACCATAACACACCCCACAGACACCCACACCCCGTATAAACACCCTCACACACCTCACACACCTCACACACCCCACATACACCCACAATGATGCACACCCCTCATAAACACCCTCGCACACCCCACGTACACCTACACCCATGTTCCCCCACACAAACACCATCACGCACCCCAAATACACCCATAATGATGCACAACCCCCACAGACACCCTCACACACCCACATACACCCACACCCATGTACCCCATCACAAACACCCCCACACACACCCCACACAAACACCCACATACAACCTCACACACCCCACGTACCCCCACACGAACACCCTCACGCACCCCACAGACACCCACACCCATGTACCCCCACACAAACACCTTCACACACCCCACGTACACCCACAAACACCCTCACACACCCCTCATACACCCACAACTATGCACACCCCACACAAACACCCACATACACCCACACCCACGTACCCCCACACAAACACCCTCACACACTCCAGACACCTGCATTGATGCACACCCCCCACAAACACGTTCACACACCCCTCAGACACTCACACCCACACACGTCCCACACAAACACCCACATACACCCTCACACACCCCACATACCTGCACACGAACACCTTCACACACCCCACATACCTGCACACGAACACCTTCACACACCCCACAGACACCCACACCCACGTACCCCCACAAACACCCTCACACACACCCACAATGACGCACACCCCACACCCACATACACTCTCATACACCCCGCATACACCCACACACCCCACAGACATCCACACGAACACCCTCACACACGCTACAGACACCCTCACACACCCATGTACCCCCAAACACCCTCACACACCCCACAGACACCCACACCCCTGTACCCCCACACAAACACCCTCACAGGGACAGGAGTTGGACTGGATCATCCTTGTGGGTCCCTTCCAGCTCAGGACATTCCATGATTTATGATTTAGCACAAGAGTGGTTGTTTGGTGTTTCACTAACTAACAAACTACTAAGACCCTTCTCTGAGGAATTTATTACTCTAAGTGTAAGCAGCTTTTGTAAGGGATGTAGCCCAGCTCAGTAGCAGAATACAAAGAACAGGGTTTGGTTTTAAGTCACTGGAATGTGATCGTTTGACATGTTGATGTATCTGAACTACATTAGTCACATCCAGGCGGAGACAAGTCTGTATCCATAAGCACGCACAGATACACATTTTGACATTATATTTGAATGTTGTGACCTAACGGGGAGAATTTTAAGGGTCTGCAACTACTAATATACATCAGCACTTGCTAACGAGGGTTCTGGTTGAATCTTAGTAAGGTACTAACCAGTCAATTCACCCTATTGTAGAGTTTTGCTATGAGCACTAAGATCTCATTGTGTTTAACCTCGAAGGCAGCAGGGAGATGATTTCCCACAGCAGATTTGAAAATCCACTTACTGACCTTACCAAAATGATCATGAGTTAATTTAAAACTTCATGGATTTCCCTCTCTAGACAGGCTCTGACTCTTTGGTATGGCTCTACAGAGGATTAAAACTTGAGGCAAGCTAATCCAAAATAGACTGAATCTGTAAGAAAGAAAACGTGTGAGACCCACCAGTATAATGGTTGTTGAGAAGCATCATGTTTTCTGTGTTTGTATACACTGCATTTCTGTAAACACAGTAAAGCCATCTCTGTTCAAATGTTTCAGACCATAAATGACTGTGAAAATTTACCCTGAATCTTCAGTCCTAGGTAATTTAGATACATTTTTTTTCCTTCTCCTTTGGTAATGTCCCTTTCCCAAAACCATTAGTTAGTAACTTGATTTTATCTTTATACTTTCTATATACAGCAGCCCACATGTGCCCTGCTTTGAAAGGCATGTCATGAACTGTGTGTTTAAGGTCTGACACTAGAAATGTTGGACCTAATTCATACCTTCAGGTGGTCTGCAAATTTAAATTTAAAACCTTTCACGTTATCTTAAAAGAGAAAATAACCCCACGTACACCCACAATGATGCACACCCCCCACGAACACCCTCATGCACCCCAAATACACCCACCCCACACAAACACCCTCACGCACCCCAGTTGCACCCACACCCACGTAACCCCACACAAACCCCCCACGCAGACAGCCGTGGACACCCCCACACCCCACTCGCACACACATACACCTCCCACGACACCACGCACCCCCAAAATCCTCACGCACCCCCAAAATCCTCACGCACCCCTCAGCGACCATAGAGTTCACGGTCCTCCACTGCCCAGAGCGGCCCCGCACGCGTTTCCCCCTCACCATCCCCGGGCCCCAGCCTGAAGCAGCCCGGCCGGGCAGCGCTGCCCGCCCCTCACCCCACAACCCGAGAGCCTCCCCAACCGCTCTCCCGTCCCCGCACCACAGCCGCCTCCTCCTTCTCCTCCCCTCCGCGCCGCCCCATCGCCATAGCAACAACGAACGCGGGGGAAGCGGGGTGAGGCGAACTACACTTCCCAGCGTGCACCGCGGCGGGGAGGGCGGGGTGGCGGCTTTTCCCGCCCGCCCGCTCCCGGCCAATCAGGAGCGAACAGGTCGCTCGGCGGCGGCGGGGGCGGAGGGCGGCGGACAAGATGGCGGCCAAAGGCGGCAGGAGCGGGTTGCTCGATAAGGTATCGCGGGACCCCCTGGGGGGGGTTCCCCCTCCCAGGGGCACCGTCAACCGCCTCAGCGGCGTCCGTAGAGCTGGGCGAGCCGCGGCCACCCCGAGCTTGAGCGTCGGTCACCTCAGCGCGTCGCTGAGGGGCATCTCCCGCCTCAGGCGTGGGGCTGTGAGGGGAGGGGGGGTCGGGCTCTGCTCCCGAGGAACAAGCGACAGGATGAGAGGAAACGGCCTCAAGTTGCGCCAGGGGAGGTTGAGGTTGGATATTAGGGAAAAATTCTTCACAGGAAGGGTTGTGAAGGAGCTGGAACAGGCTGCCCAGGGCAGTGGTGGAGCCACTGTGCTGCCACCCAGAGATCTGGACAGGCAGGGAAAAAATCAATGAAATAGAACAAGGGCAAGTGTAGAGGCTTACATCTGGGCAGGAACAACCCCAGGTTCCAGTATAGGTTGGGGAATGACCTATTAGAGAGCAGTATAGGGGAAAGGGACCTGGGGGTCCTGGGGACAGCAGGGTGACCATGAGCCAGCACTGGGCCCTTGTGGCCAGGAAGGCCAATGGGACCTGGGGGGGATTAGAAGGCGGGTGGTCAGTAGGTCAGAGAGGTTCTCCTGCCCCTCTACTCTGCCCTGGTGAGACCACATCGGAATATTGTGTCCAGTTCTGGGCCCCTCAGTTCCAGAAGGACAGGGAACTGCTGGAGAGAGTCCAGCGCAGCCACGAAGATGCTGCAGGGAGTGGAGCATCTCCCGTGTGAGGAAAGGCTGAGGAGCTGGGGCTCTGGAGCTGGAGGAGACTGAGGGGTGACCTCTTTCATGGGGATCAATATGGAAAGGGGGAGTGTCAGGAGGATGGAGCCAGGCTCTTCTCAGTGACAACCAGTGATAGGACAAGGGGCAATGGGTGCAAACTGGAACACAGGAGGTTCCACTTAAATATGAGAAGAAACTTCTTCATGGTGAGGGTGCCAGAGCCTGGCTCAGGCTGCCCAGGGAGGTTGTGGAGTCTCCTTCTCTGCAGACATTCCAACCCGCCTGGACGCCTTCCTGTGTAACCTCACCTGGGTGTTCCTGGTCCGGCGGGGGGATTGCACTGGATGAGCTTCCGAGGTCCCTTCCAATCCCTGATATTCCGGGATTCTGTGACAGGTTCAAAAGGTGTTTAGATGAGGTTCTCAGAGACATGGTTTAATGCCAGAGTTAGGTTACGGTTGGACTCCACGATCCTGACGGTGTTTTCCAACCAACATGATTCTGTTCTATGGCAGAGGTGTCAGGTGGAGCCCACTCTCGTCTCACCATTTTAAAGGAGCTTTTTTTGTAAAGTGACTGTCACCTTGGGTCAGTTTTAAATGGTCAAGTGTTTGTGGTGCAGCTCTTCACAGTATTGGGCAGTCTGGGAGCTGAAACTAAAGACCTGGAGGCATTTTTCTCCACAAGGTGGAATTACTTGTGTCTGTATTTCTGGTTGCAGAAGGGTGTGTTCAAAGCGGTGTGCTTGGCATCTTTCACAGAGCTTCAAAATACGAATGGCTGCAATTGTAATCACTGTGATTTTCATTGAGATATATATATATATTTTTCATAATCTCTAAAGAGTATCCTTTCCTTGCATCTCTTTGAGATTAGATTATCCTTACTATCCCAAATAATTTGATATTTTTTTCTTTAGAACTGTAGAGTCAGTCGTTGAGTGAGTGCTTTAGGGGAACCCGTCCTAATGAAATGTTTCCGACTGCCTTCTACAAATACGCTCAACTTTCAGTTTTGAAATGACAGCACTTTGCGGTTAAATATTGCGAATTCTGCTCTCGAGGCGTTCCTGCTCCTCCTGCTGCGTTCGGTGGGTGCTGAGGGGTCGTTATTTTGGAATAAAAAAGGAGTTTTTGATGAGGGAAATAAGCTGTTGGTGCAGAAGCTGAATCCTTTAGTGAGAAACCTTTGAGTAGTTTCATCCGGGCTTCTACCCGAAGTACATACACGCACTTGATAATGTTCTGTTTTCTTTTCCCTCTGTCTCTGTGCTGATCATGGTGCCTTCATTTCTTCCCCCTGGATGACTTAAATGAAATTGGGTCATTTCCGTGAACTAGTGTGTATGTATTGCTGAGGTATCATGTGGAGAATTGTGGTCTTAGGTCCATAATTTGGTAAAATCTTTGTTAAACAGGAAAAAAAAGGGGGTTTCACTGGGGCCTTAAAGTCTTAGGATGGGTTGCTTGTTCAGTGTATCTTTTTGTACTAAACTAGTAAGTTAAATCAGAGTGAGTTTAGAGAGATTTGTGTTTTAATTGTCCCATTTTTTTGTCGTTCTCATGTTCTTTAAGCATTGGTGATAATCAGACAGCTCCTCCTGACCTCTCCCCACTTAACCAGGACCCCCTTGAATTCCCAGTGCTGCGCAGCAGCTACCGCCATCCCCTCAAACACCTTGAGATTTCACCCCTTGAGCACAACACTCAATTATTAACCACACTCTGCTGCTACTAGAGTGAAACCTTCAAAGGTTTTGCAAACTCTGGGACTAAAACCACTTCCTGAACATCAACTGCTGTGACTGCCTTCCGCTCCCGTGCCCCAGAAGTTGCTCTTTGGGACCAGGGGATGTTGGTTGTGAGTACACTCAGGTAACGCTGGTATTTTGGGGAGAGTGAGGTCCAGAATTCCCTCCTCTGAGGCAGAGCTCATCAGAGCTGAGAGCAGCTGCGCTGACTCGCTGGAGTTCGCTACAACTCTTCAAGAGAAGAGGAGGGAACCGATGTGCTGCGAGATGGCCCTGAGCTCTGCCCCTTGCAAATCCCGCTGCTGCCGGGCTCGAGCTGTGCAACGTCACAGCTATTTTAGAATTTTGGGAGGGGCGGAGACCTGTGGTGTGTGCTGTGAGGGAGTCGATGCACTTCATCTCCCAAGGCTCCTCCAGCCTCGCTCGGCTGCGGTGTCACGTGTTTGAAAAGCTTCCAATTTTAGGTTTTAGGAACAGGAGGTTACATTCTTTTCACCCTTACAATAAAAAACACAGACTAGATGTGGAAACCTTCCCCTTGAAGAGTATATATAGTTGACAGCAGCGCAACAAATCTTTTTTTGTATGGCTTGACTATTTATGTTTGTAATGCCCAAAGTGTGCCGTAAACTTCAAAGCAATATTCAAAGAGGCAAGAAGATGTTGCAGGCTAAAATTGGACATGATGTAAATGCGTCGATGGTAGCAGCAGAAGGAATAAGTTAAGTTTGTGGCGTGTCTTTCTTCCGAGATGCAAACACCTTGAAATTTCTCCCGCAGGATTTTTCTTTGACTCCCGCTTATGAAAGAGCTTTGTGAAGAGATTTAAATGAAGGCGATGGCTTGATAAACGAGCCTTGCGAGCGCTCAGATCATGAGATGTCTCCTGTGGAAGCAAACACTTGTTTTTCTGTCCCTTTTTTTGGAGTTAATGGCACAACATTCCACTGCTGCCATCCAGCTGCAGGCAGCATCTTTACTTGGTTGTGAACAGCCGGGGCCCATGTGTGCTTCTAGCGTCTGATTGGTTTTGCAGCTTTCTGATATTGCATTTCTGATTTTTGTTCTTTGTTTTTAAGTAAGAGAACCACTGGCTGTATTTCAGCCCTTGCTCTGAAACCCTGTTCTTACACAGATACACTTTCAGGTACCAAATCCACTTCCTAGCTGCGGAACACCGTATTTGCTTCCTGTTCATAGCATAGGATGTGTTCAAGACAAGTATGTTAACCTTTCGTTTGGTTTTTAAAATGCAGGAGTCAAATCACACACAAACTAAGAAACTGCTTTGAACTAGTTGGTTTTTTTTTTTTTCCTCCATTGGGGTTTAACTCTGAGGTTTTCTTTTGAAGCCTTTAGAGCTCACACCCAAAGTGCTGAGAATGAATAACTGGTTGAAAAATACCATCCGCTGGCCAGAGGACCAGGGATCATTTAATCGTGGAATGGTTTGGGTTGGAAGGGACCTTCAAAGCTCATACAGTGCCACCCTTGCCATGAGCAGGGACATCTGCACCAGCTCAGGTTGCTCAGAGCCCCGTCCAGCCTGGCCTGGGATGTCTCCAGGGATGGTTCAGCCACCACCTCTCTGGCCAACCTGGGACAGGCTCTCACCACCCTCAGGGCCAACAATTTCTTCCTCATGTCTGGCCTGAATCTCCCTCCTTTAGTTTAAAACCATCACCCCTTGTCCTATCACAACAGGCCCTGCTCAAAAGTCTGTCCCCATCTTTCTTCTGGGCCCCTTTTAAGTCCATAAAGGCCACACTAAGGTTTCCCTGGAGCTTCTCTTCTCCAGCTGAACACCCCAACCCTCTCAGCCTGTCCTCCCAGCAGAGCTGTTCCAGCCTCGCATCATTTCTGGGGCTCCTCTGGCCCCTCTCCAGCAGGTCCATGTGTGTCCTGTGCTGAGGATCCCAGAGCTGCATGTGGGGTCTCACCAACATTTGTATGTGCCGGGCTCCAGAGGACACCAGTGCAGTGTCACCTTCCTTCCCCACCCCCACAGAAGAAACAGGGCTGTTCTGCAGAGCCGAGACCTGGGGACACTTTCCCCTCTGTTTTGGGGTGAGCGCTTGGTGGTCAGGGCCAAATTTCCGTCTCTCTTCCAAGTTGGCCATCGATCAAAGGTTTTACCCACTGTTGCACTGGTTTATAGACATCAGTGTATAGATGCCCATACGTTTCTGTGCTTCGTGGATGTTGTTTTCTTTGAGCGCTTCCTTCTGCTCCTTCTTCCACGGCATTGACCCTCCGTGTGCCAGTGCAGCGTCCCAGCCTCTCTCCAGCCCTTTGGTCCTGCACATCAGCCTGGAAGGAGAGAAGTAGCAGCAGGTGCTATACCCTGTTAGAGAAATAACCTCAGGGGAGCATCATGACCAAGGTAACAGGAGGGCTGAAGCTTTTCCCTGGGCTGAAATCCCAAACTGTAGATGTGTCAAGTTGCATCAGGGGAGGTTGAGGTTGGATCTTGGGAACAATTTCTTCCCCGAAGGGCTGTTGGGCGTTGGAACAGGCTGTCCAGGGCAGTGGTGGAGTCACCATCCCTGGAGGGGTTGAACAGATGCGGAGATGAGGTTCTCAGGGGCAGTTCCAGGGGTGGGGGAACAGTTGGACTCCATGATCTTGAGGAGCTTTTCCAACCAAAATGATTGTGTCCCCATTATAAGGTCCCTTCTGCCACGAACCAGCCTGGAATTATCAAACCATTACAGTCCTGAAGCAGAACAGCCTCAGTCACATGGAAGCCTGAACAAGAACTGAAAAGCCGCTTGTTGGTTTGGACAGTTGTTTTTTTCCCCAGCAACAGCTTTATTTAAAAAAAAAAAAAAGTGTTATGTGGGCTTTACATCCCCCCCACCGAAAATGCTGGTTCTATTAGAGATCAGTATCAGTTATATATCGCTGATGTTATCTGGCAATTCCAGTGTCAGGAGGTTTGGGACAGAGAACAAGAAGTGAGAATTCAGTTCTGGCTCTGTCACGGGTTTCCTGGATATACATTATTACAGTAGCGTCTCTCAGACATTATTACGGCAACGCCTCGACTCATTTTACATCCAGATTTTCCCCTCTCTGCAAATCCCTTCTGCAAGTGAAGTGTTACCAGTCCTGTGTTTCCAGGGTTCCTGTAAAATGGCTTTAAAATCTTTAGGGGGTTTTTTTAAATAAAAAAACCTGAGGCTTTATTTTCATTTATTTCTTGATTCCTGTGCTTTTCTCATTGGTATTTTCCAACTATTCTGTCTTCAAATATATCTGGAAAGCCGTTAGTTTTATTTGAGAGGAGAACTTTTAGCAGAAGCCTCGATTCTATCCCCTCAGGCTTTAGGAGTTAAAAACACACATAGTAAGATTGACAATGAGATTGTGCTTTAATACCAGGTAAAACATGCAGTTGCCAGTAGCATAAACTCCAATAGTAAATATTTAATTGTAAAATATATCACAAAAATATCACTTGAGCGATATCTTCTCAAACATCTTTGGATTCTTGCTCTAATTTAGGAACGAGCAGGAGAACGCCGTCATGTTTTATACTAAGGCTTGTCTTGGTTTAGCCCTAGAAATGTGGAAAACTTACTCAACATATTTGCTCAGGTCTGTTTTTTCCTTCTTCAAAATGATTTGTTTAGTGGCTTTTGGAAAAAAAAAAATAAAAATCACAGCTGTACTTAAAGGCAGATCTGGTCTGACCTGCAATGGTTTCTCGTGGTATTAAAAGCTTCTCATTCACGTTCTTTATTATTTGTAAAAAGCAGCAGGGGGAAGGGTTGAGCAGCTATAAATATTGAGCTTTTTCAGGGATTTTTATCAAGAACAAAAATAAGCTCTGCCAGCTGAATCATGAATACAAAAAATAACAGAATGTTTCCATATCTGAGCTCAGGGTTCAGTTTTTGGCGTATCCAGTAGCGAATCCACCTGTGCTGCATCTTATACATGTTTTACCAATTGATATTTTTAATCTTTAAAATATCAGGATTTTTCTAGTTCTTGATACTTTAATCTGCAAAAAAGTAGCCACGTAAAATATCTTGTACCTTACACTAATGTGAGAGTTCTTTCCCAATTTTCTGTGACTTTTAAATGCTTCCGGCTGTTGCTTTTGTCCCTTGTAAACCAGTCCCTGCATATGCACATACGGTGATGTTTATTGTACCCCTAATAATTCATATTTATGGAGCCTGGAGGAGAATCGGGATTTCCCCTGCGTGAGTGCGGAGCAAGTAAATCAGGTTTTACATCTTATTTTAAAATTATTTCATTCCTGCCAGAGAAGGGAAATGAGCTCTTGTGACAGGTAGATAATAAATCCAACTTGTGAGCGTCAGGAGCAGGGAAATAATACGCGTGAAGTTGAGAATTTCATCTAATGGCAGCTAAAAATTGGAGCTCGAGTCACTCAACTGTTTGAAATAATTGACGATTTAAAACACACAGGGCTCAAACTCATGTGTCTGTGGCTAAAAGAAATAGCGTCACCAAAAAATAATATAATTCAGAGGAAAATTAACCCCTTTGGAAAGCTGAGACGTATCTGAGATTCATTATTGTTGAAGGATCTGCTTTTGAGGAAAAATCTGAATATCGAAGGGTGAATATAAATCTGAATATAGAAGAGTCTTTTTGTTTCGTTCTGGAGAATGGTCTGACCAAAACTTAATTTCTTGTTCGTGCCTTTATTTTCTCATGTTGCAGGTGCCTTGAAATTTTCCTGCTTTCATTAACCCCCCAAAATTCAGTTTGTAACAGTTTGGCTGGAAAACTTGAATGTATTCAAAAGCAAGAATTAAATCGTAACTGATACTTTCTCTGGATGGCAGCGGGAGCAGCAAACGCAGAATCAAAATTAGAGTAAAACTGATCTAAAAAGTCACTTCAATAAGTATTTCCAGTACTCATGACAAGATGTATAAGCTTAAATTCGCAAGAATAATGTTGGTTTTGGCACTGAGGTGACTTTTGGTGCAATAAAGCTGCATATCAGGCCTCAGATTCCATCTCTGGTCAGGTTTTACCAAACAGTTCAACGTTTTTTGGATTGTTTCCTGTCTTTGTGCTCGTGACAGGGAAAAAAACATATTAAAATGAAAGACTAACCTGTGCTAAATTCTCTTAACACCGTTTGGTTTCTGTTGCAGTGGAAGATCGACGACAAACCGGTAAAAATCGACAAATGGGACGGTTCAGCTGTCAAAAATTCCTTAGATGATTCTGCCAAAAAAGTATGTTCCTCCCTCTTGGGAAACACTTTGTTTTCTTAGATTTCTACATTTAATTTAAAAAATCTGTCAACTTTTTGGGTTTGATTGTAAAGAAGCCGTAACGGTTGGACTCTATCGTAAAGGTTTTTTCCAACCAAAATGATTTTATGATTCTCTCTCTTGCGATTCCTGTTGCTAAAGCAGAGGTTGGGCTTAGAATATCAGCAATTATTGCCGTGTGTGATACAGATGTTAATTCTTTATAAAGTTTTCCTCACTTTACCCATATAATTAAGGTTATTTTATCAAAATATTTTCCAGGAGCGGTTTGTAAAATGTCCCAAAACCCCCAAATAAACCCATCTGCATGTTTCTCCTGCAGGTTCTCCTGGAGAAGTACAAATACGTGGAAAATTTCCGTTTGATCGACGGCCGCCTCATCATCTGCACAATCTCCTGTCTCTTCGCCATCGTGGCTCTGATTTGG
This sequence comes from Caloenas nicobarica, assembly GCF_036013445.1. Classification (NCBI taxonomy): domain Eukaryota; kingdom Metazoa; phylum Chordata; class Aves; order Columbiformes; family Columbidae; genus Caloenas; species Caloenas nicobarica. Next base: position 214,364,276 of record NC_088245.1, on the reverse strand, counting down.
GATTATCTGCACCCCTTTCCCGAATCCAAACCCGTGCTCGCCTTTTGTGTTGTATCATATCCTTTACAGACATTTTGGTTTACACCAAAAGGGTTTTATTTTCCTCACACAAACCCCTTCTCTGTATTCCCATTTTCAGGCCTGCGGGTACTTTACTTCCCGTGATGTGGAGATCAGCTGATAATTAAATAGTTTTCATGTGAGGAAAAAAAAAACCTAAATCAGCTGATCTGCTCTTGAGGTGATTTCCCAGATCTCAGACTCCTCCGCTTTGGGGTGTTAGTCTCAAACTGAAGGTCAGCCCTTGAAAGCTTTAGGGGGTTTTTTTGTGCGTTTCAGTTGTTTTTTTTTTTAATTTTGCCTTTAGCATAATTACAGAGATGTCTGTTCTTTCCTAGTATGACAGCTCAGGTACTGAGAGTGACGAGTAAAACACATAATTCTTGCCAGCAGAATGTTCTTGCCTTTAGTAAGGCAGCGCTACGAGTCAGACTTTACATTTTTTAATGTCAACTCTGTTTAGGAGTCAACCATTAAAATTTCCAGTATTACAGCACAGCCGGGTTGTTCTTTTTCATTTTGGGCCGATTTCCCTGCAGTTTCTCTTCATCACAGACGCCTGTGGAGGTTTTACAACCTAAATATCGGTGATAGTTGAGCGGAGCTTTCCAAGAGCTGCTCCCAGGCCTAATTTTGAGGGTGCTTTTGATGGTACTGGGAGCCTGGAAACTTGTTGCTGGCCTGGGAGTCACTGTACCAGTCACGGCCACGTGGGCAAGTGATTTTATTATTCCAGGCTACAGTTTTTCTGGTTGGTTTTCAGCACAAATGTTGAGATAATTTGTCTTGCAGCACTACAAATTATAGAATTCCCAAAATAAGAAAAGATTAATTGCTTGATCTGTGCTTAGGAGGAACACACAGCGATGAATTGTGTGGCTCATTTGGTCTCATGTTTTTCCCACTATCTCCCAACAGCTGTTGCACCAAAAATTTAGCAAAATAATGAAAAACGGGATTTTATTGTGATTTCTACTTCACTTTGTGGTTTCACGAACAAATTTGTGTCAGGAGTTGTTGTTTTCCCCGCCTCTTCCGGGCATCGATTGATGCTATTGTGCGACAGCAAAGGTTTAAGAATTATTATTTAGTTATAATTTAATTTCTCAAGCTCATGAGGCATCAGCCAAACATCCCCTTTGGAATTATAACAGCGTGAGAGGTGGTTAAATGAGCAATTTCTCTGCCGAATTTCTACTTTGAATTATTAATACAACTTCTTAGCTTCCTTAACTTTTTTTTTTTGCACATATTTTGTGATGATGGGAATCCTGACTATCTATACTTCATATAAAGAAAAGAGTATTTTCCTCGTAGCTCACAGAAAAGATCCAGCGGGGATGGACCCCGATGACGTTTGGCAACTTTCCTCCAGTCTCAAACGGTATCGATTCACAAAAACCCCTGATTTCTAGGCTAATTCTTAAACAAAATGGGGGAAAATATTGCTGTTTCTGCACCAGGGACATAAGCTTTCTGCAAAGAATCAGCTACTGTGTCATGATTTTTGTGGCTTCCTGGGCAAGTCATGATTAAAGTTCGCCACAGAATATTATTACTTATAATTAACGATGATCTGTGATGGGCTCGCCCGTCTCACCCGCACCATTTCCACCCACAGAATCCCCCTAAATATTTTCCTTTTATTTTTCTACCTACAAACCTGTTTTCGCTCCCTCAAAATCGCCTGCCTGATCTAGAAACGGGAGCGGTGCCAAGCGATTTTCTGCCACGAACTTCATGTTTCGCTTCTCTTTAAATGATGGGGGGAAAAAATTAAGCACAAAAAGTATAAAAATCTTTAATTAAATTATAATTAGCGCCTGCACGTTGCAGCTGCTGGTGTCTGCGGGGGGACCTCCACTCTTGGGGGCTTTCCCCTTAATTTAAGATGAGGATTCCTCACCACCTTTACGTTGAGCCAGGCTTAAATCCTGCTCTGAAATCTCTCTGCCATTCCTCACCAGCTTTATGTTAAGCCAGGCTTAAATCCTGCTCTGAAATCTCACTGCCGTTCCTCACCAGCTTTACGTTAAGCCAGGCTTAAATCCTGCTCTGAAATCTCGCTGCCGCTCCTCACCAGCTTTACGTTAAGCCAGGCTTAAATTTTGCTCTGAAATCTTTCTACCTTTCCTCACCAGCTTTACATTAAGCCAGGCTTTCTCTCTGCCATTCTTCACCAGCTTTACATTAAGCCAGGCTTAAGTCCTGCTCTGAAGTCTCTCTACAATTCCTCACCGGCTTTAACATTACAGAATCACAGAATGTTAGGGATTGGAAGGGCCCTCGAAAGATAAGCCAGGCTTAAATCCCGCTCTGAAATCTCTCTGCCCTCCGCAGGTTCGACGACAAGTACACCCTGAAGTTGACTTTCATCAGTGGGAAAACCAAACAGCAGAGGGAAGCCGAGTTCACCAAATCCATCGCCAAATTCTTCGACGCCAACGGGACGCTGGTCATGGAGGCGTATGAACCCGAGGTGTCCAAGCTCCACGACACTCTGGCCCTGGAGAAGAAAATCAAATGATTCCCGACCCCGCTCGCCTCCTGGAAACGCGCTAAATTCACACCAATAAAGTCGAAGCGGCTCAGAAAGCGAATTATCGCCTCTGTTTTTGTCCTGAAATCCTATCACGTTGTGGATAAAGCGGGATTTTTAAGCTCAGATCCTGGATTTTCAGAAGCTTTTCTGGTTCTGCCGCCCCTCGGGTGGAGCGTGGAGGATTTGGGGACACTCAGGAGGGGACACTCGTCACCAACGCTGCCCCGGAATCCTCCTTTTTTACTTCGTTTCCGTGGGGGCTGTTTATAATTTGCATTTCACTGTCGCTTTTCCCCTTTCCGTTAGGAATTCAGGACAAAATCCTTCTGTAAAACAACCGTCCGCTCGCAAACACGGTTTTTTGTTTATTTTTGTATTTATCTAATTATGGGTGAGGGATTGTTTTATATAAACAACCTTTTATGGGGCGGAGGGGGGGAAGACAAATACGCTACTTCTGTACGTCCGGCTTATCTCTAAGGTGAAAACCAAGGCAAGCGAAGGGCTTTTCCCGGCTGTGAAAATGGCATTTTTTAAAAAAAATATCGATTTTTTTTTTTTTTTCAATAAAAGGGAAGAACAGACGTTAAAAGTGTCCTGCGGTTTCTCTGGGGTGTTTGCGGGCTCAAGGCGGGGGGCGGATCCTCGTTAAACCGCTTCCCCCCCCCGCCACTGCAGGAAGGGGCGGGAGGGGGCGGGCCCGGAGCGGCGGAGGCGGCTGGAGCGGGGGGGTGCGCGGGGAAACGGGGGGAAATCGGGGTACGGGGGGGGGGGTGGGAAGGGGATGGGGCTGTGGGGGGGTCAGGGGAGAGGGGAACGGGGGGGTCTGGGCATGGCGGGGGGGTCGGCGTGTGCACGGAGTCGGGTTTTGGGGGTGCAAGAGGTTTTGGGGCACGGGGAGGGGTCGGTGAGTTCAGGGAGTTGGGTTTTGGGGGTGCAGGAGGTTTTTGGGCATGGGGGGGGTCGGTGAGTGCACAGAGTCGGGTTTTGGGGGTGCAGGAGGTTTTTGGGCACGGGGGAGTGCGGGGAGTCGGGTTTTGGGGGTGCAAGGAGAGTTAGGGCACGGGGGGGCATTGATCGGTGCATGCAAGGAGTCGGGTTTTGGGGGTGCAGGAGGTTTTGGGGCACGGGGGGGTCGGTGTGTGCAGGTAGTCGGGCTATGGGGGTGCAGTGGGGGGTGCAAGGAGGGATTGGGGTATGGGGGGGGTCGGTGCGTGCAGGGGTGTAGGGGAGTTGGGCTGTGGGGGTGCAGTAGGTTTTGGGGCACGGGGGTGGTCAGTGTGGGCAGGGAGTTGGGATTTGGGGGTGCAAGGGGGGTTCGAGCATGGTGGGGGCATGGGGGCCTCAGTGCGTGCAGGGAGTCAGGTTTTGGGGGTGCAGGAGGTTTGTGGGCATGGGGGGGCACGGGGTGGGGGTCAGTGCATGCAGGGATTTGGCTACGGGGGTGCAGAGGGTGTTCGGGCATGGGGGGGGTTGGTGAGTGCCTGGAGTTGAGCTATGGGGGTGCAGGGGGGTCCGGCATGGGGGGAGCACAGGAGGTTCGGTGCACACAGGGGTATAGGGGAGTTGGGCTATGGGGGTGCAGGGGGGGATTGGGGGTGCATAGGGAATGGGGGGAGTGCATGGGGGGATTGGGGCCTGGGGGTGCATTGGGAGTGGGGGGTGCATGGGGGGGCGATGCAGGAGGGGATTTGGGCGTTGGGGCTGTATGGGGGGAATGCAGGGGGACATTGGGGGCACATGGGGAATGGGGGTGCATGGGGGGATCGGGGCCTGGGGGGTGCATGGCTGCGGGGACTCTGGGCTGGGGACACCGAGGGTGTTAAAGCCGGGGGGAGATGGGGGTCCCGGGCAGTGCAGAGCCCTTGGGAACAGCCTGGGGGGGATGTGGGGTGACCCCTTTGAGGGGCTCCGCTCTCACCCCCCACCCCCCCCATTCCACCCTGCTCAGGCCCCAGCGAAGCCACCATGTCCCAGGCTGTCACCTGCCTGAAGGTGAGTCCCCATCCCTACCCGCACCCTGGGGGACACTGGGCCACCCCCCTTTTACCAGAATTTAACCCTTTACCATCTGCCCGTGCCACCCTGCCAGCAGCAGGGGGGTGGTGGAGAGACCCCCCCGTGCCCATCACCACCGGGACCTCCGCTCGGCTTCCCTGGCGAGACGCTGTTCCGGCAGGGGAGCGGGGTCACCTACCGCATCCCGGCTCTGCTCTACGTCCCCCCCACCGCCACCTTCCTGGCCTTTGCCGAGAAACGCTCCTCGGCCAGGGACGAGGACGCCAAGTTCCTGGTGCTGCGCCGGGGCTGCCGGGACGGCTCCTCGGTCAAGGTAGAAAAACAACTGGGCTGGAGGAACAAGCTGCGACCTCCATCCCCGGGAGCGATGCCGGGGGGTTTCGGGGTTCGGCGACACACACGGACTTTGGGGACAGACTTTTGAGCAGGGCCTGTTGTGATAGGACAAGGGGTGATGGTTTGAAACTAAAGGAGGGAGATTCAGGCCGGACATGGGGAAGAAATTGTTGTCCCTGAGGGTGGTGAGAGCCTGGCCCAGGTTGGCCAGAGAGGTGGTGGCTGAACCATCCCTGGAGACATCCCAGGCCAGGCTGGACGGGGCTCTGAGCAACCTGAGCTGGTGCAGATGTCCCTGCTCATGGCCGGGGGGGCGCTGGGGGGGCTGGGAAGGTCCTTCAACCCAAACCGTCCTGTGATTCCGTGACACTGGTTCATCCCGTTGCTGAGCCCGTTTTCCTCCTCGCCGGCAGTGGGGTCCGCTGGAGGAGCTGTCGGCGCTGGTGCTGCCCGGCCGCCGCACCATGAACCCCTGTCCCCTTTACGACGCGACGAGCGGCGTCATCTTCCTCTTCTGCATCTGCGTCGAGCGGGGCAAGACGGAGCGGCGCCAAATCTGGAGGGGCTGCAGCGCCGCCCGCCTCTGCTATTCCACCAGCGCCGACGGCGGCCGCGCCTGGACCGCGCTGCGGGACGTGACGGACCAGGCCATCGGCCACGACCTGTCCCGATGGGCCACCTTCGCCGTGGGGCCGGGCCACGGCGTCCAGCTGGCCTCGGGGCGCCTGGTGGTGCCGGCGTACGCCTACTACGTGCACCGACGCTTGTGCGGGGCCGTGCCGCTGCCGTGCTGCACCCGCCAGCACGCCCTCGTCTTCTACAGCGACGACGGCGGGCGCAGCTGGCACAAGGGCGACCTGGTCGCCGGCGGCGAGACGGGCGAGTGCCAAGTCGCTGAAATAATCGGGGACGATGCCCAGCGGCCCGTGCTCTACTGCAACGCCCGGGCGGCGCGCGGCTGCCGGGCCGTGGCGTTCAGCACCGACCGCGGGCTGCGGTTCGGGCGCTCGGCGCGGTGCAAGGAGCTGGGGGAACCGCCGCGGGGGTGCCAGGGCAGCGTGGTGAGCTTCCCCGCGCCCGCCGGCGACACCCCCACTTGGTTACTGTACTCCCATCCCACCGACCGGCACCGCCGGAGCGATTTGGGCGTCTACCTCAACCCCTCGCCGCTGGACGGGGCGGGTTGGGGGCGCCCGCGGGTGCTGCGCCCGGGGCCGGCGGGTTATTCCGACCTGGCCGTCTGTCCCGGCGGCGGTTTCGGCTGCTTGTTCGAGTGCGGCGCCAGCAGCGCCTGCGAGGAAATCGCCTTCTGCCTCTTCGGCCTGGACGCCTCCGACCGCGGCGAGCGGAACCTCAAGGCTTTTTAAAATGGACCGATTTTAGATGGGGGGTCAGTCCCGATTACCAGCAGCCGGTGACACCCACACCTCACCGGGGACCTTTGGGATGCGCAGAAGGCTCAGCGTCACACGTTTTATTTAATTAGCGCTTGGCTTTTTAATCACCCAGCAGATAGATGATGTTGGTATCCTGGGCAGAGTGAAGGATCTGCTGACGCGGCGCCCGAAACGCCGCCACTTCGCCAAAAATTGGCATTTTTCACCTGGTGGCAGCAAAAAAGCAAAAGGTGCCACCGAGACCAGCCGGTCCCCTGTGGGAAAATACCCAAAAGTGGTGGTTTAGTTAAAAATATCGGTGGTTTCTGTCTCGCTGCCATGTGGCAAAGAATCTGCTTTTTTACCATTTTTTTAATCCTGTTTTCTTCACTTTCCTGGTTCAGGCCGAGTTTTGCCCCATATTCTCATGGGGAAAATCACTCAAATCTTGAGGGTTTTTTAATTCTGCTCTGTAGGGGACAGATTGTGGCATCCCAACAGTGACAGCGACCACATGTCCCCGTGCTGGTGCCAAATAAAGTTGTCCCAAAAATGGGTGAAATCCAGCCAATATTGGGAGCATCGTCACCTCCCGCTCCCTCCCACCACTGCATCTTCATCACGCAGCACCTGGAAAAGAAGAAACCTCCCCCAAGATCATGGGGTTACAGGGTTTTTTTTTGGGGGGTGGGGGGGAATGTCATTCCTGGGATCGATGTCTTACCAGTAGCGCTGGGGACAACCGAAATGTCCCTGCCTGGTCTTGCGGGCAAAGCAGAAGTGGTTTAGTGGGACACGGGACGTGGCTGAGTGATGGGGACGTGGGACATGGGGTGATGGGGATTTGGGACATGGCTGAGTGATGGAGATGTGGGACACAGCTCAGTGATGGGGACATGGGATGTGGCGCAGTGATGGGGACATGCAACATGTAATGCTGGAGATGTGGGACAGCTGAGTGATGGGGATGTGGGACGTGGCTGAGTGATGGGGACGTGGGACATGGCTGAGTGATGGGGACGTGACATGGAGTGGGGGGGACATGGGACATGGCTGAGTGATGGGACCATGGGACATGGCCAAGCAATGGGATGTGGAATGATGGGGGAAAAGGACACAGTTGAGTGACGGGGACATGGTTGAGTGATGGGGATGTGGGCCATGGAATAAAGGGGAAAAAGGCCATGGTTGAGTGACAGGGACATGATTGGGTGACGGGCACAGGGGACATCGAATGATGGGGAAAAAGGACATGGTTGAGTGACAGGGACGTGGGAGATGGTTGAGTGATGGGGACATGAGACACGGCTAAGTGATGGAATGTGGTACCCAATCCCGAGCATGAAGGATCTCAGAGTAATGTCCTCCCCAAGCCCCGCACCCATTGTGTCCTTGCACCCATCATGTCCTTGGCTCATCGTGTCCTTGCGTCCATTGTGTCCTTGTACCCATTGTGTCCTTGCACCCATCACGTCCTTGTACCCGTGTCCTTGCACCCATCATGTCCTTGGTTCATCATGTACTTGCACCCATCATGTCCTTGCACCCATCATGTCTTTGCACCCATCATGTCCTTGGCTCATCATGTCCTTGCATTTTTTTCCAGGGTGTGAAAATAGCCACAGTGTTGGTGGGGCACCTGGTGGGACATCCCCGACCCACTGTCCCCACCCCGCTGGGACGGGATGGGATGGGATGGCAACAGGATGGGATGGGGACAGGACAGGATTATTGCTGGGCAAAGTGGGGACAGGCAGCAGCGGACACATAGGATGGGAACAGGGTAGCGTGGGGACAGGCATGAGGACAGCATGGAATTAGGGACAGGGAGGATGGGGACAGGCAGGAGGGGATGGGATGGGGGTGGGCAGGATGGGGACAAGGAGGATGGGGCTGGGGAGGATGGGGACAGGATGAGATGGGGACCAGGACAGGCAAGACAGGTATGGGCAGGATGGGGACAGGCAGGAGGGGGACAGCATGGAATTAGGGACAGGGAGGATGAGGACAGGATGGGATGGGGATAAGTCAGATGAGGGCAGGGCACGATGGGGACAAGGAGGGTGGGGACACACAGGAGGACAGCAACAGGCAGGATGAGGCCAGGGCAGGATGGGGAGAGCCAAGAGTGGGACAGGATGGGATGGGGTGGACAGGATGGGGACAAGGGCGATGAGGACATGGAGGCTGGGGCAGGATGGTGACAGCCAAGAGGGTGACAGGGAGGATGGGGACAGGCAGGAGGGGGTGGGATGGGGACAGGATGAGATGAAGACAGGGAGAAGCAAGACAGTTGGGCAGGATAGGGACAGGCAGGAGGGGGACAGCATGGAATTAGGGACAGGGAGGGTGGGGACAGGATGGGATGGGGGTGGACAGGACGGGGACAAGGGCGGTGAGGACACGGGGACAGGATGGGACGGGGGTGGACAGGATGGGGACAAGGGTGATGAGGACACGGGGACAGGATGGGATGGGGGTGGACAGGATGGGGACAAGGGTGATGAGGACATGGATGTTGGGAACAGGATGGGATGGAGGTGGACAGGATGGGGACAAGGGCTATGAGGACACAGGGACAGGGTGGGATGGGGGTGGACAGGACGGTGACAAGGGCGATGAGGACACAGATGTTTGGGACAGGATGGGATGGAGGTGGACAGGATGGGGACAAGGACGATGAGGACATGGATGTTGGGGACAGGATGGGATGGGGGTGGACAGGATGGGGACAAGGGCGATGAGAACATGGGGACAGGGTGGGACAGGGGTGGACAGGATGGGGACAAGGACAATGGGGACATGGGGACAGGATGGGAAGGGGGTGGACAGGGTGGCAATGAGGACATGGATGTTGGGAACAGGATGGGATGGAGGTGGACAGGATGGGGACAAGGATGATGAGGACACGGGGGCAGGATGGGATGGGGGTGGACAGGATGGGGACAAGGGCGATGAGGACACAGGGACAGGGTGGGATGGGGGTGGACAGGACGGTGACAAGGGTGATGAGGACACGGATGTTTGGGACAGGATGGGATGGAGGTGGACAGGATGGGGACAAGGACGATGAGGACACGGGGACAAGATGGGATGGGGGTGGACAGGATGGGGACAAGGGCGATGAGGACATGGGGACAGGGTGGGATGGAGGTGGACGGGATGGGGACAAGGACGATGTGGACACAGGGACAGGATGGGAAGGGGGTGGACAGGATGGGGACAAGGACGATGAGGACACGGATGTTGGGGACAGGCCGGGGACAGCCAAGACGGGGACAGGCAGGATGAGGACAGGGAGGGTGGGGACAGGCCGGGGACAGCCAGGCTGCGATGGGGACAACCAGGACGCGGGGACCAGCAGCACCACGCCCCCCCCCCCCCAGCCAGCGTGGCGGATCCGGGTCCGACCCCCCTTTATCTCCCCCCCACCCCCAAGGCGGGGCCTCCCCGCCCCCCCCGGCCTCTCCCGGCGGCAGCGGCTGGATGCGGGGGCCGGGTGCGGGGGCCGGATGGGGGGCTCTGGCTCTGGGGGTGCTGCTGGTCCTGCTGTGTCCCCCCCCGAGCCCAGCCGAGACCTACACGGCCATGGCGAGTGTCCGGAGGGCGCTGGGCTCCGAGGGCCGCCTGCTCCGCCGGCTCCGCGGGTACCTGCGGGAGGAGCGCGGCCGCCTCCGCCGCCTCGCCAGGTACCGCCCCCCCCAATCCCCGGGACGGGGACACGCGTGGGGACACCCACCCGGCACTGCGAGCATCCCCCCGCCCCGCTTTAGGCACCCCCCTGGCCCAAGGGTGGGTGCTGCCCTGGCAGGGAGGGGGTTAATCAACCCCCCCCATCCCCTCCAGCACTCAGTTTTTTGGGGGTGCTCGTGGACACTGTGCATACCCCTCCCCAGCCATGTCCCAGGAGGGGACCGGGGACGTGGGGCATGTCCCTGGGCTGGGGACGTGCGTCACGGCATCCTCAAGGAACAGGGGCATCCCCGCTAGGGACGGGGTTCCACCAGGCTTGATGGGGTTCCCCAACCTTGATGGGGTTTCTGCACCTCTGGCTTGAGCAAAATGTGAATCTTGGGGTACCGTGGGTGGATGGGGAGCATGGCCCGGACGCTGTCCACACCCCCCAGCCATGTCCCAGGAGGGGGATGTGGTCCCCCAAACCCTAAGCTGGGGAGTGGGGACAGAGGGTCGTGGCATCCTCAAGGCACATGCCATCCCCACGCACACACCAGGGATGGGGTTCCACCAACCTTGATGAGAGGTTTCCCTACCTTTGGCTTGGCCAAAATGTGGACACTGGGGACTGGGGATGTGGGTCATGGCGTGGGCCATCCCCACCAGAGATGGGGTTCCACCAGCCTTGATGGGGTTTCTACACCTCTGGCTCAGCCAAAAAAGTGGACTCTGGGATATTGTGGGTGGATGGGAGCATGGTCCGCACACTGTGCGTACCCCCCAAGGCCCTGTTCTTGGAGGAGGATATGTGTCACGGCATCCTCAAGGCACATGCCATCCCCACATACCCACCGGAGATGGGGTTCTTCCAACCTTGATGGAGCTTCTCCAACTTTGATGGGGTTTCTGCACCTCTGGCTTGGCCAAAAAGTGGACACTGGGGTGCCATGGGTGGGGAGCATGGCCCAGACACTGTCCACACCCACCCCAGCCATGTCCCAGAAGGGGACGTGGGTCACAGCACCCTCAAGGCACAGGCCATCCTCACATACCCACCAAGGATGGGGTTCCACCAACCTTGGTGGGATTTCTCTACCTTTGTCTTGGGTATCGTGGGTGGGTGGAGAGCACAGCCCAGACACCGTCCCTGCCCCCCAGCTGTTTCCCAGGAGGGGGACATGGTCATCCCAACTCTGGGCTGAGGACCTGGGATGTGGGTCATGGCATCACCAACACACAGGCCATCCCCACCCCGTCAGGGATGGGGTTCCACCAACTTTGATGAGGTTTCCCTACCTTTGGCTTGGCCAAAAAGTGGATGCTGGGGCAAAGCTGCCCAACTATGGGAGGCTCAAACCCCATCCCAGTGGCATCACCACCCAGGAGCATCACTCCAAGTGTCACCCGGTGGGTGCTTTGTAGGTTTTATGAGAAGGTCCAGGCGCTGCACCAGGACCCTGAGGCCTCGGTGGACAACCCCTTGTTGGCCTTCAGCCTCATCAAGCGTCTCCACTCTGACTGGCCCAATGTCATCTACAGTGATGAGGCCACTGAGAACACCCAGGGTATGGGGGGGATGCATGGCAGCGTGTCCTCTCAGTCACTGTGGAGAGCCAGGACATGGTTGGGACTGGGTGGAGGAGCAGGAGAACAGGTGGTAGAGCAGGAGAATGGATAGAGGAACAGGAGAATGGGTGATGGAACAGGAGAATGGGTGATGGAGCAGAAGAATGGGTGGTGGAACAGAAGAATGGGTGGTAGAGCAGGAGAATGGGTGGAAGAGCGAAAGAATGGGTGGAGGAGCAGCATGTTGGTCCCAGAGGATGGAGGAGGGCTGATAATAGTGACCGCATCCCAAAAGCTCATTAATCCCCCTCCATGCGCCCCACTACCCCCATTTGAGGTTGGACTAGATGACCCTTGAATGTCCCTTCCAACCCAAACTATTCTATGATTCCATGTTTCTACCCACCCTCAGCTCTCCATGATGCCTTCAAGGAGATGGAGCAGGAGCTGCCTGGAGCTGAGGACCTGGACGGGGCTGCCCGGGCACTGATGCGGCTGCAGGATGTCTATGCACTCAGTGTCAAGGGCATGGCCAACGGTGTCTTCCAACACGCTGGCTCTGGCCGCCCACCCCTCTACAGCCCCGGCCAGCGCGTGTCCCTCTCTGCTGATGACCTCTTCCATGTGGGCAAGGTGAGGGTCATGCCCAACAGACCCCTCCAAAGCTTTTCCAGCCTGGGGTGATGCTCTTGCCCAAATTATGGGGCTTCTTGCTACTTCCTCGCTCATGGAAGGGAAGAGCCAAGCAGGTGGCCTGGGGGAGACCTCCTGCCCCAGCATCCCAGTTGGGTACGGGGTTGGCCGCAGGTTGGGGTGAAAAGTGGGTCCATAAATCCCGGGGAGGGGATTTGGGTGCTTTGATAGAGGGTTTGGTTTGGGGCAGAGTCCTCTGAGTGTCACTGCAGAGCTGGGGTGGAGGTTTAGAGCATGGGGTGGAATGGAGTGGGATAGGATGGAATGGGATGAGATGGAGGTGGAGGGTGGGGAGATGGGGATGGAGATGATGGAGGTGGTGATGGAGATGGAGGTGGAGATGGGGATGGAGGTGGAGGTGGAGATGCAGATGGAGATGGAGGTAGAGATGAGGTTGGAGGTGGACGTGGAGAAGGAGATGGAGATGATGGAGATAGAGATAGGGATGGAGCAGGATGGATGGGGATGGGACAGGAAGAAATGGGACAGAATGGAGATGGTGCGGCAGGGAAAGGGGGTGGGAATGGGAATGGGAAAGCGACAGGATGTGATGGAACAGGATGGGTGGGAATTGGAATGGGATGACACGGCATGGAGATGGATGGGATGGGATGGGATGTGATGGGACAGAGTGGGCGGGGATAGGGGGTGGAATTGGGATGAAGATGGTCATGGGGGTAGGATGGGATGGGTCAGGATGGGGTGAGGAGCATAGAGTCATAGAATCATAGAATAGTTTGGGTTGGAAAGGACCTTCAAAGCTCATCCAGTGCCACCCCTGCCATGAGCAGGGACATCTGCACCAGCTCAGGTTGCTCAGAGCCCCGTCCAGCCTGGCCTGGGTTGTCTCCAGGGATGCTTCATCCACCACCTCTCCGGCCAACCTGGGCCAGGCTCTCACCAGTGTAAAATGATGAGGATGGGGGTGGGCATTTGGTGGGATGGGGTGGGACAGGGTGGGGACAGCATGCAGGCCAGGCTCCCTCGCAGGTGGCCTATGACACGGGTGACTACTACCACTCCATCGCGTGGCTGGAGGAGGCCGTTGGACTCTTCCGCCTCTCCTACGGCAGCTGGAACCCCGAGGACCGGAGCAGCCTGGAGGATGCTCTGGACCATCTCGCCTTCTCCTACTTCATGGTACAGCCCATTGAGTCCCATCCCCACCACCCCGGTGCCTAGTGGAGCCGAACCGTGGGCAGGGGGATGCTCATGGTCTCTCTGCTTCCCCCATCCAGGCTGGAAATATCTCCCACGCCTTGAGCCTCTCCAGGGAGTTTCTCCACTATGGTACGTGGGGCAACCAGGAGGAGGGGAAATGTTGTGGTGTGTCCCCATCACCAGCCTCCTTCGCCCCATTTCTTGCCCCCACATGGATTTAATTCTCCAGGGACCGATGGCAGGGAAGGGCGAGGGCGGGTGATGGGGACGCGGCGTTTTTGGGTGACACCACCTCTCCGGCAGACCCCAGTAACCAAAGGGTGGTGAGGAACGTGGCCAAGTACGAGAAGCTGCTGGAGACGGGGACAGTGACGAGCACCGAACCCCTGCGACGCCCCAACGGCACCCGCCTGCAGAACCGCGACGCCTATGAGGAGCTGTGCCAGCGCCCGGGGGGGCAGGTGGGGCTGGCAGGGGTGCCACGGTCCCCCACCACACCACTGTCCACCCTCTCATGTCCTCCTTGGTCCTCTCTCTCTCCCCAGCAGGCCCTGGAGCACCTCCCACAACTTGGGTGCTCCTACGAGACCAACGGCAGCCCCTACCTCCTGCTGCAGCCTGCCAAGAAGGAGATGGTCCAGATCCGACCCTACGTGGCTTTGTACCACGATTTCGTGAGCGATGTTGAAGCTGAGACCATCAAGGGGTTGGCAGGTCCTTGGGTGAGCCGTCCCCGTCCCCAGGGATGTCCCTGTTCTAGGGGAAGGTGCCCCGAGAGCTAGACTTGAGGAAGGGATGTTTTACATTGCGGGTGGTGAGAGCCTGGCCCAGGTTGGCCAGAGAGGTGGTGGCTGAACCATCCCTGGAGACATCCCAGGCCAGGCTGGACGGGGCTCTGAGCAACCTGAGCTGGTGCAGATGTCCCTGCTCATGGCAGGGGGGGCACTGGGGGAGCTGGGAAGGTCCTTCAACCCAAACCATCCTGTGATTCTATGAAGAGCTGGTGGTTCAGGATAGACCACCCTGAGGATGCAGACAGGAGGGGTTTTAAGCCAGGGCTTAGCCAAAGCCTTCTGCAGCAAGATCCTGAGGAGGGTGAGCCCAGCTTAGGTCCACATGAGCTCCTCCAAAAGATTTTGTGGAGAAACCAAGTCCATGCATGCACCTACACCCCTTCCCAGCCAGGCTCGACTTGGTGCCACTCAACTATGTTGGCTCCAACTGTTTCCATCACCTCCGTGACTCACCTTGGCGTGGGGATCTTTGGCCACCAGTTGGTATAACCCCCCCAATTTTGACCCAAAGTGAGGTCCCTACTTGGTGTTGGGGGTCCCCATCTGCAGCAACATCCCCCCCCACCATGTGTCCTCCAGCTGCAGAGATCTGTGGTCGCCTCTGGGGAGAAGCAGCAGAAAGCCGAGTATCGGATAAGCAAGAGGTAGGAACCACCCCATCCCTTATCCTCCAGCCAGCGGGACCACCATGGCCCCATTGCCACCAACAAAGCTGAGCTGGGGACACCTGGGTCCTCCACACCCAGCAGTGCCACCGGCCACAGGTGGCTTTGGGGGGGCTGAAGGTGGGGATGCTCCCACAGTGCGTGGCTGAAGGACACAGCCCACCCGGTGGTGCGGACGTTGGAGAAGCGCATGGCCGCCGTCACCGGCCTGGACCTGCGCCCACCCTACGCCGAGTACCTGCAGGTGGTCAACTACGGGTTGGGAGGCCACTACGAGCCACACTTCGACCACGCCACGGTCAGGGAGCTGCTGGGGTGGTCGTGGGGTGGTGGCCAGGGTGGGTCCTCTGGTGCATTTGGGGTGGTCCTTGGAGTGATCATGGGATGGTTCCTGGGGTGGTCTTGGTGTGATCCTGGGGTGGTCTTTGAGATGGCCACCAGAGTGGTCTCCGGGGTGGACACTGGGATGTTCTTGGAAATGGTCCCTGGGTTGGTCTTTGAGGTGATCTCTGGGATGGTCCCTCAGATATTCTTGGAGATCTCTGGGATGGTCCCTCAGATGTTCCTGGAGGTGGACCCTGGGGCGGTCCCTGGGATGGTTGCCTGGGGGAAGGTCCCTGATGGTCCCTGGGGTGGTCCCCGTGGTGATCACTGGGATGTTGCCCAAGGGGGGGTCCCTGGGGTGCTCTTTGGGGTGGTCTCCCTCAGATGTCCCTGGAGGTGGACCCTGGGATGGTCCCTGGGATGGTTGCTTAGGGAAGGTCTCTGGATGGTCCCAGGATGGTCCCCATGGTGATTCAGGGATGGTGCCCATGGGGGTCCCTGGGGTGGTCTCTGCGGTGCTCTTTGGTGTAGTCCCCCTCAGATGTCCCTAGAGGTGGACCCTCGAGTGGTCTTTGGGGTGGTCTCCGGGCTGGTCCCTCAGATGTCCCCAGAGGAGGACCTTGGGGTTGTCCCCATGGTGATCCCCAGGATGGTGCCCACAGGGAGCCCTGGGGTTGTTCCTGGGCTGGTCCTTCAGATGTCCCTGGAGATGGACCCTGGGGTGGTCCCCATGGTGATCCCTGGGATGGTGGTCAAGGTGGTCCCTGGGGTGGTTCCTGGGCTGGTCCCTCAGATGTCCCTGGAGACGGACCCTGGGGTGGTCCCCACGATGCTCCTGAGATGGTTCCTTGAGGAGAAGGTCCCTGGGTGGTTCCTGGGCTGTTCCCTGGGCTGGTCCCTCAGATGTCCCTGAACATGGACCTTGGGGTGGTCCCCATGATGCTCCTGAGATGGTTCCCTGGAGAGAAGGTCCCTGGGGGGGTCTCCACAGTGATCCCTGGGATGTTCCTGGGAAGGGAGGGAGGAAAGAAAGAAGGAGGGAGGGAGAGGAAAGACGGGAGAGGGCGAGATTTCCCTGGGGGCAGCTCAGAGCCACCAGCTCTGGTAGGGCCTGAGGTGCCTCCAGGCCCGGCCATGACTGTCCCCACGAGACTGACCATCCCCACCACCTCCTCATCTTCTTGGGGCAGTCCAGGAAGAGCCCCCTGTACAGAATGAAGTCGGGCAACAGGATCGCCACGGTCATGATCTACGTGAGTCCCGTCCCCCAGCCCCTTCCAAGTTCTGGGCACGGAGAGACTGCACCTGTGTGGTCATCAGTAGGGTTCAGAGTGAACGGGGCTCGAGCCGGGTGAGGACAGCCCTAAACCAGAGCACAGCAGGGTGTTAAGCGACACCTTGAATTTTCGAAATGACAAAAGGAATATTTAAGAGCCACGTTGAGGGAAACGCTGCAGGGGGACCGAGGGAGGTTCCGTGCCTCAGTTTCCCCGTGCAAACAGCCACATCGCAGGGGAGGTGGGGGGAGTTGGGGCGGGGGAAGGGCTCATATTTTTTGCTCCTTTTGCCAGCTGAGCGCAGTGGAGGCTGGTGGCTCCACCGCCTTCATCCACGCCAACCTCAGCGTGCCCGTGGTGAAGGTGAGAAGGACCCGCACGGGTCGCGGGGAAGTGGGGGACACCGGTCTGTCGCGTCTCATCGCTCGCAGGGTGGTGCCAAACCCCAGCCCCGGGGCTCCCTGATCTGTTTTGGGGTGTCAAACCCCAACGTGAAGGTCAAACCCCAACCCCAGGGCTCCCAGATCTATTTTGGAGGTGTCAAACCCCAATGTGAAGGTCAAACCCCAACCCTGGGCTCCCTGATCTGTTTTGGGGTGTCAAACCCCAACCCCAGGCTCCCATCTCCATTTTGGGGTGTCAAACGCCAACCTCGGGGCTCCCAGCTCTGTTTCGGGGTGTCGAACCCCAACCCCAGGCTCCCATCTCCATTTTGGGGTGTCAAACGCCAACCTTGGGGCTCCCTGATCTGTTTTGGGGTCCCAAACCCCAATTCTGGGGCTCCTGGCTCTATTTTAGGGGTGCCAAACCCCAGTCCCAGCACTCCCAGCTGTGGTTTAGGGGTGCCAAACCAGGGCTCCCAGCTCTATTTTGGGGTGCCAAATTAGAAATTTGGGGCTCCTGGCTCTTTTTTAGGGTGCAAAGCCTCCAACCTGAGCGTTCCCAGCTCTGTTTTGGGGCTCCAAACCCAAATTCTGGGGCTGCTGGCTCCGGTTTGGGGGTTCCAACCCCCAATTCTAGTGCTCCTGGCTCTGTTTTGGGGTGTCTAACCCCAATTTTGGGGCTCCTAATATTGTTTTGGGGTGTCAAACCCCAACCCCAGGGCTCCAAACCCCAATTCTGGGGCTCCTGGTTCTGTTTTAGGGGTGCCAAACCCCAATTCTGGGGTTCCTGGCTCTATTTTGGGGTTCCAAACCTCAATTTTGGGGTTCCCGGCTCTATTTTGGGGTGTCTAACCCCAATTGTGGAGTTCCTAGCATTGTTTTGGGGTGTCAAGCTCCAACCCCAGAGCTCCCAGCTCTGTTTTGGGGCTCCAAACCCTAATTCTGGGCTTCTTGGCTCTATTTTGGGGTGCCTAACCCCATTTGTGGGGCTTCTGGCTCTATTTTAGGGGTACCAAACCCCAATTCTGGGGCTTCTGGCTCTGTTTTAGGGGTTCCAAACCCCTGTTCTAGGGCTCCCAGCTCTGTTTTAGGGGTGCCAAACCCCAACCCCAGGGTTCCCAGCTTCATTTTGGGGTTCTGAACCCCAATTTTGCTATCCTAGCTCCCCAATTGTGGAGCTCCTAGCATTGTTTTGGGGTGTCAAGCCCCAGCCATGCAGGTCCCAGCTCTATTTTGGGTTCCAAATCCCAATTCTGGGGTTCCAGGCTTTGTTTTAGGGGTGCCAAACCCCAATTCTAGGGCTCCTGGCTCCATTTAGGGGTGTCCAACCTCAATTCTGAGGTTCCTGGCTCTGCCTCGGGGGTTCCCAACCCCAGGGCTCCAAACCCCAATTCTGAGGCTCCCAGCTCTGTTTTAGGGCTGCCAAACCCCAACCTAAGGGTTCCCAGCCCTGTTTTGGGGCTCCAAACCCAAATTCTAGGGCTCCTCGCTCTATTTTAGGTGTGCCAAACCTTCATCTCTGGCTTCCCAATTCTATTTTGGGGGTTCCAAACCCCCGTCCTGGGGCTCCCGGCTCTGTTTTAGGGTGTTTAACCCCAATTCTGGGGTTCCTGGCTCTGTTTTAGGGGTGTCAAACTCCAGCCTCAGGGCTCCAAATCCCAATTTTGGAGTTCCAAACCCCAATTCTGGCGTTCCAAACCCCAATTCTGGCGTTCCAGGCTCTATTTTTGGGGTTCCAAAGCCCAATTCTAGGGCTCCCGGCTCTGTTTTGGGGTTCTGACCCCTCTCTCTGCTCCGCAGAACGCCGCTCTCTTCTGGTGGAACCTGCGGCGGAACGGGGACGGTGACGGGGACACCCTGCACGCCGGCTGCCCCGTCCTGGCCGGGGACAAGTGGGGTGAGACACAGTGTCACCCCAGGGTGACACGGGGTGGGAGGAAACCCAGAAAAAATCACGAATAACGGGGAAAAACGCCACCAGTATTGAGCGGGGGACAGGAGTAGACGGGGCGTCCTCGTCCTTGTCCTTTCCAGTGGCAAATAAGTGGATCCATGAGCACGGGCAGGAGTTTCGGCGGCCATGCGGCATCGACCCCCAGGACTGAGCCACCGTGGGGCTCAAGGATGTGGCACTCACGGGTGACAAAGCCACCGCGGCACAGTGTGTCACCAAGGCTGCTGGTGGTGGTGGTGGCACGGGGTGCTAGTGGTGGCGCTTGCTCGGGTATGGTCGTATCCGGTGAAAATAAAGTCCAAAAGACACGAAACTGGAGTCTGGGGGAAATATCTTGGCGTGGTACCCAACGGGGTGACGTGGGGGGGTGGTTGTGTCTGTGTCCCCACACCCCTGATTCCAACCTGGTCCCTAAACGGGCCCTCAAGCCCCCTCCTCCAGCCTTAGATTAAGTCTTTCTCCTAAAAGAAGCGGTAGTTAAGTGATGTGGCATCTCTAGGGTAATCAGTAGGCTTCAGAGTGAACACAATGACCATCAAGAACCAGAGCGAAGACACTGCACGATCCTTAATCGGACAAGCCTGCCGCAGTGCCTGGTGCATCTTCGGCCTGATTTTGCAGCTGGATTTTTTTCTCGCTCGTTTTGGGTTCAAAAACGTGTATTTATTACCCCGTGTCTGTGTTTATCCACCCTCGGATTAACCCTTCAGTGTGCACAAGCGATGAGCAGAATTTGGGCAGGGAGCAGCGGGAGGATGCGATAGGAACACTTTGGGGCTTTTTTTGTCAAATTCTTCCCAATTTCCAAGCAATTTCCCCCCCAAATTCTGCTCTTCAGGTAAGAAAAAACACCCCAGTACTCAGGGTGTTTTAAAACAGATGAACCAACGCAGCCCGGGCTCCTCAACAGCCTGAGCGCCGCCGTTTATTGTTTTCAGATGTTTGTGGACATGTGGAAACCATCGGGCAGGGGGAGGAGGGGAAAAAGGAAAAGCTGTGGCTACAGCATCAGCTCGAAAAGTAGAGAGGGGACGGGGGAATATTTGGGATGACGAGAGGCTTCTGTGAGTCACAGGAAAAACCCGAGGATTGGGCTGGACAAGGAATGGTTGGATCACAGAATCACAGGATCGTTTGGGTTGGAAAAGCCCCTCAAGCTCGTCGAGTCCAACCGTTCCCCCAGCCCTGGCACTGCCCCATGGCCTGAGAACCTCATCTGTGTATTTCCAACCCCTCCAGGGATGGTGACCCCAGCACTGCCCTGGGGAGCCTGTTCCAATGCCCCACAGCCCCTTGGGGAAGAAATTCTTCCCAAGATCCAACCTCAACCTCCAGTCTTGATGAGCATCGCTATTCTCCATTGGCTTTGGTATCGTCTC
Organism: Caloenas nicobarica; assembly: GCF_036013445.1. Lineage (NCBI taxonomy): Eukaryota > Metazoa > Chordata > Aves > Columbiformes > Columbidae > Caloenas > Caloenas nicobarica. The sequence continues at coordinate 214,344,072 of NC_088245.1, read as the reverse complement.
CCACCCACTGCCCATCTGGAGCAGGGCAGGGTGAAAACGCAAAAGACGAGGCTCGAAAAAAGAGATTTCTAAATAATGAGAAGCGGCGTTCCAACCCAGAGAGCCTCCTCCTGCTTCTCTGCTTTTACGGAGACAGTAAAATGCCGCGGGCTGTAAAAAACCCCAGTGAAAAGCTGCCAGCGGAGGCGGGGATTTTCAAAATCTCCCCATTTTTTACGAGTCGAAAAGAACATTTCTTCTCTCTGCAGCGACTTTCACCATGAAGTGTGCCATCCTTTCCCCTAAATACCATTTATCTCTGCCTGGAGCTTCCCAAAAAAGGAGAAGAAACCGCCACAGGAGCATTAATATTTTTCAGACAGAAGCGCGGTCTCAAAAAATGTCTGCGGCTCCACGCAGCCGAGAGGAATTCCCCTCCGCCCACCCCACGCTAGTGCTCCTGTCCCTGTCGTCACCTTTATTTTTGAATTATTTTTGAAGCCAGCACGACATGCACGAGGCCCCGAACCTCTTCTCATTGGCACAGAGCGACGCCACATTAAACAGGCTGTTGAAATATTTATTATTATTTTTTTTTTTTCCACTCACTTCTCAAACGTTAACAACAAAATAGAATTCCGGGGAGCCCACGGGATTCGGAAACAGTCGTTCGTTTTCCCAGCGGTGCTTCTGCAGGGTACAAACCCGATTTTCTTCTGCATTTTTTAAGATTTCACAAACTGTAAAAGAAAATGATAACAGGAGAGGCAAACGCGAGGAGTTACCGCAATGAATCACTCCGAGCCAGGTCCTCCGAGTGACTCGAACACAGAGGAATGTGATGTTACCGGGATCATTCATGAATAAGACAACAGGCACATGCTGAACTACCCCGTGAAGAGAGACTCTGGACACACACACACGCTGATATTATTTAATTTCTAACAATTTGAACACAGGAATCGTCTGGAAAGGACCGAGAATTGTGCCAATTTTCAGGATACAGCTGGGGAAAAAAAAAAAAGCTATTTTGCATCTCAGCTACTGAAGATCCAGTGAATCCATCGGCAACTGAAACGGGGTGGACGCTACATTGAGGTCACGGTAAACTGATGAGATTAATTAACTTACGGAGGGGGCACCAGTAATTACTCTTTGAATACGTGAGTGTCGATGGCCAAAGTGCCAGGAGGGCGGAGAATCACGGGAACGAGGCTTTTTTGTCCCTAATTCAGGCTTTTTTCCACCCGAATGTGTCGGAGAAGGGACACGGAGCAAAGCCACGACTGCCGTGTCCAGAGCTCACATGTGAATTAATCAGAGGAGACGAGCGGCTTCTCCAGCAGGGTAAACGCCGACGTTAAGCCAGGCTTTGCCAAGCTCTTCACGCCGTCTCCCCACCTGTACCTCTCAAATTCACGACGGCTTTTGTCACAGGACACACGCACGGATGCAAATCACAGCTCTCGAATCAGGCCCAAACCAGGATTTTGCCTCAGCAAAACAGCGTTAAAATACTGCTTTCATCATACAGCAAAGGGTGATGGACGTAAAGCAATTAAAAAAAAAAAATTCAGACATCCACTGGCAAAATATTGAGGAAAATGGCTCCAAAATGTTTCTGCTCTTACACTCAAGAGTGATTCTTAGGTGACAGCGATCTGACGAACGGTCTGTGGGGAATTTAACCCTGAAGGAAAGCTCTCCGCGTAACTACGACAAGGAAATACGGAAGGCAGGCAGTGAAACCATCGAGAAAGCGATGGTGGAAACAAGGTCTTTCCTCCAAATACCGGGGGGAGCAAAACGTGACGGCAGCTGCTCACGCGTCTGCGTCGGCATCAGGGCTGACTCCAAGCTCTTCCAGGCTTTGATCTACAGCGCTTTTTGCATTTTTTTTTCATCCAGAAGGCGCTGATCTCTGCTCAGTTGTGTGTAGCAGCGACAAGAAGGGAAGAATAAACACGTTCCAGGGGCAAAAAATGGCCAAACAGACAAGTACGGCCTGTTGATCATGTTGCAACTGCTGGTCTTGGGCCTTCCCCATAAACGCAAGCACAGATCCAGGCTATTTTTTTGCATTGAGAACTTGAAAAAAGTAATAAGAAAGCTGCAAGACTCGGAAACGGAGCTCACGGTCCCCCCTCGCCTTTTTGTTTTAGTTTCCTGCCCGGTAAAGTTGCATTTAGGCTCTTCCCGCAGCTTAACCCGTAAGGCCGGCACCGGCGAGACGAAACCTGAGCTCCCAACCAAGCCGATTCCTCGTCTGCTTTTGGGGAAATAAATACGTATATTAAAAAACAAACCTAAGGGGCACTTTGAAGACGATTAGACGATTCCACAGAGAAATCCTGAAGCCTTCGGCTACGCTGCGATACCCTCGGTGGACCTGGACGGCCAAGGGCCCCTTCGCGGTTGGGTCCAAGAAAAGCCTGAGAATCGATGGAGATCGGTTTGATGATCGACTTAGTCGGGATTTCAGGAGGTTTTTTCCTCGTGGCAGAAGAGGAACCCACTCCCGAGGGCCTGAAGAGCTTTTCACAGTCTTTAGTAGAAGCTGCTTCCCAGCGAGGAAGTCCTTAAGCGCTTAAAACATTCTGGAGAACTAGTTCTAAAGGGATGAATCTCACACCAACTTCTCACTGCTGCTCAACTGGAGGGATGAAAGGAGATGGATACATCACAGTGGCCTCTGGTGCAGTTTATTTACAACAGGACTCAGTGCCGGAGAACACCAGGGTATTAACAAGCAGGAAACACGCTGGGAGGGAAAAAGGAGAGGGAAGGAAAAGTCGCACGTTGAAAATCAAGGTGTTCTCTGCAGGTATTTGACTCCGCGACACCCTAAATTTAGTTGATTATCCAAACAAGAATCTATCGTGAAGGTTAAAATCAGCATCAGTGCTTTCGACAATAACTTGTAAGCCACGTAATGGCGAGAAGCACAAAAGCTTTTTGGTGAAGAATTCTTAGCTAAAAGCAGGAAGACTTTTCGGCACTGCTTAAAAAACCTGCTTATTTTGGGATCATCTCTCAGAATTAGATCAGCACCTTCTCCGAGGTCTAAGCATTGGTTTAGCTTTTAGCTTTAGTACTGGAACTAAGACTTTGTGAGTTTTTTCTGATCAGTCTTATCAGCCACAACCCACTCTCACCGCTGATTGAGGAGGTCGGGCTTCTACAGTTCATTTTGATAGGAAAAAAACGAGAGATAAGTGCGGAAAGTCGGCAAAGTGAAGCAAACAGCTCTACCTGTCTAATCTCATCGGTATTTCTTGGCTGAAGAAGCGTGGTGCAAGTTGTTTCCAAAACGCAGGGCCTTGGTTACTTCAATTAAATGCTATTTAAACTAAATATTGCAAAGCAAGAGCTCGAGCACCCGCAGGGCCTTACCACTGGAATCCACCGATGGGCTCTGTAAACCTGTGACGGATCAGGAATGTCGCAACAGCTTCAGCAACCTGAAGGAAAAAAGAAAATATCAGGCAGAATTTAAAGGGACACGAAGATAATGAGAAATCCAGTCGTTTTCAAAGCCTGCAGCATTTCCAACAACAGGTCGTGTCCTCAGGACCCTCTTGTCAAGTTTGCTCCTTTAAAACTAAGAGTTCTGTATAACAGGCTTATATTAAATATAAATTAAGCATATTTAATGTATTAAATATTTAATATTAAACCAAACTAGTTAAATATATTAATAGATAAAAGAAGGAACTACATACTTCCACCGTTACTCTGACACTGACCACACAATCAAGAACAGAGAGAGAACTTTTTCACTGGCTTTTTCAGGAATTCTTAAAACAATGCATACGTTTAGAGGGTAAAAAAGGTCTGGTGAAATCACCAAGCAAGTTATTCCTGTAAAGAATAAATCAAGATATTCACCTGACAGTAATAACACTGCTTAGAATTTATATTAAAAAGAACAGTGTAAGAAGTCAGTATAGATAAAAATCCCTATTTGAGATGGGTAAAGCGAAGCACAGAAAGGCCGAGCTTTACATTCACAGCGGTCAGCGTAGAACAAGTTTTAAAACCAGAGGCGTTTCCGACCACAGGCTCCACCGGCTGCACCACATTCCTGCTTCTGTCTGGACAGCGATTTCGGCAGCACGCAGCTCCGTCGGTCTGTGAGCTGTTTCACTAACATTTGGGTTGTGTTCGGAAAATACGAGCCATCCAGCTCAGCAAAACATGGACCAACCCCAAAACCTGCAGCTTAGGCCAAGGGAGAGCGGAGAACTTCACGAGGAAGGGGATAAATCCGCGTCCCACGCGGTACGAGTTAGTCCTGTCACCGCTAGTCTGGGACTTAAATCGGTGACCAAGCCAAGCTCTGTGTCACACAACACCTTAGGCCAGGCTTTCCAGTCAGCTTACAAATCCAAGCTGTTTTGTGAATAATCAGGTAAGACATCATGCAAAAATTGCCCCTGAAGTATAAGTATTGTAAGAGAAGCTGAGAGGGATCTGATCAATGGGCTCAATATCTCAGGGTGGGTGTCAGAGGATGGAGCAGACTCTGTTCAGTGGTGCCCAGCGCCAGGGTGAGGGGCAACGGGCACAGACTGGAACACAGGAGGGTCCATCTGAACATGAGGAGAAACTTCTTTGCTGGGAGGTGCCAGAGCCTGGACCAGGCTGCCCAGAGCGGCTGTGGAGTCTCCTACTCTGGAGACATTCAAACCCGCCTGGGATCCTGCGTGATCTGCTCTGGTGATCCTGCATTAGCAGGTGGGTTGGACTGGGGGATCTACAGATGTCCCTTCAACCCCAGCCATCCTGTGATTCAACATTTAAGCTGTGAACGCAGTGATTTATTTCTTTAGCTTCAACCCCACGGTGGGGCTCACCTTGTCTGGAGCATCTTCATGGACCGCGTGGCCGCACTGCGGGAGGACCTGCATCTGAAACTTCCCTGCGGATCGACAGAGGCATCACTGGAGCGGCTTTTCAAGCCGTTTGGATTTCTAACAGCAGCGGTTTAGGCAAGAGGTTCTTGTGTACGCAGGAAACATCGGACACAACACCCGTAAATGCACTGGGAATTTAGGAACTCTTTGAAAAAGGGTCTCACGTTCTTTACAAACAAACCTCACTAAATGTATTGGGCAAAGAGGGACCGGGAAGGAACAAGAGTCTAAAGCAACTGTTTCCAACACAAGCAAGAACCAGCTGCTTAATTCATCTTCCCCAGGTGTAATTAGAGCAGGGTCCCAGGAATTAAAAATTAAACTAAACATCTTAGAGCTTCTCGACGCAGGTGAGATTACCTTTCAGAGTTGGAACCGTTATCAGATCTACCTTAAGATAATATTTATCCTGCCACCCAATGCTGCTTTCCAGTGCTGGTTGCTCTGGAAATTAATGAAGCTGCAATGGGTAAAATTAAAAAAAAAGAAGAAAACAACAACAAACCCAAACCATTACTGCAGATGCTGAATCTTGGTCTGATGTCTGCCAGAAATACCGGGAAACCAGACAGTTTTGGATGCTCCCAAGTGTTATATAGCTTGGAACATCAGGGATTCAATTAGAAAGGGAAAAAAACGATTGGAAAGAAACCCCCTCAGACAATCCTTCTAACCCAAGAAAAGTGTGGCAGCCCCATCACTGGAAATATTGAGCACTAGGACTGAACAAAAACCACAGCAACAGCTCTTCACAATTTCTAATTCAACCTTCTTCTCAACTTCTCCACCTTTGCCACAACCACAGACAGTCAGAGAACACTTTGGGAGGGACAAGTTCTTCAAAGTACATTTGTTTCAATATAAACGGCACCTGGTAAGAGGCCATTCCAGCTAACTCTGGTTTTGTGTATCCATAGCAACGGGTGATCGTCCAAAAAGAGCATCACGGTTAGGATAGAGTAACAATATTCAATATTTACCTTGCATCTGTCCAATTGTTAGATCTTTATCCAGTCTGTCGACACCTACAATCATCGGAGAAAAGCCAGAGAGAACGTGACTGTCTAAGCAGGGCTTTACTCGACGTTTTGAAGGAGACGTTTGGCTTGAAAAACTCAAAAGAAACATTATTTTTGATGCCCGCCAGGACTTTTCACTGCTGAACCTCAAGAGAGAAAAGTGACAGGAAATAATCCCAAGCAAAAATGCAAGAACACATCCTTCCCCGCTACTTAAAATGGTATTTATCTTGGTTACACACTTAATTTCCTATCAGGGCACAAAAAGGGCCAACGGCTGGCTCTAGAGCATCGATAATTCTGTTGGAAAATACAGTTGCGAAGGCTGAAGGGCAGCCTGGATCTGTCTTGTTCGCTCTTCTCCCACATCACCCAAGTAAAACACCCACCCAAGAGCAGCAACACACAGTATGCCACAGTATATCAAATTAACGGCTTTATGATATTTCCAGATGCGTAGAAACGTCAAGGTGCAAGACACAGATCTGCTGGTCTCGGAGACCTCAGCCAAACGCTGGCCCTGTTCTCTAAAATATTAAAATTAAATATTAAAACTGAGACATCTCTGAAGCGACAGCCACTGAATCTACAGAGGGCCGGAAGAGACACGTACCAGCTAAAAGCAAAAGCTTTGGAGTCGGGCAGCTTAGGAAGAGGTTCGATAAACCCCTGAACCAGCCATCCCAGTACTTTTCTGTTTTTGCCAGTTCAATTCGCCACGTGTATAAATGCTCCTTCTTCGTCTGCAGGGAGGAGAGAGAGCTCTGCATTAGTGATCAGTACAAAAGCTGAAATAAAGTTAACTCAGGGTGGCAATATTTTAAAAATACTGTCTCCCTCTGGTGGAATATGCATTTCTAGGGGATGACCCTCCTTGCTCCTGAATTTCTCTCCAAATCACAGTTAAAATACACAAGTAGGGATGAAAAAAGTCAGCAGGAGCTACACCTATAGATGAAGATGAGGCTGCAGTTCTCAGCGCACTCAATTTGCTATTTTTTCCTGGTCCAAATAGCTCACAGATTGTCCGAATGTTCAGATTTGGCTCGCAGGTGACACAGAAGTACAAGGGGCTAAGGCAGCTACACCGATTTTGCTCGAGGAATTGAAGTTCCTGGCTTGGAATTGCCTGTCCGACATCCCAAATGTGTCTGCGCCTTGCAAAAGGAACAAAAATACCACAAAGAGCCAGAAAAGAGCGTTTGGCATTCAGGCCAGACGTCCCGTTTCAGGCCATGTGCACTAAATCCATGAGCTTCTCAGGAGAGAAAACCAAACACACGTTTTCAAGTAACAGCCCAAGATAGAATCAGTGAAATAAGACAAAGAAGAAAAACAACAGTCATGATATTCGATGATTTTAAGGGTCTCTTCCGACCAAAATGATTCTATGATATAAAGTTTTCGGTCCCTGGAGTTGCTCCCTTTTATATTTTGAATGATTTGGAAAACTACTGGTGGCTATTTTTGCAGGTTTTTTATTTTCCAAGTGGAAAAAACAGTGAGAAATTCCCTACCTCTGTGTCATCTTCTTTCTTCCTTTTGTTGACAGAGCCTCCCCCTTCCTCATCCTCTTCATCCTCCTCCTCCTCTTCTTCAATAATACCCTCCACTATGGCTTTAGGACATTCGGGACTGGCAGCCCCTTCGCACCTGTAAAAATAAAACCAGAAACTGATTCCCTGCCGAAACAAAACAAAAAACGACACCACCAAAAAACAAAACACAAAACCAAACCAAAAAAACCCCAATTTTAAAAAAATCCACTTTTTTTTTTAATCCGTGCAGAAAGGCAGACAAAACAAGCAGTAATTAACTGTTTAAAATACAACTCTCCGTGGATTTTGCCCTGGCGAAATTTTGGTCAGGTTTTCTCTAAGGGCTTTGCCGATATCAAGCGTGATCAAATGATAAGAATTTTTGTATTTGCTAGAAGAAATTTTCACTTTCAAGTGTATTTATGCTGTGTAGCAAAAGTACCGTAAAACAGATGATTTTAAGAGCTTAAAAAAACAAAACAAAAAAAACCCCACTTACTGTTTGACTTGACCGACCATAGAAACTCTGGCAGATTCAAGATTTCTGATTTGTCCACTTTTTACACTAGAAAAGAAACAAATTGGCAGGACAGGAATAGTCACTGAACAGAATCAGTCCCAGAAACAGAACAAAAGCCCTTTAGAGCTCACGATTTCCCCAAATCACCCCCAAACCTCTTGTTCTCAGAGTGGCTCATGCTACGTGTCGACTTATTTATTTTTTTGAACCCCCCGTTACTGTAATTGTGAATTTAAAAGATGGGGGAGAATTGTTGATGGGGAAATGGTGTAATAGGGTTATACCCACCTCATGGCAGGGAGAGGTCAAAAATTAGGTTGGGTAATCGGTAACAGACCTGGGCTTTCTATTAATCTAAATAAAATAATATATAAACTTGGTTTCCTTTGGGAGTCAAGCTACGAAGACAAGTGATTCTGGAGACTAAACTATTCGTTACCTCCACTCGATGGCATTCTCAAGCGACGTGAACGTTTTGGGACGACTCCTTAAGAAGTTCTGCATGCTGTTCAACGCGTCCATGGCTGTACCTAAAAAAGAAGTTTTTAGACTTTATGGCATCTGATGAAATTATTGCCACGTCCCTCTATACAGAACTGGCTACCAGGGAACACCCTCAGAGAGAGCTGGAGCTCACTGGGGATTTAATGCAGTTAAGGAAGGTAAAACTTAGTATTTCTAAGCCTACTACGTGCTCCCACGTTGGAAAATTAGTATTTCAACAGGTAGGACTTTCGGATAGTAAGAGAAGGCAGTAGCCGCTCATCAGCACCGTATGTTATTGAAAAAGTCACCCTCCTTCCCACTAACAAGAAAGTATTGCGAATAAATTATCGGGAAAATAGTAAACAGATCATTTGGGGAAAGAAAAAGGAGAGGTCGCACTAGAAAGAGTTTTGTGTAGGTAGCAGCTGTCAGGAGGATGGGGTTGGCATTGCTTAAAAACTGGGGAAAACTTTTTGGATTCAGGGATATGGGGATAAAAGAAAAAGATCAATGTGGAAGACAGAACCTCATCCGAGAGGACAGAACCCATCTGAGGGGACAGAACCACCATTCGAGGGGACAGAAACCCCATCCCAGGGGTACAGAACCCTACCCAAGGGGACAGAACCCATCCAAGGGGACAGACACCCTGTCCAAGGGCACAGAACCATATCCAGGGGTACAGAACCCTACCCAAGGGGACCAACGTCCCATTCCAGTGGACAGAACCCTACCCAAGGGGACAGACACCCTGTCCAAGGGGATGGAACCACCATTCGAGGGCACAGAACCCTGTCCACGGGGACAGACACCCCATCCAAGGGGACAGACAACCCATCCCAGGGGTACAGAACCCTACCCAAGGGGACAGACACCCTGTCCAAGGGCACAGAACCACATCCAGGGGTACAGAACCCTACCCAAGGGGACCAACGTCCCATCTCAGGGGACAGAACCCTACTCAAGGGGACAGACACCCTGTCCAAGGGAATGGAACCACCATTCGAGGGCACAGAACCCTGTCCATGGGGACAGACACCCCATCCCAAGGGTACAGAACCCTACTCAAGGGGACAGAAGCCATCCAAGGGGACAGACACCTTGTCCAAGGGGACAGAACCCATCCAAGGGGACCAACATCCCATCCAAGGGGACAGAACTCCATCCCAGGGGACAGAACCCTACTCAAGGGGACAGACATCCTGTCCGAGGGGATGGAACCACCATTCGAGGGCACAGAACCCTGTCCATGGGGACAGACACCTTGTCCAAGGAGACAGAACCACATCCAAGGGCACAGAACCCTACCCAAGGGGACAAACACCCCATCTCAGGGGACAGAACCCTACCCAGGGGGACAGACACCCTGTCCAAGGGCACAGAACCCTACCCGAGGGCACAGACACCTATCCAAGGGGACAGAACCACCATTCGAGGGCACAGAACCCTGTCCATGGGGACAGACACCCTGTTTGAGGAGACAGAACCACATCCAAAGGGACAGACACCCTGTCCAAGGGCACAGAACCCCATCCAAGGGCACAGAACCCCCGTCCAAAGCGACACACACTCACCTTCCACAACGTCGATCATGCACAAACCCAGCAAACTCGGCACCAAATTGGCGACGGCCGTGTGGACGGCGATGGCGCCCCCCATGCTGTGCCCGATCAGCATGATGGGGGGCGGGAGGTCCCCGTACAGAGCTTCCACCACGTTGCCGACATCTCTGCCAAAACAAAATTAAAAAAGCACGGTCGGTGTCTCTACCCGGATCCATTTCTGAAGCGGGTTTGTACGACGGGAGGAGAAAACAGATTCAGGAGAGATGTCCGGCTCCAAACCCCCTCTGTACGCTCATTTAACCCAAAGGTAATAGAGATAAGTTTATTTTCTTACCGCTGTTTCATCTAGGCGCTAACTGAGGAAATCATTCAAGCCAATACTTCCCTGAACAAGTGCGTCATTTCCCTTTTTATTAACAGAAAGCACTCATTGAACAGAAATCCCTGAAGAGAATCTTTTACGTTGACATCAGCCAGTAGGAATTTTAAATAAAAGGTGAGAAATCCATCAAATCCTCTTGTGTGGAAGCGTAGACTAAGAAATTCACTCTGCTGAAAGGAGAAACCTTTTGCAATTAAAGAGGGAAAATAACTGAGCCCCCTTGATCAAGTCAAGGATAAAAAACACTGAGCACAAGCAAAAAGACTCAAATTCTACAGATACTACAAGGCAAGGGGTAATTTCCCCGTCTTTTCTGTAAGGCACCTACTCTAAATTGAAGCTGTCGCTGCAAGAGGTGAAATCTGGCTTGTGTGATTCACAAAAACCAAAATAATCGCAGAAATAATGATTAAAATCTGCTGAAGAGCACTGTAGTTTAAGACACCCAGATTGGCTTTCCTGACTAAAACCATTCAGAGGAACCGGAGACCTGATAAAAAAATTTAAAAATAAAAGGCTGACCAGCTTGTTTGCTCTGTCAGAGCTTGAGGGTTTGATCAAAATAAAAATGAAAACCTGTTATTAATTAAGGCTCCCATTTAAAGGTTATTCAGGAGTAACTTTCAAGCTCATTGCTAAAAGGAGAGAAAGGTTTAAAAAACAAAAGGCAACTTGTTTCCCCCCACCACGGTAGCGCTGCTCTAGATCTAAAAAAATTCTAATTATTTCGTAGGGACAATTATTTCCTTGGGACAATAACACATCGGGACCCGATGAGCCACACACAGCAGCGATAAGGGACACAATGGAAGTCAGAATATATTTCACACATGGCCTCCCCGCAACAAACCCAGCAGACTCGCTCACCCTAAGGTTATGAAATCCTCCGCGATTTAATTGTAGTCACAGCAAAGGGTCTTTTTGTCCTAAATGTGGATAAGCGTAATGTGCTCAGCGGTGGGTATTTTGCTTTTCCTACAGCTTTGTCAAGAGGGGGATTTGCAGGTTGTGGCGGTTTGAAAAAGCAGCTCCCTCCACGCTTGGGAAAAAAAAAAAAAATCGCAGGTTGGGACTCGGGTTTGGAATCCGACTCAGCTGGAAGAGTTATAATTTCAAATAGAAATTTCCAACTGTCCCAAAACGGAAGGAAAAGAAGGGATAACTACCAGAATCACGTGAAATTAAATCCTCCAGCTCCCCCGAACGAAGGTTTTATGTCCTCAAGTAGTTTATTGTTCAATCAAGGGAAGAAAATAAAGGTTTGTGAAAAGCAAAATACTGGAGAGCGTAAGTGTCCTTACTTTGACATAGTCTCTGCAGACAGATCTTCAGGATTCCTAACTTTTGTTTCCCCTGAAAGAACAAAAAAAGTTGAGTCAACATAAGCTGAAAACCTTCAGACTTGGAGCAGCAACTGTATAAAGCTTTTTGGCCCACTAATTAAGAGCGAAGCCTCCTGCAGTTAACACGAATAATTAAGAAACCCAGAATTGATAGGAGCGGTTGGTACTTTATTGCATTTTAGCCGACGAGTAGGAAACGCTCCCCGTAACTGCTCCGTATTTGCAATGTATCTTAAAACTAAAGAACAGAACTTATTTCTAATGGCAAAGACCAACCTGTAGGTTATGAAAATATGAAATTATGAAAATTGGTGCCAGAATGTAGGAAGGAACAAGCCCATGAGTCCACCAGCCCCTCGCACGAAGGCGGACAAGGTGGTTGCAGAGCCGCAGAAGCTCCTTTTCCACCCCTGCTTTTGAATAAAATAAATAGGAATGCCTTAAGGACACTTTCTTAGTCATCTTGGGAAGGATTCCTTACATCTCCTTTAAAAAACAAGAGCGTGTAATGTGCTTATGTGATTTTCAATGTATTTATCTCACTTACCGTGGCCTCGGAGATCTAAAGCCACGATCCTGCACTGGATCCTGTTAATGATTGCAGACTGCAAGAAAGGACAAAGAGAATGTAATAAAACCGTTTGCAAAGTGCCACAGCTCGTCTCCAAAAGGATAAATAGCATCAAGCGCTCCCTGAAACAACAGCAAAGGCTCGGATGGCGCAACAAAAACCTTCTGCTGTCAACAAAGCGGTTGAACCTGGATTGCACGAGGTGTCAGAGAAGTCGAGGAAGAATATTCCATATAAATTACCCTTAATCAGCCAAAGATCCATATTTTTACAGTTACAAAATCATCCCTGGCCGCACACCAGACATGGAAACGAAGCAGCCGCTTTGCAGCACCCATTCAATCTGCTCTCAAAAAGCAGAATTTTACAGGAAGGCTGAAACGTATAAAAATTGATTCATCCAAAGGGGCCAGGGGGAACAAGTGAATCTTTGATTATGGCTCTATTTGTCCCTGACAGCTCAATTTACCTAAGACATTTCAGGCATCGCAGTGATTAAGCGGCGTTCTTTGTTGAAAGGAAGACTTTTGTGTTAAGGAACCATTGATTATTTAAATAACAGCCCAGCAGGAGTGGGGGAATTTGTTGAGGGATTCTTAACCGAACCACCGACATAATGGGCAGAGATTAAAAGCCACCCAGCCCTTTTATTTTGATTATTCAGCTATTCAATTACTGGAGTAGTTGCTCTCCCCAGACCCACCGAGTCCACAATTTAATATTTTAGAGCCCCTACAGACACCCTGAAACCTCAATCTAAAAGGTTAAGCGTCAGAGGAGCAGTCTGCTGCTAAAAATCAAATTATTGTCAGTAGGGAATGAGGAAAGAGGATCCTCAACGTGATGTGAGAGAATGGGAAGTTCTGCAGTGCCCTGAATTTCACCCAAATAGGAGTATTTTGGCCAAGAAAAGTACAAATACATCATCTAGGAAGCGACCAGGTCAATAAGCAAAATAAGAAAGGAGCACATTGCTCTGGAAGGATGTGATTTTATTTCGAGATGGTTACTCTCAATGCTTCCCAATTTGGGGTTCTTCTTGGGTTTTTTGGGGGGGAGGAAAGATATTTTAAAATTAATATTGTTTCGTTAGTTAGTTTTGGTTTGGTTTTTTTGTTGTTTGTGGGATTTTTTGGTTTTGTTTTTAAAGTTCTGGTTCATCCCAAACATTTAACGCTTTCGCTCGGGACCAACTTTCATTTCAAAAATGCAACGAGGAAAGAATTTGATAGCAGCCACACAAAAGCATAAGCTAAATATCGTGGCAGTTTCTTTCTCCAACATAAAAAGCCCATCACTGTAAGGTACAGTGTTATAACTGCAATCACTCTGCTAAATTCTGGAGATTTTTAAATGTAAAAATGGGTTTGGTGTTGCTATTTGAAATAAGGAGCTCTAGAGAGGACAGAAGCGACTTGTAAAAGCCCTTACCTCAAAAAAACCCCGCGATTTCATACCTCTGCCTCCAATTAAAAGCAGTGACCTTCACTACATCTGCTTAAGACACTTGAATATCATTGAAAAAATCCCCAAACTAGCAGAGGAAAATATATCCGTCCACCTTAGCAACTAGTGAGTTACAAATAACTAACTACAGAATTTAGTAATACAGAGATTTAAGACTTAAAGTTTCAGATCTGCACCAGTTTCTGGGTCAGGTAAAATTCCAAACGAACTCTTAGCTGTAAAACTATTAACACTAATCAACACTAAAATTGCAGCCCAGTTGGTCAAGTATTTGCTGGTGTGTCTCTTCATATTGTAAGATGGTTTATAATTACACCATCAGGATTACTCAACGGTAATCGCGTTGGGAATTCGAGAGCAGTTGGTAGTGACTCTTGGAAAATATTCATTTTTCTCAGCAGTTTGAATGCTTAAAGGCTGAGTTATTTACAGCCCACCTAAATATCTAAAACGTAATAAATATGACATGGCACAGGGGAGATGTAGAGACTTTGTCCAGTCGAAATGCCATGAAAATCATCCTACATCATCTTACATCATCCTTATGTTAAGGGCTTGAAGAGTTCCTGGATTAAAAGGGTCCAAAATAATATTTAAAAAAAAAGAAAAACATTAATAATAGAACTCACACACTGGACATTATTTTACTTTACTTGAAATCCTTTAGAAGCTGTTGAATTTTCACTGGTAATCATGAAAAAGCAGCCTTCTGGAAAAAAAATGGACACGTCACAAAGATAAATGTCTTGGCACTCGGTTAAAACGCACAAGTTATTTGGCAGGCGTAGTTTTGGTTATTGCTGGTAATTAAAACCTAGAGGAGAAACCTTTGCGGGTGCTTTGCCTATTTAATAAATACACTGAGAGGGAAATATTTAGAATTGACTCAGGTGCGCACCAGATTATGAGACAGTTTTCGAAATGGATTTTCCTGTGCTTAACACAGCTGAATGGTTAGTTGCCTTTCTCTGGTGTGTGTGTATATATATATATATATATATATATGTAGCAGTGAAGCAGCAGGTTACTTACAGTAAATACAGCCCAGGAAAGCGCAGAATGGCCTCCCCCGTGTAACAGCAGCAAGACGGGCCCCTCCACTCCGCTTTTGTAAATTCGAAAAGTGTACGAACAGTTAAGGACATTTCATAGAGTTCTTTGAAGTCACTTACCTCAATGTGTTTTGGAGTCTACAACATCCAACAGTGTTTTATTTGTACCTTTGTTTAACTCAAAGCCTCATTTCTCCCTCTGATCAACGGGCATGGGCAAGAATAACCTGGATAAAACTTATGCCGTTTATTTTATTCTAGAGGGGTTTTTTTTCCTGTTGTCCAGGTCTCCTTGTACTTTTGGAGTATTTTCCTATTATTTCCAAGGAAAAAATATCAGATCAGCCAGCAAATAAGATTTTTAAGGCAAGGTAATTATTCACTGGAGCTTATACAGCGAAGACATTTAATTACGATAGCTAAAGTCCCCTTACAATATATATGCAGAGATTGAAAAATCAATTAAACTATCACTAAAAACTAAAAACTTCCGCATCTGTCCACAACCTTTCATACAGGAGCTCAAGCTTCTGCTAAAGGTCGTATGTAACAAAATAAATCCCAAGTAACTAAGACTGGCTTAAATTTAGGATGCTTGTGTGGACCACCTATCCAAATAAGTCCATTATATTTTTAATTCTATTATTTATGAAGCCTCGGGGGTGCGCACAGCCCTTACAAAGCCTGACAAGGTGCACACCATGAAGAATTCACGGGATCAATTGGACAAACGCAGGAAATAAACACAAAATAATGACCAGAATTTGCTCATTCCAAAGCATCACATGCTACTGACGTTAGAGAAGTAATTACTAAATTGGTAATTTGGAGAGAAATAGCTTGGAAAGTTGGGGTTTCCTACCGGCCAAGCTAAAACATGCATGTTTAAAAACGCTGCAACTATTTAAATGACAAGGTTGTGTTATTTAAACACAGATTAAAATGTTTTCCTTTTGTAATTAGGTCAAACGACCTGGAACAAACAAACATTTGCAAAGGGAGCAGAGATTTTGGAGAGATCAACTACCTGTTGTTAATAAAAAATTTTAAAAAAAAAAAAAATCAATAAACAGCTTAGATCCCGATACGGTTTAAACTATGGGAATGGACGAGTGTTTCTGTGCAAAATACGTTATTGAACTGTTGGAAAGACTTTTAAAATATTAATTATTGCTAAAGCAACGGCAGGAACAGACCCTGTCCATCTTAACTGTCAGCTTAGAAGGGAGAGTTCTAGTTATTGATGCTGATCCCTGCAAAAGAAAAAATTGGAAGATCAGAAGTAGTACATGAAAAAGATGGAGAGAACCCCAATAAATTCAATGACACATGATGCTGCGCTAGGACTGAGAATAATAAAAGTTCAAGCTGGAAAAAAAAAAAGGATATATCCTTGCCGGTTTCATTTTCTACCACGACGTCCTCCATCGATTCAAAGTATTGGCTCCATAGCACCGGCGAAAAATCACGTTTTCTTCCAGGGCTGCAAGACAAAAAAAAAAATTCAGTAAGAAACAGGTAATTTTTTAAAATCTTTCATTTAAATTGGCATACAGGTGTCGTTACGTCCATCGAAGAGAACACGCCGGTGTCACACAACAGTTTAGGACTGGAAGCAAATGATGCATCGGTGAAACTCCCACACAATTACAATATCAGCAACTTTATGGTAGCGAAATCCCCATTTTTCCTCCCTAATTATTGCTCGTATTGAGGAGATCGCAAAGATGCACAGGGCGACACCAAGAGGAGAATATTTCCCTCGCAAAGCAATAGCAAGGAAGACTGAATAATGTTTTTTTAAGACTACAAAAACCTAAGCCAAGGGAAAAGAAAAAGAACGGGGCACATTGTGAAACTGTCTCAGCACAATGTCCCAATTTTCGGTGAGCCACGGATCAGGCGCTCCAAAAATCAGAGTCGAAAGCCATTAAACACCTTTATATTCGATGGTTTTGCTCTAGCCTTAAATGACTGGCACGCATTCCACAGGGAACCATCCGAAATTTAGGATTCAGCCCATGAATCACAATTAAAAAAAAAGAATACGTTCCCCTTTATAAGTCACCTTGACACTACGGGATTGAAAAGCAAGAGTGTCAGTTTTTTACTGAAGGTTACTATTAATTTACCACGTACTGCTTGTCAGGACATTACGGCTTTCCTAGAAATCCCCTTGAATTTTTTGGAAGAAATATCATTCCAACAGAAAGCCAATGGTTCTGTATCTATCCTGCCCCAAGTATAAGGACCACGAGAACACCATCGCCAATAAAAGACCAATAAAGACTCCTCGAGCTGCTTTCCTTGGTGTCCCGAGGGCTCCGCAGGGAACTGCGATCCTGGAAACAGCCTAAAATAAGATTTTGTTGGGAAGGATGCTATCGAGTCCAGCAGTGCAAGTAAAAAGGAAGTGAGTCCAAAAGGATAAAGTTATATTATTATTATTATTATTATTATTATTATTATCATTACTACTATTATTACTATTATTTTAGAAAGGGGTAGGATCTTTAAAACCCGGATTTTAGATTAAGGAGCGAGCTTTAGAACCCGGATTTTAGATTAAGGAGCGAGCTTTAGAACCCGGATTTTAGATTAAGGAGAGATCTTTAGAACCCGGATTTTGTATTAAGGAGAGATCTTTAGAACCCGGATTTTAAATTAAGGAGAGATCTTTAGAACCTGGATTTTGTATTAAGGAGAGATCTTTAGAACCTGGATTTTGTATTAAGGAGAGATCTTTAGAACCTGGATTTTGTATTAAGGAGAGATCTTTAGAACCTGGATTTTGTATGAAGGAGAGATCTTTAAAAGCTGGATTTTGTATGAAGGAGAGGATGGGCCTTCAGGCTCTGGTTTGCTCCAGGCCTTGCACTTATTCCCAGGTTGCTGGAATTCCTTTAGAAGTCACAATCCACCCCTACAGAAAAACCGCTTTACCATCATAGAAAAACGAAATAAAATTTAAAAAAAGACCAAAACTGTTGTGTTAAAAGAGGACTCAGTGTGACGAAGGATTTGGACATCAGTGTGTCTAGTAACTACTTCTACCTGGAGAGGTTTCCTGCTTTTTTATAACCTTGTATCTTCCTGACAGTGCAATAATACCTGAAAAGAGGCAGGAAAAAAAAATAAGCCTGTTTTTTCCAGTAACGCATTTCCGAACCGTGAATCACAGTCGTTATTTCCCATGAAGAGTGAGATGCCTCTTTATAATCGGGCTCATTTCTGCTGTGCTTTGTTGACAGGTGCAACAAATTACACCTTAAATCACCTGCTCCTGTGGTACTGAGGTTGTATCCAGCACCTTAGGGAATGCAATGATTATGAGTATGATCATTATTATTGGGTGGATGCAGAAAACCTGTGCTGCAGACATTGTATAATCCAGGGCTCTCAAAGGTGCCCAGTTGACAAATTGATTTATTTTTTCCTTCCATCAAAAGGTGCAGCTGTGCCCTTGTACAACCAACAAAAGGCTCCGCAATCAGAATTTTCCTGATGACTCAGTCAATGCAAAAATCTGTTTCTCAGGCTGATATTCACTCAGTAAGGCGCAAAGAGTAGTGCTTAATTTTGGCAGGGACATAATTAGGCTAGATTGGAGCCTGGTTTACAGGATGAGTAACAGGGCACCATTTTAACACATTTTTTGCATTTCAGCTCTTCTGGGGGAGGCGGTCGGCACAAAATATTAAAATCAAGCACAGGCACAGGGATGTAAGACCTTCGCAGAAGAAAAATCTCCTCTGTTGAAAGAAGTTTCTCCTGAATTTTTGGCTTCCTAAAGAAAAAGAAAGGAAGAGACAAAGCAGCTTTTTGCTTTTGTAGAGACAAAACTCCAGTTTCCCTTGATGTTTCTAGAATACGAAACATAAAACAACCACCCCCTGAATTGTCCAAATTGCCTTCTGGGGGTTTCCAGACTTCAGTGTCGCTCTTGTCATATTTCAATTAAATAAAATCAGACATCGCACACCTACGTGAATCCAGAAAATATTAATCCCTTACTGCCTCTGCTTAATCTCATTCTCTGATTAAAGAAAAATTAGCAAATTCAAACCTCAGCCTTTCAAAGAACGCTGTACATCGGGAAGAACAGAGCCGTATATTTTAAAGATAAGTTGTTGTAATATTGGGAAGAACCAAGAACATCTGTATAGGTGTCCAAGTATCCAAGGAAGGGAGACAATATTTGCCGTGACGCTGATATAACATCCCACTAGGACTAAAAACAAACACGAAAATTGCTGGTGCAGGCCAAGATGCCAAAAATGCTGAATAAAACACAGGTCATTTTGAGCCAGAGCTGCTTCCACAACACCTGCGACAACAGTGTTGCGATTTAATTAGGCTTTAAGCAAAAAACAGTATTTGTTTGCTTTTAAGCCCCTGCTATGGTAACGGTTGCCTGTTCTTTATAATATTAGTGACTGTGTACACCCTGTATCTTATTTCCTTTCCTTGGGCCGTGTATTTTTCAAGCCAGAAGTCCTCCTCTATTGATTGTCTCCTTGCTGGAAGCCACCCCAGCTCCATCACGTTCGCTCTCCAAATAATTTATGTTTTTTTTCTGGAGATAGAGAGAACTGCACACAACTTGGGTGATCCCCCTTCTCCATTTTTTTAATAGGTAGGATGCGCGGTTGGCGACAACAAACGTCGTCACAGAATCACAGAATCACAGAATGTCAGGGATTGGAAGGGACCTCGAAAGCTCATCTAGTCCAATCCCCCTGCCAGAGCAGGAACACCCAGATGAGTTTACACAGGAAGGCGTCCAGGCGGGTTTTGAATGTCTCCAGAGAAGGAGAATCCACAACCTCCCTGGGCAGCCTGTTCCAGTGTTCCGTCACCCTCACTGAGAAGAAGTTTCTTCTCAAATTTAAGTGGAACCTCTTGTGTTCCAGCTTGAACCCATTACCCCTTGTCTTACTGTTGGTTGTCACCGAGAAGAGCCTAGCTCCATCCTCGTGACACCCACCCTTTATATATTTATAAACATTGATGAGGTCACCCCTCAGTCTCCTCTTCTCCAAGCTAAAGAGCCCCAGCTCCCTCAGCCTTTCCTCATAAGGGAGATGCTCCACTCCCTTAATCATCTTTGTGGCCCTGCGCTGGACTCTCTCCAGCAGTTCCCTGTCCTTCTGGAACTGAGGGGCCCAGAACTGGACACAATATTCCAGATGAGGTCTCACCAGGGCAGAGTAGAGGGGAAGGAGAACCTCTCTGGACCTACTGACCACCCCCCTTCTAATACACCCCAGGATGCCATTGGCCTTCTTGGCCACAAGGGCCCAGTGCTGGCTCATGGTCATCCTGCTGTCCACCAGGACCCCCAGGTCCCTTTCCCCTACACTGCTCTCCAACAGGTCATTCCCCAACCTGTACTGGAACCTGGGGTTGTTCCTGCCCAGATGCAAGACTCTACATTTCCCCTTGTTATATTTCATTAAGTTTTTTCCCGCCCAACTCTCTAGCCTGTCCAGATCTCGCTGGATGGCAGCACAGCCTTCCAGTGTCAGCCACTCCTCCCAGCTTGGTGTCATCAGCAAACTTGCTGATAGTACACTCAATTCCCTCATCCAAGTCATTGATGAATATATTGAACAGTATTGGTCCCAGAAGTATTGGTCGTCGCCCTTTTAAAACGCAGCCTTTCAACGCGGTCAGACCAGTTTTAGGTTTATTGTCCTCGGTAAATCCAGGTGATCAGCAAATATCAGCATCCGCCCGGCCGCACCTCTTCCAACATCATTCAGAAATTCGGCAAACAGCAGAAACTTCCTGGAAATCGTCCCTATATTATGAGAGCAGAAAGTTTGTAAGTGGACTCCGCGACAGCGGGGAAATCCCGGTGCAAGTTGCTGATTAGTTGTATCATGACAGATGAAGAGTTTTGACAAATTAATCTGGTTTTGTGAAACAGCCACTGTTACAGAAGGGGGACATCATAGCCTGTTGACTAGCGCCAGGATGCTAAAACAATATCGTGTAGGAGAGGTATGGAATCGCATGAATTGAGTTGCGTAAGTTTGGGGTATTTAAAAGCAAAATTAATCCTAACGAAAAGCAAGAAACGAACTTCTCGCAGTCACACGCCAAAGCTACAAGCCCAAGTAGCTTGAGCTGTCACCAATGACATCTGGCTCAGGATCTGTCCCAAATGGCAAAACCCATAATTTCTACCAGTAAGCGCAGATTTTTAAGCATTCAGGACTTCCAGAGGGAATATTAAGCACAGCGCTAAGCAAAATCAGGTATCGAGGGGCAAGCCACGCAAAAAATGTTAACTAATCCTGCACGGGCAAGAGCAGGTGGAGTGGGACTGGATATTGCTCCTTTTCTGACGGATGAAGAACAAATCCCAAAACTAACAAAGTCAACTCACGTACCCAGGCACGAGGCAAAAAAAAATAGATTAAGAGGATGGAGAACGTGGTTTGGCGAAGCACAGTCTCTGGAAAGCCAGTGGTTCGTCGGCTGAGTGCACACATCGAAGTGAGAGCGCGGTGACCCTGGTCGTGGTGGGATCCTCAGGTATCTAAGGAGACCCTCAACTGCATAAGGTGGTTAAATTAAGTTCATCTCAAATGCTCAGATTAAAGAGATTTTTAGCTTGTTTTCTCAAGCAGATGTCTTCATGAGATCAGAGAACCTGGAGAACCTGGCATCAGTCTCAAACCTCTTCAGAGAAGGGAACGGAGCTGGGGAAGGGGCTGGAGCACAAGGGTGATGGGAGCGGCTGAGGGAGCTGGGGGTTCAGCTGGAGAACAGGAGCTGAGGGGAGACCTTCTGATCTCTGACCTGCCTGAAAGGAGCTTGGAGCCAGGGGGGGTCGGGCTCTGCTCCCCAGGAACAAGCGCCAGGACCAGAGGAAACGGCCTCAAGTTGCGCCAGGGGAGGTTGAGGTTGGATCTGGGGAACAATTTCTTCCCCAAAGGGCTGTGGGGCATTGGAACAGGCTGCCCAGGGCAGTGGTGGAGTCACCATCCCTGGAGGGGTTGGACAGACGGACATGAGGTTCTCAGGACATGGGGCAGTGCCAGGGGCGGGTTATGGTTGGACTCGATGATCTGGAGGGGCTTTTCCAACCAAAATGATTCTGTGATTCTAAGTTGACCTGATGCTTTTCTCCTGGAACAGGCAGACAACCACAAGACTCTCCAGTTACTGAGAGCACCGATACACAGTTACTGTAACGAAGAACAAACCCGCAAGGTTAGTGAAGAAGATGTCTCCTTCCTTCTCCATTCCTCCAGATTTAGCTGCTCCCTGTGGTTTCAGATGTAGCTGAAAACAAAAATGGTTTTCACAGAATAGTTTGGGTTGAAAGGACCTTCAAAGCTCATCTGGTCCAACCCTCTGCCATGAGCAGGGACATCTTCACCCAGATCAGGTGGCTCAGAGCCCCATCCAACCTCACCTTGAACATCTCCAATGATGGAGGATCCACCACTCCTCTGATCTTCCCCAGATCTCTCCGATCTGTTCCCACCTGTCTACTTGCAAGGCCACCCAAGCCCAGGACAATGGAGAAGATGAAGACAAGGAGCAGAACAGGAGACAAATCGCTCCTTCCCGTAGCACCACAAACCCACGCAGGGTTGGCCTGATCGCATCGCCACAGCCTGAATTTGGGAAGCAACTATTGACCGAAATGATTAAACTTCGCGCAGTTTCACAGAAGCCGTCCGTAATTCCTACGCAAAAGTGAGATCGCGTTGGTCAACCTTCCACTTTGCTCGGGGAAAACTTGAATGGGAAATAAAAACAAACAACAAAACCCAAGAAGGGCACAATCAAAAGACTTACGAGTATTTTTTTATCCACTAAAACTTCCATGCAGATGCAAATACCAAGACAGATCCACGGAAAATATCTCACGAATTGCAAGAGGAACCCATGAAATCAGTCGAGCTCTTCCCTGGGAATTTGCCCCACTACTCTTTATACTGTTGGATTTAGTGGTATCAATTAATGCTTCAAATTCAGCTTAATTGGAGTTAACACCTCCAGGGAAAATGTTAGTAGTTGTGTGTCGTATAGGAAATATCTGGGAATAATATATACCAGAACTCTCACGTTTGCAGGGGAATTGGAGCAGAAAGCGGAGATGGGAATTAAAAACTATTGTCACCTCCAATAAAATACGTGCAAATTGTAATTTAAAGCAAAATACTTGCCTCCAAACAACGCTTGGGAAAGCATAAGTGACTTCTCAGTTAATAGTGAATCCCCAAAAAAGCAGAATAAACATGTAGTTTTCCACAAAACACTTGGTGACTGCAGGAAACTGGGCTGATTTCAGAACATTTCTCTAAAGAAAAGAATTAGTATCTTTGATTTATTTTTCCTAGAGCCTTTTTTTTAGCGATCCACCAACACACATTCAAAATTAGAAGCAAGCCCAATAAGCAGCAGCTGTGATTTTGCACCTTCCTCTGCTGAAACAGGATTTTGCTGACCAAATATTTAAACCCACAGAACTAATTACGGCTTTTTAAAGTATCCGGCCGACCAAACCACAAATGGATCCGACGTAACAATTTTCCTGGGATGATCCTTAAATGTCAAACCAGTTGGTCGGCACATTAAACTGGAATCACAAAACAAATTCTGGGCCCCCTTTACAGTTGGTTTTATCCTATTGTGCAATTTTATCTCATCACATACCAAAAATGTGCAGATATTGCAAGGGATCCCCGAGCAACAGGAACAGAACTCAACAAACCTCTCGCCAATTTTTAAAGGGTACTTCCCTAAAAATAAATAAATTTTTTAAAAAAATATCGTACCAAGCAGGAGAAACCATTTTTAGAATTCTTTTTTTTCTGAAAAATCCATATTTAAAACTACTAAAGCAATTATAGAACATCACGTGCATCGATCAAGACGCTTAATTCTTGCACCGTATTTGGACCTGACCAAAGCGAATCAAACACCGTCTGTATGTGAGAAGTGCCACAGTTGACAGGCCGCATTTAAAAAAAATCTGAAAATTGACAAGGACACTATTTTAAGTTCTGCCTTGAAGATACTGAACACATAAAATATTTATTTAAAAAGCTGCGGGGGAAAAAATGGATTAGAAAGGGAGAAATTTGTTGGAATTGTCATGATCGACTTACACAGATCTGATCCAATCAAGCCCTTGTAGATAATTAAAAGATTTTATGAGTTCGTACATAATTTTTATTCACGTGTTGGAAAAGAAGAGTAAATTCTTCTTAATTTCCAAATCTCATCCGGATCTTCAGCTCTGAATCAAGTAGTTCTGGAAGGAAACTAGTGAAAAACTTAAGATGTAAAATAAAACAGCTGTTGGGAGCTGCTTCTGGGGGTCTCCGTCACTTCTGCTTCACTATTCGATTCATTATTTGATTTTCTCACGGAACTCTGACCATAAAGTTTGTTTTTACTTCTATTTTAACCGAGCGATCCAAACGTATCACTTGCAATGTACAGGCAAGTTCGAACAAAACCAAAAAAGAATAAAATTAAGAACAAAAAAATAGAAATGAGTCTATCGTCACCTATTTCAACGCAGGAATAGGTGCCATTTAATTCATGTTTCAGTAGTTTGTGATAAATCTTTTAACAATGCATTAGCAAAAAGATGTAAGACTTCATTTGGGTTGAGAAGTCCTCGGTATAAATGGCAAAAGCTTCTTTGCAAAGCGAATAATCCAGAGGAAGCTTTGAGAAAATATCCTATGCCATCACTTGCCTTTCCGCTCAAGGACGGACAAAGCTTGAGAAATCTCAACGCTGCGGTAAATTATTTTTCAATTTTCCTACGGTGATATCACCTGCTCTACCCTCTGCTTCTTGTGATCTGCTTCCAAAACCACCATACAGTCACATTAACATGGCCTGCCCGGTTGATAAAAAAATAAAAAAATATAAAAATAAAAAAACTAGAGTACCTGGCATGCTAGTCAGAAGATCGGTGCATATAAAGCACATTTTAGCCATGGAAAAATCAGCTTGCAGCGCAGTTGGATATTAAGTTTGAACCCATTTTAACAGCCCTGCTTCCACTTCGAGAAATTCAGAGCGGTGAAATAGATTCATAAACATGAGATGCTTAACACAGCAAATCAATGTTTCTCTGAGTTTAATTATTTTTGGTCCCTGTAAAAGTTTGAAATGTAAAGGACTGTTTCAGTATAGCCTTGTATATTTGCCAGCACCATAAGCCACACTCATTTTTCTCTGTATAATTAATCGCATTCTCTTGAGGTGGCCTCACTATAGAATCTTGCGCTTGTTTGTACCAAACTGCATCCTGCTAAGCCTAAACTTAGCCAAGCCTAAATTAAGCTTAGGTAGAAATAAATTACATGAACACAGACGAGATGCAAGCAGAAATGTAGCTCATAACCCGAATAGAGGGGCAGAGTCATACCTCCAAAAGAACCCCAAAAAACCCCCAAAACCACCAGTTCTGCTGACATGTATGAATTAATTTATCATCTGCAAATGTAGATGAAATAATCTTTAGAGTTCCCAGGTGTGTGAAAGTCTCTGTTGAAGTTCCGCATCCAGTTTTGGGCACTGCTGTCCAAAAATAAAAATACAGCTTAGACGAGGACAGATCAGAGATCTTTGGGGAAGAGGAAAAGGTAAAAGGAACAAAGTATTGAGTTTACAGACTAATTGGGTTCAGAAGCGAAGGTCTAGATGACGCTGACACTCAACCACCAACCAGCCACCCTGACCTCCTACGAGCTTCATCAGCAACCAGAGATAAATCATAGAATCACAGAATCATTTGGGTTGGAAAAGCCCCTCCAGATCATCGAGTCCAACCGTTCCCCCAGCCCTGGCACTGCCCCATGTCCTGAGAACCTCATGTCCGTCTGTCCAACCCCTCCAGGGATGGTGACTCCAGCACTGCCCTGGGCAGCCTGTTCCAATGCCCCACAGCCCTTTGGGGAAGAAATTGTTCCCCACATCCAACCTCAACCTCCAGCCCCTTCCCCAGCTCCGTTCCCTTCTCTCAACTCACGCCAGCACTTCACGGACTTTCTTGGCATGAGGGGCCCAAAACAAACAGAGGTTGAGCCCATGCAGTACTGACATTTGAGCACGTCAACTAAAAATCTAAGCCAAAGCTTGTGCTGCTCCATCTTCAGACAAGCGCTGGAGCTCTCCTACACACCAGCCTACCCACATGAGAAGGACCTATTTAAAAAGCCACCTCGCCACCCTGCAGATCTCCCTTCCAGCCCTCCTTTGCGAAAACGGCCATGGAAGTGTCTACAGCACGACAGCTTCACCTCATCACTACGTGTACTTTGCCGTCTCCACATTCCACTTCTTCTTATCTCCTTTTTCTCACAGGATGGTTGGGGTTGAAGGGACCTCTGGGGATCATCCAGTCCAACCCACCTGCTCACGCAGGGTCACCAGAGCAGATCACACAGGATCCCAGGCGGGTTTGAATGTCTCAGAGCAGGAGACTCCACAGCCGCTCTGGGCAGCCTGGTCCAGGCTCTGGCACCTCCCAGCAAAGAAGTTTCTCCTCATGTTCACATGGACCCTCCTGTGTTTCAGTCTGTGCCCGTTGCCCCTCACCCTGGCGCTGGGCACCACTGAACAGAGTCTGCTCCATCCTCTGACACCCACCCTGAGATATTGATCCCATTGATCAGATCCCTCTCAGCTTCTCTCCTCCAGCTCAACAGCCCCAGCTCTCTCGGTGTCTCCTCATCACAAAGATGCTCCAGACCCCTCAGCATCTTTGTGTCCCTCCCTGGACTCTCTCCAGTGATTCCTCATCCTTCTCAAACTGGGGAGCCCAGAACTGGCCCCAGTTCTGCAGATGGGGCCTCCCCAGGGCAGATGAAGCTGTTCTCACGTCAGACCCGCAGCGCCTCACACAACGGGAGCGCCGCCCGTAAAGGGATTTACTCCACGCCAGAGCAGTAAAACAAAAATACAACAGCGTTGTGCGACTACAACGCTATTCTGAACAATTCCCTGCTGCTTTGAAGGAGGAGGAGGATGGGGGAATTCTTGATCCCGAACCGCAATGCTGGATTTCACGTCAGCACTTTCAGAAAGTATTTCAAAGGGAAAAAAAATAAAGATGTTTATAGAAACAAACTTCCCTTCATAATCGTTTCCCTAACAGCATTCAAAATCACCCCCGAAGATCGGCAAGATAGGAAGCATTATATAAATTACTATATAGGATTGCTACTAATGATGACTACATGAGCATAAATATTAGCGAACTCCAAAAATACCCCACAGGCATAAAGCACAAAATCCATTTAAAAATCCCTGAAAATTCTCCACTATAATTCGTTTACCTGCCATGAGTAAGCGAAGCAAAAAATATCATGGGGGTTTAGTCAGCACCTCATTAAGTTAGTAATGTAATAGCCTTTACTTTCGTCTGTTTTTCTAATAAAAATTATCACAAGGATGGATTTTCAGAAAAAAACCGACACTAATGTGGAAAGTACATCCCGTAGCATGGCAGCATTTTGCAAGAACGCAGCTGACTAGAGGCACGTGAAAAAGCACATCAGCTCCTTTCTGAGGCCTCACAGCAAAACACGGATCGCCCGATTTGCAGGAAATTAATTTTTGGCTTTTTATTTAACGTGGAGACACTTGCCTTCGGGAAATACCTGACCAGAGTTGACACCAGCGGCAAGACAAGCTGCAAACTGATTTTTGTCCTCTTTAAGGCCATCTTGACACCAATGTTGGAAGGTTTTCTATTTATTATTAAAGTAAGAATTTTTAACTGAACAAGCAATGTCATTAGATGGGGCGCTGACAAAGTTTACAATGCACAAAACCACTACAAAGTACATTCAAAATTAAACAAACTAACTCCAAGGGATGAGACTCTTAAGTCAAACAGGATAAAACAAGAGGAAGAAATAAAACTTTATTTCTTCACCTAAAACCAAAAAATTGTGTGTTTGGCAGATCGTGTATGGCAGAAGGGTTTGTTTGGTTAACTCTTGTTCTAAACGGAGCCAGCATCATTAAATAATATATTTAACATCTAACACAGCCTGATATGTACCACGGAACCTTCAGCACGTTCCTGTGAAATACAAGATGCTCCACAACACAAACAGGTGAACAAGTGGTTTAGTGACTTGCTCATAACCCCAAAATTCAACCCAAGGTCAGAAAACGAGAGCCCACGAGTCCCAAATCCCAATTCCAGGTAACCAGGCAGAAGTCCTGAGAGAGAGCAACCCTCTCGGAAATAATTCAAAACTGCTTCTTTCTAATTTGTATGCCTATTTCTATACTAATAGTACAAATTAATCCTCAAATACAACTCTTTTTTTTAACATTCCCATGAAGCTTAGCTTTAAAATAATTCATATTAAAACACACATTTGATGGAGATTTGTTGGTATTAGTTCACATACCAACTACCTCAATTGTATCAAAATATAATATAAAGAATAAGATGTGAACAAAACGTTTCAAAACAACATTTTAAAATAGAGGAGAAATAGTCTTCACCCATACACAAATACCTAAACAGTTTATTTCAGTCACACTGGAGTAGCTGCTTTTTTCCTTATTTCTTCTAGTAATCTGATTTTGCGCACCGAGGCAAAGGAGATTTCCTGTAGGAATTGCAGGATATTTTTATCCTCCAAATGGAGCACTCGGTACCGTGCGGCGCACACCTGGATCTCGTGGAGGCTCCTCCGAAGGATCAATCCCTTTGTTAAAAAGTCCAAAAATCTGAGGTGTGGGTCGCGACAACCGGCTACGTATGGAAAGTCATACGGCCCTGAAAACGCGTTTTCTCCAGATTTAATAAAGTCTCCACATTTCTGCCATTCTGCTTAAATCTGCATTTCGCACAGGGCTGCCGAACTGTTACGTTCAGCATCCTGAGCCCGACATCTCCTCAGCCTGAGTCCTCGTGATTATTTCCAGCTCCCTGTGCTTTCACTCTGCAACTATAACTTGCCTCCCTATAATTTAGCCGTAAGTCAACCTTGTTCTTCTTTTACCTGCTTGGAAGACAAGCTTCTCCCTCACACCTTTGGAGCTGAAAATACTAAATTCCCCACAAAGCCACCCCATTTTCTCCCTCTGACTCATCGCTAGGGAAAAAAGCTTTTGCTGAGGTCATTCCTGTCTGCTCAGTCCTTTTTAGTCACCATCCATGCAGCAAAACCCTGCTCAACCTCTCAGAGTTTCCAAAACACGTTCTCACTCCTGCTTCAAAGATTTGACATCCGTACCAGACTACCCCAGATTTTCCGTCATCTGAAGCAGGGACTTAAGTCACCTGGCAGAGCTCACATATTATACAGCTCCACGTAAGTGTATGCTGCTGAGAAATAACATTTTAATATACTTTTCTCCCTTGGCCACGCTTTCACCGACTTGGAGGTGCCACTTAGATAAATCACAACGCATTGGATCGTGTCTTCAAACACAGATGGCAAAAGGACTTGGAGATAAGGGCTGGAGAATCCAGCACCCAGTCCGGGGGGCTCAGTGGCCTCTCACATCACGTCACCGTCCAGAGAGACCCACCGCATTACCAGTCACCTTCATTGAGCTGCCACCTCCCCCAAAAAAATCCCTTCACCCTGAACCCCCCAGCAAACAGCACCTGCTTTTCTCCCTTTTTCTCCCTTTCCCATCCCCAAGTTCTCTCTCTCACAGCCCCCCAAACAACCAGCACCCCCACCCCCAAATATCCCAGTCTCTGAGCCCCCTCAGCAGCAAGTAACACCCAAAGGACACCCCCAAAGAGCACCCCTTTGTACGGGGCACCCCAACCTGCCCACACAAGGGTGGCCCCTCTCCCCTCTGCTGCCACCTTCCAGCAAAGAGGCCCCTAACTCCCAAAAAAGAGCATCCCCTCCCTCCAGACCCCAAATAACGAGCATCCCATCCCTCTATACTCCCAATAAAGAGTATCTCCTCCTTCTATAACCCAAATAACGAGCACCCCTCCCTCCAGACCCCAAATAACGAGCACCCCTCCCTCCAGACCCCAAATAACGAGCACCCCTCCCTCCAGACCCCAAATAACGAGCACCCCTCCCTCCAGACCCCAAATAACGAGCACCCCTCCCTCCAGACCCCAAATAACGAGCATCCCCTCCCTCCAGACCCCCCAATAACAAGCACCCCTCCCTCTATACCTCCCAATAATGAGCATCCTCTCCCTCTGCACCCGCAAAAAACGAGTACCCCCTCCCTCTAGACCCCAAATGCTGAGATCCCTCTCCCTCCACACACCCCAATAACGATCACCCCTCCCTCCACACACCCCAATAACGATCACCCCTCCCTCCACACACCCCAACAACGATCACCCCTCCCTCCACACACCCCAATAACGATCACCCCTCCCTCCAGAGCCCCCGAGTAACGATTCCTCCCCGTCCCCCCCAAACTGCCACGAGACCCCCAGGCCCACAGCAACGAGCATCCCTCGGCCTCCCCAGCCCCGAGCATCCCTCCCCCGCCGCTGTCAGACTCCCCACAACCTGCCCCCCCACAACCGACCCCCCGGTCCCCTCAGCCGCCCCCGCCCCTCCTCCACCTACCCCATGCGCATCTTGGAGCCGGACTGGCCGCCGCCACCGGGCAAAGGAGGCCGCGGCGGGAGGCGGCCCAGGTGCAGCTGCTTCTCCAGGGCCGACATGACGACGGACGAGGCACCAACGCACCAGGAGACACCGCGAAGCCCCGACCCGGCCCCGCCGAGCGCCCCGGCCGCCGCCAAGCCCCGCTCCGCACCGCCCCGCCGGAAGCGGCCTCCCCGCACAGCGCCGCCGCGCGGCACCTGCGCCGCGCTCCCGTGGCCTTCTGGGAAATGTAGTCCGCGCCTCCGTAAGGCGCTGCGAGACCGCGATGCACGATGGGAGTTGTAGTCCCGGAAGCGCGGCGCAGCGTCCCCTGAGGGAGCGTCCCGCTCCCGCGGCCTTCTGGGAAATGTAGTCCATGGCTCCGTAAGGTGCTACGGGGCCGCGGTGTATGATGGGAGTTGTAGTCCCGGAAGCGCTGCTGCGCTGTGACACAGTCTCCCACAGCATCCTCGCAGCTAAACCGAGGAAGTGTGGACTGGACGATCGGGTAGTGAGGTGGACCGCGAACTGGCTGAAGGAGAGAAGCCAGAGAGTCGTGGTCAATGGGGCAGAGTCCAGCTGGACGCCTGTATCTAGTGGAGTGCCTCAGGGGTCGGTACTGGGACCAGTATTATTCAATATATTCATCAACAACTTGGATGAGGGACTAGAGTGCACTGTCAGCAAGTTTGCTGATGACACCAAGCTGGGAGGAGTGGCTGACACACCAGAAGGCTGTGCTGCCATCCAGAGACCTGGACAGGCTGGAGAGTTGAGCAGGGAAAAATTTAATTAAATAGAACAAGGGAAAATGTAGAGTCTTGCATCTGGGCAGGAACAACCCCAGGTTCCAGTACAGGTTGGGGAATGACCTGTTGGAGAGCAGTGTAGGGGAAAGGGACCTGGGGGTCCTGGGGACAGCAGGGTGACCATGAGCCAGCACTGGGCCCTTGTGGCCAGGAAGGGCAATGGGACCTGGGGGGGATTAGAAGGGGGTGGTCAGTAGGTCAGAGAGGTTCTCCTGCCCCTCTGCTCTGCCCTGGTGAGACCTCATCTGGAATATTGTGTCCAGTTCTGGGCCACTCAGTTCCAGAAGGACAGGGAACTGCTGGAGAGAGTCCAGCGCAGCCACGAAGATGCTGGAGGGAGTGGAGCATCTCCCGTGTGAGGAAAGGCTGAGGAGCTGGGGCTCTGGAGCTGGAGAAGAGGAGACTGAGGCGTGACCTCATTCATGGGGATCAATATGGAAAGGGGGAGTGTCAGGAGGATGGAGCCAGGCTCTTCTCAGTGACAACCAATGACAGGACAAGGGGCAATGGGTGCAAACTGGAACACAGGAGGTTCAACTTAATTATGAGAAGAAACCTCTTCCTGGTGAGGGTGCCAGAGCCTGGCCCAGGCTGCCCAGGGAGGTTGTGGAGTCTCCTTCTCTGCAGACATTCCAACCCGCCTGGACACCTTCCTGTGTAACCTCATCTGGGTGTTCCTGCTCCGGCGGGGGGATTGCACTGGATGAGCTTCCGAGGTCCCTTCCAACCCCTGATATTCTGGGATTCTGTGACTGATTCTGTGAGGGCGCGTCCCGCTCCCGCGGCCTTCTGGGAAATGTAGTCCGCGCCGCAGTAAGGCGCTGCGGGGCCGCGGTGCATGATGGGAGTTGTAGTCCCGGAAGCGCCGCTCCGCGTCCCCTGAGGGCGCGTCCCGCTCCCGCCCAGGCGGCGGTTGCCGGGCGGCGGCGGGGCCTGCGGCGGGATGCGGCAGAGGAGGCCGAGACCGCTCGGCCCGGCGGCGGGGGGCTCCCGGCGGAGAGGAGGTGGGACGCTCCCGGGCGGGAAGGAAGGTTCGTGGGGTGAGATGAGGGAGGCGGCGGGAGTTTGCGCCGGGCCGGGCCGCTGACACCGCTGGGTCCCTTGTCCTCGCAGGTACCGGCGACGTTCCCGCTTCCACCGACCTGCCGCCGCTGGTGGAGGGCCCGCTGCGCTGCTTCCTCCGCTGCACCGTGTCCCGGGTTCTATGGACGGTCCCCAGGCCGCCCGCCGCCGCCCTCGTCCGCCTGAGGTGGTGGGGAGAGACCTCGGACGGGACCGTGTTCCAGCCGGGCCAGCCCGGGAGCGGCAGCGCCCGCTACGCCGTGCGCTGCGGGCCCCGGCAGTTCACTGCGTACCTCACAGGTACGGCCCGCGGGCTGGGGAGACAGCGGCTGAACACGGGCCAGCGTGTGCCCAGGTGGCCAAGAGGCCACCAGCATCCTGGCTGGGACCAGCACTGGTGTGGCCAGCAGGCCCAGGGCAGTGACCGTCCTGTGCTGGGCACTGGGGAGGCCAAACCGCGAATCCTGGGGGCAGTTCTGGGCCCCTCACGCCAAGAAAGGCCTTGAGGTGCTGGAGCGAGTTGGGAGAAGGGAACGGAGCTGGGGAAGGGGCTGGAGCACAAGGGTGATGGGAGCGGCTGAGGGAGCTGGGGGTTCAGCTGGAGAACAGGAGCTGAGGGGAGACCTTCTGATCTCTGACCTGCCTGAAAGGAGCTTGGAGCCAGGGGGGCCGGGCTCTGCTCCCCAGGAACAAGCGCCAGGACCAGAGGAAACGGCCTCAAGTTGCGCCAGGGGAGGTTGAGGTTGGATGTGGGGAACAATTTCTTCCCCAAAGGGCTGTGGGGCATTGGAACAGGCTGCCCAGGGCAGTGCTGGAGTCACCATCCCTGGAGAGGTTGAACAGACACGGAGATGAGGTTCTCAGGGACATGAGATTGTGCCAGGGGTGGGTGGGTTAACAGTTGGACTCTATGATCTTGAGGGTCTTTTCCAACCAAAACAATTCTGTGATTCTATGACAACTGTGAAGGCTGAGGGGTTATTTTCCTGCAAAGTAGCCCCAGGCCTGTTTTCACTCTTTTAGGTGGTTTTCTTGATTCAGAAACATTTTGATCTCAGTCTGGAATTGCCTGCATCAGTCTCACCGGTAGTCAGGTTTAGCACTCAGGTCTGCAAACTGTTGAAGTCTGCTGTAGTCCCTGTAGTGTCAAGATCTGATGATTTTTAGTATTATACATATCATATTAAACAGGCATTTCAGAGTTCTAAGGGTGTGAAGAGTGAAAAGATACTCAGACAAGTTTATAGTGTTATTAAGGTACTTAGTGAAAGATCTGCAAGGGGATGTCTAGAATCGGAGCTACCTTATCACAGAATCACAGAATAGTTTGGGTTGGAAGGACCTTCGCAGCTCACCCGGTGCCACTCCTGCCATGAGCAGGGACATCTGCACCAGCTCAGGTTGCTCAGAGCCCCGTCCAGCCTGGCCTGGGATGTCTCCAGGGATGGTTCATCCACAACCTCTCTGGCCAACCTGGGCCAGGCTCTCACCACCCTCAGGGGCAACAATTTCTTCCTTCTATCTAATATAATTCTACCCTCCTTCATTTAAAAACTGTTACCCCTTGTCCTATCCTAAGTAGTCCTTTTGTGGTAATCTTGTACTTATTTATCACAATTTATTATCAATATAATACTTCTTTACCTGATAACCTCATTAACATAATGATATGACATCATCTTAACCTCTAGCATCTCTGTCA
The DNA here is from genome assembly GCF_036013445.1 of Caloenas nicobarica. NCBI lineage: Eukaryota > Metazoa > Chordata > Aves > Columbiformes > Columbidae > Caloenas > Caloenas nicobarica. Next base: position 214,310,068 of record NC_088245.1, on the reverse strand, counting down.
TTTTAACAAAAACATTTTAATTGTCACCATGTTGCACGAGACTGAATTAAGCTGTTCCTGTTTTTTACAGATATGGGTGTGCTTGTCCTGGAGGTAATGACCAAACTTGACCGTCTTCCACTCGGCCGAGTGCAAATCAGCGGACTGTCCCACCTCTCTCCCAGCCATCCCATCAAAGGGGTTTTCACCATTGTTTCACCCACCTCTGATAAACTCGGAGAGCTGCAGGTACTCCTTACACCTTTGTTCATTATTATAAATTGTACTGTGGTAACACTTGCTGGTGTGATCAGGTGCTGGGATCAAGCCATGCTGTTTTGGCCGCAGACCTGATCCCTGTCCAAGGCATTTGTGAGCTCAGGTAGCAAATGAAAAATTAATACTGATGGTGTCGATTCTTTTTGGTTTAGAAGAATGTGTGGTGTTGGTAGTTCAGCTTGAGAAATTGTAGTCTCTACACTGAGAAGGTTTTAACAGCGGATTTGAAAATGGATATGCAGTTCTAACACTTCTCCACAGCCTCACTGGGCTGAAATCACAGATGATTTTGAAATCTGGGGTTAAGAAGGTGGTGTTTGGTTTTGCAGCCCTTGCTCTGGACAATTTCTGCTGAACGATAGTTGCCTGTGATTTGAAAACATGGCATGTGAAATAAGCAGCTGTAAAGATGTCGGAGTTTTATGATGTTACACAACTGGATGATATAAACTTTGTTTTTAAAACCAACAGTTTTCCATAGCGTGAAATGTAAAACTGAATAGTGCGCGTTGCACTGAATTAAGAACGAAATTCACTTTTCACATTCTGTCTTGCAGGTCTCACTAGTCCTAGAACCTCTGCCAGAACTGTACGACACCAGCAGCTCTGCCCCAACCCCAGATGTAAGTTTAGATATCACTCCTGCGCAGGGAAGCAGCAAGTCCCAGTTTCTTGCTCCGTCACGGCAAACACGGGTGACGATCGCTGACCGAGAGTCCGTGAACAGTAGCAGAGCCACAAGTCCCAGGTATTTTTTTTCCCCGTGACAAAATCCTGGTTTATTTTGCAGTTCACGCATGATTTTTTTTTAGGTTAAATAGCTATACACTTGTGAGTTATGGAATACTTGATAATTTTGAATGTGCATTTTAGATGAAATCCAGCACATTCAGCATTTCAGAGCTTACAGAGACAGTTTCTCATCTGATACAAATTTGCAGCCTATGTTGACTTAGTTCAGGCTGTGCCAGTTGACACAGGAGGTGCCACAAATCTTTTCCTTACAGCTCAACTCGGTCTCTGACGGTCTAAGTGGAAGATGAGGAATCATTAATGTGTCATTTCTTTTTGGAGCGTGTACTGAAGGGGAGCAGCTGCAGTGCTAGGGAGAATTTGAAGTGGTTTGAATCCCTTTACCCATCTGCTTTAGTTGTTACTGAAATAATGTTTCATTTTTGTCAGTAGAGGAAAGGACCATTTGCTCTTTCAAGAGAACTCTGAAAACATAAAGGACGCTCTTCCTGCTTCTCATCGCCGTCAGATTTTACCAGATGAACATTTGAAAGCGAATCCTTTGAAGCAGCAAGTGTCGTTTCTCACCAGCACTGATTCGGAAGCACCTGCTAGAACAAACACGCGGGTCCTCTCTTTGCATAACCCGGCTACACAAGACCTGCTTTCAGGTTTGTATCCAGTTACAATAATCTTTTAGATTTCGCAATAAATATTTCTTGGTAATATTTCAGGTCCTTATAGTCTATAAAAAATTAAGGAAAAGTGATACTTTGCACGCTCTCACTATATTATTTCAAACAGAAAATGATAACAAAAAGGTCTTTACTTTAAAAACTGCTGATTTAGTCATGTTGGAAGGTGGTTCAAAACACACTGCCCTGGCAAGTGTGTGTGAGCTCTGGTCTGGAGGGGTAAAAGAAGACAAAGCTCAGCTTCATAAGCTCTTTAATTGTCGTTGTGTCTTCCGAGATGTCCGTCACAGGTGCCACACATGTAGATCTTGAGAAAGTTTCTATGTCATTGGCATTTTCAGATGGAAGAACAATTTATTTTCCATCACCTGCATCTCTTTTTCGATGACAGACATCCTGGACTGGATTCAAACGAGCATCAAAGTAGAGTGCATTTCCATATGTTGTCTTCTGAGTGATTTTTTTTTTTATATTTACAGAGAACGCGTAAAATTAGACTGCTGTTGAGACATCCTAAGGTGACAGGCTACTCTTCCATAAGTTAGTCTTGCTGCTGTGTCTTAATAATGCCCCTCTCATGCCTGACAGCGTGTGCAGATGAGTTATTTGTCCATCTGATTGAGAATTACTCTGACTTGCTCCCAGCTGTACTATCTGATTTATGGTGTGTAGCACACGTTTAATCTCCAGTACGTCAAGATCTCTTTATAGCAGCAGAAAACAGAAGTTTCCTGACTAGCTGGCGCATTTATTCTGTTTATACATTGCTTTTAAATTGCGTTTGGATGCTGAAATTGAATCCTTCTGCTTATTTCTCAGCTCTTTTAGATCAGGGCAATAAACTCCGTGATGCAATGATTGTTTCTGCAATGAAGTCCAGCCCGGACGTGGAGATCGAACTGAATGAAGTGCCTCGTTTTATAGAAAGAGACGATTGCAGATCGCCAGCAAAGTGAGCTTGGAAAAGGGGGGAAGTCGTATTAAGTTCCAAATTATAGATTTTGAGACCTTAACAGGAAAACTTGAAATACTGAGATTCGTGTGATGTATTTTAGGATTCTCGTTCAAATGGGAAGTTAATTTCTACTTGTGAATAAAAGCCTGCAGTTTGTGACTTGTTTTTAATCATCATGTAGTAAACCTGGATTAAATCGTTGATTTTAATTTTCACAGTGTATTTGTATTTAGTACAGAGTTATTTGATAAGGAAATATTAAATGCTGATAAAGAATAAGAGTATGGCAAGGAACATAGCAAATTAAATGTTACTTGATCACAGAGAACAGGTTTTTGAAGAAATGTAAGTAATTAGTGACATAAATTGAGTACTTTTGCATATTCTAATTTGCATCTCTTGGTGCCAAAATACCCATGAAAATTTGCATTTCCAACTATGTTCTCAGAATGAGTAGTCAGTATTTTCTTCCATATCATCTTTCTTGGCAGATTGTAAAAAAAAAAAAAAAAAATGTGTCCCTTTTCAACTTCTAACCCCACCTTTGTTTAGTACTGGGCTTAGTAAATGTTCTCGATTCAGTGAAATTGAAATTTCAAAGCATTAAGACAAATGCATGTTTTCTACAGGAGAAACTTCGATTCTTTGGTTTTGGGAAAAGATTCACAGTGTCTTTTTTTCCACTATAAACCAGAAAATAATATCGTTGTCTTGTCAATGATGCTGCTGCAAACACAATTTAAGTTATTTCCCCTTGAACTATTCCAATTTGTTTAAAAATAGATGATTTGGGGCTTTCCAGGAAAAATTGGTCAAGCATCATTTATAAACGTGTTGCTTGTCTTCCTTGGGCCTTCTCTCTTACTCACAGCAGCTGTGCTTAAACTGCAGGATTGGGCCAACCTTTACAGTTGGACTCGATGATTTTAAAGGCCTTTCCCAACCTGAATGTTTCTATAATTCTGTGACACATCACAAAGTATAAGATTCATCTTAAACATTCCTTTATCTCTTTATTTTTCCTGCTTTCTGTGCTGCGATCGCTGTTATCCAGGAGCCCAAAAGGCTTGAACTCAAATTTTGTGCCCGATCCTGAAGATCTCCAGCTCTTTGCATCCAAAGTCTCCGGTCAGGACCTGAACTCTGAAGAGAGAGCAATACAGTTACTGTTGGGCAGGTGAGTGCAAAATTGTCCTTATTTATCCACTTTACACTGAAAAATGCCTCTTGACTCCTCAAGTTTTCCACATTTCTGGAAATATAACTGGTGAATCGTACATGCAAGTGATGGAAGTGTTTTATACCTCAGCTTGCACCCAAATTTAATGCATGACAGCCTGGATAGCTCAAAGTACCTTTGATAAGATTAAGTTATTTAGTAGTTGTAACTGTTGTGTCCTAAACTGTTAAGAGCCTGAAATAAAAACAGTGCTGCTTTGAAGAACTTGCAGTCTGTAAATTAAGAATAGAGAGAACCAATAGCTCTTTTTGGTCTTTCTCATATATTAAATTGACCTTTTCCTCTCATTTTGTGTAGCAAGAACATAAATGATGCTTACACTGTGTCCAAATCAGGATATGAACATACAGCTTCTGGCTCAGATATGGTTCAGAATTTGAGGTCATATGTCTTGAGCCCTGCACTTGTTCTTTCCCTGTGGTTTATCGTTGGCTAAAACGGAAGTGTTTGCAGATCATAAAAATGGTTTTGAACTCACAGAGCAGATAGAAAACCCTTAAACCAAACAAAACCCAACTTGCCCCAACCATGATCTAAAGATACTTGTATTTATCTACTCAGGCGGAGTTTGTGTTTATTTTTTATTAAACTGTCCTAACGTAATATTGATTCCAAAAGTTGTACAGTATTTATAATAAATAATATAGGTAGATATTAATAGATTTGTGGTTGAGTCACCACCCCTGGAGGGGTTGAACAGATGAGGAGATGAGGTTCTCAGGGACATGGGGTAGTGCTAGGAGTGGGGGAACTGTTGGACTCGATGATCTGGAAGAGCTTTTCCAACCAAAATGATTCTGTGATTCGATGATCTATTTTACGCTGAGGGTCATCAAGCTCTGAAACAGGTCGCACAACGTGATTGTGGAATCTCCAACTTCTGAGATACTCAAAATCCAGCTGGATAATTTTCTTATTTGCATCCTCTACCTTTGAGCAGGCATTGGACGAGATGATCTCCAGAGGTTTCTTCCAGCCTCAACTGTTCTGTGATTCTGTGGATATAGATTCACACACACTTCTTTCAGGTCAAGTCTAGAGATGTTATCACAAGATAGCCCATCAGGTTCATAGAATCATAGAATCACAGAATGGTTTGGGTTGGAAGGGACCTTCCCAGCTCCCCCAGTGCCACCCCTGCCATGGGCAGGGACATCTGCACCAGCTCAGGTTGCTCAGAGCCCCGTCCAGCCTGGCCTGGGATGTCTCCAGGGATGGTTCATCCACCACGTCTCTGGCCAACCTGAGAAAGGCTCTCACTGCCCTCAGGGCCAACAATTTCTTCCTCATGTCTGGCCTGAATTTCTTTCTTTTAGTTTAAAACCATCACCCCTTGTCCTGTCGCAACAGGCCCTGCTCAAAAGTCTGTCCCCATCTTTCTTCTCAGCGCCTTTTAAGCACTGAAAGGCCGCACTAAGGTCTCCCCGGAGCTTCTCTTCTCCAGCTGAACCCCCCAGCTCTCTCAGCCTGTCCTCCCAGCAGAGCTGTTCCAGCCTCGGGTCATTTCTGGGGCTCCTCTGGCCCTTCTCCAGCAGCTCCATGTGTGTCCTGTGCTGAGGACCCAGAGCTGGCCCAGCACTGCAGGGGGGTCTCCCCAGAGCGGAGCAGAGGGGCAGAATCCCCTCCCTCCACCTGCTGCTCACGCTGCTGGGGATGCAGCCCAGGGCACGGGTGCATTTCTGGGCTGCAAGCGCACGTTGCCGGCTCATGGCCAATCTTTCACCCCCAGCACCCCCAAGTCCTTCTCCTGGGGGCTGCTCTCCATCCCTCCATCCCCAGCCTGGATTGATACCGGCAGTTGCCCCGACCCAGGTACAGGACATTGCACTTGGCCTTGTTGAACCTCATGAGGTTCACATGGACCCACTTCTCCTGCTTGTCCAGGTCCCTCTGGATAGATCCCGTCCCTCAGGTGTGTCACCTGCACCACTCAGCTTGGGGTCATCTGCAAACTTGCTGTGTGTTCGCTTGACCCCACTGTCTGTGTCATTGATAATGATGTTAAATAGTAGTAAACTTGCAGCAGTAAGTTACATTTCTTTCTTTTGTATCCACAGTGCTGATTTATCCCCTGTGCAGTTCTGGGATCGGACAGGATCCCTTTTGGATTCGCTCTCTCTTGGGAGTGAGGTGTATGACAGTGAACTCAACGATCCCCATTATGACCAGAGTCTGCTAGAGAATCTTTTTTACACGACTCCTGTAAGTAGAGAGCAAAAGGAAGGTGCTAAATATGTAGTTCCTAAGGTGAAAAAATCAGAAGTCTGCATCAAAAAAAGTCTACAGATTTCAGTTTTAGTAGGGCTTAATAAGCCATGTGTATCTTACAGAAGCTTGTGAGAACATTGCTTAAAATTAATATTATTAAAAGTATCTTATTAAGACTACAAAGTCAAGCAGTGGGTTTGGGAATCGCTAGGATTGAGGCTGTCCATTAAGACTTTTTTTTTTAATACCTCTATAAGTAACTTTGCTATGATTTTAATTGTTTCAAATTATGCAATCCACGAGTTGTTTTTTCTTTATGTGTCGTGACCGTTATATTCTTTGCAACGATAGTTAACTTCTTATTTTATGTTTGTTATTTCCATTTCAGAAATCTGATTCTAGTTTAAGCGATTTCCTCAGCGATGATGATATTAACTCCTCCAAAAAAGTAACCAAGACAGAAAGTCTCAAGAAAGCTGATCGTATGAATCTGCAGAAGGATTCTAATGCCTTTGATGAGGGTCAGAAGGTGACAGATACTAAACTCAGGTAAATAGTTACATTATGTTACTTGTTTTGCAGCATCTCATTTATTATTAAGTTAATATTAGCAAGAATCACGCTATCATGCTCCATCATTATCACATAATTCACTGAATAACCATTTTGGGGAGGAATTTTCATGGCATCTCTGGAAATGAAGGAGCATCAGCATCACCCAGGAATTTGCTGTATGTTGTTAAAGAAACTATTGAGACGCAATTAGTTAAAATCACGAGTTTGCCAAAAATTCCATAAGCCCGGTAATATTTGACCTGTAGAAGCAGAAATGCTAAAGCCTGAGTGGGGCTCGTGACCGAACTCTCGCCCTTTCTCCTGAAACAATAATCCCTGTGTAACCTTCATGATAAATTAGTCCCTGTGCTGAAAAAAAGCAGATTCCACACCAGCTTTGTGCAGTTCTGTGGCCTTGTGTATATGACAGGTATAAAATAACTCGGATCGTATTATCTTTGTACAATGTCTTTTAAGTGTATAGAATTTGTATGTGCTTTCCAGGGACAGAGTTCACATCAGCAGAGCCTTTCTCTGCCGATTTGTGTTCTTTTCTATAGATGTAGTAACTAAACTTCTCTTCTGACCTGATCTAAATTATATTTCAATAAGACACTGTCCCTAAAAATCCGGTTATCAAGCTTTACTTGTGTTGAACAGTTAATATTAAGGTTTTATGACTTTTTTTTTTTCTAATTCAGCTCCAGACTATTATTTTTGAAGCTTTTCTTACAAATACTGCTATTTTTACATTCAGGTAAAATTCATATATCCAGAGGTACCAACACAAAACCATTTACAAGTCAAGTCTTACAAATCAAGTGCAAGTAAGATTTTAAATCGTGACAAAAATCCTGTTGCTGTTCCTCTGCCGCAGTGACTTGTCCATGTGTATAACCATATCATCTCCCTGTTTTTTGTATATGACATTAAATTAAGCTTTTATTTTTGAAGGTTTAGACTGCATAATCTTTTTTCAAAACTCTAACAATGTGGAACGTGTGCTCTTTTTTTTTTAATCTTGGATATTGTAAGATTTTTGTTACGGTGGCCACCCAATTTATTTTTAAAAATATATTTTAAAATGTGTATTTAATGAACGGTGAGCAGTTTTTAAACACTATCCCACCAACCTACGGGTTTCTATTCATGTTAAGAATGTCCATCTCGTCCTGATTCTCGCTTTTATCTCTTCACCCCCTCTCCTACCAGACCATTTGCTCCTCCAGAAGCTCACACGGAACCAGCTCACGTCGCATCCTTGAGCGTGGACAGGTTGGCGTCGCTGGGCCGAATCCACCTGGCCAGAGTCATCATCGAAAGCTTGAAAATCCCTCCTGAGAGCATCCAGATCACCCCCAAAAAGAAAGGCTTGATGGGGAAGCCTCCAAGGCCTAGTAAGTGGTAAGGAGGATTGTTTTTCACCTCTGAGCTTTTCCCATTTCTCCGGAAATTGTATATTGTAGACATCTGAAAGTCAGAGATGCGAAGAATTTCTCCTGATGTGGGCTCACTTCAGGCTGTGGGAGGTTTTTTCTGGGATTTTGGGGAGGTACAAATGTGCTTTTGCTTGAAAAGAAAAGGGATTTCTTTTGGGTTTTGTTTTTTTGTTTTGAGGAGAATCTGACATACATAATCTATCGAAAGAATTCCTAAAAGTATAGTTCAATTATTCTAAAAAAAATAGAGTAACTTAATAAATCTTGAATACGAAACTTGCCCACTCTGTTCAGTTTATTAGATTTTTGATGGATGGTCACTTCTAGTCACTTTTTTTATTCGTAGTACCTTCTTTGTTGAGTTCCACTTCCCTGTGGGAGCCTCCAAGGATGAAAAAGGACAGGTCTCCGTAACAACAGAAGTAACTCGAATAGCTTCAAGTAAAATCACAGATGACGGTAAGAGCATTATTTCCCCCTATGTGTTTAGTCCTGTCGGCCCCTTCGCCTCCTAGAAATTATTTAGTAGCATTTTCTTTGCTGCCTGGAAAATACACTGTGATTAGTGGCACCTCTGCTGTTGTGGAATGTTCCTCTCAGGGAGAAGGAAGCCAAAGGTTTGGGATTTTTTTGTTGTTTCCAAGAAGTATTTCTATTGGAATTTTCACATTTCTTTTTCTAAGGACGTAACAGCAGGTCAGTAAGCCCATTACTTTGTTTCAACATCAAACCAATCTCCTTTCTGCAATAGTTTGAAGATGGTAAAGTGCTTTTAGAAATAGCAGAGCGACCTATATCTCAAAGAAATAATTTCTCCAGATGCTGCAGTGTGTCACGTAACATCTGCAAGAGCTCAGAGTCTGCTGGATCCAAGAGATCTTGACAAGTCCTGTGCTCAAACAAGTAGATATTAATCTCTACTGAGAATCACCGGTGTTTGTATCCCTGAGAACAAGTTCTATTGTGTTTCTCTGCTCAGTGAGCAGAGAATGAGCAAAACTCTCTCTGCCCATTTTTCCCAGAATCCAAAATTCCAGGGTGACTTTCAAACGCCTCTCTTGTGCGGTTGTTCATTGGCTTTGCATCTTTCTGGGTGGCACTTGAAAAATCTGTGTTCTCTTGTATATTCTCCATCTGAAACATCTGATTCTTCTCAACCTTAACTCTTTGTGATAACAAAACAATACTCTTTGTAATACGAAGATAATACAGCCTCCTGCGCTTTGTCTTGTGAAGTTAGATTCCAGCTCTTTGAAATCTAGAAAAATAAGGCGGAAAATAATTTGAAGAAGCCATCAAGTCAATCCACTGTAATGTTGTGGGGTTTTTTTCCTGAGAACTGTTTTATCTCATTTATTAAAGATGCCCAACGGGAAAAATTCCCCAGATAAGCTGTGAAAGTGCCGCGATTCCTGTTAGAGAAGTTTCCTTGTGTCTAACCTGAGTTTTTGTCACCACAAGAATACCTTATCCATCGTGAACATGCAAAGCGTGCTCCTTCCGTGCTGCTGTACTACTTATTCTTCTCTTTTCTAGACCAAATGCCAAGTCATTCAGTCTTCTCTTGCAGATATTACTTTTCTCTTGAATTCGCGATTATTCCTGCAGCTCAGCTTTGACTCCCTCAAGATATGTCTTGAAATATATTGCTCAAAACGCGACAGGGTTCTCCCACTGAAGAAGGGAAAGTCTCACTGCATGCTAGGATGACAGAGACTTGGTATCAACTGCAGCCTTTAGATTCTGTTATAATACTCATTTTGTCGTGCTGCCCTCCTGCTATTTTCTGGCCTTAGAGAATGAAGAGCAGTTTACTTTGGGCTTGGTGTTAATAGGTAATGCAAAATTAAATGATTTTGTGTGTAACAGAGCAATCTCCAAGGGGAAGTTTATTTATATTCAGTTATTTTTGAATATTGGTTGCTCTCGTGAGGACGAAAAAAAAATAGAAGGCAATTACCTACAGAGTTGTAACGTGGTTTAACCTCGAGAGATTCTTGTTGAGGGTTCCAGCGACAGCTCTTCCTCCTTTAGCTACCTGACCCTGGCAGAGGTGTAAACTTTGTCCGTGTGTCTGTCCATCCTTCTCAGAAGTGCCATCCCTTTCCCCTCAGACCTTCTGAACTTCACGTCTCTGCTCACCTTGCGGATTCTCTGGAGGGACTGAAGATTTCTCTGTCCCCGATTGAGCTCAAAAGCCAGGTTGGCTGTGAATCCAGGAGCTCATGAGTCTCTGTCTCCCTTGCAGCGGTGAAATTTCAGCAGCGCTTTGTGTTCCCGCTCCGTTTCGGTGGGACGATGACAGAGCACTGGTGGAGCTCTGACCTCGCTTTTAAAATCTACATGAGGAAAAGCACGCAGAAAAAGGTACTTTTATTATAAATCCTTTATACTTTGTGTGTTGAAAAGCTAAAAAAGTCTTGGTATTTCTATTTCCTCCAAATACTTACACAGCGGTGGCGTTTCTGTGATTTCAACCATCAGAGGCAAAACAAAGTAATGTAGCTCGACATCTTCATCAGCCATTGCCAGATATTATAAAGGAAAATTACATTATGTGCAGATGCTACAAGATGAACTAATTGCCATTCAATCTTGTCACCCAATGAAACCATTTTCTGAGTTCAAGGCAAAAAAAAAAAGTCTTTCCCTCATCTTTAAGTGTGATCTCTTGAATTATAAGCATTAATCTTCGATAAGAACACAGCTCATTCAGCAATATAGAATGAGTTAATGTGGATGCAGTTGATATCGTTACTCTGCCCAGGGTGAGGGGAATAATGTGTCAAATTGGTGTAACTTGCGCATTTGGGGGAATAGAAAAGTATATATCTTTTCGCTAAAAAGACTTGCATAATCATCTGCATGTGATGAAGACAGCGGGAGGCGTTAACTCAGCTTATGTCGTGTGTTAATCAACACTGAGGATATCTGGTCTAAGAGGAGCTTTTCTTTTAATGGGTGAATAAATTGCATCCTTAAGTGTGGAAATTTTGCTGAGTTCCTAGGATTTGAGATGTTCATATTTGCATTAATCTGGAACTGTTTACTGTAGGTGCTGGGAGAATTTTCCCCATAGTGATATTTGAAATTGGAACCAAGGGAAACTTTCCAACAAATCCCCGTTATAACACTAATAGGAGTGAGGAGGCTTCCCACGAGGCTTTTGTTTCACAATATGCCCTCAGTTCTTGAAATCCGACAGAAATCTTCCAAAATTGATTATTTTTTCTGCCCTCAGCCAGTGGCCGTTGGCTCAGCAGCCCTTTCGTTGCGCAAGGTGATTGAGTCTGAGTTGCTCAGTGTCAGCTGTGAAATACCTGTGGAGAAAGAGGGAGGTCAGACACAAGTTGGACCGCTGAAGGTACGTGTTTTCCCGGATCGAGTTTGAGTTAAATGACCTGTTACTCATTTTGGCTGGATTTAAAAAATTTTTTTCCTCCTCTTCTCTCTTGGTTTTAATTTGCCGGGTTTCGGATATACAGGTTTGTAAGACCAGTACAAGATAATATGAACCTTTTATTTCCTTAGGGTTTTGGAGAAATATTTGGAACCTCCTCCAGGTCTAAGGATGTTGCTGTGTAAAGTTTCCCTGGCTGCAGGGTAAACGTAGGGTCAAGAAGCTTTATAGAAGCATAGAATAGTTTTGGTTGGAAAAGACCTTTAAGATCATCGAGTCCAACCGTTAACCCAGCCCTGGCACAACCCCATGTCCCTGAGAACCTCATCTCCACGTCTGTCCAACCCCTCCAGGGATGGTGACTCCACCACTGCCCTGAGCAGCCTGTTCCAATGCTTGACAGCCCTTTGAGGAAGAAATTGTTCCCCAGATCCAACCTCAGCCTCCCCTGGCGCAACTTGAGGCCGTTTCCTCTGGTCCTGGCACTTGTTCCTGGGGAGCAGAGCCCGACCCCCCCTGGCTCCAAGCTCCTTTCAGGCAGTTCAGAGATCAGAAGGTCTCCCCTCAGCTCCTGTTCTCTAGGCTGAACCCCCAGCTCCCTCAGCCGCTCCCATCACACTTGTGCTCCAGCCTCTTCCCCCGTGCCAGGGGATGTTGAGATTGGAACTTGGGAACAATTTCTTCCCCAAAGGGCTGTCGGGCATTGGAACAGGCTGCCCAGGGCAGTGCTGGAGTCACCATCCCTGGAGGGGTTGAAAAGACGTGGAGATGAGGTTCTCGGGGACATGGGCCAGTGCCAGGGGTGGGGGAACGGTTGGACTCGATGATCTTGAGGGTCTCTTCCAACCCAAATGATTCTGTGAAAACGTGCGATGTGTTTTCCCGAGTTTATGTTGCCATCTCTTGGTTTTGTACGGACGCGTCTTCTGATCACCCCCCCTTACCTTGCAGGTGTCCTTAGAACTCGCGGCCGACAACAAAGACTTCACCCGCACGGCTGCCAGGTCAGCGATGGCTGCACAGCCCGTCCCAGCTCACGCCGTAAGAAGCCCCCGCCTGGAATTCCAGGAGCCCACCAGGAGGAGCGTAAATGCCGAAAATCCTCGCTGCTCGAAACGTCACGACTATGAGGATTTGCAGAAGACAGGAGCCACCACCATAAACGTGGTGCAGCCACCGCAGACCATCCCAACCTCTGCAGCCTGTAACCTGATGACACAATTCGCTGTTTCTCAAGACGATGGGTTATTACTGCATGTGCTGTTGATGGTGCCTGACGGAAAGGACTTTGTTGCTGAAGACAATTCTTGTAACGTGTATTTAAACTGCAAACTCCTCAGCGCCGAGGAGGCAACGAGATCTTCCGTCGTATGGGGCACAACACAACCTGCCTTTAATTTTTCTCAGGTGAGTCACGTGTTTTCTGCCTAACACTGGTGGAAATGTGCTGTTCCACACTGACAAATTATTTCAAAGATACATTTCTTTTATAGATGTAGGAACTTATCTGCTGGGCTCTCTCCAGTGTATTAAAATTCTTTTCAGTATTGGCTGCGTTCTGCAGTTTGAAATGCAGTTCCTTGAATCATCCAAATAGTCGAGACTTTTGAAGCACAAAAGGAAAATATTCAGAAAAGTTGAGGTTAAAAGTGGGAAAAAAAAAAAAAAAGCCTTCTCCTTTCTTCCATTTTGGCAGGAAAACATCTTGTTGATGTAAATGTAAATATGTAAATGTAGAATTTTTCAGTTTGTTCCGTTGCTCAGTGTTCTTTTTTCTTCTCAATGGATATATCAGCACAGAAACGTGTGTTACTGTCCTAATATGGGCCAGAGCCTTTCCCTGACAAACAGCAGAAGTTCAGGCATTTAATAAAGTTATGATTTTGTGGGGTTTTTATGGACATTTTTCTTTGGAAACATCAGGATGCTCAAATGTGTTTGTTTTTACTTTTAACAATACGCAGTGATTTGTTAGACTCCTTGATTTTCAGCTGAAAGGGCAAAATGTAAAATGACGTCTGAAACAGTTGTCTGAAGTGATTTATCTGTTGTTCAGTAAACAAGTGTTTAAAGTTAAAAAGCAACATTTTTTAAGATAGCAAATGATCTTGTGTTAAAATTCATCTAAATTGCATGTATTTTCCTGGCTAGCTCTTTTCCAAGCCTACCAGTTTTCTGAAACTTGTTAGGAAAATATGCATTTAATTTTTAATTCCTATATCTAAAGAGCTCAATTCTGTAAACTGGAACAGCGTAACGTTACCAGAATTCTCTGTGCTTAGCAAATAGCTTCCACTGTATTCTGTGTAGTGATTCTTCATGTTAAACTCTTTCAGGTGATGCCTTTTTCCTTGACTTCCAAACACCTGGAGCGATTGAAGAATAATGTCATGGTTATTGAAGCGTGGAATAAGACGGGAAGCCCTGGCTTCGACAGGCTCTTGGGATTAGTGAAACTCCCTCTGCATCAGTTTTACATCTCGTTCAAGTAAATATCTTTATTCCATATTTATCAGGTTGGGAAATATCCTAGTGATGCTTGGAGAAAGAAGCCGCGGGTGGTGTCTGGGGTTTGCCCGAAAGTTTCCTAATTATACTCGATAGCAAAGGGCATTTTTGTCCTGCCAAGCTCTGGCACTTTCCTACACGGAGCAGTATATAAGTTACACTGTCCTCATATGGAAATACAAGTAGACCATGAGAAATAAAGGTACTGCGCTGCATCAGGCTTGGAGCCAGGTTAACTTGTGAAATGACCTCACAGGAAAGTTAAGCGTGCGTTTCCATTAGTGATTTTCCAAGGTTACATCTGATTGAGTGATTTTTGTTCCTGATGATGCTCCCGTTATTTGGGACACTGTGAATTTGCACAGCACAAGATATCAAAAATATCTCTAAATACCTCACATTTTAATTTTCTTACTCATTGGGTCTCTCAGGAGCTCTTTGCTCTTTTTGGTTTAGTGTTTTGGCTTCTTATTCAATAAAATACCTGCTTAAAACAATTTAAATTAATGGATATACTGGACAGAAGAGATTATTTCTAAATGCAAAAGATTGTTTCCTTTTATTTTGGTCAGACTAGTGAGAGGTGGAAATCAGATAGTGCTAGAACTGACTGGCCGCTACCTTTTTAATTATTGGTGTGTTGTTTGTATAATTTTTGTGTCATTTTTATAATTTTTTCAGTAACCCACCATAGTTTACTTGTGTATATCTTCCATGTTTAGAGGTTTTTACATTTCTTTGGGAGACTGTCCCTATTCCTCCTATTTTTTCCTGCCCAAGTCCATCCCCAAAGGCCCATAACTGCTTCATAAAAATATAATACAGCTCCAGGATATTAACAGGAGCCTTGTTCCAGTTTGTCACCTCACTCACCGATCTCTAGGCTGGGTTTAGCTAAGGCCGTGTTAGTTTTTGGCAAGCTGGGCTTTCTCTTTGCTGAAAATAAACATTTTCCATTAGCAGCTCATGGATCTGTGCTTTGTGAAGCCTCATGTAATTAAGAATCAAGCCAAATTTTGGAGGACTGGAGATAAATTAGTTTCTAACCGCGTCAAAAATCCCGTCTAAGTGAGCTCTGCGTGATCGTGTTCATATTCAGGTGGCTCGTTCTCATGCTGGAGCATTTTTGTCTTTTTGGTTTCATCCTTTTTAGAGATCCGAAGATTTCCCACCTGCTTCTCCGAGCTCAATACCCGGTGGTCGCTGTGGACAACTACATGCCCGTCATAGATGTTTTTACTGGCAACAGAAGTGGAAGCCTGAGGGTCATTCTGGCCATGGGCTCGGCTGATCAAATAGTGACACTACAAAGGCTAAAAAATGAAGAAGGAACGGTACCTCCCGTCACAAAGCGCCCTTTGCACTCTCTGGACCCTCCTCCTATGAAAACCGCAACGGTATTGCCCAGAAAATTCCAATTTTTGCTGTTAGGGACACGTGAAAAGGATTTTAGCGGTGGGTTCGTTAACAGACCAGTGATCCCTCTTTTGCTGTAGCTTATTTTGTTATCAACAATCACGCAGAATTATGTTGTTTGGACTCTTTTCTTAGCAGCTTTTTCTCGGCAGTCTTGACACTATTGCCCTTTTTATTGTCCTGCGTATCCATGGCTTCTATCTACATGACAAGTGCAGTAAAAATAAATCAAATTCTAGGAAATCTTAATTCTCACAGCCTTATTCTGCACCACGCAGGTTTTCCTGCTACCTTTTAATTGGATGTGTGGGAATTTTCGTGCTTTTTAGTGCTGTGGTTTTTGGCTTTTGTGGAGAAGAAAAATAATTGCTATCAGGTTTTCAATGTTTCTGTGAACTTCAGGAAGAAAAAGGCAGAGAGTGGTTCTGAGTCCGTTATCTTGGGCTTCTTAGAATCTCGTGTTCCTAATTGTCTTTTACACATTGGAACAGGCTGCCCAGGGCAGTGGTGGAGTCACCATCCCTGGAGGGGTTGAAAAGACACAGAGATGAGGTTTTTAGGGACGTGGTTTCATGGTGGGCTTGGCCGTGTTGGTTTAGCGGTTGAACTCGATGATCTTAAAGGTCTTTCCAACCAAAATGATTCAATGATTGTCTGCCGTTTCCTAAAAAGTCATCCTTTCCATGTGGATTTTCTTTGTTTTCTTAGCAGTTTGCCCAAGAAGGGGAAGAGCTGATGGAGCACGTGTTTGAAATCCAGGTGGAGAGTGTGAAAGGACTCACTCCCTTGCAATCCACTGTTTGGGGAGAGGCCGACTGCTACGTACAGTATTATTTCCCGGTCCAAGAGCCTGGTTGTGATGCGCTGCAGGGAACTGAATTGCATGAGGATGGTAACATTTTTTTAATAATCCATCCTTACTTAGAGCATTGCTTTAGTTAAATATTATTTAGGAATATTCTCTTTGCTTAAATAAGAGGGTTTGTATTTTTCCGAGCTTCCGCCGTGCAGCCAACGCTTGTTTTTCTCAGAAAATCTGCATACAACTGTATCGGTAAATTAAAAGCCTGCTTGACTGGGGCAGGTGGCAAAGTTTCCAGCCAAAAAAAGGAGACCTAGTTCAGAATCTCTTCACATGGTATTTTTTTTGTTAAAGATCCTGGAGGACTTGGCCAACTCATCCTGCAAAGGCGCAAGAACAGATTCACAGGGAATATTAAGATTGTGTACAGTTAAATTCCTTGGGGGCTTTACATACGTAAGCTTTTCAAGATGCTCATTTTCATGGATACACCAAGAGAAGACTTGCCTGGTTTAGTTTATTAGGGTTATAAAGGAGTATTTAAATTGCAATTGTAGAAAAGGACTTAGTGTCGACTTTGTTTTGAATCACTGATATGTATTTCCTCTGAAAAAATAAGTCAGTAACATCATTCCATAGCAACTCCTGGGGACTTCGTCAGGTTCCAGCCACATTTAGCAGCAGTTTGTAGAAGATTTGTGAAGCGAAACACGGAAAATCAAGCTTTGTGGCGGGAGGATTTATTTGATTACTTTAACTTACTGTCCCTGGGTCCTGCCTCTTGAAGGTTTACTAATAGGAAAAGCTTGATACTCCCAAATCCAACCATTTTTAACCGATTCTGCTTGACTTGCAGGCATTGAATTGAAGCCGTTTCGCACAGCGACCACTTTGTGTGTCCCCGATCCCGTCTTTAATGATGAGCATCATCATTCTCTGGTGGTTCCTGCTGATGTCCCAGTCCAGAGGCTCCTGGTTGGTGCGTTTACGGCACCGGGAGCAGCTGGAGGAGGAATCCAGTTTGAAGTCTGGTGCAGGTACAGAATAACATCCTATTTTTTGTAGATATTGCAGCAATACAGATAGAAACACATCTGGGATTGACAAATCTCTGTCTGTGGGATGGATATTTAATAAGAAGTGAAAAAATGGTTAGCTCATCAACATTTGGTGATGAATATCTGCATTTCAGATTGCATTTAAGACAAGTGAGCCTTTTTTTCCCCCGCTCCACAAAGGTGCTAATTACTCTTTTTCTTCTTACAACTTCTCTAGAAAGCATGTGCTCTTAGTTTGCTTTCCTCCACTTTGTTATCTAAAGTAGTGTTTAAGTGCTTGGCACGTCTGAATTTTACTTAATAGCACCCTGGCAGTGTAATTTCATTGTTTTGAGGGCTTTTTTTTTCCCTAATACACGTCACTGAGTACAAAAGAACATGGTAGAAATTGATTGTAAGTTCAAATTGTGGTTTCTTTGGCAACTGAAACTAATTACTAGTAGCAGAAAGCAGAAACCATGAGGACAGGTAGCTTTATAAAAGCATAATTATAGTACTTATGTGTTCATTCTGTAGTAAACAAACCAAGCTATTGAAAATCTGTACGTTCACATGAGAATTATTACATGCTGCCTGAGTTTACGTTCATTTTGATAATGACCAGTTGAATTGACCAGTTGTTAGTATCTCGAATTTCAAAAATGGAGTTTAGTTCAGTTTCCTGAGAAAACTTGGGCTTCAGTTTAATCTTGCCCTGACCACTCACTGATAGTGGCTGGTAAATTTAGGCTGTTTTGGGTGAAAGGAGCAAATTACTGAGCCGGAAGCCTTTTAAGAATTCTGTAAACACCATCTTACCAGTTTTAACAATATTTGAAATGGAAAAAACTTACCAACAGATCCTTGTAATTAGGAAGATCACATGCTGCCAGATTCTAAATCAAGAAAGTTCTTGCTATGATGCCCTCAGCATCTTGAATTACTCCTAGAAGCGTGTAGGGAAAAAAATAGAAGCCAGTAAGTGTAATATTCCAAGATTTTGGGAGTACTATTCAGGCTCAAGACTCAAACAGTCAATTAATGTTCAGGATTTGTCCCAAAATGGGAAGGGAAACACAAATCTGTAGCACTGACGTGTCGCTCAGTCGCTGCTGCTGAAAACCCAGTGGCTGCTGTTTTCTTGTGGTTCGTTAGACATGGTGCCAAAACTCACTTTAGGATGAGTCTGAAGCCAAGTAGTATAGTAAGAAATGGTCTAGAGTCATTTTTTTACACCCACAAACTGGTATCACAAATCTGTTCTGCAAGTAGTGTTTTTATTTATTAATGGAAATGGAGAGTGAGGAATACTTGGTGCCAGATCCTTCTCTTGTTTTCCTTTGGGGTGCCAATTTTTAGTAGAGTTTCTGCTAGTTGACTTGCTAGGACTAGTGCAAAAATACGTTTGTAGCATCATCCGTGTGAGCACTCACTGTTTTTTCTGTGGAAATTCGCTTCCTTGGGTTTATCCCTTAGCTGTCTTTGAAGACACACAAATTAAAGTTGGCTTACGTACAGTCTTGGGAGAAATAACGATCGCTTTTCCATAATCAAACAACATGACTGATGCTGCTTCTTTGTGTCTTCCCAGGTATTATTACCCAAATGTCAGAGACCAGCTGGTCGCCAAAGGGATGCTGCCTCTGTCACGCCTGTGTGCCATGGTCACCATGCAGCAGCGCGAAGAAATAGGGATACAGACTTTTAATCTTCCCTTGGTCCCCAGGACTGATTCCCCAGAGGAATTTCATCTGCGGTCTTCAGGTAAGGAAGGTTTGTGCATTTTCACTTGATGTGTAGAAATGAAAATCTATGTATTTGCTGCCAAGGGAAATAAAAATATATATTTGTGTTGGCAACTGACGTCAGCCATGAATGTTTTTCCTCCCAGCTTTCACTATCACCGTGTCTAGTGAAGAATCGGGGGGTGAAACATGAGCAACATCAAACTCTTAGCAAGTTTTAAAAAGCCCTCCCTGCGTATTTAACTGCTTAATCATGGAATTGGTTGGAATAGACCCTCAAGATCATCGAGTCCAACCGTTCCCCCAGCCCTGGCACTGCCCCATGTCCCTGAGAACCTCATCTCCGTCTGTCCAACCCCTCCAGGGATGGTGACTCCAGCACTGCCCTGGGCAGCCTGTTCCAATGCCCGACAGCCCTTTGGGGGAGAAATTGTTCCCCAGATCCAACCTCAACCTCCCCTGGCGCAACTTGAGGCCACTGAGACCGCGCTTAGTTGCCAAATAAGCTACAGTCTGTAGTTAAGCTTCCCGTGTAAGGCAGGGAATGGGAGATCTAAAGAAGGGCCATTTATGGTACGTGATACGAGCAGAGACATCATTCTGTTCTGGTGTGGTTCTTTCAAATAATACAAATATCACCTGTGGGAAGGCCACGGAGGAAATCTGAGGCAGCTTCTTGGAAAAAATGGCCATTAAAAAAGCTGGAGTTGGAGAGGCAGTTCAGTACACTTCAACGATTTTGTAATAGGTCAGCCATGCGCAGCAGCAGAAAAACTGTCTCTTGGAAGATTTTGTCACTATAAAAAAAAGACGTGTTGAAATACCGCAGCAGGATGTTTTAAAGCTATTACAATGAACACACGCATGAGGGCATGGTCGGGTTAAACAGCCGCTCCTCATTTTACCAGGCCATAAATTTCCCGTTAAGGCCACCCGATCTGTCTGCCAGGAGGTCGGGCGCAGGACGCAATCCTTAAAATTCCATTTTGTGCCTCCTGCATTGGGCCGTAACTTCTAGCTGAAGTACAGGACCCCGCACAGTCAACCTCAGTGGATTTCATATGGAATTATCTTTTTTTATTAATACAATAAGCTTTCTATTAAGATTTATAACCCAGTACCGATTATATTGGATGTAACTGTAAAAAGCTGAGCATTTCTTTCCTTTCTTTCTTTCATTGAATCCAGGTTTGCTTGATGTGAGTGTGAGATACCAACGATCCATGAAAGCAGCGGCAGGAAGAACCACTCAAGCTATTTCTCTTTCTGTACAGATACACAGAGCAGCTGGTTTGCAAGCAGCAGCGAGGTAAAGCGTAATTCAAAAAGGGAGATTTTTCTCTTAAAATAGCTTTATCTGGAGGCAGCAGGCAGAGACATAATTGTAACCGGCCAAGTTTCGATCTGCAGAGACCGAGATTCAAACTGCGTTCTTATCAGAAGTGAAAACAACTTGATAAAGAACATCAGCGGTTACTTTTGTCCCATAAGCTGCAGTACGGTGTGGTAGCGTTTGTTCTGCAGAGGCTTGAGACCGCAAGGGCACGTTTTTTCTACGTTTCCATGCTTTTCTCCACCAAAGGCTGATATAAAAATTGGCTGGTATAAAATGGTACCTATTCGGGCATTGGATCTTGGTGTTAGTCATGCTATTTAAAAGCTAGCCGTGATTTTTTTTAAATTTAATTTCGCTGTGGAAGCATCAGTAAACTTAACTGGTAAATGAAACACGTCCTTTTTCACCAGAAGGCAGCTGCTCTAAGTGCAGCTGGTACCACCTGAATTTAGTTCCCTTGTCTGATTTTCAAGAATTAAGAAAGAAAAGGCTTGAAGAGAGGGAGTAAATTCTGTAAGAGAAGGATTGCTCTTGTCACCACCCCTGGAGGGGTTGAGCAGATGCAGAGATGAGGTTCTCAGGGACATGGGGTAGTGCCAGGGGTGGGGGAACAGTTGGACTCGATGATCTTAAATGTCTTTTTCCAACCAAAATGATCCTGTTATTCTAGCAGTGCTCACTGACCCTTTCTCAGTGTTGCTGAGCTCCTGATCCAGCTTAAGTCAAGTAGATTCTGCAAGATGAGGATTATTATCATGTGGTGCTTGGAGGAGAAAAGAAAGTGGAATGACCTCAGACTCTTCAGGTGTACAACCTGAATAATACCTAGGTCTCTTGCTTGCAAATAATTCCATCTGCTCTTTTCACCTCCTTTCTCTCGTCCATACGAGTCTGTCAGAATAATTTAGCTTGGCCTTTTGCTTTCTTCTGGAGCAGATTAAATCTGGGAAGTTTTCCTACAGCTTTTTCTACAGGGTGGGATATTTTTCAAGGTGCCGAGTAGTCTCTCAAGCACTTTGGTCTCAAATCCCGCCAATGAGAAGGGGTGATGGACCTTGTGATAGTTCCTCTCACCATTTCACATCTGTTCCTAGTATGTTCAGACAAAAAAAAAAATTGGTGAAGAATAATCTGCAGGCTGAACCCACATCAGTTTTATCTTCCAACATTCACTATTTTATCTCATCTTTTCACCATGAAGGCTTGAAACCTTTGCTTGAATTGCTTTGATTCCTTGTATGTGATATTCATTCTCTTTCTTGTTTTCTTTTTAAAGAGCTGTGGCACAAAAGAACCCTTCGGTCCAGTACTATGCGGGTGTGGGAGTTAACGCTTACGTCTCTGTGCACCTCTCCTTCCTGCCCGAGACGCAGAGACGCAGCACACGAGCTGTGGCTCGGACTTTCTGCCCCGAGTTTGAGCATCACGTCGAGTTTCCTTGTAACCTCATCATTCAGAGAAGCAGTGGAGAAGCCTCTTGTCTGGGGGAACTTTTGCAATCGGCCAATATCATCTTCTCGATTTACCATCAGAACACCAAGTCAGGTGAGGACAAATTATTCTGGTGGCTAAATGCTGTTACAGAATAGTTCAGTCCTCTTAGTTCTCAGTTTCGAAGAAAGATTATTCTCTGCAGCTGCTAATAGATGTAATTACCTAAACCGTCTTCAGAGAAGCTTTTGGGAGCTACTGTTCCCTTTGTGCAAAGAGTTGAGGTTTCTGAGATACCAGGTTATTAAGATCACCTTTAAAATGAAAAGATAATGCAATTAACGTAATGCTGGAGCACCCTGCCTTTGTGTGTGCTTAATTACCTCCACCTCATGAACAAGGTAATGGGAGTTTCAGAGAAATGAGAGTTAAAATCCCCCAGTGATCCTGTGGCAGACAGGCAGGATTAATTTACAACATAACAACATGTTGGAGAATTATTTTAGGAGCAAAATTTACCTAAAGAAGACATAGTTTGTTTGGTTTTTTTACTGCTGGGGGAGAAAAGTTGGGAGTGGTATTTGTTTGGGTGACAGACCACTCGCTCCCCACTCATTACTTAATTTTCATCTATGGAAATATTCCCTAAAAGTTTCCCCTAATTCAGTGGTGGTGGATAAAGTGATGAATGCGCACTGGCAATGTCCACAGACAGGTTTTGTTCACACCCTTGTTTCTCCTGAATTTTGGTCTTGTACATACTCGGCCACTTGTTTTGATTTTCGTCCTTTTTTTAATGAGTTAAAAGTGTTTTTGTCACGACAGCTGAGCTATTTGCTGTTGAGGCAATACAGCTTGCTTTCAAAGGAGATACTGTCTGGATCACTTTGAAATCTTACGTTCTAGTTGGGTGCATTTGCAAATTGATTTATTTTTCAGCCACTGAGATGTTGGCAGCTCGGACATCAAGAGATTATCTTCTCGGGACAGTCACCGTTCCAACCAGAGACCTGCTGAGAAAAAGATCAGGTAATTACGGCGGCGTTACGCTGCTGGCGTTTTGGATAAATGCTCTAAAAATTGCTGAAAATAATTTTCATTCCCATTCTTGGGGGGGGTGGTATTTTTTAAATCAAAGTTCTCTCAGACATTGCACAAGCCATCATTAAAAATTCTGTATTAGAAAACTCATATTAGGGTTGATATGTGAAGGTCAGTTTTCAGGGTGTAGGACGTATAGTAACTCAATATATATTCACCTCCTTAGTATTTTATTCGGTGCCATTTATTTTCTACTTAGTAGAGTAACAGCGTTCAGTGATTGCTTTGAGATCTCAAAGCTGCAAACAAAGGCTTAGGTCAGAAAACAAATGAATTAACTTTTTTTTTTAACTAAATGTAAAATACCCCCTCCATCCAGTGTTAGCTTGTGATGATACTGTCTCGTGATTAAAACATTTTCATTATCTTCTTGGTTATTTCTGCATTAATCTCAGACTAGTGCTAGTTTTCTGCACCATGAAGCTTTGGGTTTATTTTTAATAACAAAAGAGGAAGAAAACAAACAAACAAAACAAAAAACCCCCCAAAAAAGAGCCTAATTTTGTAATTGGAGATTCACAGGATATAATTTTGTTATGAAATGGGTGTCATTAATGAAACAGAAAATAAAATGCCTCTGGGATCAGAACTACCACCAAGGTTTTCTGAGGTCTAACGATTTGCTGCTTTTCAGGTTAGAAATGATTTGACAAATGCCAATCTTTCACAAGAAATAAGCACTTCAAGTACCGGTCCTCGATTAATAACTAGAGAGCAGAAAATTCTTTACAGGTGTTTTTAAAAGGTTGGATAAGTCTAATTACGATTTTTTTTTTTTCTCCTAAAGGTATTACAGGCTGGTACCCGGTGACCCTGTCTGAAGATTTAACGCCCTCGCGCCACACCAACGTCACACAGGCCGTTGTGGGGGGGCTGGAACTGTCTGTCACCTTCGCTCGTCAGGATGACAGAGAACGTGTTTTGGAGGCTGCGAAGCTTTTAGGATGGAGCGGTGAGGACTGCGAAGACAGCGCGGACGACAGCGAGGAATGGGAGCAGAGTGACAGCCCAGCCACTGTCACCATCTCAACCCCGAGAGTCTGGCTGCCGGTTCACTGCGTCCTGCTCGCGGGCCAGACGCACCTGAATAAAAACATTTATTGCTACCTCAGGTACAGGCTGTATAATCGAGAAGCCACACAGACTTTGCTCAGGAGGCCAAAACTGAGCGAGGACGCCAAGAACGTCACGGTGAACTTTAAGAAACCGAACAAGGTGACTCTCAGAAGGAGCCAGGGGCTGCTGTGGTTCTTCAGGGAGGAGAAATTAGAAATCCAGGTGTGGTGGGCGTATGGGAAAGAAAATGATGTGGAGAGACCGCTGGATACAGATCGTCTGGTTGGATCTGCCTACGTCGACCTGGCGGCATTAGCAGAGAGCTCAAGGACAACACTTAGTGTTAGTGGTAAGTTCCTAAAAAATATTACAGTGTTTCATTCCTCTTCATTATTTTTTTTAATTTGGTTCCTTCTCGAGTCACTTCAAGCAAAATATTTACAGCTTTGTTTTGTCCTGTATGCAACGCACACTCAACTCCTTCTTGCACTGAAGATAAACAAGATTAAGATGCTTGCGTCTCAGAATTCAAAACTTGGCAGGTTTAAATGGGTGAAAAATTGGCGGTAATGATCAGTAATAGGGAGAGCAATTAGCCTACGTGGATTGATGAGGAATGTTTCTTTGGAATTACTTAGAGTGAGAAGCAGTAAGAGTAATGTGTCTCAAGGACGTTGAGCGTGAAGGACTGAGCGCTGAGGAGGTCGTGGAAACTTCTGCTTTATTCGATTACTTGGGCTTCTGTCATCTACACAGAATCATTTTGGTTGGAAAAGATGCTGAAGATCACGGAGTCCAACCGTTAACCTACCCCTGGCACTGCCCCATGTCCCTGAGGACCTCATTTCCGTGTCTGTTCAACCCCTCCAGGGATGGTGACCCCAGCACTGCCTTGGGCAGCCTGTTCCAATGCCCCACAGCCCTTTGGGGAAGAAATTGTTCCCCAGATCCAACCTCAACCTCCCCTGGCGCAACTTGAGGCCGTTTCCTCTGGTCCTGGCGCTTGTTCCTGGGGAGCAGAGCCCGACCCCCCCTGGCTCCAAGCTCCTTTCAGGCAGGTCAGAGATCAGAAGGTCTCCCCTCAGCTCCTGTTCTCCAGCTGAACCCCCAGCTCCCTCAGCCGCTCCCATCACACTTGTGCTCCAGCCCCTTCCCCAGCTCCGTTCCCTTCTCTCAACTCCCTCCAGCACCTCAAGGCCTTTCTTGGCATGAGGGGCCCAAAACTGTCCCCAGGATTCCAGGAGCGGAATGGAATCCATCAGCCACCAACTTGCAGGTAGATTTGTGACAGGTCATTGGCTCTTCTTTTGAGGAACGAGAGTTAAACCAAATTTTTATGCTGCGAATATGTTGTGTTCTCCTTACATGTGGGTAAAATTATTCAGAGGTGCTTATTGCCAGGACTCTCAGGAAGTTGGTGTGCTTTCAAATCATAATCTGAGCTGCCAGTGGGAAAATGAAGGTGCACCCAATTTGGGGGATTTGTCACTTGTTTTTAACCTTTACAAGCTGATACTTCTACCGGTACGCTGAGTGATACCTTACATAGAAATTACATTGAAAATGAAAATTCATTCTGCCAGTCTGATGTGAGATCTTTACCCTAATGAACTGTACCAGCTGTTTGCCAAAATCAGAGTTTTTCTTCAGCTTGTTGAGCTGGTTTTTTTTCGTGAATTCTCTTGCAGGGGTTTATCCGCTGTTCAGATGCAACGCTGCCGACCTCGCAGGAGCGGCTGTGCGGGTTCACATCGTCCTTTCTTCCACTTCTGCTGCTCCGCCTAGCAGAATTCCCTGTGCTGAGGAATACAGCAACACTGAAGACGAAAGCACAGAGAAATCCCCTGAGCTGAGCCAATGGGTCCCTGAAAATCCAAGTCAAAAACTGGATATCGTGAGTCCAGAAATCACCGATGACAAACCACAAGAAGACGACGTGATATTTCTGGAAAACACAGTTGCTGTCAATATCCTTGTGGAAAGGGCAATGCATCTGAGTTTAAAAGGTACCCCCACACCCCTATTTTTTCTTTCTGTTTTTTCTTTATTTTCTTTTCTGGGATCTGTTCATAACAGGCACTACATGGAGTGATTTAAAAACAAACCTTTAAACTTACTCCGGCACAGTGAATGGATGTGATGAGTTTCGTACCGTTGCAACCCCGAGAGCATCGCGTCGTTGTGTAAGCACAGGGGAAGCAGGAGCTTAAACTATTCAGCCTATTGCTATTAATAACCTCCAAAATATAAATAATGTTCACTCTTACAGCTGACAGCTGAATTCTGAAGTTAAGTGTTATCTGAGTAACATAACCCCAGGACACTCGCGTCTCAAAGACTCTTGCAAATTAGCATTTTTAGCGTATAATCCGTTTGCAAAGCCGGTTTATTTGTGCTATCTGGGGCCCGCCAGCCGCAGCGGTGAGGAAGGGCAGTGTAACAACAGAGTAATCTGAGCTCATCCAGGCCTGACACAGCATTTCCCACCCTGCAGAGCCACCAAAATGACAGTTTGGTGCCTAATCACTATGCGGGGGTCACCAGAGAATTGCTCTTTGCTTCTAAATTTACGCTAATGTGCGAAAATATTCCTTCCTAGCAGGCGATGTTTGGTTCTTGCTGTACAGCAACGGAACGCGCTTGGTGAATTTGCAGGTTTTTGGAGCCTTTTGGGTTTTCCTTCAAGTTGCAGTCTGGAAATTAATCTGTTAAAAGTGAATTAAACTCTTTAAAAACACATCAGGTGCTCTGCCCTTCACCTCGGGCACCTCTGGCGCTGCGTGACTTGATCACTTTGCCTTTGCTCAGCATCCGAACTTGTTTGGGCACGTTACCTAAATACAAATAGGAATAAGGAGCTGACCTGAGGTGAGTTTATTGGAAATATCTCTGTTAAGACCAGCTGTTTCACAGTCCAGGTGAAGTGCCAGAAAGGAACACTCAGCATTTGATGACGTTAAAACACAATTAAACCAGTAAAAATATAAACTGTGATTTACGTGTAAGTAGTTCTGGCTCATACTGAGCTCCACAGATTTTTTTTTTTTTTTTTTTTTTTAAATCATGATTCTATAATCTTCTGGAATTCATAGTCTTTAGAAACTTGATGCAACATTGTTTTCTACTGCAAAGTTTTTTTTAATGAGATAAAGAAGGTTCCTTTTGCTGGTGAACACTATTGCAATATTTCCATCTTCCAACAACATTTTAGGGGATTTTTAGAAGCAACTGAGAGGCAACTGACACACTGAAACAAATGCTGTATCAGCTGGTTGCAAGAAGGATTTTCATTCTTCATAACAATTTCATTATTGTGTTACAGATAAAAAGGCTGGAGTGTTTTTCCAGTCCAGTATGTTATGAATTATAAACTTCCTGCAATTTTGGAAGAATTGCTTTAGATACTCAATACATCTCTCACCTCATCCTCCAAATGCTGCTTTTATAAAGCCAAATAAAACTAATATTTCCAAGTGTAACCTCTTTGCAAAACTTGGGCATTGGGAACTACAAGGCTAAATCAGGCTCTGTAAGACTCTGATTATTAAATCAACAATTTTTTTTATTTTAGATTTTCTTTTCCTAGAAGAAAAGCAAGTTAATACTCAGTGAAGAGTTTTGTATGGCGTGTTTTAACCGAAGTCATTGTAGATATTTTTAAAAAATCATCTTGTTTTCAAGCAAATCCGCATGGTCAAGGCACAAATGAGCAGTAACTCAATAAGCTACTGCAAATCAATCACATTTGGTTATATTTTCACGGAGAATCAGACTTCAGGAGAAAAAAAAGACAATTATTTTTCATTTAATCAGATTCAGATTCATCAGTTTTGATCATTCTGGCCAGGAAGATCTCGGAAAAGTCCAAAGCCACATGCTGAGTTCTTGGAAAGCAAGAAAGGAGGAAACAATCTGTAATAACTACTGGTTGCACAACTCTGACCTTGTTTCCCCTTGGCTAAATCCATTTCTCCTCACAGATTTTGCCAGCTCCAAATTCAATATCCAGCAGCATCTGGGGAACATCTGGCTCCATCCCTTAATTTACCCTTGTGTTCCTCTAGGAGAAACTGCCTCTAAGTGCAAACATACCCAATTAAGTCAGACAAGTTAATTCATTATCTGTTTTCTTACAAACGTTTTCCCAGGTGATTTCAGGACAGATGAGGGAGAAAATGCTGCTGGTTCCAGCCCTGAACTATTTTTATTTTGTAACGAAGAATAAACACCATCCTCGTCACTGAGCTTGGCAATCAAATGTCTAGCTTGTGCAAAAAAGTAATTGCAGTTTTGGACCGTGAATTTCAAATCATTATAACTATGCTGAAACAACTCTTTATTAATCAAAATTAGGAACCATTACAATCAACATGCTTCTGCCAATAGGAAATAAGTTTGTTTATTCCTGTAGTATAAAAATCCACGCTTTGGGATTCGACGAACCCTTGGAAAGCATCTCCTGTGTCCTGCTGGTCGTGGAAGCGTTTTCCCTGCAAAAAGTTGTCAAGATGCTCGAAGAGGTGGCAGTCGGTTGGCGAGAGCTCAGCTGAATGTGGTGGATGAGGCAAAACTTTGTAGGCCAATTTGTTCAACTTCTGGAACGTTGGTTGCGCGACGTGCAGTTGGGCGTCGTTGTGGAGAAGAATTGGGCCCTTCCCGTTGACCGTTGCCATTTTCGGCGCATCTCATCAATTTGCTGAGCATCCTTCATAGATGTAACAGTTTCACCAGGATTCAGAAAGCTGGAGTGGATCAGAGCGGCAGCAAAGCACCAAACAGCGACCGCGACCTTTTCTTGGTGCAAGTTTGGCTTTGGAAAGAGCTTTGGAGGTTCTACTCGGTCCAACCACTGAGCTGGTTGTCACCGGTTGTCGTATAAAATCCACTTGTCGTCGCACGTCACAATCCGATTGAGAAATGGTTCATCGTTGCGTAGAATAAAAGACGACAACACTTCAAAATGACGATTTATTTTTATTTTCGCACACTCACGAGGCACTCGCCTATCGAGCTTTTTCACCTTTCCAGTTTGCTTCAAATGCCGAACAACCGTAGAATGGTCAACATTGAGTTCTTGGGCAACTTCTCGTGTCGTTGTAAGAGGATCAACTTTGATGATTGTTCAACGTTGGTCATTGTCACCTTCCGATGGCCACCACTACGCTCATCTTCAAGCCTCTCGTCTCCTTTGCGAAGCTTCTTGACCCACCACCGCATGTTGACGAACCACGTTCGTTAGCAGTTCCCGCGCCAAATGCGTGGTTGATGTCGCGAGTCGTCTCCGCTGCTTTACGACTCTTTTGGAACTCAAATAAGAAAACTGCTTGAATTTGCTTTTGTCTAACGTCATTTCCATAGTCTAAAATACATATAAAATAAACAGCAAGTAATAAGTCAGCAACAAAAAAACCATAAAGCTAGAAAAGCACATTAAAATGATGTATGACACAACCACATTTAAGAATGCGTTCCAATATCAAACGGCAAATTTCAACAATGCAAAAACTGCAGTTACTTTTGCACCAACCTAATAGTAATAGCGACCAGAATTTTATTTTCCCCGTGATCTATCCCCTGCTCAAAATGGGAAAATAGAGGGAACTGCAAGAATTGATCTGTACCACAAGCTCCCGCTTTGCAACGGGGATGAAAATTGGGAGGGAAGCCAGCAAGAATTTGAAATAAAATTGCTTTTTCCTCTGCATTTAAACCTTTATAACAGATGAGGGTGGGACTTGTTTCTACTTTGCAGTGATTTTAAGTTTTTCTCACTGTTTCAGTCTTTTTGAGATTAACAGAGGCTATAAAAAAAGTTGGGTACTGTTAACATCACACGTGCATTTTCTTATTCAACCAACACAAGTGACATTCCTCTCAGAAACGCAGTTTTCAAGTCAAATTGCCTTTTTAAATTCAGGATATTTTCAATGTTTGCAGCTTGGGTTGCAAAATTACAACCATGGAAGGCAGATCAAGCACTGGAATAAGGTCCTGCGGACTTGGGGTTTATTTCTAGATTTGCCTCCGACTCCTCACCCGATCTTTGGCAAATGGTTTTTCTGTTTCTGTCTTGAATATTCCAGTTTTTCCTCTGTAAAAGTTTCCTGTAATATTTGCTCCCGTTGTAAATATAACGTATTTTCCGCTCCACCGACGAAAAGGAGTATTTCCTACATGGCGGATTTGTTAATTCTCTCTTTTAAATTGCCGAACTGCCTTTGGATTTATTTTTTAAATTATTAATAACATCTGGTTCTAATTCTGTATAATTTTAGGGAGTCCTTTGACGGACCGTGAAGTCACAGCACCCAGTAGCTGCGTCTCGTTTGCTGTTGCTGGCGCAGACACTCCAATAACCACTTCGATAATAGAAAATACAGACTCACCCGTCTGGGACTTTCAACAACAGGCAAGGTAAGCGACGTGGTGGATTTGTCCAGACACACTTTGGATCTGAAAAATACCCGATACCCAGTTTGGGGAGCTGCTTTTCTACTTAGCAGGCGTGTACTCTCAGCTAAAAATGCTTTATTTCCATGTTTTACAATCGCCACGTCCTCACATTGGGTGCAAAGTTGTTTAAGGAGACTTGGTCTTCAAGCAAATGCGAGGAAAATAAGTTTGATCTATGCTGAACCGTGGCTGCATTTTATTTTGGCTTAAAACCTTGGTGAATCGCTCTATTTCCACTCATTTTTAGTTTCCCCGTCTAGACAAAGGAGCTGCTAATTTTTAAATTACTCTTGGCAAGGTCTTGATCCAATTTATTGGCATTTTCTGTGTATTTTACTTTGTTTTATGCTTAGAAACGATGCCCTGGTTCAGGACCTGAGCTGTAAGTTTGGATTCACCTCCTGAAATTTGATCCATCTGGAAATTTGGTTTCTGACTCCGAGCTCTTCAGCTTCCTCTGCAGTCGCTGGGGAGACACAGGCACCTCCAAACAATCACTTCACCCATGTTAGAGCCCAAATTTAGGACAAAATTCCCTAAGGGTGCCTATTTCTCTCCAGTGACTGCCAAAATTCTGTAATGATGTAGCTCAGACTTAGAGATTTAAATTAAATTAGAGCAGACAAATTGATACCTCCAAAGAACCTCAGGAGATCAAGTCACACATGGTAATATTCAGTAATAAATCCATTTTTGCAATCTCTTGGCTTCTCCAGTCTTTCTATACCAGATTTTAAATTAATTCCAAAGCAGCAGCCAAAAGTCTTTTCTAAATTTATTCTGCAGGATTTTCTGCCAGACTGCGCAATTGGGTTTTTGGCTTTCACGGATTTATAATATGAAGATTAAACCATTGAAAGACTCTGATAGCTGAAGTTTCAAAGTTTTATTTCAGAGGTTGCTTGTGCTCGGAGTCATATCTGAATTACTTCAAGCAGCTTAAAAGCTGTTCTACGTTTGGCACTTCAATTTTCTTTTTATTTCCACTCGAAATATTACAGCTTTCAACCATAATATCAGTGCTTTGCTGTCGCTGTGTTACTGAGTCGTGAGATAAACTGTATTTCTGTTTCTTTACAGTTTCGTTGTCCTCTCCTTTAAATTTACAAGAGCAGGGAGAGGAAAATAAATATTTAATAAGCAAAAACCCAAACCATGTAAAGGCAGTTTTGCTTTTGAAGGCTCGATGATTTGGGGGTTTGTCTTTTTTTTTTTCCCCCCACTCATTATTCCAGGAGGAAACTGGATAGATACAATGGTGTTGAATCTTCAGAGACATTTTACTTGTTCTTTTTCTTACTTTGCCTAAAATATTCTGATTTTTGATCTGAGCAGATTATCCAAAGAGCTTCTGCTGGATCCACAGCAAACCTTGGTCTTCAAAGTGTGGCATAAAGCAGGTAAAGTTTGTCATGCAGTAGTGAGAAGAGTATTTTCTGCACCCTTTCCCTTATATTTAATACAAATAAAGTAAATTCTATTCAATAAATTGGAGAGTAGAACCGTAAAGGCGTTTTTTACCCTGCACTAGAAGAATGCTGGAGAAAAATCCTCCTTTTCCCCATTAACCATCTGGCAAGGTTTGATTTCTCTATATTCATTCCATTTAAAATTTGACAGTATTTTAGAGGCTGCATTTTCCTAGAGAAGTAAACTCATTATTGTGTTTTTCACATCGCGGTTTGGTGCCTCTGCAGTTGTTTCAAGTGTGACTGACCGCTTGTAATCAAATATTTTTGTAGCACCTTGGATATATTTTAACAATTTCTCCTTTGTCCACCCTTAACATTCACTGGGTGAGCTGGGTTTCAAACCTAACAACAGAAAAGCGTTTTGTAAGCGTTTTATTGAACTTTCCGCTTCTTGTTAAATAAGAAAAGATGCTGCTACTAGTTCAAACTGCTGTTTGCTTGTTTGGTTCATAACCCGGATCCTCTGATGTTCAATTTGCACCAAGCAAATGCAAAAAAATCTGGGTTTTGTGGGGAAGGCAGCCCTGCTTCTTCAAGTCAAACTGCTAGGGTATGATCTTTTAAAACAGTGGGCTTTTTTCTTTCTTCTTACATATTAAAGTCGAGCTTTCTGGTTTTTGCTTGAAAAATAAACTTGGTGTAACTCAGCCTTTCTCTGGGTCGTGATTCCCCTGCCAACCCCTCTCCCTGCCCTGGTCTTTCATTATCTCTGCAGGGACGTTTTTAGCTGAGTAAAACTTCTGAGATAATCCAAATAATATTCTCTTCTCGGATAGGATTGTTTGTTCTGTACTGCAGATAAATTTGCAAGGCAGAAAATCAAACTGTTGCCCGAAAAATGCAAGAGTGTCATGACAAATCAGCTTGTTTTTGTAACATTTTGGCAAAGTGAAAAGGCAAGAAACAGGAGTTTCTGAAATGAAAATACAATTCCGGAGGCAGAATTCATTTGCTGAGGTGCCCAAATTGGCCTTCAGGTTCTGTTTTTCAAGTCTCTGATTGTTTCTTATTTCTAACTGAATATTTTCCCCTTTATTATAACCCTCGTTTAAATAATTCTGATGAAGTATTGCACAGGGTACGTCACCCTCGCGTCCTTTCTTATACCCACAGCAAGACCCTCACTCTGCTGCAAATTATTACCAACGCAGGTGTTCAAGTTCCCAACAGCTTTTTTGGCAAACCCCTTGGGAAGAAGCTGATTTAATTACTTTAATTACTTTTTCCTGCTTCTCAATCAGACACCAGAGGTCTCTTAGTTTGAAACATGTTCCATGTTAACAACCAAACTCTAAGTCTCGTTTCTTTTGTCTTTAACTCTATTTTCTGTTTCCTCCACTTCCTTTTTGTTCCGCTGTTTACTTGCTCTTGAGAGTTTTCATCCTTTAAATCACTGTTTGAGTTTTATAAGGCGCCTTCCCCTGTAAACTCTCAACGTATTTCAAGGGAATAACTGATTTTTAGCATTCCTGAAAATGTTTCCTTTACGTGAAGTTTAAATTAATACGTATTTTCTCTTCTTCTTCCCCAGAGACCGAGCGAGTGATCGGATTTGCCTCCGTGGACCTTTCTCCTCTTCTCTCCGGCTTCCAGCTCGTGTGCGGCTGGTACAATATTACGGATTTCAGCGGGCAGTGCCGAGGGCAGATCAAAGTAGCGATTTCCCCCCTTCAAAACCTAAATAATCTGAAAGAAGAAAGGCAGGCAAGGATCCGGACCCGGCCACCGAGTCCTTCAGTACGTTCTTCAGTTTCCTCCCGCGTAATATCCGATTAGATTCCGAATAACCAGGCTTTCTGAAATCGTGAGCAAATCCAGCAAATCTGCGGTGCTGTCGTGGATCGGTCTGTGTAAACGCACCAGAAACATTTAATTCCTGGTTAATTCCTGGCTAATTACAGCGCTCATGTCCAGTGGCTTCGCTCTCTTGTTGCTTCGATACTTGGTGGGGGGGAGTTATTGTTAGGAGAATATTCTGTGGTTTTGGGTGCCTGGGAAACTGACATTGTTCTGTTTTTTGCTTTGGATGCCCGAAAACATACTATAAATTCAGTTTTGCATTGGTTAGAACATTTTTAATTGGGCAGAAATCTATTTTTCTGGGAAATTTGCCCGTTCTTGGGTGTGTTTTATTCTCTAGACTTCGCAGTTATGCTGGGGTTTGATCCACACACATAATGGAGCCTCTATATCCTACTTTCCATCATTCTTTGGTAGCGTGAGGGGAATTAACAAACATTTCTGAAATAAGAGTGTTGCAAAATGGTACTTTGGCTCAGTGCTGTGAAATCCTTTGCAAATTTAAAGCTATTTAAAAAACTTTGGGTTTCATTCGTTAGCTCACAAGATACTACTTGAATTTCTCTATTTTCTTGCTGGGGAAGGTTCATGTGCAGGGTTCTTCTTTTATTCTAGGTGAAGCTCAGCTTTCCAACATTTCCCAGTAATGCTACAAGCTTTCCCAAGCGGATGGTGAATAAATCACCAAAGGAAATCAGCGTTCCTACTCGCGAGCGGTAAGTCTGCTGGTTATTGATAATTATTTTAATTTTTTTATTGGTAAGTCAGCTGGTTATCAATCGTTTTGATTTTTTTCAGGGCTCAGAGATCTACCTATTGACTCTACTGAAAAAATAACGAGCCCTTTCAAAGGCCTTTCCCTGGTTTTGGTCTTAAGTATTAAACCAAATTCCCTTTACCAGTGAGACGAAGGCCCAGGAGACAGAAATCCTGGGACAGGTTCCTTTCTACAAAACCCAGATGTTCTTTTTCTTCTCACTGTTGTTTCCTGATTTGTTTCATTTACACCCTTCTAAAACTGGCAAATCTTTCTTCCAGGCCCTTATAAGAATAAAGGTTGTGTTTGTATTTGGATTTATTTTTAATAAGGATAATAAGTGTAAGTTAGAATAGGGTAGTATCAATATATCCACTTTATTTTGCCGTAATTCCTGTCTGTGAATGCCAGCTCTTAAAATGCCATAATATTGCACATTCCAGGACTAGGACTGTCAGATTTCCTGCTTTCTGTCCCTTAAAACAACCACCAATGTTTATATATTTATGTGAGAGAGAATTTTTATTGGTGGTTTGTGTATTTAGCATACAGAGATGATATTTTTCCTGCACATGTCTGAAGTTTAGAGGGACCGTGGGCCACCGTTCTATCATTGCAGCCACACTATTAACTGGTGCGGAAAGGGCAGTTGCAGTTTATTTTAGTGTAAATTTGCAACAATAAACGCCACTCTTGATGACATTTGTAAGAACTACTCTCATCCCCCGGTGGCTCTTCCATGCACTTGAAGATGTTGGATGTTCTTAGTTGGCAGACTCGTCGCAATTCGAGATTTCAAACTGGTTTTCGTTGTCAAACGCAGGCCCGTTCCGAGCAGAACGAGTCCCTCTGGATCACCCGTGCTCCGTCACGAAGAGCACGTGCAGAACGTGCGCAGGTTCCACGAATCCCTGAAGCGAGCGGAAGGGAACGCGCACCGGGCGGCGAAGACGGACTCGTCGTCGCTCTCGTCGCGCGCTGCTCTGCTCACCGCGCTCAGGTAAAGCTGAACTAGAACCAATGAGGCCATTCAAAGCCTGAGGTTTGCACGGCAGAGCTGGAAACCGAAGAATTCTTGCATCAGTTTTAAGGGAAACGAAAGGGTCTTTTCCAACCAAAATGATTCCGTGACACAAGAACCAACCTGGAAGGATTTTCTTAGCAAGATGTCCTTGGAAGCACTTTTTTTGACTAGATTCTAGATTTAAACCTGGCATAAACTTAAAGAGAAGACTATTTATTGTCTGTAGGAATATAGGACTGAAAGAGACTTGGAGTCACTCCATCCCTTCCCTTGCTGCCGCAAGCAATATATCATAAAAATCCCTAGATCTCAGGCAGGTAGAAATCCTCAGATTTTTGTCAAGCTCAGTGATAGAGTCAATTAATATTCTTGCCTTTATGACTTCTATTGGAAGGTCATCTTAAATCCAATTCCTTCGATTAAATTACTTTAAAACTAGCTCTTTTTTTAACTTCCAGCCTAAGCTTCGTAACTAATTCAACATTTGTTCTTGAGCATTACTCTCTCTCTTAGGAGACCTTAACACTTACCTATTTATTTTAAAATAATAACCCTTAATCTCCTATTTGCATATTTACATGCTGCTTTCTGCAGTGATACAAATAGAACCAGTCTACCGGCTTTTTTTTTTTTCTTTTTCCTCTTACCAAATTTCTTACCTACTGCTTACAGAAAGAACTTGAGCGAGCTGGATGAGGTTCAAAGATATTTCAGCCAGAAGCTGATCAGGTCTTTTCCTGACTTTGGTGATGGTGACACGTCCAAACAGAGTCCTGGGGAGCAGAACGATCATTGCGGCTCCATGAGCCGAGCAGTAGATCCCAGTTCGCACCATCTTTTGGAAAAATCTAGTCAGCTGGTGTCTCAGGTCAGCAGCCTCATCAACGGTGAGTTGTCGCTTGGTTTGGATTTTTTTTTTTTTTTTTTGGTCAGAAGACGCCTTGAAGCATCTTAAAATTTCTTAAAATAACTGGGACCAGTTGCTGGTGTTGGGAATGAGCACGTGTTGGGAGAACCTTCAAACTCCTGTCGGAAACAGCATTGAACTGAAACGTGCAGAAGGAAGATTAGGTGGGAGTTAAGACCCTCTCTGAATTGCCTAAACTCAATTTGAATTTCCACGTCTGTTCAGTAGAAAATGGGAGGTTTTGCAGAAAAGAAATCCCCAGAATGGTACTGAGCCGAGTTTGGGATTCTTTGCCAATATGAATTGGCGCATCTCTGGTTTCAGGTGATATTTATGCCCTACCACGCACAGCTAAAATAAAGCTATTTTTGGGTAGGTAAGACAAAGCTCTTAGTAAGCAGCAGCTTTTCTGTTTATCGCATCCAGTCCATTTCCTCTTTAATTAATTTTCTCCATCGTTACCGCTCTTGGACATGGAATGACACCCTCAGTAAGGACGGGTGTGACACAGCGGGGAAGGAAACTGGATCTCTGTGCACACCTTGTTTTCAGATCTATATTTTTTCACTCTGGCGTTTCTAACAATCCTGTTGTCACCGTTCTTCCCCTCAGCGCTACCCCACTCGCTAATTGCAGTTAATTACTGTTGGTTTCACTGTTAGTGCTGCTCCAATCTCATACCAGAGAGCTGCAAAATGACCAGGAAATCAAAACTGCGCTGGCGCTTTTGAAATTATTTATCAGAACAGAGAATAAACTGCTCTTTTTGTTCCCCTTCTCGTCTTTATTAATTGTTTTTACTGCTTCTTTCCGTGCTTTCCTCTAGCATCCATCTCAAACTCATCCTTCTTCATTTCCAAATATCCTCCACCATCACCTTCCAGCAAGACTTTTGCCTCGGGGTAGCTGTAGTTTGCCATTTAACCTAAGACTGGTGAACTGATTTCTCAAAGAATGCAAGAAGTGAATAAGATCTGCAAACTAGGAACCAAAAATAGCTGATTCTTTTAAAAGAATTTGTAAAATCCCCAGGGATTTTGGGGATTGCAGAGATTTTATGAATGTTTTATTAATGTCCTAATCCAATCACCTCTTTTTCAGAGCCTGTGTTGGGAACACAACCAGCTCTTTGTTTCCAGGCTTGATAATTTTACCACAACTGAGCGTTAGTCTCAAGTGAATTTCCATTTTACAAATATTTAATTAACAGTCGTCTCTCATTTGATTCGAGTTGGTAAATTGAACTGAAAGCTGGAGAATATCAGTAGCAACTGTGTCTTCTGGGCCCCCCCAGTAAAACTGGGGAAGCATGGAAGGAAAAGGTGGTGAGATGGATTATCCACCTTTCCTCTCTAG
This sequence comes from Caloenas nicobarica, assembly GCF_036013445.1. Taxonomy (NCBI): domain Eukaryota; kingdom Metazoa; phylum Chordata; class Aves; order Columbiformes; family Columbidae; genus Caloenas; species Caloenas nicobarica. Next base: position 214,272,385 of record NC_088245.1, on the reverse strand, counting down.
ATTATTCATCTCTCCTTTTTGTGTGGTCTGAACGTTCCAAACCGGTTTGAACCACTCCATACAATAGTTATTTTTTCCATTTGTTTAGATGTACGCTGTATATCAGAGTCTTTTCACTGTCCAATTTTTTTCTTTACATTGATGTGGGTATTTCTAGTTATTTCCCAGTGATTTCATCCTGAACATTTCCTTTTTATTTTTTTCCCTTAGCATTTCTGTCCTTCTCTTGGCCTTGTCAATGGTAAAGAGAGTGGAATGTGATCAGGTCCAGGTTTAACTCCTAACCATTCTTCATATGTATTTTACTGCAGAAAGCCCAGATAATTCAGATACAAGATGAACTATTGCTCCATGCATTTACCGATGCTCTTCTCTGTTAATCAGACTTACAGATTATAACTAAAAATACTAAAGAATCTTCCAATGTGCCTCAAGACAGCAGCAGAAAGCTGGATGCTCCACATGTACCCGAGCAGAAGGATGAAGAAGCCACAACTGAAGAATGTCAAGGCCAATCTGAGCGGGACTCGCCCAGCGTTTGCAGCGACACACGGCCGCCGCGCTCTTCTGGGAGATCCGTGTTTGAGAGACACATGTTGCGCCAATTTCTAGACCCAGCTGTCCCTGAAGACGAGCGTCCTTTGCCAACGGGCCTCGTCCGAGAAGACGAAGGTGCTTTTTCGCACAGCGAAGAAGAATACGAAGAAGATATTATAGAACCGTGGACTCTGAACGAAATAACAACTGTCACGGACAAAACTAGTCCCTGGTCCAGTGTGGTGTCTGAAGAGGAGCCGGGTCCTGAGTGGCCGCTCATAGATTTGGTGCCTGGAGATCAGCGCTCGGTGGGTATCGACTGTTTGAGAAGAGGAGACAGCAGACGGAGCAGCTTCTCCAGCGCACCACAAGGTGACAACCAAAGCGTTGTCACCACCCTTAGCCCATGTGTTGGCCTCCACGCAGGCGAGGAAAGTCCTTGGGCAGGAGCAGAAGGTTTTCAGAGCTTGAACAGCGGCACAAAACCAGAAAATGGAAGTTGTGGCTGTGACAGAGCATTTAACGCTACATCTGTAGACCAAAATGTAGAGTTTCGTGCAGCCTCTGTAGAACTACTGGGATTTCCAGCAGATCCAAAAACCATAGAAAGAGAAAAAGAGGAAAATGGTGAAGTTGTAAATAAAGATCGTAAAGACGAGGAAGAAAGTGGTTCCGATGAGATCTGCGTTACGAGTGCATCAGCCCGAGCAGGATGGGGAGGAAACACCGAAAGCTTTTCTGATGACAGCAGTGAAGATTCACTGGAAGTCCCAGAAAAGTCTGTCAAAGCGAAAATTGCTTCGTATCCTTCTTTTCTTAAACACCCATTGTATTCAAGGAGCGTGTCTTGTTTCTTGCTTAGAATCTCGCTGGCCTCTGGACAGAGAAATTCCCTGTGTGCAGCTTTTCCCTGGAAAATGAGTCTAGAGTTGGTGAGCTGGGAAGGTGTTGGAAGACCCTGTTACGTTGTGTTTCACACAGTGTCGTCATGACTGTACCATTTCTAACAAATATATCCTGTGATCAGTGGGAGTTATTTATTTTGCATAGTTTCAACATGTTGTCTTGCAGTTTTTCCCCATTTTGGCACTATCATAGTTCTTGTGTGCCTTCTGTATTAAAAGAAACACAGTTTATTTTGCATTTAAAATACTTACCCGCATTTCTTGCACGGATCTCGAGTCTTTCCTTCAGTTTCATTAAGTTGTGTTGGAGTTTTTGCAGGGTAAAGTACTCTACAAATATGTGAGGTGTTACTGTAAAGTAGGTTGGTGTCCCCTGAAACCAAGTGAGAGAACCAAGTGTTCGGAACCATAGAATATTGATTAAAATAAATGAGATTTACAGCTGTTGCAGGGAGGATTATTCCACATCTGCAGCTCCTGTGCTGGGCACTGGGGAGGCCAAACCGCGAATCCTGGGGGCAGTTTTGCGCCCCTCATGCCAAGAAAGGCCTTGAGGTGCTGGAGCGAGTTGAGAGAAGGGAACGGAGCTGGGGAAGGGGCTGGAGCACAAGTGTGATGGGAGCGGCTGAGGACCCTGGGGGGTTAAGATTGGATCTTGGGAATAATTTCTTCCCGGAAAGGGCTGTCAGGCGTTGGAACAGGCTGCCCAGGGCAGTGGTGGAGTCACCATCCCTGGAGGGGTTGAAAGTACACATAAATGAGGTTCTCAGGGACACGGGGCAGTGCCAGGGCTGGGGGAACGGTTGGACTTGATCTTGAGGGGCTTTTCCAACCAAAATGATTCTGTGTTACACATTGCCAAGTGTTTTTCCTTAACAGTTCTGCTCAGATCCGACCCCGTTGTTGTTCCCAACTTCTTCCTTTCGCCCCAGCGGATGGAAACCTCCATGCGACTGCTCAGCGTTTCTTCTCATCCTTCCACGGCTCTGCAAGTAAGTAGGGGACTCCTTTCCTTCCTGTCCCAGCTTAGCGGAGTCCATTAAAGCAGGAACAAAAGTCCTCAGGTTAGAGGTGATAACTTCCAAATCGAGTCAAGAAGAACCTTTCTGCCACCTCTTCTCTCTGAGAATAATTTTCAGCGTTCGCGGCTGCGTCATCAGTGATATTTGCATTTCTGTTAATCAATCTGTCTATATACGATTGTAAATGTTGCTTTTCTCACCTGGGGTCAGTAGAAGTGGCCAGTGCTCACTCCACACTTCGTTGTGCTTTAATGTGAGGTAAGATGCCTGATTTTGAGGGCTCAAGCTGTATCGTATAATTATGACTCCAATTTATTTCTTTTAGATCAGGATGAAATCAGGGAGTTTGCAGCGAGACAGTTTCTTCCTGAGAGGTATCAAGTAACTTCTTCAACGGAGGGAATAGCAGAATATTGTTCCTCATACAGGAAAGATTTTGCTGTTTCATAGGTGTTTATGCACATAAAAACTTTTATTTACTGCAAGAGGTTTGTGACTCAGTTATTTTGAGGTATAAATATTCTTCTTTTTCCAGCTGCAGCTTTGCTGGATGTTGACGCAGATCTGGACTGTTTGTTTACCGCTCCCAGAAAAGATTCGTCCCCCTCCTTATGACCTATGAAACAAACGCTCGAAGGAACATTTATGTAATTGGAAACAGTTTCCTTGATTAACCAGAACAGCAACAGGCAGGATCTAATAGCTCTGAAGTAATGGAAACTACTTGCAATTAATAAATGTGTTTACAGCTCAGGTAAAATGCCTTAATTTTCACTGGTTTGTGTTGGAAAAATGATTTTTTTCTGATTTACATAATATTATCTTTGCCTAAAGCCCTTGAGACATTTTCCTGATGAAAGTACAGATCTCTGTCAGAAGAGTCTTGGCCATATGAGGATCCTAAGATATCTTGATTATAAAGCCCAGACTGCAGCGTGTCTTAGCACACATTCAGCACACTACTCATACTGTGTCTAAATATTTCAGACGAAGCCTGAAGCAGAATCTCAGGTGTGTTTCTCCTTTGGAATCTCCTTCAAATTCTCCTTGTTCCCTTCTGTCCATCGCTGATACCTCCTTCCACTCTTATCCCTCACTTCGGAGTTTTGTTTTCTCTGCAGAATTCGCTCTGTTTTTTTCTCTGGAAACCCCGTGTCTTTCTGTGCATCCGCAAATCATCACTCAAACCTACGGTTTAATATTAATACCAGTTTTCCTTGAATTCCCTCTCTCTGCAGTACTAAGAACCACACTCCTCAAAGTCATTAATAATTAGGGAAAGTATTAGCAATCTAAAAACTATCTAAAATACAAAACTATTTGGATCTAGCTGACCTTAAACCAGTTTAGTTCCAGGATTAGCAACAGCTAATTGTGGGCGTCTGTTGAGGCAGGACTCGGTTGGGCTTTGTGTTGTTCACCCAGCGTCAAACACCCAGAATGAAGAACGAGAAGGGTTTGGGTTTTTTTCGCTTATGCCGATGGTAAAATAGATTTCGGGAAAACAGCTTTCTCATAGTTTTGCTCTTAACACCAGCTGCTAAATCTGGGTTGGCTGGGTTTCTGCACAGCTCAGCAAACACCGAGCATGACAGCGAGGATGAAACCGGAGCCGCTTTCCGAAGGTCGGCTATGTCCTCCCGCTCCCTCCTGTGTTCCTGCCGCCTCTTCCCGGCCGCTCTGAGTCCCCGTTTTCTCCGTCTTCCCACCCAAAATGATGAAGAAATGGTGAGAAGGTGAAGCGGGAAGTCGTGTCAAAGGAGCTGGCGGCATTTGGAGACAAACGGGTCATCTTGGCTCACGCTGCAAGGCCTTGGGGATGCGAGAATCATAGAATCATGGAATCATCTTGGTTGGAAAAGCCCCTCAAGATCGAGTCCAGCCATTAACCCACCTCTGGCACTACCCCATGTCCCTGAGAACCTCATCTCCGCGTCTGTTCAACCCCTCCAGCAATTAAATAATCCTCTCCCGGTTCACATGTCCTGCCCCATCTATAAAAAGCGAAGCGTCATCTTCCGTGCGTGAGTCCTCTTCCATCTTTCTGATTAAAGGTGTGTTCTCCGTGGCAGAATTTGTGACCATGTTGGCTCAGAGACAGAGGCAGAAACCCAGGACAGGCGCTGGGCCACAGTCTGAGCTGCCAAAGCCTCTCTCGGAGGCGAGGAACGGTGTAAACATGACATTTCAGATGTTTGCGCTCCAAACTGGGCAGAAGGTTGAAATTCTTCGACTATTTGAAATCGCGCGTTTGACGTTATCAAAGGAGCATCTTAAAAATGCGGCGTTGTGGCCGGGATGTCTTGCTAAATGTTACAAGTGCAAGGAATTTGTGTATTTCGGAGAAAAATAGCTTTGTGCAGAGGTGGGTATAGAAGTGTAGCTCTGTCCTGTAGCCATATCGCAAAACTGGGGGTGAAGTTAAACCCAAAAATGTAGTTTCACCTGTGTGAGCTGCGAGCGTTAATTGTGCTTTCAAACTCTTGTTCTGGTTCACACCCGCGCACATACAACAGCAGCAAGAAGAGCTGCTCGCCCTTTCCTACGGCTGGAAATTCATTTTCAGGAGGGTCCTTGGGATGGATAACGTCAATCTCAACACCTCCGCATTGCCGCAAACGGACGCGGCAGTGCGAAAATTGAAGTATTTTGGCCACTTCTGCATAAAACAGCGTGCAAGAGGGATGTTTTCCAAGCACACCGCTCTCCGTCACCTCAGTGTAATCCAAGAGCAGCAGACACCTGCTCTCCTGTCGGATTTTCGCTTTTGGAGGACGTGCTTTCGTGGCAGGAGGTTGCAACGATGGTAAATGCAAGCGAGGGGCAGAATTTTCTGCTGCAGCCGACCAGATCGGATCAGGAACAGCTCGGTTTGTGACGTGTCTCCGGCCTCATCCACCACAGGAGAAGGACTGCGGCACCTCTCAGAACAAAGGAGAAAAATCTCATTTAATTTCTCCATTTAAAAAAATTCTTACAACCAGGGGAAGGTTATTTTCTGGATGGTTTGGGTCACTGGGTTTGCGCAAGCGAAAAAGAAAAAGTAATTTCTGCAGGAACACTCATCTGTGCCACAATCTCTGGTGGATCTGGGATTCTCAAGGCAAATTTGTTCTTTTTTTTCCCTTTCTCTCCTCCCACACGGTGCGTTCCCGTCTCTTCCGAATTGCAGGATTTCCAGCCGCTCCTGCTGAAATTCATGAGAAAGGTCCCGTTGTGTCGGTGAAAACCTCTGCGTTTATTCTTCACATTTAATACGCCGTCCCGGTTCCCAGCCGCGCACGCAAAAGTACCCGTGAGCGGTGGGAAACACGGTTTCACGACCCTTTAAAATAAGATTATTTGGATAATTTGGGGAATTTATAGAGCCATTGTGAAAATCTGCTTCTGTTTTCACATTGCAATTAATTCCTGCGAGCGTTTCACGTGGACATGGTTGATATTTTTTAGGTATATTAGTGGCAGAGAAGCGGCATAGGGGTCGTTTAGCTGCAATTTGATGAGCGGATTTGATTTAAGAGCCAGAATTTCCTTCTTTTTTTTTCCTTTTAATACAATTACAGACCTTCCTGGGCCGAGGGATGGGGCAATAAGTACCAATTCTTTGCAAATACATCAAACCGGTGTTGAGAAGTGAACGCTGCTTGATGCGCTAAAACCAGGAGCTTTTTGCCCGTCCTCTGAGCTTTCACCTTCAATATTTATATCTATGAACTGCTCACGAATGCTGTACAGAGGGACCGAGCTGGTTACCGTCCATCTCCAGCCGATATTAATATTTCGGGTGTTTTATAGACAGTTGGCCCAGAAAACAGCGGAGGAAGAAGAATCTACTGACCCGTCTTCTCTGCACAACCTCGAGCAGAACAAAGGGAGGTGATTTATAATTTATACAATTAGCTGTATGAAACCGGGAGCTCGTGTTTAGCATTTAGGAATTTATAGGTTTTCACGCGCCTTTTTCTGTGCTGTTGGTTGTGGAACCACAGGAGCTGTTCCCCACCCTTGTCGTCTTTTTTATTAACCAGCCAGCGACCGCAACCATCGTCTTTGTGAGCGTCGATCCCTCCGTCTCCCAAATCTGACCATGCAGGAGGACGCTGGGGCAGCATATTGGAAAAATCAACCTTCAGAAACTGTGATTACGGCCTCTCTTGGTCTTGTCTGGGTGCAGAAATTGTCACTGATGGTAAATTACGTCGTATTTAAGCCTCTTGTGCTTTGTCCTGGCTCCAGCAAACAGGATGTGGAGATCAGGGGGTGGGTTTGATCCATTTCCCAGCAGTCTCCACCAGCGACGCCATCGCCAGGCAAATATTCAATATCCTCGTCATCCGCGCCTGCAAAGTGCGGGTAACAAAAAACAAGGAGTCTCCAAACCCGTTTATTCCTAAAAAAGCCACTTCCCTCCCCAAACAACACACGGGGGACGCGCAGGAACAGGATCCCGGCGCCGTTTCTCGTTTCACCTTGGGAGACCTTTCCTCCGCGACCACGCCCAGCAAAGCTGAGCCTGGCTAGGCCAGAGGGGCAGCCCAGCCATGTGGGTGAAAGGCCGGAGCGGCGGATCGGCTTTCGGAATCCGACCCCGATCGAGCGATGTGTCCTCAAACGGCACCGCATGGCGCCGGTCCAGGGCGGATCTCGGCTCTCCAAACCACTTGGAATTATTTTGTACATTGAAATTATCCATTTTTAGCGCTGCTGTAACATCTTGGAGGGTGCAGGGAAACCAGGATGGCGTTAAAATGATTAAAATGGTGGTTTTTATTTAGGGGTCCCTGCAGATAACGGGGACTGGCCCGTCTGATTTCTCAGCAGGTTTGGATTTGGTGTGTAGGAGCCTCTACATCGCAAGGTGATTTGGTTTTCAGGGTTCTACAAATAATAATTGAAAAGCACAATTCACAGAGTCAGAGCCCGGTGAATACGCTGATATAATTCTTTTGGCTTCATAAAATAAGATTTTGGCTGAGAACGGACATTCACAAATTCACAGTTCGCCTGCCAGAGCCAAACTCTGTGGTTTGGACCTTTCCGATTTTCATCTTTTGCTTTCTGCAGCACTGAGGAAAAGCATCGCAGTGTCCGATATCACATTGGGCAAGGAAATATTTCGCCATTTCACCACAGATTATTTTTTTTCTGAACAGCTGGAACAAAGACATTGAGGTTTTTTTTTTCCAAACAGTTGCCTCTTAGTGCGCGGAACAAGAGAAAAACCGCTCCGAGGAGAAGCGGTGAGCAACAGAAAACACATCACGAGGGTTTTTTGGATTTATGTATCCAGCTTCTCGCGATTTCAGCGCGATCAGAGAAGAGCCGGCCGGGCTTTAATGTCTTTATTTGTTCTCTCGCAGGGCAGCAGCGGATCCGCGCCGAGGGGCATCCCGTACCGCCGGCCCCAGCGGCCCCAGCCCGCCGCCCATCTCTCCCAAGAGGAAACCGAACGCATCGCCAGGATCTTCTCCGCTCAGCTCTCCCCGAAGGAATAACGTCGGGGAGGTGCCACGACAAACGCCGCGTCCTCCAGGGAAGGCGAAGTGGAACCTGTAGGTTTCAGCTTCTGATTTTTTTCTTTAAATTTGCCCAATTGGTTTCTCGTTAGAGGGACTTAAAGCCTGGTGGTCGACCAAAGGGAGCGGAGACACTGTGTGTCTTGCGAGGGCAGGTCCCCGATGAGACTCATCACTGTTGTCTGGTCTCCAGATACTCCCATTATTCACATTAAATTTCTCTAATTAACCGTTTTTCTTTGGAGTGAACACAAACCATCCCATTTGGAGACGACAGCTCCTTTTTCTTCAAGCGAATGATGGAGAACACAAGGAACTGGTGGTCCCAGCGGCAAGCAGAGAACTGTCGGCTCCCTGCCCACGCATGTCGCGGCTTCTTGAAAATAACTGGTGGGGAAAAATAATTCCTGGGAAAAAATTATTCCTGGGAAGCATAATTTGCTGATTCCGGAGGAATGCACGAGCCCAAGGTGCTTGTGCAGATACAAGCCGAGGATACTGTAAAATATTGATGTGTGTACAAAAGGGTTTTACTAGAAAGATAGAGCTTTTATATTCTAAATTATTTTTGTACGTTTTTATGTCGGGTACCTTTTGGATGACAGACTCAGCCGCAAACCGAGCTCAGTTATTTTTTTGTACCGCTGTTTGTGTTTCAATAAAATCCCCCCGGGTTTCTCCTCGGCTGGTCGCGCTGCCGGGTCACGAGCTGCTCGTTAACAGGTGACAAGAGTCTGTCCCCAAAGAGCTGCCCGTGACGGGCAGGAGGTGACACCAGCGCCACGCGGAAAGGTCAGCGCTTTGAGAAGTAATCAAATATTGTATCGTGCAGACAGCGGCGAGTCAACTCCAATTTAGAGCTGCTTTTCAAACCACGCTTTGAAATTCAGGATGTAAGGAACCAAAGTGTCACCGTCCCCTTTTTTTTTTTTTCTCCCACCTCTGCGGTTTTGTTTTTCATAGGGGAAAACCCTAAATGCAAAATTGAGTTACGTCCTGGCTGTAAAATCTCTTCTGCCCTTGCCTGGGTGAGGGTTGGGAGATGAATGTGCCGAATGTCCCCATCCCGAGTGTCCCCATCCCAAGTGTCCCCATCCCAGTTGTCCCCCTGTGAGAACAGGAGCAACACAAGAGTTTCCTTCTGGTGACATCCCAAAAAACCCAGGCAGGATGGAGGCTGTGTAGGGAACACGGTGACAGAGGAGGTGACAACGTTGACTCCTGAGTTATCTCGGGCACGACATAAACAGCGTCTTCCTCCTGTGTTAATATTTAGGTCAGCGGTGGAGCAGGGTCCAGGAAAACATGCCAGGAAGCAGCTGGAGACAGGGGATCGGTGCCGGCCGAGCTGGACAGAACCCGATCCGCGGAGCAAAGGTGGATTCAGGGCATCAAACTAGCTCAAAAATCCCTCTTGCGCACTCAAGCGGAGGCTTTTCTGCACATCATGGGGATGTGCTCAATAGCTCCAAGGGAGAAACAGGCTCAGCTTTAAGAAAAACAGAGGAAAAGGGGGATTTCTAGACCACCCTTGGCCTCTGGCCCCGGCCCTCCCAGCAGTGCCTTCCCCTTGGCGTCGCGGTTTTCGTGGTGCGGAGCTGCTCCACGTGAGCTCAGGGGACACATTACAGGACACGCAACACCGCACAAAGGAAATCCTGCTGGTAAACAAGCCCCGCAGGTGCAAAGGGACCCAATGTCCTCGTGGGGGGAGCGCTGGGTGCCACTCTCCCTCCCAACCTTTGGACAAGCATTTGCTGCGTCTCGTCCTCCCCAGAGCACATTTAGATTAAAAAAATTCCCATTTTCTTGCCCATCCTTGAAGTCCCAGCGGCTGCCAAAGGGGCAGGACCATGTTATTGGGTGCCGCTCCCCCCAGATTTTGCTCTGACCCCCCCCAAGCTGTGCCGGAGCCCTGAAACGCGCCAGCCCGTCACGGGTGCTCAGTGACCCCCCCGCCATCGGCTCAAATGCCACCGAGGTGACGGGGTTTCGCTGTCACCCGATCCCCATGGGGGCCGGAATGTCCTCCTGGGTGCAATATAAGGGGGGGACCAAGGAGCCGGTTCTGGGTGTGATGGCTGTGAAGAGAGGAGTGTGAGGCAGGAGCTGGGACGTGGTGCTGAGGTCCCCACAGTGAGGACACAGGCAGGTCATTGTGGGGGACATGCTGCCACCAAGCCCCCCCGGTTTGGCCTGGGTGGCACGGAGAGGGTGGGCTGAGCCCTGTGCCTCAGTTTCCCCAGGGATGCAAAGAAACAGGGCACAATTTGACTTTTGCGATTATCCAAAGCCGCCACAGCACATTGTCACCTCTGTCCCCAAATTGGACACCTGCTTGAAGCCCCGTCAGACGCAACATCCCACAAACTGTCCCCCCCGCTTTCCTTCCAGCCCCTCGGCCGCTATGGTGGGTCTGAAGCCCCCCGAGGTGCCCCCGACAGCCGCCGTGAAGTTCTTCAGCGCGGGGACGGCCGCCTGCATCGCCGACCTCTGCACGTTCCCCCTGGACACCGCTAAAGTGCGCCTGCAGGTACGGCCCCCTCAGACCCCCAAAAACCCGCGGGCAGAGGGACAACCCCCCCACACTGGCTTCAAGCTAGATTTGGTGGTGTTTCGTAGGGGGGTGTGGAGGGTAAAGCGATGCAGTCGGTGTCCCCCAGATCCAGGGCGAGGTGCGGATCCCCCGCAGCACCAGCACTGTGGAGTATCGGGGTGTTTTGGGGACGCTGAGCACCATGGTGAGGACGGAGGGACCCCGCAGCCTGTACAGCGGGCTGGCAGCCGGGCTGCAGCGCCAGATGAGCTTTGCCTCCATCCGCATCGGCCTCTACGACTCGGTGAAGCAGCTCTACACCCCCAAGGGGGCTGAGAGTGAGTGGGGAGATGGGGGGGGGACCCTGTCCCTGCACACACCCCATCCTGGTGCACCCCATCCCAGTGCACCCCATCCCTGCACACCCCCCATCCCTGTGCACCAAATCCCTATGCACCCCATCTCTGTGCACACCCCATCCCTGTGCACCCCATCCCTGCGTGCACCCATCCCTGCGTGCACCCATCCCTGCACACCCCACATCCCTGTGCACCAAATCCCTATGCACCCCTGTCCCTGCACACCCCATCCCTGTGCACCCCATCTCTGTGTACATCCCATCCCTGTGCACCCCGTCCCTGCACCCCGTCCCTGTGCACCCCCTCCCCGCGCACCCCATGTCTGTGTACACCCCATCCCTGTGCACCCCATCCCTGCGCACCCCGTCCTTGCGCACACCCCATCCCTGTGCACCCCCATCCCTGTGCACCCCGTTCCTGCGCACCCCATCCCTGTGTGCATCCATCCCTGCGCACTCCACATCCCTGTGCATCAAATCCCTATGCACCCCCATCCTTGCACACCCTATCCCTATGCACACCCCATCCCTGTGCACTCCATCCCTGTGCACCCTATCCCTATGCACACCCCATCCCTGCGTGCACTCATCCCTGTGCACCCCTGTCCCTGCACACCCCATCCTTGCACACCCCCTCCCTGTGCACCCCCTCCCCGCGCACCCCATCTCTGTGTACACCCCATCCCTGTGCACCCCATCCCTGCGCACCCCGTTCCTGCGCACCCCATCCCTGTGTGCATCCATCCCTGCACACTCCACATCCCTGTGCACCAAATCCCTATGCACCCCCATCCTTGCACACCCCATCCCTGCATGCACTCATCCCTGTGCACCCCTGTCCCTACACACCCCCTCCCTGCGCACCCCGTCCCTGCACACCCCATCCCTGCGCACACCCCATCCCTGCACACACCCCATCCCTGTGCACCCCATCCCTGTGCACCCTATCCCTATGCGCACCCCATCCCTGCATGCACTCATCCCTGCACACCCCACATCCCTGGGCACCTCATCCCTGCGCACCCCATCCCTGCGCACCCCTGTCCCTGTGCACCCCATCTCTGCGCACCCCATCCCTGTGCACCCCCATCCCTGCGCACCCCATCCCTGCACACGCCCCATCCCTGTGCACCCTATCCCTACACGCACCCCATCCCTGCGTGCACTCATCCCTGTATACCCCACGTCCCTGGGCAACCCATCCCTGCGCACCCCTGTTCCTGCACACCCCATCCCTGCACACCCCATCCCTGCGCACACCCCGTCCCTGCGCACACCCCATCCCTGCGCACACCCCGTCCCTGCGCACACCCTGTCCCCACACAGGACCCTCTCCCAGGGAGACACAGCCCACTCTGAACAGCCCACCCTGATGTGCACAAGCCCCACAGGATGCACCCCCCAACCCCAGGCTGCTCACACCAGGGTCCCCACAGGGGGGCGGGATAGATAGCTGGGGGTCCCTGCGGGATCAGTGGTCCTCGCTGGGCTGGGGTCTCCACAAGCCTCTGGGTCCCCACAAAGCTGGGGGTCTCCTTAGGGCTGGGGGTCCCTGTTGGGCTGGGGGTGCCCACACATCCAGGAGTCCCTGCAGGCCTGGGTGTCCCCACTGGGCTCGGGGTCCCCACAGGGCTGGGGGTCCCCACAGGACCAGGGGTCCCCACCCAACCAGGGGTCTCCTTATGCCTGGGGGTCCCCACAGGGCCAGGGGTCCCTGAAGGGCTGGGGGTGCCCACTGGGTCTCCACACAGCTGGGTGTCCCCACAGGCCTGGGTGTCCCCACAGGGCTGGGGGTCCCCACAGAGCTGAGGGTCCCCGTTGGGCTGGGGATCGCCACACATCCAGGAGTCCCTGCAAGCCTGAGCGTCCCCACTGGGCTGGGGGTCCTCACACAACTGGGGGTCCCCACAGGACTGGGAGTCCCCACGGGGCTGGGGTTACTCACACAACTAGGAGTCCCCATAGGGCCGGGTGTCCCCGCAGGGCTGGAGGCTCCCCACAGGTGTTGGGGTCCCCGGCAGGCCGGGGGTCCCAGCGCCCGCTGTCTCCAGGCGCAGGGCTGGCAGCGCGGCTGCTGGCAGGCTGCACCACGGGGGCGGTGGCGGTGACGTGCGCCCAGCCCACCGACGTGGTCAAGGTGCGGTTCCAGGCCAACGGGGCCATGCCGGACGGCGCCCGCCGGTACAGTGGCACTGTGGACGCTTATCGCACCATCGCCAGGGAGGAGGGCGTCCGAGGGCTGTGGAGAGGTACGGGGACACGGAGCGGGGTGGGGACAGGGATGGGGACAGGGAAAAGGAAGGGGATGGGAATGAGGACTGGGATGGGGATGGTGACAGAGATGGGACAGGGGATGCAGACAGGATAAGGTGGGGACAGGGATGGGAACAGGAATGGGGACAAGGATGGGAATGGGTTTGGTGACAGGTTGGGGACAGGGACGTGATGGGATGGGGATGGCGACAGGGACAGGAGGGGATGCAGATGGCATAAGGTGGGGATAGGGTTAGGAAAAGAAATGGGGACAAGAATGGGGACAGGGCTGTGACAGGGGATGGGGCTGGACATGGCAGTGGGGACAGGGATGTGACAGGGGATGCAGATGGGATGGAGACAGGCACAGTAAGGAGGACAGGGATGGGGACAGGGACAGCAGGGCTGGGCCATCCATCCAAGATGCCCCAGGAGGGGATGTGACCACCGTCCCCAATGCCACCACCCTCCTGCACAGGGACGCTGCCCAACATCGCCCGCAACGCCATCATCAACTGTGGGGAGCTCGTCACCTACGACCTCATCAAGGACGCGCTGCTGCGGGCGCAGCTGATGACAGGTGAGGACAGCGCGGGGACGGGGACACAACCAGGCACCGTCCCTGTCCCCACGGCCCTCAACGCCCCGGCTCTGCCCCGCAGATAACGTCCCCTGCCACTTTGTAGCCGCCTTCGGGGCGGGTTTCTGCGCCACTGTGGTGGCATCGCCGGTGGACGTGGTGAAGACGCGGTACATGAACGCCGGCCCCGGGCAGTATCGGAACGTGCTCAGCTGCCTCCTGGCGCTGCTCATGCAGGATGGCGTTGCTGGCCTCTATAAGGGGTGAGTTTGGGGACGTGTCCCCTCTGAGCACCTGCAAACTCACCGCAACGACATCAAACGGCTCCGCTTCACACCGCGGCATCACCCAGCGCACCCCGAATGTCCCGACCCACGTGCCACCACCGGGGCTTTGGGGACCGCAGGGGCGTCCCCCTGATGTCCCCACCGCTTTTCCCGGCGCAGGTTCGTCCCCTCCTTCCTGCGCCTCGGCTCCTGGAACATCGTGATGTTCATCTCCTATGAGCAGTTGCAGCGCGTGGTGATGCTGGCCCGGCCGGCGCAATCCTGACCCCCCTGCCCCTCTCGTCAGCGTTGACGAGACACGAGAGTAAATTATATTAATTGCCAAAGCGGCGAGGGACCAGCGATGCCGCAACCCCCAGCCCAATGGGGAACTCCCTAAGAGGGACCGGCGAGACAGATGGAGAAATGACGATGTCTGCGGAGAAATGTGGGAGAACGGAGGTTTCCAGAGAGAAGTTTACGGAGGAATAAGAAATGGTTCCAGGTTTTCCGGCTGGGCAGAGTGTCGCTTCCCGGCAGCGGTGGGAACAAGGCAAGCGGAACAAGGAGAGCGAGTCGAAGGGCGGGGGATGCAGCGATTCCTGTTATTCCTCACTGATGTTTCAAATAAACCACCCCTATGGGGTCTGATCGCAGCAGCGCTTGGGGCTCCTGCGCCTTTTTTCGGGGCGGGGTGGGGGTGGGGTCATTCTGCCAGAAAAGGCACATGTGTGTCCCAGCCTCTGGGGAAATTTTTTCCTAATATCTAAGAATATCTTAATATCCAGGGATGGTGACTCCACCACTGCCCTGGGCAGCCTGTTCCAATGCCCGACAGCCCTTTGGGGAATTGTTCCCAAAAATCCAACCTCAACCTCCCCTGGCGCAACTCGGTCTCTGCCTTCAGGGCCAGTTCCTGTGCCCCAAGCCTCAGCCGCTCCTGCGCTCATTTCTTCCATGCTTTTGGTCTTTCACTGCGCACAGTCACCCCCAAACCAGCGCTGTTCCCAAACAAAGTGAGCTGGGAGCACTCTAACCGCCCCCAAAATCCTCCGTCACCCTCCACATCACTGTGGGGGAGCAGCTACGGAGAAAAGTCTGGAAAACAAAGTGGATCCAGGGAAAAGAGAGTCCAGGGTGCTGCGTTCGAGGGTGATCCTGTGTTTTAGGGTCCCTGGTACTCGGAACAACTTTCACCCGGCCGCAGCGGTGGCTGCGGAGCTTTATTGGTGGGAGAAGAGGCAGAAAATCCTCATCCCCTAGGACAGGAGGGCACTTCTCAAGAGCATTTTCTGGTCAGGCGTGAGCTTCTTGGGAAAGCAGATGTCAAAATAGATGAGGAGGTCGCCCTTGCGCCGGGGGTCGTGCGGCAGCGGCATCCCCTCCCCTGGCACCACTTTACAGTATTTGGGGCTGAAAAGCAAAGAAAAGGGGCTGAGAGGAGCGGCAGGAGGAACCTGATGCGGGAAACGCAGCTCCCAGCCCCGATGTGTCCATCCCCACGCAGGTTTTTCAGACCAACTTTGCTCCTCCAGCTTCAACCGGTGGCCTGTCCCCCAGCCGCGTGTCCCCACGGCCCCGGTCCCAGCCCCTCGTCTCGCTCGCGTGTCCCACCCGGCCACGAAAACCCGCAGAAAGGGCCCATCCGACCCCCGAGGAATCGGCCCCATGGCACTTACTCCACGATGTCGTTGATGGGGATGTTCAGCAACCGCCCGTCCAGCGTTTTCACGGGCACCGCGCAGCCCGTCAGCGCCTGCGAGACACGGAGCGCGACCCGGAGCTGTGTTTGTGACCCCAGGGGACAAGCACACACTCAAGTTGACTCCGTCTCCTCTTTTACCTTTCCCAGCGGGACAGTGGCAACAAAAATGAGGTTGTCGTCAGCTCTTTTAAACCTGGGGTGGAGTTTCTCTTGGACAATGAAGGTGATGTCGGCTGGAATGACATTTGGGCCCTAAAAATGGAGGAAAGAAAAATAAAGAGACCGGGAAATGGTTTGGGGGAGCACAAATGATTTCACCCAGGGAAAGGTGACACAAATGCCCGTCCTTTTGTTGCTGGCTGGGGTGAGGGGAAAAGGAATTTCTTCCTTTAATTAAAAAAAAAAAGGTCTTTGATGAAAGACTCCTATTAAGAAAAATCAGCCTGGGTTTCGCAAATGTGAAGACAGGCAGAAAACCATCTCTTGGAATTATTAATTTTTTTCTGTCCGAAGGCAAATCGAGGCAGGAAGGGCTCCTCAGAGCATCTCTGAGCACAGCAACGCTGAATTGCTGCGTTAGTCGTGTCACCAACCGCCCGCAGCCACAGAAATGAGAAACCTGCCAAGAACGTCCCTGCTCATGGCAGGGGTGGGACTGGATGAGCTTTGAAGGTCCCTTCGACCCAAACTGTTCTGGGATTTTGCGGTTTTCCTGAGGAAACCTTACCCAGAGCTTCACGCCGCAGTCGTTACCTGGTCTCCTTCCTTCTCAAAGGTGACCCTGGTGCCCTGCTTCCACCCCGGCTGCACGTCGATCGTCAGGATCTTGTCTCTGATGGTGCTCGTTTGATTGTCTTCATTCATCACCTGGGGAGGGGACGAGGGGATGAGAAGAGTTGGGGCCCATCTGGAGAGGTGGGTGTGTGGCTGAGACGGGCCTGGCCTGGGATGTCTCCAGGGATGGTTCATCCACCACCTCTCTGGCCAACCTGGGCCAAGCTCTCACCACCCTCAGGGCCAACAATTTCTCTCTCATGTCCAGCCTGAATCTCCCTCCTTTAGTTCAAAACCATCACCCCTTGTCCTATCACAACAGGCCCTGCTCAAAAGTCTCTCCCCATCTTTCTTCTCAGCCCCTTTTAAGTCCGGAAAGGCCGCACTAAGGTCTCCCCGGAGCTTCTCTTCTCCAGCTGAACAGCCCAGCTCTCTCAGCCTGTCCTCCCAGCAGAGCTGTTCCAGCCTCGGGTCATTTCTGGGGCTCCTCTGGCCCCTCTCCAGCAGCTCCATGTGTGTCCTGTGCTGAGGACCCAGAGCTGGCCCAGCACTGCAGGGGGGTCTCCCCAGAGCGGAGCAGAGGGGCAGAATCCCCTCCCTCCACCTGCTGCTCACGCTGCTGGGGATGCAGCCCAGGACACGGGTGGATTTCTGGGCTGCAAGCGCACGTTGCCGGCTCGTGGCCAATCTTTCACCCCCAGCACCCCCAAGTCCTTCTCTGCAGGGCTGTCACCCCGCTGAGGGACAACACAGAGCAGGATCAGCCCTAAAGCCTCAGGCTCCACTGCCAAAATATTCTACACCGAGAATCCAGCCCCAAATTCCGCCCCCCTTTCACCCCTACCCTGCGAGAGATTTTAATCTTCTTGGTGCAGCCATAGAACAGATCCTCAAGGGAGAGGTAGAGATCCCGCACTATCGGAGGGTCTTGCTTCATGGCCCCTCGTCCTCGCAGCCCCCCGAAGGGCACGATCAACTCCGAGCCGTCCTCGGCAAAGAACTCTGCACCAGTGAGCAGAACGGGGGTCACCTCACTCAGATCAGAGCTCGGGGGGTCCCCTGAGGTCTCCTGAGCAGCACCAGAGGGACCTGGGAGCAGCTGGGCAGGGAAACGTCCCCGTAAAGCTTAAAGCTCAGAGCTGGCGGTGGCCTTGGCGTCACGGCGGCCACAGACGGGGCCGGGGTGGCCCCCCAGGTCCCCCCTACCTACCCGCAAAGGGGTTATCGCCACCAAAGAACTCCCTGAAGACTTTGTTGGGGTTGTTGTGGAACACGTAGCCAGCAGTCCAGGGATTGTCATTGCTGAACTCCTCAGGGATGCCGCCTTTGAGCCCCTCCTCTCCAAACTTGTCGTAGATGCCTTTCTTCATGGCTTGGGGAACAAGGATGAAGGTGTTGAGTGCACCTTCAGTGATTCTGCAGATGACACCAAGTTGGGTGGGAGTGTGGATGTGCCTGAGGGTGGGAAGGCCAAACAGAGGGGTCTGGAGCGGCTGGATGGATGGGCTGAGGCCAGTTGTCTGAGGTTCAACAAGGCCAAGTGCCGGGTCCTGCACTGGGGTCACACCAACCCCAGGCAGCGCTCCAGGCTCGGGGAAGAGCGGCTGGAAAGTGCCCGGCGGAAAAGGAGCTGGGGGTGTTGGTGCCAGCGGCTGAACATGAGCCAGCGTGTGCCCAGGTGGCCAAGAGGCCACCAGCATCCTGGCTGGGACCAGCACTGGTGTGGCCAGCAGGCCCAGGGCAGTGACCGTCCTGTGCTGGGCACTGGGGAGGCCAAACTGCGAATCCTGGGGGCAGTTTTGGGCCCCTCATGCCAAGAAAGGCCTTGAGGGGCTGGAGGGAGCTGAGAGAAGGGAACGGAGCTGGGGAAGGGGCTGGAGCACAAGTGTGATGGGAGCGGCTGAGGGAGCTGGGGGTTCAGCTGGAGAACAGGAGCTGAGGGGAGACCTTCTGATCTCTGACCTGCCTGAAAGGAGCTTGGAGCCAGGGGGGGTCGGGCTCTGCTCCCCAGGAACAAGCGCCAGGACCAGAGGAAACGGCCTCAAGTTGCGCCAGGGGAGGTTGAGGTTGGATGTGGGGAACAATTTCTTCCCCAAAGGGCTGTGGGGCATTGGAACAGGCTGCCCAGGGCAGTGCTGGAGTCACCATCCCTGGAGGGGTTGGACAGACGGACATGAGGTTCTCAGGACATGGGGCAGTGCCAGGGCTGGGGGAACAGTTGGATGATCTTGAGGGTCTGTTCCAACCAAAATGATTCTATGATCCCCCACAGAACACTCTCCCCACTCACGGTCGCTCAGCACATCATAGGCCTCCGCCAGCTGCCTGAACCTCTCGGGCGCCCAGGGCTCCTTGCATTTTAAAGGATGGTTCTTCAAGGCCAGTCTCCTATAGCTGCAAAAACACGGGACATCCCCGCCTCGCAGCCAACCCCGGGGGCCCAGGACCCCCCACAGCTGCCCCCAGGCCCCTCTCCCCTCTCAGGCCTCTACACTGGGGAGCGGGGTGGGGGGAGGCGAAGGGCAGCCCGGCCCCACCCCCCGGCCCCCTAGACCGCTCCCCGCCCCCGGGGCTCCCCCCGCAAGGCCGAGAGCCCCTCACGCCTTCTTGATTTCGGCGTCCGTGGCGCTGCGGCGCAGCTCCAGCACGGCGTAGTAATCCTGCCCCATGGCGGCCGCTGCAGCGTCGCTATGGAGACCGTGTCGGAAGTGCGAGCGGCACTTCCTGTGCCCCCCGCGCGGGGCACCATGGGAGTTGTAGTTCTTCCCGGGGCTTCCGGCCTCCGCCCGCCCCCCCCACGGCCGCCATCTTGTTTTTTTGGTTTTTATGTTGGTTTTTTCCAAAAAAAAAAAAAAAAAAAAAAAAAGACGTTTTCTCGGAAATTTTATTTTCCACACCAGTATTATCAAAGCAGCTGCTTTATTTCAGTCTGTGCTGTGACAAAGTCGCCCCACCCCCAATTTATTTTTATTTTTCTCCCACCTAGAAACAGTTTTTCAGCAGTAAAAAAAAAAAATGAAATAGTTGCAACACAAAATCCTCTCTTAACCCCTCAGAGCCACTCTCCAAATTAAAAAAAAAGATCAAAATGTTGTGTTCTAGTAAGAAAAATTACCTGTCGCCAAATTTAAAAAAAAAAAAAAAAAAAAGATCGAAGTTGTGTTTTAGTAAGAAACCTGTCGCCAAAAACGTCTTGGTCATCACAACAGCCCCAAAAATTTCTATGTAGCTCAGAAATTTCTAGATACGCGTCTCAAACTCAGGGAAATAGGCTTGGAAGAGGAATTTTGACACGTCTTTTCTCTATTTGGCCGACCCAAACGCTTAAAGGTCGGACAGTTGGTATCTCCTCACTATCCCATCTCTGCAGCACGTGTAAATTTGCTTCTCCCAAGAAGCTACCTGAAAAAAAGGGAAAACAAACATAAGAGAGTATTTCGGCACAATAGTTACCAAGTGACAGCTAAAAGTAAAATTCTCCAAAATCAGCTTTTCTTTTGGACTTTTACAGAGCTCAAGGTTTCACCGGGAGCTTAGGGAGCAGGGAAGTGTTCACACGTAAGTTCTTCTGTTAGATCCGAAAGGGGAAATTACTCTTTTTCTCACACTCTTTTCACATTTTGCTCACACCAATGAGTTGTGCAGGTCAAATATCAGCTTGTGCGTGATGCTGAGTGTTACCCTTGAGGGTGCGTGTTGGCTACGAGGTGGAAAACACGATCGCAGAGCTAGAACGGGTTAAAAACAAAAAGCGAATTTCCACTGTCATCACCAGATTGACAGCACAGGGAACCCAGGTCACACTCCCAAGACCCACTTTCTGGTTTGGAGTCACAATTAATTCACATTTCTTTACGGAAACCTTCAGTTTTGCTCCTGCACGATGGAGATAACGCCAGCATATACCACAGAGGATTTGTTAATGCAAAATATTAAGATTATGCAGCTAGAAAAAAAGCTTAAAAGGCAACTGTGTGAAGAAACCCGCTGTGCAGGTTGACAAATTCTGCTACCTGGGCTCACTTTTCCCAACATCCTTTATTTTGGGTGATATATCATATTCCTTACCTTGTACACAGGGTCGCAGTCTGCTTCTGTGAGATCGAGGACGTAATCGAGGTCTTGCTGAATGACAAAGCAGGTTCCATCACCTACATGAGACAACAAGAGATGAAATATCAGCCAATTAGTGAAATAAGCCATGCTCCCAATTACGAACGGCCCATCAGAAACACCTGATCATAGGGTCCTTTTCCCAGGAAAAGGAAAAGGGGCTGCGAGGATGTCGGAGAGACGAAAAAGGGTTCCAACAGTCGAGAAGCACCTTGGACGCCCCATTTTGGACAGACATGGGGGAGGTGGAAATCACAACGCAAAAAGCAAGCACAGAATATACCTCCTACAACATCCAAAGAGCGCAAAACTCCTCGATTCGATGATGTAATTTTGATTATACAATTTCTGCTGGCACAACATGGCACTCGCGTTACCTTGGCTGGCAACAAATCCGTCTCGGTACGGGAGCAGCGAAAGCACCGGTGCTCCCGATCTGTGGATGACCTGGATTGGGGTGCTACAAAAAAGAGCAGAAACAAGGGATGAGTATTATGGTCTGTAGCTAAAAGCCCATTTCAATGCGCGAACACTGAAAGAATAACGTGAGCTCGTGGTTAAAAGATACGCAGGGAGTGAAAACCAATTTAAAGCCACAGCTCAGTTCCAGTCCTGTGCTGGAATGAGGAGCAGGGTAAATGTTGAGATCTGACAAAGACACTTAAGTCTCACCGGTGAAGGAGAGGAGGGGGTTGTGCTTTTGGTGGGAGTAATACTGCTGTTACGAAGTTTTCTGCTAAATCTATCTACATATTAATATATAGAATCATTTTGGTTGGAAAAGACCCTCAAGATCATCGAGTCCAACCGTTAACCCAACACTGGCACTAACCCATGTCTCCAAGAGCCTCGTCTATGCAAATAATCACATAGATATTAATATAAAACATAATATGCACAATACATGAACATAATTTTATATATATATATATATATATATATATATATATTTTAAAAGCAATAATCTGCAAGGTAAGGCTATGCCAAGAGCACCCCTGGTCACAGAAGACTGAAAAGCTTTTCAGTAACTAAGAAATCTGCACAAATCCTGCACAAAGTCTTTTAGGAGGTACTTTCCAGGCAACATCCCATTATATCACCAACCTGAGCAAAAGCATCTCCCCAAGAGAAACAAAAGTCTGCAAGAGGCTCAGGAGCTCATGGTGCCACAGCTGGGGCTGTGTCCACCCTTTAGAAGGGGCTTTCTCTGCCAGTACCCTCCGTCCAGGTCTCTTTCCCAGCCAAAAATCTAGTTTCTAGTTGTCGTTTAAACACTCACAGCCCCAAGCGCTCACTCACTTTGTGTTTCGCACATCCAGCTGATAGATGTTCCCGTCCTGAGTCCCTGCGAGGATGTAGGTGCTTGAGAGGAACGTGCAGCAGTTGAAGGCGTCTGATCCGATGAAGAGGAACACCTGAGAACACAGGAACAGATTCAAGTGTCACACAGACACAGATGAGGACACAGGACACCCAGGAGAAAGAAGCAGTAATTTATTTAGAAATCAGTACAGCTGTTCTGTGAGTCACTGGCAGAAAGTGGCAAACCCAGAGCAAGGTTAAAAATCCCCCAGCTCTGCTCCAAGACGAGGAGAACAGTGCTCCAGGATGAGTTTTGCCAAGTCAGCAGAGACAGTGCAATCAGTGAATGTTCCTGGGTCTCCTTTGGAGAAAGGATGTGACACAGTGACAGAGAAACTGCTGCTGAGCTGAAACTAATCTTCAGAAACCCACAGAACAGAGAGATCAGATCTGTGTGGAAGGTTGGCAAAGAGCACAGCTTCCCTGGAGGTGTTTAAAAGACATATAGATGATGTTCTTGAGGACATGGGATAGTGCCAGACTTAGGTTATGGTTGGACTTGATGATCTCGAGGGTCTCTTCTGACCAAAATAATTCTCTGATTCCTCCCAGAGCTGCAGCCATTCATACAGAGGCTATGAGTTTTTCCACGTCAGCCTTCACCACAGCATCATGGAATCATTTTGGTTGGAAAAGACCTTTAAGGTCATTGAGTCCAACCATTCCCCCACCCCTGGCACTGCCCCGTGTCCCTGAGAACCTCATCTCCGTCTGTCCAACCCCTCCAGGGATGGTGACTCCAGCACTGCCCTGGGCAGCCTGTTCCAATGCCCCACAGCCCTTTCGGGAAGAAATTGTTCCCCACATCCAACCTCAACCTCCCCTGGCGCAACTTGAGGCCGTTTCCTCTGGTCCTGGCGCTTGTTCCTGGGGAGCAGAGCCCGACCCCCCCTGGCTCCAAGCTCCTTTCAGGCAGGTCAGAGATCAGAAGGTCTCCCCTCAGCTCCTGTTCTCCAGCTGAACCCCCAGCTCCCTCAGCCGCTCCCATCACACTTGTGCTCCAGCCCCTTCCCCAGCTCCGTTCCCTTCTCTCAACTCGTTCCAGCACCTCAAGGGCTTTGCCTCAGTAAGCTTACTCGTTCCACCCTAAATTTTACTCTCCACAAACACCACAAGCAGTTCAAAATCCTATATCATTAGGAGCTCCGGTGCTACTCCCTAGGATAGTCCTGATAAGATTTTCAGTACCTGAGATTTACCAACTCCATTACTCTTTGCTAAGAGGAGGGAGATGGACTGGTGACCACCTGAGGTCATGGAATCATAGAATAGTTTGGGCTTAAGGGCCCTTCCCAGCTCCCCCAGTGCCCCCCCTGCCATGAGCAGGGACATCTGCACCAGCTCAGGTTGCTCAGAGCCCCGTCCAGCCTGGCCTGGGATGTCTCCAGGGATGGTTCAGCCACCACCTCTCTGGCCAACCTGGGACAGGCTCTCACCACCCTCCGGGCCAACAATTTCTTCCTCATGTCCGGCCTGAATCTCCCTCCTTTAGTTTAAAATCATCATTCCTTGTCCTATCACAACAGGCCCTGCTCAAACTTCGGTCCCCATCTTTCTTACTGGCCCCTTTTAAGTACAGAAAGGCCGCACTAAGGTCTCCTTTACATGCTGCTTAAGACACCTGCCAGATGAAACAGCAGCTTTCCTTCTTGGCTGGATGAGGCAACCTGCAGTTCCTGCTTTCACGATGACATCTACTGGCCACTGTTTAAATTTAAATACTGTCTTCCCCATGGCTGGGTTTAATCGTGAGCAATTCTTACTCCTCAAACCTCCAGATAAAAATCCGGCCAGTAGGAAGGAGAGAAAACATTCTTTACTGTGCCAGGTTTTGTCTCTCCTCCCAGGAATAGACAAAAGAGGAGAACACTGCAGTGTGAGCAAGTTCAGCAATGAAAAATTTTTTCCCCAAAGGGCTGTCAGGCATTGGAACAGGCTGCCCAGGGCAGTGGTGGAGTCACCATCCCTGGAGGGGTTGGACAGACGGAGATGAGGTTCTCAGGGACATGGGGCAGTGCCAGGGGTGGGGGAACAGTTGGACTCGATGATCTTGAGGGTCTCTTCCAACCAAAATGATTCCATGATTCTATCTCCAAGCTCTCTCCCAGGCAGGGCCTCCTGCCAGTGTCACACTCCTTACCGGCTGCCTGCTCTGCAGCCCCACCCCTTGTAGCTTCTTGTCTTCTCGAGCCAGCAGCAGGATCTTCCTTTCTGTCCCAATCTCACGATCACCTGGTGAAAGGACAACAGTTAATTCCAGCAGTGGCTATGCAACAAACCTTGATGGTACCAAAACCTGACAGTTTGGACCACCCCTGCTAAACCTATAGCAACATTACTCCAGACACTAAGACACCAGCAAGGGTGGGCCAGTAATCAAGGAGACCTGTCTTCATCATTAATTGATTTACAAGGCTCAATTCCTCCTTGGGACTGCAATTCTCTTTTCTGGTGACCCCAGTGCCCTTCCCAGGGGCACACGGCAGCAAGCCACGCGCTCAGGATTATCGGTGACAACCCTAAGCAGTTTGGGACAGGGGAACGAAGGGGAATTTTAAGGGCAAGATCCTTACTAGGAGGTTTTTCAGGCGTGCCCAGGTTCAGCGAGTTGTCGGCGGTACCCACGGCAATGCCGTTGATGGGAGAGCCGCAGTCGGCGATGACACCCAGACAGGCGGATTTTCCGCAGTCCCAGAGACGGGCGGTGCCGTCCCTGGAGCAGGAAAGGACGTTTCTTCCCCGATCCACAATGGCAGTGTCCAAAATACCTGTGGCAAAGCAAAAGTCACATTGAGACAGCGTGGAAAGCAGACAAACAACACCTTGGCCCAAAGCGAGCTGATACCGCAGCTGCTGCCGGGTTTCAAGCTCCATAATTAACCTCTAGCTTGGGGAGAAAATATCCTGGTCCAGCACTCTTAGAAAATCACCAACTCCAGCTCCGAATAAGCCCCAAAGTTTTTGTGGGGCAAGAAGCATCCACATTATGGAGCTACAGCAACACTTTGCAGGTGCCGCCATCCCCCAAATACTTCATTTCATTGTGGGATGTTGAGTCTAGATCTTAAAAATGACACAGTAGGGCTTTTCTTTTTTTCTAGAAGGGAACAGTCAGACGGTTAAAAGATTTAATTGACACTTTCCCTAGAGTAGCAGTCATTAAACGTGACGAGCTCAAATGACAAGCCACGCCAAGCAAACTGACTGCGGCAGTTTGGGCTGGAGTTATACGCAGTGAATAAAAGTCAACTTCAGAAGCAAAGCTCTGTTGTTTACAGGACATTTGCAGGAAAGTATTTTGAATCCACACAAAAAAAGATCACATTAGAATAACGGCATGTTCAGTGCAAAATGAGTTTTCAAGTTAATCAAGTTTTGGGCAGCCAGCCGCAGGACTTATTAACCTTTTTAATAAAGCCCAGTACTCTGTGAGACAGGGAAAATGAGCCTGTGTATGTTTGTTGCTCAGGGAGGGGGAAATTCAGGGAATAGTTTGGGGCGTCTGAGACACATCCACAGCTCATTTGCATTTGCTCAGCATCGCCCAAGCGTTCAAGTTGGCATCGTTTAGAAAGCAAACACCACGAAAAGACAGACCCAGTGGCCACTGTGCTCCAGGGCAGGTGTAAACAGGAATAAAACCGGAGCCTGGTGAAGCGTTACATGAATTAAACTGGGGAAGGGAGGACGAGGAATTTACTCTTTTTTAGCACCAGCACCATCAGCAGAGGCAGAGTTGAACATCTGCTTTTGGTACAAGGGTGAACGAGCTTATTCCAGCCCTTCTTAAGAATTAATCACTGAAGTATCCTTGCAGCTGCTCTCGCTGTGCCTTACTTTTAACCACACACGTCCTCGAGGCAGATAACTGCCTGCCCGAGTTCTGCAGGTCCATAATAAACTGCCTTATGCTTTTCTGGGCAAGAAAAAAATAAAAGGAAGAGGCACTGGAGCAATTGAAGGTGAGCAGGATGATCTAGGTGCAAGGAGGAGACTCTTTGTACCTTAATTAATGAAGAAAATCCTTGTCAGTGAGAGAAAGAGTTTCAACTAATAGAACGACTACCTATCTTTTAATTCAAGTTGGAAAAGATGCTCCAGACGTCTAATACAAATGCATAGAATTTGACTGAACGTTAGCGCTTGGGCGAAAAACAATTATACAGATGGCAGATAAAGGATTTGAAAGGCTAAATACTCTGTACCTCCTTTGTGACCTTTAAACGTGACTACGCAGCTGGCGTCTTCCGCTGACCAGACCTTGAGCTGGGCATCCATTCCCCCGCTCAGAACCACGAGGCCCGACGGGAAAAACCTGCAACAATTCACATCATACACATGGCCTTCCAAAAGTCTCTGGAAAAACAAAGAACTACGTGCTAGTACCGTTGTTATCATCTTTACGCCAAGCAATTCTTTTGAGCTACGACACTGGAAAACTTGGGTGTTCCCATGCGGGCAGAGGATCAAGTTCAAATCCTTGCGTTCCTGGAACGGACTCGTCTGAATTTGAGGCGGGCGAAGAGGCAGCAGGTACATTTTGGGCCTCCCTCTGTCATTTGAGTAGCTAATTACATAGCAAAGGATACTAAATTTGTTTCTAATAAGAGGTTAAATGTCTTTTTCCTCTGCCAAACAAGCCCCTGACAGGTCAAGAAATATTAATACCCTAACTGGGAAGGCAGCAAGCCTTGGGGTTAATCCATCATGGTCTTTTTTTCCTCACCTCTTCTCTATGCAGAAGAAATTCAGTGTTTGTACCACACAGGTCAGGAACTTTCCGTTACCTTCTGCACTCCAGCTGTCATTCCTAACTACCTTTTCTTATTAATAATTTCACCCTGCAACTCCTCTCCGGATTGCTGAGCATCATTTCCCTTGGGAGAAGTCATACTTTCCAACAGACTTGACTAAAAACCTCCGAGATGTCAAATTTCAATTAAAAAGCCAGCTTATTGCCCATCCTAGACCACAAGGTGCGGAGAACCCAACCAAAATCACAGCCGAATGACGCCAGTAAGGGCACAAACAACACACGACATCAAAGCTGGACGCTCTTACTCTTATTTCTCCGTTCGCCGCCTGCCAGATTTTCATGGTCCCGTCTGTGCTGGTGGAGACGCCAAGCCCTCCGCCACTGGAAATGTCAAGACAGGTAATCTGCAGGAGGGTAAAAACATCAAATTTCAGCTTGACATGACCCTGTATACAGGTATTTTTGCTCAAGAGCTTAACTCTGTACTGGAGAGACCTCCTAAGTGCATCATCCAGCACTGTTATCTCCTCAACACTTATTTAAAACACCCAAAAGAGTTTCCTAGCTTAAGTGTTTCAGCCTGATGTGTTTCAGCTAGCTTAAGCCTAGCTTAAGTGTTTCAGCCTGATAACAGTCTAATATTTAATAGCCTTATGCGAGGAGTTCACAAGCTTTCTCACCTCAGTGTCTCCATAAGTTTTACGAGATATTACCACCAAATTTGTCAGAGAAATTGTTATTCTCCGCCTGTGACTCTGCAGAGATCAGCAAAGCAGGGAGAAAAAGAAACCCTGAGTCAGGAGCCTGCGCAGACAGCGGCTGTGTTGAGGTTTATGTTATTGCTGCTGTTTGGGAAAGCTATATGCATTTTAATGTGCATGAAATAAAATAACAGATAATAATTACATTTTCCAAGTGACAGCGACATTTCCAATACAGACTGTAACAACATTAAACTAACACACTATTCTATGATTCTAAACAGGCTCAAAAAAACAATATAGATTTTATTAGAACAAAGGTTAACGCTGGTGTTGCATTCTGCAAAACCAATAAATATATGATAAATATGTAATGAAATAGGTGTGTTGTCTTGCAAGATTTGGACACTGGAGTCGTACTGCTTCACCTCCAAAAGCTTCCTAATAATTCCATATACACTCTGTGGATTACAAAAAAAATACTACAGTGGTAAAATCCCAACAAAAATTAGAACGAAACAAATATCACAGGTCTGTCGCTATTCCAACCAGGTTTCTGGTCTTAATTTGCGTGGGCTGGTCTGTAAGGGATGAGGCTGCTCATCTTCATCCCAGGCTTCAAGATTAAACACTTTTTGGAACAATTAACTCTTCTCAAACAGAACCGGGCTTTGTTGATCCTCTTGCACGTGCTCAGCCTTAACCAGCCTGAAGACAGTCGGATTTTCTACTGTGTTCACAGGGAAACCCAAAGATATGAGTAGATTGAGAGATTTTGCCAAAAAAAAATATGACAGCTAGGGGCTTGAGACTTACAGACAAAGGCCTCGAGGAAATCAAGTATATAAGAGACCTGCATCAATTGCCAGCTGTTGCCAGATGTTAAGAGTGTCCTACAGCATCCTATTGCTCCATGTGCATCTCCCAGGGCTTGTGGGGAAACATTTTGCCACAGTTCAGCCCTCGGCTCTCCCAGCCAAGCTTGAGTCAGAACAAACTGCCCTCCTGAAAAGCTGTGGTAGCTCAAATCACAGCTAATTTTCATAGAATTATGGAATAATTTTGGTTGGAAAAGCCCCTCAAGCTCATCAAGTCCAACCGTTCCCCACCCCCGGCACTGCCCCATGTCCTGAGAACCTCATCTCCATCTGTCCAACCCCTCCAGGGATGGTGACTCCAGCACTGCCCTGGGCAGCCTGTTCCAATGCCCCACAGCCCTTTCGGGAAGAAATTGTTCCCCAGATCCAACCTCAACCTCCCCTGGTGCAACTTGAGGCCGTTTCCTCTGGTCCTATCAATATATGTGAAAAGTCAGTGAGGCTTTTCATTCCTGCTTGAATGATCTTCACAGGATTTTTTTTTTTTCCTGGGGAGCAAATTACCACAGATCGGTTTGTTATATAAAATACCGCTCATATTACCAATGTATTTCTCACATTACCAATATGTAAGTAAACGTACTTAACAGCTACTGCAATGGCTAAACCATTACCTTGTGCTCTTATTTAAATATTCAAATTCCTATTTTAATTCCCAATATTTTCTGTCAAATAGAGGATGAGTATTGATCCTGCACCCTCTTAAGTTCAACAAGGCCAAGTGCCAGGTCCTGCACTGGGGTCACACCAACCCCAGGCAGCGCTCCAGGCTCGGGGAAGAGCGGCTGGAAAGTGCCCGGTGGAAAAGGAGCTGGGGGTGTTGGTGCCAGCGGCTGAACATGAGCCAGCGTGTGCCCAGGTGGCCAAGAGGCCACCAGCATCCTGGCTGGGACCAGCACTGGTGTGGCCAGCAGGCCCAGGGCAGTGACCGTCCTGTGCTGGGCACTGGGGAGGCCAAACCGCGAATCCTGGGAGTCATGGGAGGCTGAGGTTCGATCTGGGGAACAATTTCTTCCCCAAAGGGCTGTGGGGCATTGGAACAGGCTGCCCAGGGCAGTGGTGGAGTCACCATCCCTGGAGGGGTTGGACAGATGGAGATGAGGTTCTCAGGGACATGGAGCAGTGCCAGGGTGGGGGAACGGTTGGACTCTATGAGCTTGAGGGCCTTTTCCAACCAAAATGATTCCATGATATTCCCAAATTTTCAGGAGGGATACATGAACAGGCAAGGCCAAACACGAGTGTTCAGAAGAAGAGGCAGCAGGTAAAAAGGAAAACTGGAGCTTAGCCCACACCAGCTTTAAACTCGTCTATATACTAATAGATATGGCTTCAGCTGCTTTCCAGAGGAGAGATGTGCGTTTGACAGCAGACTAAACACACCTGCATTTCCCATTTTGCTGTGCTCTGAATCGTGGTTCTGTTTATCACCCAAAAGGGCAGCTGGGGACCATTCAGGAGCACAAAGCTCAGAGAAATGATTCACCACGGTCTCTAGATCTGCTTTATTGCCAAGCTCCATCTCTCAGCAGAGTTCTGCTTCCTCTTAAAACAGCTGCAGAGATGTCAAAGCGCACCTTGATTTATATCGCTGTTGAGTTTCGTCAACAGAAAGTGACTTTTCAGCAATTTCAGCTGGGTTTATCACAACAATTTACTCAATAAATTGTGAAGTAAGTGTACAACAACATCTCCAGGAGCATTCAGAGGACTCCCTCTAGGGCAGCCGGCTGTACCTGCAGGATACACACTCTCTGGTTTCTTGGATCATTTCCACATTGGGTTAAGTGCTCATCAAAAGCAGAGGCTACTTTCCAGCAAAGCCAAATTATGTGCTTTTCTTCAGAGAAGAAATGAAATTTCAGGTCAGAATCAGCCATTCTGTATCACTGTTCAGTGAGAAGCTGCACTTGTTGCACTCCCAGATTGACAGGGGTGCAATAAGAAAGAAGATTATTCAGCAAAACGAGCAGGACTGCTTTTGAACAAGTGAGAAGTTCACGCTATTTATTTATTATTTTAAATACAAGCCGGGCCCTTCTGGTCTCTGAATTCCCACCAAGTCAAGACGAATTTATACAACACTCGATTCCCAGCCCCGCAAACAGAACCTAATACAGCAAAGAGTAAAACCAATTTAATTACATAGGAGCAAACAGCTGCTATAAGTTGGGGACAGATATGAAGCAGTCGGAGATGAAGAGCTCAGTGTCTGGGTGCTCTTATTTTTGTCTTTTTGACACACTAATTCACACATCTCATTCCTTTACAGGGTGATCTGTCATGGGCCTGAAGCGAGCAGAAATCACATCACTTACAAGAAAACAGTCTAAAGAATTTTAGAGATTATTTTTGTGGGGTAAACATAAGCATGATGGAATTTCCATGATCTATTTCCTATGATATGTTTTATTACCTGGTTCACACAGAAAATCCTGCTGCAGGCCACCCCGCAGAACGAACACACAACAGTCAGAGACACACTGCGAAAGTTCAGAGTCGTGTTCAGTTATTTCACACTCACTTTGCGAGGTTACTTACGCTTTTCTGATGAATTCCACAAAAAGTTGTGTACGGGGCCAGGAACTTTGTGGACACATTTTCACGAGGACAAGAAACGACGATGCTTTTCTAGAGGAGGAAAGAGAGGCCAAAAAAAAATTTAGAATCATTTTGGCTGGAAAAGATCCCCATGACCATCGAGTCCAACCGCTCCCCCACCCCTGGCACTACCCCGCGTCCCTGAGAACCTCATCTCCACGTCTGTCCAATCCCTCCAGGGATGGTGACTCCAGCACTGCCCTGGGCAGCCTGTTCCAATGCCCCACAGCCCTTTCGGGAAGAAATTATTCCCCAGATCCAACCTCAACCTCCCCTGGCGCAACTTGAGGCCGTTTCCTCTGGTCCTGGCGCTTGTTCCTGGGGAGCAGAGCCCGACCCCCCCTGGCTCCAAGCTCCTTTCAGGCAGGTCAGAGATCAGGAGGTCTCCCCTCAGCTCCTGTTCTCCAGGCTGAACACCCCAGCTCCTTCAGCTGCTCCCATCACACTTGTGCTCCAGCCCCGTTCCCTTCTCTCAACTCGCTCCAGCACCTCAAGGCCTTTCTTGTCTTTCAGAAGTGCTGTTAGTCCTATTGAAACACAGAGGCTGCCAAGGCAGAATTACGATCTGGACCCTGCTCTGGTCTCTCACACTCTGAAGACTGATGGAATGTGCAGTGTTGGGCTTGTTTCCCTGTGTCTGCTCAAGCTGCAGGCTCTGGGTGACAAAGGATGGTCACAGTGGCCTGGCCAACCACGACATACAGCTCCAGCGACATTGTGCGATGTTACAGAACAGCTCCAGGGTGCTGTACAGGCAGGAGACCCAGGAGAGCTGGACAGGACCATGCATGGGACCGGGCAACAATTTTAGGCTGCTATTTTGACTGGTATAAGCATATTGTCCCTTATCATAGAATTGCAGAAGGGTTTGGGTTGGAGGGACCTTCCCAGTTCATCCAGTGCCACCCCTGCCATGAGCAGGGACATCTGCACCAGCTCAGGTTGCTCAGAGCCCCGTCCAGCCTGGCCTGGGATGTCTCCAGGGATGGTTCAGCCACCACCTCTCTGGCCAACCTGGGCCAGGCTCTCACCGCCCTCAGGGCCAACAATTTCTTCCTCGTGTCAGGCCTGAATCTCCCTCCTTTAGTTTAAAACCATCATCCCTTGTCCTATCACAACAGGCCCTGCTCAAAAGTCTGTCCCCATCTTTCTTCTCGGCCTCTTTTAAGTCCCGAAAGGCCACACTAAGGTCTCTCCGGAGCTCCTCTTCTCCAGCTGAACAGGCCAACTCTCTCAGCCTGTCCTCCCAGCAGAGCTGTTCCAGCCTCGGATCATTTCCGTGACCCCTCACGCATGGAAGGTGGTTCCCAAGCCCTAGTACCTTGGTGACCTCCCCAACCACGAAGCCCTCGGAAGCAGCGATGTCAGGGACACCTTCGGTGCTGAGCCCACGGCGGGTCAGGCTGCCATACAGGGTTGGTTTTCCTGCAGAAAGAGCGGCTGCTCATGTCAGACACTAGATCCCCCCTCAGCTCACCTTCCCCTAAACCTTTGAGCCCCTCCAACCACCCTCAGCCTCTCCCCTAAACCACACAGCACCCCCAAACCACCCTCAACCCCCCTTAAACCACAGGGCATCCCCCAACTGCCTCTACCTCCCCCAATCCATAGCACATACTCTCAAACGCCCTCACTCCTCATAACCCACAAAGTACCCCTAATCACCCTCACTCCCTTCTAACCCCAAGACCCCCAAACTCCCCTCACCCCCTTCTAACCCACAGTGTTTACTGGGGAAAAATTTAACGAACTATAACAAGGGCAAGTGTAGAGTCTTGCATCTGGACAGGAACAACCCCAGGTTCCAGTATAAGTTGGGGAATGACCTGTTGGAGAGCAGTGTAGGGGAAAGGGACCTGGGGGTCCTGGGGACAGCAGGATGACCATGAGCCAGCACTGGGCCCTCGTGGCCAGGAAGGCCAAAGGGACCTGGCGGGGATTAGAAGGGGGGTGGTCAGTAGGTCAGAGAGGTTCTCCTGCCCCTCTACTCTGCCCTGGTGAGACCTCATCTGGAATATTGTGTCCAGTTCTGGGCCCCTCAGTTCCAGAAGGACAGGGAACTGCTGGAGAGAGTCCAGCGCAGCCACGAAGATGCTGAAGGGAGTGGAGCATCTCCCGTGTGAGGAAAGGCTGAGGGAGCTGGGGCACTTGAGCTTGGAGGAGACTGAGGAGTAACTGCATTCACGGTTGTCAATATGGAAAGGGGGAGTGTCAGGAGGATGGAGCCAGGCTCTTCTCGGTGACAACCAGTGATAGGACAAGGGGCAATGGGTTCAAACTGGAACACAGGAGGTTCCACTTAAATATGAGAAAAAACTTCTTCCCAGTGAGGGTGCCAGAGCCTGGCCCAGGCTGCCCAGGGAGGTTGTGGAGTCTCCTCTGCAGACATTCCAACCCGCCTGGACACCTTCCTGTGTAACCTCATCTGGGTGTTCCTGCTCCGGCGAGGGGATTGCACTGGATGAGGTTTCGAGGTCCCTTCCAACCCCTGACATTCAGTGTTCCCCAATTGCCCTCATCCCTTCCTAACCCACAGCTCCCCTCAACCTCCTTCACTCTCTCCCAGCCTATTAGATCCCCCACAACCATCCTCACCCTTCCTAATCCATAGGGTCCCTCCAACCTCCCTCACCCCCTCATAACCAATTAGACCCCCCCCTCAACCACCCTCACAACCTAAAACTGCCCTCACCCCCTCCTTATCCACAGGCCCGCCCCAACCACAGGACACCCCAAACCGCTCTCACCCCCGTCCAAACCCCAGGCTCCCCTCACAACCCCCAAGGCCCCTTCTATCCGCCCCCGTTCCCGCCTCCTCAGGCCCGTCAGCGCTCACCAGGGCTCCGGCAGCTCAGCCAGGCCTCGCCCTCGTCCCTCCTGCGGAGAGAAAGAGCGGGGCTGAGTGCGGGGAAGGGGACCGGGGGCTGGGGAAGGGGACCGGGGGCTGGGGAAGGGACCGGGAGCAAGGGAAGGGACCGGGAGCAAGGGAAGGGACCGGGAGGGCCGGACCCACCTCAGCACCTGGCTCCAGTCGCTCTGGATCCGCAGCGTCGCCGCCATCTTACCGAGGCATCCGCGCCCCCTTCCGCCTCTTTCCTTCCCGTCAGCCCCCGCGGAGTGGAAGCGGAAGGGGAAGGCGTCCTCCAATGAGAGAGCGCTCCCGAAGCCACACCCCGTCCCGGTAGTCCCGACCCCGACGGCAGCCTTAAAGGGGCCGCGTTGCATTGCTGGGCAGGTACGGGGTGGGGGGGCGGGTTATGGAGGGTGCTGGGTACCCATGGGTGGGGGTAAGGTGTAGCGGTAGTGCTGGACAATCATGTGGGGGTAAAAGGTGCCTGGGGGGTGCTGGGTACCCATGTGGGGGTAAAGTGTAGGGGGGCTCTGGGCACCCATGGCGGGGTGGGGGGTGCTGAGCTCCTCCCTGGGGTGCGTGAAACACATGGGGCACCCATGGGTGGGGGTGAGGTGCGTGGAGGCTACTGCGGACCAATGGGTGGGGGTAAAGCTGTAGGGGATTGCTGGGCACCCATGGGTGGGTATAAGGTGCATGGGGGGGTGCTGGGCACCCATGCGGGGCTGGGGGCTGCATGGAGGGTGCTGAGCTTCTCCTGGGGTGCATGGAGGGTGAAGGGCACCCATGGGTGGGGGGTAAAGGTGCATGAGGGGTGCTGGGCACCCCTGGCTGGCAGTAAGGTACATGGCGGGGGCTGGGCACCCATGGGTGGGTATAAGGTGTATGGAGGGGGGCTGGGGGCTGCATGGGGGGTGCTGAGCTTCTCCTGGGGTGCATGGAGCTTATGGGACGCCCATGGTGACGTGGAGGGTGCTGGGCACCCCTGGGGGGTTGGGGGATGCATGGGAGGTGCTGGGCACCTATGGGGGGGTTATAAGGTGCATGAGGGGGTGCTGGGCACCTATGGGGGGTTGGGGCCTGCATGGGATGGTGCTGAGCTCCTCCTCGGGTGCATGAAGTGTATGGGGGCACCCATGGGTGGGAGTGAGGTGCATGGGGGTGCTGGACACCTATTGGGGGGTATAAGGTGTATGGGGGTGCTGAGTACTCGGGGGGGCTTGGGCGCTGCATGGGGGGTGCTGAGCTCCTCTGGGGTGCATGGAGCATATGGGGGCACCCACGGGTGGGGTAAGGTGCATGTGGGGTGCTGGGCACCCATGGGGATTTGGGCGCTGCATGGGGGGGTGCTGAGCTCCTCTGGGGTGCATGGAGCATATGGGGGCACCCACGGGTGGGGTAAGGTGCATGGGGGGTGCTGGGCACCCATGGGGATTTGGGGGCTGCATGGCGGGGTTCTGAGCTCCTCCTGGAGCACGTGGAACACACGGCGTCACCCACGGCGGTATGGGTGTGCAAAGCACTTTGGCGTGTGCCCCCACAAAAGGGATCACTGACCCAAGCAGGGCTCTCCGGGGGGTGGCAACACCCTGGCACCCACCACCTCCCTCCAGCCCAGCCATGGCCAGACCCGGCCACGCCAGGAACCCGCCGGCGCTGGAGGAAGACGAGGACGAGGACCCCGTGGACGCCATGATCGGGCGGACGGGCTGCCTGGCGCAGCACCGGGCGCTGCAGGACTGCATGGCGGAGCGGCAGGACTGGCGGCACTGCCAGGCCCAGCTCCGCGCGTTCGGCGAGTGCATGGCACGGTGGCAGCGGCCCCGCCAGCCGCCCCCAGCCCACCGCGAGCCCGCCGGCGACTGAAATCCACGGGGACTCTGCCGGCGGCGCCCCCGCGCCGTTTGACCCGTTTTCCGTGTTATCTTTTTTAAATTCGAGCGGGCATATCCGCGCTGCGTTGTTGGGAAATTAAATCCGGTGGAGTTTGTCGTCCTGGCTCAAGCGTCTTTGTGCTGCTGGGGATAACTGGGAGCTCAGAGGGGATCTCTGTGGGGGTGGGTGGGAGTTTCCAGCCCCAAATGTCCCAGATTTGGACCATTCACAGCATTAGGGCTGGGTGTAGCATCCCTGCCGTGGATTTCAACCTTGTCGAAGCCTTTCAGTGCTTAAAAGGGGCTGAGAAGAAACACGGGGACAGACTTTTGAGCAGGGCCTGTTGCCATAGGACAAGGGGTGATGGTTTGAAACTAAAGGAGGGAGATTCAGGCTGGACACGAGGAAGAAATTGTTGCCCTGAGGGTGGTGAGAGCCTGTCCCAGGTTGGCCAGAGAGGTGGTGGCTGAACCATCATCCCTGGAGACATCCCAGGCCAGGCTGGACGGGGCTCTGAGCAACCTGAGCTGGTGCAGATGTCCCTGCTCATGGCAGGGGGGGCACTGGGGCACCTTCGAAGGTCCCTTAACCCAAACTATTCTATGATTCCAGAGCTTTTTCCAGCAGCGATAACCTCATGTCCCACAGGACAGGATTTTGGAGGGGATTAATCTCCTGGGAAGCTCCAAGAGCATCAGGTATGGGGGGGGGAAAAGGCTCTGGTGAGGAGAAATGCTCACCTGAATACAACCTGCTAGCAAACAAGCCATGAAAAAGAAAATAAAATTGCTTTTTGTGGGCAAAAAGGGAACGGTGCCCGTGGCTTTTGACAGATTAAGATTTCCAGGCTGTCTCCCAGCAAGTTGGGTGCAGGGGCTGCCAACCAAAAATCACAACCAGCGCAGGACCATGAGCAAATATCACAGAATCATTTTGGTTGGAAAAGACCTTTAAGATCAAGTTTAAGCATTAACCCAATGCCGGCAAGTCTAGCAACCCATCTTGGGGAGGATGCTGGTGAGTTATTTTCCCTCTTTCAAAGAGCTGGTGCCTAGAATGGGAAAACAAACTGGTTTTTGGGGCAGGAAAAACCTCCTCTTAGCATCCATCAAACCAAGGCCTAAATTGGGTTCTAACACACTTCAAAGGATGGTGTGGCCGGGTATCACATCAGCTCCAGCCCGAAATAAAACCAGCTGTGTGCACCCGATCTTAGAATTTGAAATAATGAAGATTGGAGTAAATAAACCAGGCATTGCGACCTGTTCAACCCAGCGTCTGTACACGCAGCTGGTCACACAAATTGGGTCTGTCTCAGCTAAAACCAGGAAAATGGCTGCTGTAAAAACTGGGTTGACTTCGGGGATCCATGGGAAGGTTTATCAGAAATTAAGGAGAAATTTTGCACATCACACAGGTCCAACCTTCCCATCTCTGCCCTCTGAGGCTTTTTTCCAATCAAACAGGAGTTGAGCTGCTTAAGGACGATCATCCCCAACCCTCCCGGGGCTCTGAGGCTCCATTTGTGTTGGCAACTCTCCGATTTAAGTGGTTTTACGAGAATAACATGTTGCTCCGGCCTTCAGCTGAAGAAAGGAGCAGGATGGGTCACATCCACATCAGTGGCGTCAGGGAGAGCTGCAGTAGAGTATCATTAACTTGCAGAGATTTCTGCAGACTGAAACTTGCAGAAATTCTCAAATACCAAAAGCAAAAAAGGCAGGAGAAAAAAAGAAAAGGAAAGGGGGAAAGGAAAGGGGGAAAGGAAAGGGGGAAAGGAAAGGGGGAAAGGAAAGGGGGAAAGGAAAGGGGGAAAGGAAAGGGGGAAAGGAAAGGGGGAAAGGAAAGGGGGAAAGGAAAGGGGGAAAGGAAAGGGGGAAAGGAAAGGGGGAAAGGAAAGGGGGAAAGGAAAGGGGGAAAGGAAAGGGGGAAAGGAAAGGGGGAAAGGAAAGGGGGAAAGGAAAGGGGGAAAGGAAAGGGGGAAAGGAAAGGGGGAAAGGAAAGGTCAGAACTGGGAAAAGTAAACCCACATTTGATCATGGAGCCCCATCAGTCAGAGTACAAATCACTCAGATATAAACATCTCTTTGTCTTTATTAAGACAAACTGCTTGACAACAGTGTGAATTTCTTGCAGATCACCAAATTATCAGTGCAGTGCTCGCGAAGTCGCCTTCTGGAGGCTTGAGCGGCTTCCCTTTCCCAGAGTCAGCTCTGAAGTGGATGGAGCGTTTCTTCCTCGTCTCAGTTCATCTGTGCCAGCAGCTCTTCGAGTTCCGGCCGAGACTTTAACCGGCTCTTGAAGTGAGCTTCTGTGTGCTGGGGAGGGAGGGGAAAAAAAGAAAAATGAGCAAATCAGAATCACCCCTCGAGCACTTTTTGAAATCAAGAGGAAGACAAACCTTCTCCCTAAGAGAATCACTTAAAAGTGGAAAAATAAAAGACCTAAATGAACGCAGGGAGTGGGAAGCCCCAGTGAAAAGTCGCTGCAGGGCCAGATCTCATGGGCAGCTCCACCTGGAAGCTGGTGGGAGAGCTCTAAACCTCTTCTCTTACATCCAGCCTCGTACAGGAGCAGCTTTAGGGGGTAAATCATCAAGGGTGGAAAGATTCTGGCAGCAAGGGAGTGTGGCAACCGCAGGACCTATGCAAGGGCTGCTCTGAAATTCAGCCTCGTCGGCTCCTCCTCACCTGGGGAACTGCGTTTGGAAGAGTGAGCAGCGGCACTGTGCTCAAGAATCATAGAATCACAGAATAGTTTGGGTTAAGGGACCTTCGAAGCTGCCCCAGTGCCCCCCCTGCCATGAGCAGGGACATCTGCACCAGCTCAGGTTGCTCAGAGCCCCGTCCAGCCTGGCCTGGGATGTCTCCAGGGATGATGGTTCAGCCACCACCTCTCTGGCCAACCTGGGACAGGCTCTCACCACCCTCAGGGCCAACTATTTCTTATATCTAAGCTGAATCTCCCCTCCTTTAGTTTAAAACCATCACCCCTTGTCCGATGGCAACAGGCCCTGCTCAAAAGTCTGTCCCCATCTTTCTTCTCGGCCTCTTTTAAGTCCAGAAAGGCCGCACTAAGGTCTCCCTGGAGCTTCTCTTCTCCAGCTGAACACCCCAACTCTCTCAGCCTGTCCTCCCAGCAGAGCTGTTCCAGCCTTGGGTCATTTCTGGGGCTCCTCTCCAGCAGATCCAATGGCCCAATGTCACCGTCCTCCCTCCAGAGGCAAAGCCACCAGCAAAACTTAAAAAGAAAAAATTGATGGCCCTAAGGCAGACACAGGACTGTGACCAAAACAGATTATTACTGGACTCAAGAGACCTTCTCCCATATTCCTTCTGGTTTTGCAGAGCTGGAGATAACTAAAGGTTCTTCAAAGACCACTGAAGAAGCCAACTGTGTTTTCCTGTTTGAATTTACTGTGCTGCCTTCCCTTTCCAGCCACAAGTCTTTTAGTCCCCAAATAAAAGCATCTCCTGTGACTGTTTTGTCTGAATGTAACACAACAGAAGTTTAAATATCTCCTTATGCCTGGTCCACTAGCGAGTGGGGTTCTGTCCTGAAGCGCTGAGAAAACTGTTGGGCCTTTCTATAGAAAAAAAGCTGAACCCTCCCAGAGCAAATTCCACCCAAACTGGGCACAACATTTGGGTTTCCAGTCTCAGCTTCGCTACCAACCGCTCTGTGAAGTTCCTGGTGTGGAGGGGCCGCAGGGAATCTGCGACTAATTATAGGAGGCTAAAAGGAAAACGAAACGTTCATCAAGAATTAGAGGTAATGGGTTTTGATACACCAAGTGATAGGCTGGTCCTGGGAGATGCTGGGTATCCCTAAGTCTAGACTAAACAGTAATCGCAGGACCGGGTCTGTATTTTCAAAGCAAACTCACGTCATGCATCACATCTGCTTCCTAAATACAAAGGAATCGGTAAAATTCAAGATACCTCTGCCACTGACAGATGGACCCCTTCAGGCTGATTACTCTGAATTATCTCCAGGAGGATCGGAGCAAACGTCGAACTCAAACCGCTGATCTGAAAGAAGAAATAAACAGAACATCACGCACAAAACAGACTCGTCGTATTAACGGCATGGGAAGAGAGGCCGGTTCGGTCTGAGCCTGTGGCAGCCACACACTTCATTAGAGAAGTGCTCTCTGCTTTGTGCCCACGCTTCTCGCACACAGCACATCCCAAAACTCTTATTTTGGCTCTTCTCTATGAATATTGTGCTTCCCATCCCTACCTGCATGGCCTCCTGCACGTAAAGACACTAATTTAGGTGAGACTTCAACACAAAAGCTGCCACAGCAAACCTGCATCCCCAGTGTTAACCGCACATCAGCTTTCTCCAGTGGGAAAAGTCTAATTCTAGATTTAAAATGTAATTCGTCACGGGTTTAGCAAGGGAACACACTATAAACTAGGAAAAAGTCACTCAGAGAAGTACCTATTAATATTTACCTCCACTTTTGAAGCTGGCTAATACTTATAGTATTTTTAAATTTCATCGAGTTTGTCAAATCTTTCATCCTTATGCATGATTTTTCCACCCTTTGTATCAAGTATTCTGCATAAAATAGATAATAAATCTTCTGAAATACAGAATGCAAGAACTCATCTTCTGCCTTCTACTTCGCAAATAACTTTCAGCAAGAAATCTAAATTAGACTCTCAGCGCTTCAAATTCATGCCTTTCAAGGGACTTAACGCCCGGTTTTTAAGGGGTTTTGAGAGCCTGAGCGTGGAGACGCCGCCGCGAGAGCCGCAGCGTTATCGGCAAACACCAGCTTGTACCTGGACAACCCTCCGGTGGGTGGTGAGAACCGCGTCCAGCTGCATTTTGGAACCTCGCTCCTCCAAGAAAAGCACCTCGTCGGTTCTGGTGGGCATGGCGTAGCTGCAGGAACCACAGGTCAGCGGTTAGGACGGGGGAGGATGAATTCGCGCCACTTTACAGGAACGAATCGTCCTCCGGCAGCAGGGAATGTGGAAGAAGATTAACTTTTAACGAGAAATTAATTATGCAAACAACGCATCTCGCAAATCAAGCGCTGGCAGAAGCCGGGTGTTTTACCAGAAGGAGATAAGGGGGAAGCTTGCAGTGCTATTACCAGCAAATTCAGCTACAAACACCAGTCTAAAAAGAGAACTTTTAACTTCTTTATAGTTATAGAGAGCTTTAAAGCAACAGTTCTGACTTATTTTGTAGTAGTCTATCTATTTTAATTGGGAACAGAGCTAAAAACCACTGCTGCGACGCGCCACTCCAAGGATATTATTTTCACCGCTGTGAATTGATCAGGAATTTACAGTGATTTTTTTTCAGGAATTTACAGTGAACTTATCAGGAATTTAAAGTGAATTTAATGACGAGGCAGTGGGGCAGATTTTGCTCTCTGGTTAGAGTTACTCCATCTCCATTCCCACAGCATCAGTAACAACAGGTTACATCCTACCGCCCACATTTTATCCTATAAATTTTGCTCTTTAAGGGTAAATAACTCCTTTCTGTACACATTGAACTCTGTGCACCAAGTCCAACCTCAGAGGGCACAAGTGTGACACGAGGTAATAACGCATTAGGCTGAAAGTGGTATCAATAGCCTCAGGCTGCGGGATTTCTCTGAAATTACTTTCCAGCACGTTGCTGCTGATGGAATTTGTCATTTCTTATTGTCACCGGGTATCCTGCTCGTAACAAGCATCTGTCAGTCATGGATGGGTCAGGTTTTAGTGCTGTTTGGTGCAAAAAACATTACAGAGAGGCTACAAGTGGCTGATCTACGGGCACAGGGCTTCAGATCCACGGCTGACAGTTCACCCAAGTAAATGAACATAAAGAAAATTACTTTTGACAGGTTTAATTGGCATGAGCAGGAACCGGTGTTTCTACTCAGAGGTACGGGTAAAGATACACATTTCAGATAATCAGCACTAAGTGATTTTACTCCCTTAGTGCTTCTCCAGCGACAATATTCTTCTCCCACAGTCTTCAGGGGTTTCCCAAGCTCCTTCTAGTTTGTATATTCAGTACCAGTTGCTTACTCTGCAATATACGCACAAAGAGCCTGGGTAAAACATTATAAAGAAAAAAAAAGCAGTGAAAGTCAGCAAGACTTAAGTTGCTGAGCTCAGCACCCACAGGCTTAAGCGTTTTTCTCAGAGGAATTAAAAGTAACGGCACTTTTATTCCTCGAGATCCGTTCAGTCACAGAATCGTAAAACCATTTTGGTTGGAAAAGACGCTGAAGACCATCGCGTCCAACAGTTCCCCCACCCCTGGCACTGCCCCATGTCCCTGAGAACCTCATCTCCATCTGTCCAACCCCTCCAGGGATGGTGACTCCACCACTGCCCTGGGCAGCCTGTTCCAATGCCCCACAGCCCTTTGGGGAAGAAATTGTTCCCCAGATCCAACCTCAACCTCCCCTGGCGCAACTTGAGGCCACCTGAAATTGTTCAGTGCCTGAACAACTCAGTTTCAGCCTTCCTTGCCTGAATAAAGCATCCCAAACCCTGCAGACACACAAGAAGAGAACACCAGGCAGCTTTACACTTATTCACAGGTTGGATCTTGGGAACAGTTTCTTCCTGGAAAGGGCTGTCAGGCAATGATCTCGAGGGTCTCTTCCAAGCAAATGATTCTATTATTTTATGATGTTCCTCATACCTTTCATTTACTTTGATGGAGAGCCGGTTGCAGAGCCTATGCACATATCGAGCGAAATGTTCCACGAGACACATATCGTAGGAAGTCATCTGGATGTTGACATCTCCATACTCGTGTTCGGTCCCAACATTTATCGCTTTCATCTGTACTTTATCCTTCTTTCTCTTTGGAGCCTGTATTTTTTTAAAACGAAAAGGAAGGAAAAATAGAAAAGCACATATGTTTTGTGGATAAAGCTGG
The DNA here is from genome assembly GCF_036013445.1 of Caloenas nicobarica. Lineage (NCBI taxonomy): Eukaryota > Metazoa > Chordata > Aves > Columbiformes > Columbidae > Caloenas > Caloenas nicobarica. The sequence continues at coordinate 214,229,887 of NC_088245.1, read as the reverse complement.
AAGTAAAAAACATTAACTCATGCCCGCGCAGGAGACCACGCAAAGGTTCTCTCCTCTGACAAAGGTTTTGCTGAACTACGTTGAACACATCGCAGCCCATCTGTGCTCGCTGTCCCCGATCACAAAACTGGGATGACATTATTTTAACAGATGTTCTCGAGTCGAGCAGTTCGGCTCTTGGATGGCAGCACCGCAGAACTCATACAGAAAATACGTGCACATCATGATTAATTCCCTCCAGGAGAAACCCAGGAGTAGAAAACAAACTGGTTTCTATTTCAGTTCCTGCCTTCGAGGCAGCTGTCCAGGTGAATTATTCTTTCCTCCTTCCACCTAAATTGTCACCTTTCCAAATCTAAGGGAACGTAAAACGTTTAAATGCAAAATGTTGAAATGCAGAGAAGACCTCCTCACAATATCCTGCAATAATCTGAAGTTGAGGTGTTAAATTCAGCATCAAGAAGAGATTCTTACCTCCCATTAACTAGAATATACCAGACAAAAGAATTTCTGCGGTGTTTTGAGTGGGTATTTCACAAGACATAACACAGGTAAATCATTATTCCTGTTTAATATGATTCATCAGCCTTGGAATTAATAATACCCATGTTTAAATTGAACTGTAAGAAGATGGGTCAGCTGAAATCGTTATTCCTACCTCCTTCGGGAGCAGGTATTTGAACCTCCCAATGCCGTGCGTAGGACGGGATTTGTAGTGTCTGTGGCAACTCACGAGCACATCGCCTTAAAATTAAAGCAGAGGAAACGTGTTTCCAGCTGAACGACAGACGGCCCTTCTCTAAACAAACGTACACGGGCGCTTTTGAGAGCCCAAAATCCAGGCGGAGGGCGGGAATTTGTCCTCGGCACCAAAGCCAGCCTGTTACAATTCACAGTTGGTTATGGCGAGCAGCAAATAAGGGACGAAGAAATTAAAAATTACTCATTCAATTTACTCCCAGGTAAATTCTCAAGCAAAGACAGACGTGTCAGCACCAGTGGATGGTGAGGATGCTGATGAAATGTTACATCTGTCTCCTCTCACGCGACAGCAGTGATGCTACTACGATGGATCTGAGCCCCGTTTAATTTAAAATCCAGCTCTGTTCAAATATTCATGTGCTCGGAAGCCAAATCAAAACAGTCTCAACTTTTTATTTATACTTCCTTCTCCAGGGCAAAATGAAACCCTCGAAAATCCTCATTTTAATAAACAAAGCTCAGAACAGCAAAGAGAAACCGAACACCAAGGCACTCGGTTACGCTTTGCCTCCGCATCAAAATCAAATTTTATCTTAAATTGCGACAGTGGACTCCACCAGCTCAAGAAATTTTGAAGCGGGACCTCACAGGGGTGTAAAAGTCCTTTCCTGGACATGAATAGAGTGAATGGCATCTGGCTGGTGTCACTCCACAGCTCAACCAAGAGCAGGGAAACAGAAGAAAGGGTTAGAAAAAAAGGTATGGAAGAGGAAAAGTACCTGCTCAGGTTATTTAACCTGACCAAAACTAGCTAAAAAGAAATCTAAAACAGACATAAATGCTGAAATGTAATATTTATTTTGGGTAAGTGAAGTTTTGGCCTTGTGTTGGGTTATTAAGAGGCCTTACCTGCAGCACACAGACGGCTTTCTCTGGGTGTTGCTGCTCTGTAGGAAACAAGAAAATCGTTAAAAGCTCTGATTTCACCCACCTATGGAAATAAAACACATCTCCTTGAGCAAAGGCTCACAGCCCAAGCCTCTCAGACGTAGGTTGATCCTGTTAGCAAAGAAACTCTTTCTTCTTCACACCCCACAGCCTTTTCAGCTCCCAGACAGCAGCTGAGCCTTCCCTCCACCATTGAAAGATTTCCCTTGGCAAAAGGTACTTTTTCTGCCATGTACGTGCTCTGAGACTCTCAGTAGAAGTGACCAAGGGTTCTTAATGCCCTATAGTGTGTTTTATTCACCAGGTTTGATGTCAGACCCACCTGCTGAGCGCCAACACCTGCTTCAGCAACGCTCCCTTCTTCAAGCACAGCGCCTGCAACGAGCCACCACGGTCAAAATGCAAATACTCAGCGAGTTTACACCGTCGCTTCCCAAAATGCAGCATTGAAACAACGCCCGGGACCCTCGGAACACACCAATAACCCTCCCGGTCTCTCCAGAATTTCAGTCCCCAGAATATCGCCACAACTCAGAGGGACGAAGCAGGATGACGATGGGGACCTTCTCACGCACCCCCTCGCTTTGCTCCGGGATCCAACAAGCTGGGGTAGGAGATCCCCCATGATCTGTAGGGATCAAACCCTCCTGCTCATTCCAGATCCGTGTGGATGGAGGAAAAAACCAGCTCGTCACAGCGTGAGGCAAAGAACCAGAGAATCATTCTGGTTGGGAAAGACCCTCAAGGTCTTCGAGTCCAACCATAACCCAACCCTGGCACTGACCCACGTCCCTGAGAACCTCATCTATAATATAAAAGATATTAAAAATATATTAAAAATATCTTTAAATCCATTTAAAAATACATATAAAATATTAAAAATAAGATAGGTAGATAGGTAGGTAGATAGGTAGGTAGATAGAAAAGAGCTTTACTGTCACCACAACCCCGCCAGGCAGGACCTGTATCGTGTCCCCTGGGGTGGGGGGGGGGGGTAATTACCAATGTCCCCAAAGAGTGACAGGGAGGACCAAGGGCCTGCTGCTCCCCAGGGGCAGTGACAGGGCTGGGGGGGCTGTGACGGCCCCTGTGTCGCTGGGGCGACCCCCGGGTACCTGGGGGGGGTGACAGGGGGTCCCTAGCGGGGGGGTCCCTGTCACAGACACCCCAGTGTAGGTGACCCAGGGCACTAACCCAGGGTCAGCCCTGTGTCCCGTCCTTCCCCGGTACCGGGGCCAGACCCGCCGGTACCTTCGGCAGCGCCGCGTTCATCGCTCGGCCCGGACCCGCGTCCGTCGCTCCCGGCGTCCCCTCGGTACACCCGAGAATTTTTAGACAAGGCCCGGTGTCCCGGCGGAGGGGGCGGGCAGGGCTGGGGGGTGACACCGGGGGACGCGTTGTCCCCGCTGCCTCACATGGAGCAGCGCGACGTGGCGGCGCACCCAACCCTGCGCTCAGTGCTACGCACCCTGCTAACCGCGGCCCGCCCTCCCCTCGCTCCTTCTCGCACGCTGATTGGCCGTCCGCCGCGTCCATCAAGGTGGCCACGTTGAGTGTGGCATGCCCGGAAGGGCACCAGCGTGGTGCGGCGGCCATCTTGAGCGTGGCCCGCCCGGCCCCGGCGCCATGTTAGCGCGGGAAGTTCTGTGAGGGGAGCGGGCTGGGGCTGAGCAGGTTTCAAGGAGGGGTGGTTTGTGTTCATGAGCCTTAACCAACGCACATTTCTGGAGCACAAGTGTTCTGGGCAGCGGCTGAGGGTTCAGCCTGGAGAACAGGAGCTGAGGGGAGACCTTCTGATCTCTGAGCTGCCTGAAAGGAGCTTGGAGCCAGGGGGGGTCGGGCTCTGCTCCCCAGGAACAAGCGCCAGGACCAGAGGAAACGGCCTCAAGTTGCGCCAGGGGAGGTTGAGGTTGGATGTGGGGAACAATTTCTTCCCCAAAGGGCTGTGGGGCATTGGAACAGGCTGCCCAGGGCAGTGCTGGAGTCACCATCCCTGGAGGGGTTGGACAGACGGACATGAGGTTCTCGGGACATGGGGCAGTGCCAGGGCTGGGGGAACGGGTGGACTCGATGAGCTTGAGGGTCTTTTCCAACCAAAAAGATTCTATGATTTCCTCATGGCTCTTCCCCACTCCCCTCTCTCCTGCCTGCCCCCAAATTTCCCCGTTCTTGTGTGGCAGGCGCTCCCACCCGCTTCCCCGAGCCCCCATCTTGGAGCTCGCCGCGCTGGTGGCTTCATTTTGTGTCGGTATTTCCAGCTCTGCTGACTGATTGCTGCTCCGATCCCTTTTGGCTGGAGCTGTCAAGGCTCATGATGGACTTTCTCTCTCCAGTTCGTCTGTGTTCATCGGTGTGGCGAGTCCCCTCGGCTGCAGACCAGACTCGTGTATTTGATTCCTGCTCCATGAGCTACCCTGCCAGCCCCGTCCTGCATTTCTGAGCACCAGGACCTCCTCACAGCCCAGATGTTTGTCCCTGTTGCAATCTGGTGCGTGGAGGGAAGAGAAGGAACATGAGAGGACAAAGTTTGCCCAAAAGCAGAGCTGGATGGGTCTATGCCGTGCTGTCTCCTGCTCAGCGTATACATGAAGCGGATCTGCAAGCACCTCTGCTCTTTGCTCCACACTTTGCAAGGACACCGGCTCGCAGCTCTGAGCTGTGTTTTCGTGGCGATCCCCGGACATGACAAAACTGCTCATGTGGATGTTGTCCTGCCCTTTGATCTTGCCTGGGGAGCCCCAGGCAGGGCCGCTGGGGCAGTGACGCTTGTTAGATAATTCCAGGGTGCTCCAGGGACTCGAAGCTGGGTTCAAACCGGCTCTCCCGTTCCAGGAAAACTGGGCTTCCACTTCTGTGAACTTTGAATTCCTGGAGAAAATGCTGTGCTTGAGGAGGGGCTGGAGGGGGACGGCCTGGTGCTGCATTTCTAGGGGGAGGTTGTGAAGAGCAACACAATAAAGAGGAGGTCAGGCTCACGACAATCCTTCGTTCCATGACCTCAAACACTCTGTTTGTGGAGGGGGCTACACCCCCTAATTCCCTCTGTCCTCATAGAATCACAGAACAGTTTGGGTTGAAGGGACCTCCAAAGCTCATCCAGTGCCCACCCTGCCATGAGCAGGGACATCTGCACCAGCTCAGGTTGCTCAGAGCCCCGTCCAGCCTGGCCTGGGGTGTCTCCAGGAATGGTTCAGCCACCACCTCTCTGGCCAATCTGGGACAGGCTCTCACCACCCTCAGGGGCAACTATTTCTTCCTCATGTCTGACCTGAATCTCCCTCCTTTAGTTTAAAACCATCATTGGTTGTCCTATCACAACAGCTCCTGCTCAGAGGTCTGTCCCCATCTTTCTTCTCGGCCCCTTTTAAGTCCGGAAAGGCCGCACTAAGGTCTCCCCGGAGCTTCCCTTCTCCAGCTGAGCACCCCAACTCTCTCAGCCTGTCCTCCCAGCAGAGCTGTTCCAGCCTCGCATCCTTTCTGGGGCTCCTCTGGCCCCTCTCCAGCAGCTCCATGTGTGTCCTGTGCTGAGGACCCAGAGCTGGCCCAGCACTGCAGGGGGGTCTCCCCAGAGCGGAGCAGAGGGGCAGAATCCCCTCCCTCCACCTGCTGCTCACGCTGCTGGGGATGCAGCCCAGGACCCACAAAATGGGGCTGAGGAGGGAGCATCACCCCAAACTGAGTTTGGGGTACAGCAGCGACTGCTAATTACCATGATTGTCCTACACGTCTCGCTGAAAAATGAGTTCATCTCCTCACTGCAGAGATTCTCTGACATCAATCACAGAAAGATACATTTTAAGGCCGAAAGGGACTATTAAATGATGTAATTTGGCCTCAGGTACATTGAAGCCTATAGATTTCCACCGACTTCCAGCTGTAAGGAAGCAGATCCCTTCTGTTGCGATGAAAGCATCTTTCTCACAAAGGCTCCTGCTCTTGATTTTCCCTGGATACAAAGACAGCGCTGCTCCTGGCAGCTTCTTCTGGCAGCTGCGCACCCTCTCTGTTCAAAACGTGGACCTTCTTTCCACTTTTAACGTGCCTCAGCTTCAGCTCCCAGCCGCCGGTCCTCGTCGTGCCTTTCTTTGACTAATGACTCATTTCACAGCCAGGTGAGCTGTTTGCAGGAGCACAACGTGCCTTTTTGTGCCATTTAGAAAAAAAAAAAGAAGCTAAGGCGTTGCTTTGTTGCTTTCTTCCTCAGATGCAGAAAAGCCAAACCGCTGCATTTCTTTACTTTGCTAGAATAAACCAGGGAGCTCTTCTTCCCCTCAAGGCTCCCCCAGCTGCTGAGAGGGCCAGGCCTTGCTGGAGGGATTATTTCATCCATCTTCTTCTGCTTTGCTGCAGATTTCTCCCCGTCACACAGCTGGATGTGTCCTGGCAAAGACCCAGTGCTGGCAGAGATGCTGCTTGAGTGGTTTGTGACCTACACAGAAGGTTTTGCTGCCCCCCGGCCCCTTCTCAATCCATTCTCTGTCTTGCTGTCTGGAGGAGCAAAGCTGTCTCAGGAGAGCTGGAGATCCAGGACCTGCAAGTCTCCATTTCTTTCGATTAGAAAATTAATCAAAAAGCATTTAAATAGACCCCGGAAGAAAACCTCGGATGTGCGTATCTCCTGTTCTACCTTCTGCAGCGCTGCTTAGGACTGCGCCTGAGGCCTGGAGGAGTCAGTGGGATGATCTACCTGACAGAATGTTGGAGCCGGGGAGATTGGGCTCTGCTCCCCAGGAACAAGCGCCAGGACCAGAGGAAATGGCCTCAAGTTGCGCCAGGGGAGGTTGAGGTTGGATGTGGGGAAGAATTTCTCCCCCAAAGGGCTGTGGGGCATTGGAACAGGCTGCCCAGGGCAGTGCTGGAGTCACCATCCCTGGAGGGGTTGGACAGACGGAGATGAGGTTCTCAGGGACATGGGGCAGTGCCAGGGTGGGGGGGCGGTTGGACTCGATGATCTGAAGGGTCTTTTCTGCCCCAGATGATTCCAGGAGTGTTTCCAATCACCAGGCAGAGACGGAGCATCAAGACTACGGCTGGAAACACCGAAAAAAGGACATTCCTGGCTGAGGGTTACCCAAGTCCCTGCCATGAGCCCATGTCCCTTTCAGCTACACAGACCATGTATAAATCCAGGACAGCAGGTCACATGGAGGTATAATAATATTATTTTCAACTCAGGATCTTTTTCAAAGATGAGACCGAGTTGGGGTGTGGTGTCTCCTTAGCAGGAAAGATTTGGTGCTGAGACATCACCCTTGGACCTTCGTGAGGAAGGTGTTGAGGCGTGAGGGACCAGAAGGGATCAAAATTAACTGGCAATGAGTAGGTTTAGGGGGACAAAGCAAGCGGTGGATGCTCTTTCCCTGACCACCAGAACAGAGAGGCTCTGGAGCAACCTCTCAAATGGGAAAAGCGTGGAAACCTTCCCTGTCTCCAGGTGGAAAATACCCCATGGAACATTATTTTGACTGTTTCGAGTGTATCGCAAAGAGATTTGCACCAATATCGACATCAATACAACCATGGGCAGGAGCTCAGAGGGCTCTGTCTAATTTCAGGCAGCCGAGCTGAGATATTTCTGGGAGCAGGAGGCGATGCCAACGCTGGCTGAAGCTCAGGGGGGGTGAGTGCTTCTGAAAAATCACATTTTGTGTTTAAATTCAAGGATGGGAGTATCAATCGGTGCGGGATTGCAGCAGCATGGGAGAGGAGGGAGCGAGGCTGTGCGGACGAGATCCCGAAGCCAAGGTTTGAACAGGAGGGGTGAGGATGCAGCTGGGAGCCTCCTCAAGATACAAGTCAAGGAAAATGGGGAGAAACAGGGAAAAAATAGCCAAAGGGAGAGCTGGGCCCCAGGTGGGGTTCTGGCCACTCCACCAGGCAGGGAGGGAACATTGAGGCATTTCCAAACAACAGCTCTGGCCACCACAACGGGTGACAGTCGGAATCATCGCCCTCACTGGGAAACGTCTCCCTGTCGTGAGGGATCCGCTGGGGCCATCGTGGAGTGAGCATCCCCAAGAGCTGCTCCTCTGAAAGGAACCACAGAATCATAGGATGTCAGGGATTGGAAGGGACCTCGAAAGCTCATCCAGTGCAATCCCCTCGCCGGAGCAGGAACACCCAGATGAGGTTACACAGGAAGGTGTCCAGGCGGGTTGGAATGTCTGCAGAGAAGGAGACTCCACAACCTCCCTGGGCAGCCTGGGCCAGGCTCTGGCACCCTCACCGGGAAGAGGTTTCTTCTCATATTTAAGTGGAACCTCCTGTGTTCCAGTTTGAACCCATTGCCCCTTGTCCTATCACTGGTTGTCACTGAGAAGAGCCTGGCTCCATCCTCCTGACACTCCCCCTTTCCATATTGATCACCATGAATGAGGTCACCCCTCAGTCTCCTCCAAGCTCAAGAGCCCCAGCTCCCTCAGCCTTTCCTCATATGGGAGATGCTCCGCTCCCTTCAGCATCTTCGTGGCTCTGTGCTGGACTCCCTCAAGCAGGAATATCCGTATCAGTTTATGCCTTTGATCTTAAGGACTTTGCTTGTTCCTCACACCTTTGGGCTCCAGGCCTTCTCGCATCTCGGTGATTTCAGCGAGTTCACCCCCGCAGCCATCGTTAGGTTCCAGAGTGATCACACCCGCAGTTCGGTGACACCGCGCCCAGCCCCGCCCCCTCCCGCATCTCCCCGCCCCCTCCCTCTCTGATTGGCCCGCCGCGTAAGGGTGGGCGGGGCCACGCAAGAGCGACGTGCGAGCGAAGGGGCGGGGCGGCGGCGCGCGTGCGCGGTGTGAGGCGCCGGGAGCGCCGGGGGGGGAAGGAGCGCGGCCCTGAGGGGAGCGGCGGCACCACCGGCACTTCACCTCACCCAGCCCGCTGCGCCTTCGCCGGGGCTCCTCGCCCGGCCCTACGCGCCCACCCGCCACCCCCACACCTTCGCCGAAGGGGGAGGGGAGGAAGGGGAAAAGAAGCGAACGAGAGCGGTCGGCGGGTCCCGCCGCGGGGAGCGGAGCGAGGCGCGGGGCGGCGGCGGCGGCGGCGGCTCCTCCATCATGTCGGCGGGCGGGGACTTCGGCAACCCGCTGCGGAAATTCAAGCTGGTGTTCCTGGGCGAGCAGAGCGGTGAGTCACCGGGGCTCCCTCACACAGGGGTGGCGGGGCGGGCTCCTCCCTTCCCCCCCAATTCCCCCCCCCAAACCCGCCTTTGAGGGGCGGGGGTCGCTCCTGAGGGGATTCCCCCCCCCTCCCACCCTCTATGGGGGGTTCTACTGTGCGAAAACCCCACTTTATGAGGAGAAAAGGGGTTTTTCTGCCCTTTTCTGTGGGGTGGGGGAGCTGTCTCGGGGCGTTCGCCTCCCCCTGGCAGTCGCTGCTCCTTGGGTGACAGAAGGAGGTTTAAATAAAACCCCCCAAACCCCAGCGGCCACATCTCCAGGAACAGTTGCTGATTCATTTGATCCCAGCTCCTCTGATTTTTTTTTTTTTTTCCTTGGGGGGGGAGGGGGGGGAAGGAGTCTAAATCCCCCGTGTTTTCTGTGTAAATTTTCGAAAATGGAGTTTTGTGTTGTTGAAGCGGATCCGACGCTCTAAATAAATTCAGTCAGTGATATTTTCTTCCCTTCGCAAAGAAACCCAAACGCAAATAATATTTTCTCCTTAGTAGGAGGCCTCTGTCTACAATACTGCATCGGAAATCGTTCACTTCAGAGAGTTTTCTGATTAAAAAAATGCTCATTTGGTGGATGCTTTGTGTAATCCTGGGCAGATATTGAGCGATCTTTGACATAATGAGTAGGTGCAAAATATTCTCTGTCTCAGGGTGGGGTATTTGCTCCCTCAGCCACCTTTGGTCTCTGACTGGCAGATGATGAAATACTAGTCGTGGGGGGTTTTTTGTGTGTGTGTGTGGTTTTTTTTTTTTTTTTTTTCCCAAATGACATATCTTGGTGTTTCCTCACTCATTTGTGGATGAGCTGGGTGATAAGACTGATATTAGAATTATTTACCTATACATTGGTGGTTTCCTTTAGTCTGTTCCTTTCATAATTTTAAAAAAAATTTATTTCTTTTTTTTGGTGTTGGAATAGCTTCTCCTCATATTAAGGATTCAGGGAGCACAAGTTCAACTTGGGTATTTTTTTTTTGAGGGGGGTTAAGTCACCTGATCTGCTTGGTGAGGTGCTGTTTGCTCAGCCATTTTATGAGGATTTTGGAAGAGGGTCATGTGCAGAATATGCTGTTTTATTTTTTTTATTTTATTTTTTTTTCCACAAGGTATTTGATAACAAGGAATCTTGGGTATTACCTATGCATTTGCAAAATGCTTGGCTTGTTTTACTGTATTTCTGAGCTTTGATTTCATGAAGCTTTTCGAGTACCTAATGGGAGGTTATAGCACCTGGTGCAGATCTTAAATCTCAGCAGCTCTCAGTTTACACGTGGATTTCTTGTCTATCTGTTCTGAGAGACATAACATCAGTTATCTTCTTCTAGTCTTTGTCATTTCCCGCCCCCCCCCCCCCCCCCAGCTAATCATGTGTTTATACCCCAAGATTTTAAATAACTCCAGCCCCTAGCGTCAAATTTGAGGAGCAGAGAAGGGGGTTTATGGGCATAGCGCAGCAAAATACCCCTAACTAGATAAAAATAACACTGCAACTGCTGCCTCGACTGCGGCGTATGGATGTGTTGGGGCTGATTTGACTCTGGTTAGGGCCTGTCCGGCAGCTGCGATTGGGTTTTTCAGCCCTGCCTTTGTCTCGGCTCCTGGGCGATGACTTGGTGACTGATCCGTGCCGAACGGTGGCACCGAAGCCCTCGGCGCGTCCGCGGGTGCTGCAGCGTGGGCACGATCCAACGTGGCACTGGGATGATTCGTGCCGGAGAAATGGCTTTTTCTGAATTCGGCTCCTGCTGTTGTGATGTCATACTCAGTAATTTAATTTTGTTTTTTTACTGTCCAAAGGGTGGATAACTCCCATTACAAATGGCTCCTGAAAGAATAAGCATCCTAATAATATTCTTCTGTATGACAGAGATAATTACAGAAGCGTCTCCGATGCTGCAAAGGGGATTTGAGTGGGTTTTACTTACACGTCGCTCCTTTCACCATTCTTTGTTTTGAAGGTTAAGGGAAATGCAGAAATAAAGTTTTCTTTTCATAATAGCAGCTTTCATAAATGAGAAGGTCTCTTTGTACAACTGTTGCGCTGGATTGCTGCATTCGCTTCCTGCTCAGCTGAAAGGTTGTCTGCCCTGTTGGAAGGCCATAATTAAAGATATCCTACTGCTGCTGGTAGGGAGGCCGAATGCTTCTGTTCCATTTGTGTTCGGGGACTTCACAATGACAAATGGAATGTTATAGGGGGCTGAGAAGTGGACAAGCTGCCTCAGCAACCCAAAGTAGCAAATATCAGACCTTCTCTGCTGACTGTATACAGCCTTTTCAATAAATATGTAATGGCTGAGAAATCCTTAACTGGAGTTCATTACTGTGCAGGCTTTACTGCCCTTCCATGCGATTGTGTGAGCAAAGGCAAGAAATTTGGCCCTGTGAGGTCTGGAGGTACCTCTAGATCCTATTATTATTTGAAAGCGGGATTGCACAGTGGATGCAGTCTCTGATTTTTTTTTTTTTTTTTTTTTTTTTTTTTTTTTTTTTTGCTGGTATCCTCAGCCATATTGTGGGATTTCAATGCTGTATACCCAGGCGTTTGTATGGACTGCAGTGATTCTTCCTAGTTATGCTGTTTGCTAGCCACAGATTCCTTTTCCTATGCCAACGTGCTTTTTCTTTTTAATCCCCTTTTCTTGCTCCCCAGTCCTCAAAATCTTCTGTTCCATCATCTGCCTTTTCTACCTTTGTTGCGCCAGCTGACCCCTTGCTGGCTGTGGGTCCTGGTCAGTCATTGATGTGTCATGATGCTGGATCACTCACGACTCCTTTCAGGATTTACTGCAAGTCATCGCTTCTCGATCGCAATATTGCGTCCCCCACGCCCTCCCCCAGCCCAGCTCCTTGCCGCATGGACTGTGAATTCATCGCGAGCCTGCAACATAATCCGTGTCCAGCTAAAAGCCGCTTCTCTTTCTTTCTTTTTTTTTTTTTGGCTTGTAATACAAGGATATAGCATTGGGCAGCTAGTAAGAAGGCAACTTCACCAGCACTTGCCTTAATTGAATTACTTTTTTCAATGATTGAAGATTATATGAAGTTTAGCAGTTTTAAATATGCTAATCTTTACTGAAAAGGCAGAGAGAGCTCTGTACTTGGGGATTAGATAGAGCTATTGTGGGAAGGGGAAAAATATGCTTCTTACTGCCTTTGATCTTGTTTTATCAGGTGATCTTCATCAGTCCTAATGCCTCAAGTTTAAGAAATTCAGATTTCTGGGTCACATCAGTGCACACATCACCTGTGTTAGGATAGCTATATGGTATATATTAAAATATTAATAACATCTTTAGTTTTATCTTGCATATGAACACCTCTACTTCTTAATACATCGATTTTTTTGATGGAGTGGGCAGAACTGAATGCTGGGGCACCACAACAGAAATATTCTTTCATCACGTGGGTTTATGCTGCAGCTTTTATTGGCGAGCAAGTGTGAAGGACATTAATATGTATAGAAAGCAAAATAAGTCCTTGTTGTCTCTTTCTCCTGGTGTTTCTGCATTGCATAAGATTTTTCAAATGTTAAGTTGTTCTAATTTTCTTTATCAGGAACTGAGATTTTTAATATTGAGAAAACTAAGTACAGTATAATAACTTGAGGGACATAACTGTTTGGAAAACCACTAATGAACCATACTGTTTCATAACGATGTTGGTACAAGCCCTGCTGAACAGTGTGATGTGTCTTATTAGATAACTGGGGAACTGCAGGTGGTTTGTGTGTGACATGAAGCTGGTGTGACCCAGTCCCAGTTCAGCCCATCCGCAGGGACTGGCATCCCTGGGCGACTTCCAGCTCCCTTCTTTTTAAGGAATTCTCAGCCTCGCGAGCTCCAGACGCTACTAACTCGTCCCACTGGTGGTTTAAAATCTTCTCCCCTTCCTTCCTGTTAATTTTTTAATGTCTTGGTTTTCCTGTGGCTGGGTCTTCAGATATTTGGGTTTATATCTGGACTATCTGCATTTTCCACAAGGTGCTGAACTTCGTTTTCTTGGGTGTATCTGGAGGCTGAATATTATCCTGGTTCTTTCTTTTCTCCATCTCTGAAACAGCCCTTCTTACAGCAGTGTCTGGAAGAAGCACATCGGACTTGGAGAAAAAGACTCCAGTGTTTTGCGTTGCCTGTTTTTATGGTGCCTTTTGATCCCTGACTATTTGTGGAAGCCGAATCTTTTCTTCAGAGGAAGAATAGCTGCGCCTTTCTGCACTTTGGTTTGTTTTTCTGTCTGTATCGAAGAAATAATTTGTGAACTTGGAAGGAAAGGATCTTCTTATCCCTTGATGTGAAATAATGGGTTTAATATCTGCAGTTGTTGGGGTGTTTGGTGGTACTTGGCACTTTCTTGGCACATAATCCAGGTTCTAAAAAGCTGAAGCTGTAAATGAGACTAACAGAAACAAAGGTGGGGAACCTCATCTGAAGCCACCCTTGGCAGAAGATACAGCATTTGGAAGTCACCAGAGCCAACAGTTGTCAGCCGTTCTTCTCTAATTCACTGATAATTAAAAATCTGTAATCTGTGAGGAAGTAACTACCTTCCTATTTACCTGATAATTCAGTCCAGGTGTTCAAAGGCATTTGTCGTGGTCATGCATGTACAAATACATGTTGTATACACTACAGATTAAAAAAATGCAAACCAATGAACCAAACCAAGCAAACAGAAACTCTCAATGGCTTGAAACATGGCTCAGAAGAAATGAAATTTTGTTGTCTCGCGTTACCATCAGATTTTTTTCAAGATAACCTGTGAAACTCACCTGTGAGTCCTGTCACCTGCAAGAACAGTTACCTGGTGACAGACAAATGTTTCTGAAGGGTATGGGGGCTCTGATGCGTTTGTTCTGGTGTGGAGCAGGATGGGACAAGCCTAAAAGCACCATTTTGAAAATGAACTGATATAATCAAAATAATTATGCCTTTGACGCATTAGGATAAATTATATATGGAATTAGTCTAAATGTAAAAAGTACGTATCGGGAAACAAATGTCAAAGTACAGACTGACAATGAAAGTAGAATTTTTCAGGTCCGTTTCCTTATTTATTTACCGAGTTTACACAAAGTGGAAAAGCTAAACGGATTCTTTGTTTGCCCCTCAGCATAAAGCAAACTCTTCTGGGCCTAATATATTGTACGGCCCTGGGACAGCAAACAATTGAATCAATTACATCAGATATCTTCTTCCTATGTTCAGAACATGATGGGCTAAATATGTTTTGGAATATTTGAGTAATATTAACTGAAAAAAAAGACTTTTTTGTGTGTTTCAGTAGTATTTAACTCTCACCCAAATGCAGCTTAGTGCATCAGGAAGAAAAAATGCTAATCTGGGAAGCAAATGTTATATGAAACTAAACCTAAATAAATATTTTTCACCCATGTGAACTATGTAATGGTTCAGTAGGTGTGTATGTGGGTAGGTACATATACTATAGTTGGAAAATATCAATCATAGTGCAAAGGCCATACTGAGTGGTGAGGAGCCTTCTGGGATGGAAGTTGTGAACTGGTTAAAAAAATTAAGAAAATAATGAACTGTAAATACAAAGTAGGATCAAAATTGGGGGCTTAAGTGGAAGGACTTCCTACTTCTGATGTTGCATGCAACTCGATGACCTAAAATGTGCTACTGAAACCTCCCTAGCTGGATATATAGACCTATTTTTTGTGTGCAATCAAGTTCTTGAGCCCTTTGCTCTGTTCTGGCAGCCTCCTGTTGAGTTTGTCAAACAGAGTTCAGCCTTCAGATTCGGAAGGAAGCCCGTATTCAGCTGCGTGGCACAATAGTGGCATTTGTTTAATTTGACTTTTTAGAAGGAGGGTGTAACTTGCCTTTTGTGTTCCCTGTTAGCAGGTTCTTTCTGCTGGGTGGCTGTAAATTGGAATGAGTTGTGGCTGCCAGAATTTCAGGGCATGGTTTCCCCCTGTCCGCTTGTGTGATTTGAAAAGGCTTCTTGGACTCCTGGCATAGCCAGGGTGATGCAGATGGGTTTAGTTACAGTGTGTGTACGCAGAGCTGGGGAATATGCTGTGTAATGTCCTGAAGTTTGACTTGCGAAGGATTTTTTACAAAGCCAAGACTCTTAATAGTAATAAGAACCAGTTAAAGAGTGTGTGCTCCAAAGTCTTTTTCCTTCTGCTGGGGCACTTTTTGTTGATGTTAAAATGTTGTCCATCTTATAACGTCCTCCTTTAGTCCCATCACAACGACCAGAGCTGGAAGTGCCACTTTCTACTGTACTGGAGTCTAACTGGTAAATCTGCAAGCAAATCCTCCTTGACCTTGGCTGCTTTCACCAGTACAGGTGCCTAGCTAAGTACTGGTGCAAACTGGTATTGCCCATGGACATTGTCTCCATTTTAATGCAGAGTTGGGGCATTATTTTAAGAGTTTCCATGTCTTGCTGCCCGTATCCCCTGGAGATGCCACACAGCTATTCTGAGATTTACAGGCTTATGGTGTTCTCTTATCCAGACATGTGTAGGTGTCACCAACACCCAGAATTCAGGTTTCGCTTTAAATCTAAAGCATATTTTCCCAGAACTGAAAGAGTTGGGGTGAAATCTTGGAGCAAAGCTGATGAGCAGGTGGTTATTTTGCCTTCAGACATGGCCAGAACCGGCTGCATCAGTGGAAGGTGCAGGTAAACCTGCGGAGAAAATGTTCTTAACTTTCACTTGGTCTTATGTCTTGAATTGTGACTACTTAAACCTCTGTACTATTGTTTGTGACCATATAAATGAATGCTACCTAGCAGGATAAGTGATGTTTTTTAATGATTTGCTTCTAGGAGAGCAATCAGCAATTGCTGCAGGAAAAAAAAAATCCAAAAACCACCCACTCCAATGTTTCTGTAATTAACGCAGAGGCCAGTTTATTCCATTCCTCTAAGTGCTTCCTGCCACGTTTCCTGTACTTGCCTCTGTCTAGGTCTGAGTTATAGCCAGGTCATTTTCTTCATGTTCTTGATGTGTGCGACACAAAGGGAAGGGAAATTAAACCTAGAATAGATGTGTAGCCAAAAGGAGAGGGGCCCCAGGAGGGTGCAGTCTCGCTGGCTGAGCCCCAAGCGGTGGCTGATGCAGGATTGACAAGATTCCCGTCAATTTGATCTCTGCCAAGGGGTCGAAGTAGCTTCTGCCGGAGTCGAGGTGAGTGAATTCCTGCGAACAAGCTGAGTATTTTCCCCTGCAGAGGCTCTGAAAGTGCCTGCGCAGAAATGGGCATCAGCGTCGTATTAATCTGAGCGCAGGAGTGTTTCTCTGCAGCTTGTAGCGCCAGGCACTTCATTTGTTTTAATGAAGATGTTGCCTTCTCTGGGAGTAGAAAATATTCACTTATTACCGACTCTGTCCTCTTCTGCCAGCACAGAAATGGCTGTGAGAAACCCGACTTGTCAGCGATGGGAGGATATATATTTTTTTTAATGGCCTGACGGAAGGCTTAGCAGAGGAATCTGAACTAGATGAGTGATTGAAAATCATCCCGTGGATGTCTGAGGTGGCGGAGGAAATGGAGAGGAGGAAATTTATTGTAAGTGCTGCGAGCAAAAGCATAGCGTGCGCACAGAGATCGATAAATCTTGGTGAGCTGAGAGCCAGGATAGAGGGCAGTGGATTAGAAATGCAGGTAAGCGGAGAACACTCGATGTTGGAGAAGCAACCGAATCTCCAGGTAATGTTTCCCTGATGGGCGCAGTCAGTACTGTGAAAGTGGATGAGCAGGGCTTAACTTTCATGTAGAACAGAATTAATTGGCGGTGAAACACTGTCCTGCAGTGTATTTGCTGTCGAGGGGAGTTTTGACCCCTTCTCGACTTTACTAGGCAGGTGTTTTTGCTAGAGGTTTGATACCTTATTTGCCTTGCCTATATTACCTGATTTTTATTTTTTTCCCCCTGATTTCAGATTGATGCATTTGCTGCTGAAAGAGGTTTTGAGTGTTGCGTCCTTGGCTCGCTCAAAATGGCTGAAAAATCACTTAGGTCTGCATAAAAAGCGAGGATGGCTTTACTAAAGCTGAGGTTCTGCTGCTTATTTGGATAAAGCTGCAGGTGAATCTTTCAGCTCAACAGCTGAACACAGCTGGAGGAGGTTCAAACTAAAATGGCTGAAATTTGAGTTTGATGTATCATCGTGAGGAAATCCCAAGAATTTTCTTGTAAGGTATTCAGGGGTCAGGAAGAAACGCAAAGAGGCTTTTGCAGGGTGGGTTTTTTCCAGCCCCTCATTTCCAGACCTCTTCACTGGTTCAAGTTCGTATAATTCCTTCTCAGCTTTCCAAGCTGCCTCTTAATATCAGTTCTTTATGCATTCGGTCTGTAATTATGCTCTTATTCTTTCTGTTCTTCCAACTTTTTTTTTTTCTAGTTGAGTTTGCTTAGCAAAAATGGCAAGAGATGTCATTGGAGTGGCTTTTGTCTACCATCATACAATTAACTTTGTGACCATAGTTCTCTTCCACTTTTTTATTTTTAGTTGCTCTTAAAGCAAAATGTGACTTGGAGAAGGGGATAGTTTTTCATTCTTGAAACTGCATAAACAATAGGCAGATCAAAAGCTTGTGTCCCATAAAATTTACCTCTTTATTTGGATGCTGTAGCATACTAGATGACTTGAAAAATTCTTTTCCCAGTGAAAACATCACAGTCTTTTAATCATTTGCCGGTTTGGTGTTAAATCCTTTTCCCTTTCTCTGTTCAAGAGCGCAAAGGGCTCATAGATATAAACAACCAACCTATAGGCTTGGTGGACTGGTTATGCTGTTGCAGCAACTAATTTACAGTTCATACAGTTTTGACCTTAAGAATGCTACAATTTTGCTTAAAAATACGAGAATTTTTTTTTTCTTCTCTAGAATACAGTTTGGTTTTCCCCCAAGTCATTAAACTGCAGAATATATACTAAAATGAAGAGGAACCTTGTGCGAATTACCACATGCATTCCCTCCAGTAAGTCCTGACATCTAGAAATGATATTTTAAACTCTTGTTGCAGTCTGTGCAGCTAAGAACGAGTCAAAAGCCTTGAGATCTGCTTGGTTTCAGCTTAAATGAATCCTCGTTGTTTCCGGTGTGTCACAAGTGAGAACCATCCTCCTTGAAAGGTGGAGGAGCCGTGTACCCTGGGTGAGGGCTGATCCCAGAAAGCACAAAGACTTTCCACCTCTACCCTTTGAAAAGTGGAGATGGGGAGAATAATCTTCTACATTAAATATTTTTAAGGAGTTTCAAAACATCTCCATGCTTTGCTTTTTCCCTGATTTGATGCTTCTCAAGCGCTTACCCAATTTTTGAGTCGGGTATTTTAGGCATCTCCACGCCACCTTTTTTTGTAGATGATTCCCTGTTGCCGCTGTCAGCCACACAGCACAAGATGCCAACCAGATGTAGTATTTGCTGTACTTGTCGGCGGGTCTTTTATGAATCTTAAGCAAATGTGACCATCTGTGTTTGGTCTTAGGTCTTTGAGGTCTTCGCAGAACCTGGCTTCTGCGGGTACGACAGCCTGAAAACCCTGAGTTTCCTCCTGTGCACATTTATACAGCTAGAATTGGAAACAAGTCTTTTCTGTGTGTCTTGGAGAGTAAATATTATAGTTAAATAGAAACTGAACTAGCGTATGTCCTTAGAGCCCTTATATGAAGGGATTCATCCTCTGGAAAATACTGCTGGAGGAAAATATTTATTTCAAGATATTATATCCCAGCTGGAGTAGAGATAATTCTCCTCTAAAGTATATTCTGCTTCAAACCCAATTTCTCATACAAGTGCGCTTTTTTTTTTCCTATAGTTGAACTCTACAATTCTTTTTTTTTTTTGAGTAGCCTTTTTCTAGAAAAGGACAGAATAAAATAAAAAAAGAAAATACTTGTTCCATTAACTCTCTGGAACCAAATTCCTCTATTTTAAAGATTAACTTCAAAAAATTCTTTTAGATGAGTATTAAACCTCAGGTCTGCAGCCCCTCAGGTTCTATGGCTTCTTTCCAAGGCCTTTGTGAAACGCAACTGGGGAGAAACAAGTTTGTCGGTTGGCTTCAGCTCCCTATGGAGAGCTCTGTGTTGCAGGAAATTTTTAGGCTGAAGATTGCGCTGGATTAACATTGCTTAGTTTGCCAGATGAACATCATTTGAGTTTGAAGTCCTTAATTTGCAGAGCAGGCAGCTGGAGTGTCAAGTGTCTCTGCTGGTGGCCTCGGTTCGGTCCCCAGGAGGAAAGTGTCACAGCTCAGGAGCGGTGTTGTGAAGGAGAAACGAGTCATGTGGCATCAGGATACGCTGCTTTTAAATTCTTAACGTTGTTTTTTGTAGGTATTTGTTGCCGCGTGTTGTCCGGACTTGTGTCTGAGGAGCCTGGAATGTGCATCTCCTTAAACTGTGCTATTTTCAAATTCTACATCTTTTTTGGCTTCTGTACTAAAAAAAATTAAATTGTGGTTGATTTTTTTTTTTTTTTTTTTTTTTTTTGGTACTGAAAACAGGGTTCTGTGCTGCTCTTGTACCATGTACTCATATACATGTTCTCCTCTATTTTGATCTCATCTCTTTTTCCTCCTGTGTTGCTGTGGAGTTGCATCATACAGGCCACCCCAGGCGTATTGTTGTGCACATCCCCGGTTATTTTTGCAGCGGTCCCCAGGTGTTCTCCACAGCCATCCTTGTCAACTTGGATCAGCAGCCGCTGACCAAATCCGTGCCGTGCTTTGGGGAGACGTGCGTTTAATGCAAGCGCACAGAATGTACTCCAAGTGTTTCTTTTCCTTACAAGCTGTGTCGACCTTAAACCAGGACTATTTTAAGATTTCGTTCAAGCTCGTTCTGAAGAAATACCCACCTGTGTTTCTGCCTGAAGAGTGAGTTTGGGGGAAGATGTGGAAGCCGTCCTGTGGTTCTCATGTGGAAATAGGAAGGGTCAAGTCTTAGTCCTTCCAGAGCTGCCCAGATGATGTTCTGGGAACAAGATGGAACCACTGAGAAGGAAGCTATATTCTTATTTTTATTCTTTTTTTTTTTCCTCCTTCCCTCATGCAGGACAGAAGTCGCTACAGTGGGAGAGGGCAGAGTTTTCTTTGGTGGTCAGGAGAGGTAGAGGTATTTGCTTGTTTTGTCAGGTGGATAATGGCGCTGGGGAGACGTTAGGCTAAACCTAAATTAGTTAAAGTACGGAGGGAAGTCAGTAGTAATCTCCAGCCTTTTAATAGGTCTCCTGAAACTTCTCTAATTTGTCGCTTCAAAGGCTGACTTACCGTTGCTTGTTGTGCTTTCAAGGGCAAAATGTATTTAGGAAGATGGCAGTAGCTGGTTTTAAGGACTCAGGGAAACGATGATTGGATTCCCTGAGCTAAATGATGGCATATGCTGGTTTAGTTTGCATCAGAATAATGTTTACTGCTGAAAAGAGTAGAAACCATGAACATTTCACTCCAGAAATGGATACTCAGGTGGCTGCCCATTTGATCTCCTCCCTCCTGCAGCTGTTTTCTGCCTGACGATATTGCCATCTTACCATTACTTTCTGTAGCTGTAGGAAATCTTATGTGTTATATAGCATGATACTGTGAAGGAGGAATTTCTCCTGTGAGACAGACTTAATCTACACTATCTTCTGTCTCACCATTTGCTGTGTGGATTTTTAATTGAATTTTCTCTAACTCGCCAGCGTTGGTTGCATCTTATAATACAGTTTTTTTGATTTATCTGACTTTAGCTCAGTAAGTAATACTTAACGTGGGGCGGGAGGAGATTATGAAGAAACAGAGGATAAAGACAGGTTGTACTCCGCATAGTTATTTAGAGGAGAAATTGGAAAAGAAACATTTGGAGTCCCATAGTGGACTCGGTTCCGGGCTATATGCTTTGTAACAGTTATCAAGATTTTTTTGTGTGTGTGGTTTTGTGTCAACAGGTTTGACACAAAACCCTCCTGGCAGGAAGAAAGGGCAATATCCATATTTGCTACACAGAGAAAAATGGAAAGATTTATTAGGAGGGGATTGAGGCATTGTGGAAAGACGGTGTTGGGTAATTGTGGCTCTAAAGAACCTAAATGAAGCCTTATGGGTAAGGAAAAAAGGACAAGAATAGATAAAGCTCAAGCAGAATGACAGATGTCCTCATGCTGTATTTCTTAACCACTGCAGAGAGCATAGTTTAATTAGGAAGGCATCATCTGTAGGAAAAGGTGATGAACCAAACTTCAGATAATCAAATATTACCAGAAAAACTTGGGTCAGAGCAGCACATTCAGCTGGTTTTGTTTGCAGAAATATGAGTTTTTCCCCAAAGGCAGTATGATAGGGAGAGACAGGTGGGCTGTTCTTGGAAATTTCAGATTATTCCTATCGCAGCAGCGAGTCTGGCTCTTACTTTAAAGATAGCGGAGACAGAACAGATTGTTTTCACCCAAGTTGAAGGTTTAGCCGTCGTGGTATTGAGACTTTTCTGGACGGCAGAGGAAGGAGGCGCATTCATACGGTATTGGGGTGTGGGGAAGAGGTGAGCTGTAAAATAGAACTTGCAAACCCCAAAGAAACTTCTGGATACTTCAAACAATTAAACAGCCAGTGATTTAGGGAGAGGGAGTGCTTTCATTTGGCTGTTTATGTATAAATTTATATGATAGAGAAAGAGATGTGGCAATATAAAAAGCGAACCTGCAACGCACCGAAGTTTTCCAGCTATTCAGGCAGAAATTACGTTAGAACCCTTTCCAGAAATTAATAATCCAAATGGTTCTCTTAGCTGACAAAGATAATACTTCACAAATCTGTATTGTGCTATTTCATTACAGGCTTCATTGAGATTCTTCTCCAGTTTGCTTTAAGAGGCCAGAATCGGAGATTTCTCTAATAAAGGTATTTGGAATAGGGAAGAGAATATTTGCTTTTGGTTTTGTAGGGAGCTGGAAACCCTCTCAGAAGGGTATAGAAGGCTGGATAGATGTTTGAAGCGGAGAAGTTATTCCCCATTACAAAAAAAAAGTAGAAATAAATCTACTCAGATCCTGTACTGACTAGATTTGGAGCTGAAAATGCAAGATAGAGGATTAATCATTCTAAGTGTGTAGGAATAAGAATATGGATTTTTGCTGAATTAGCACTTTCAGAGGTGCTTTGAGCAGCCGATGAGCAGGAAGGATGAATTTTAAGTTTATAGGAGTGGTGTCTTGCTCTCAAGATCAGGGTCCATTTATGTAAGGTTGCGATAGGCTTCACATAAATCTCGTGTAGAACGATAGATTAAATCTTTAGTAAAATGGACACCACTGATCACAATGGGTGACTTAGCTTAATATTGGGCATTTGTATTAGCACGGGTGGGTTTTACCCTTATCTGCATCTGTAGTGGGGCAGAGAATTACTGTGCTTTATGTAGGTGTTAGGAGGATGATATTTCCCATTAAACCTGGCTTGTTTTATGGATCTAAACCAAGAATTTCTTAAACCAAGGGCGTCCTTCCAATTAACCTTCTCAAATCTCCTTCCTCACTTGAGATGTGTTGCCCTTAAAGGTGCAAAATTCAAACGCCCTATTTCTTTGAATTGTACTAGCAATTGCTGAAAAAATATTTTTAAAAATATATGTATAAGCTTAATATTTTATATTAGCGAGGCCCTACCCAACTGTGGAGTCTTTCAGAGTAAGTGAAATAAATGAGAGTGATCTGTTTGTAGCTTTTTTCTCCAAGGGTTGCTCGTTTTTTACTGATTCGATTCCTCTAGTTATCAGTTGACTTCCACATGAACATGGCAGAATTTGGGGGGTTCAAAGCCATGAAAGAGATAGCGAGGGACGTTCCGTCACCCAGATTCCTCTCTTTCATTTTGTACGAGCAGGGAATACCAATTAAAAGGTTAACTAAACGTTATCACAAGGCTCACTGTGATATCGTGGAGGTGTCCCAAAGTTTGAACCACATTGCTTACACTGAGCTCTTCCAGGTTTGTATTCGTGCCATTCCATTTCCTAATATATTTACCACTTCTAAATAGAATCTGTCTCGGTGTTTTGTAGTTGAAAACACCTTTTAATGAGTTAATTAGTCACTGTGGAGATGTTTTTAAGTAGAGGCATTTCATGTGTTGTCCTGTTTGCAGTATTTAATGAACACTTTTTGTGCAACTCTCCCTAGACAGACGAGTTAAAACCTTTGCACCTTTTAATTCAATTGATGTATTATTGCTAGCAGCAGTTTGCCTGGATAGTTCCTGAGATGAAAAATAAATTAAAAATACTTTTTTTTTTGGTAAAGAAAGGATAAATTGCTTAGTTGAGAAATTTCTTCAGTGTCTCTTAAAACTTTGATAAAGTTATTTGCGCTATTTTATGAACCTTGGTTGGATACCAACCTTTTTCTCCCGTAAATTTTTCCATGAAATCTATATGGTTGAGGAGCAATCCCAAAGACTGTACTGTTCTGTTACTAGTATCTAATAAATTATTTTTCCTTCTTTAAAATGATATATAAACTGCTCTAGGCTGCTCTAGAACCAGGGAATGAGGTGTCCTCTTGTATCGGCAGTTTTGTGTCCTGTCTTTCAAGTGGGAAAATGAAAAACTCAAACTAGAAGGAAAACCAAGAACCCGAAGGTTAAAACTCAACTGCTCCGTCTCAAGTGACAGGAATTGGGGTGTCCTGGGAGGATCTTGCAGATGTGCCAGCTCCCGAACCAGACTCAAATATTTTGCCTTTAGTACGCAAAATGATCAGTATTTTAATTTGAAATTTTCCACCTTATTTTTTTTCCCTAAACTTCATTGGAAAGTTCTACTACGTCTCCCAGTGTAGAGTTCGGTGCCACTTTTTCTTCAAGTGAAAACTGGAGTTTTTATGAAGACTCAAGTTCTTTTGATACCGTTTCTGCAGTGTCGAGGCATGGGATGCGCCTTGAAAAACATCAGCTGGTTTTGATGCATTCGTGCCGTGCTAATAAAACTCACAGAGGGAATTCAATTTTCTTCCTGGCGTACCTGTAATGACTTCACGTTTCTATAGAATCTATTTATGTGCTAAATTAACAGGACTCTTTGCGACCTGTTCAGTGAAGTGCTTGATTTACCATCTCAATTTGGGGCTGAGAGAAGGTGCCGTTTTGCTTCGATAATCCTGAAAGCTACAATTAAGATATTTTGCTTCGCAGTGACTATTGAACTTCATCCCAATTTCTTTTTAGCTTTTTGTAAGATATTTTTGGTCAATTTATTGAGGGAAAAAAAAAGTGATAAACACTGTATTAACTTTATTAATAGACTGAACTAAAACTTCACGCCTAGTTAAGCAACCCAGTTAGTTGGAGCGGCTGAGCACGTCCGCATCGAGACTTTCCACGCATGTTGAATCGCTTCATTAGCATTCATTGACTTTCACCGTCAATAAATGTGGGTTGAAGAAGTTTCTTAGGGGACAGTTTGGTAGTCAGGATGGCAAAAATTGAATAAAATAGCCTTTTCCTGTTATAGCTATCCAAACTTTTCAATCCCCTTTCTTTTCCTGTTGATTTCTGTCTATATTTTCTTCTCTGGATCAGATGTGACTCGTTTTGTATCTGATGAAACAGCTTTTCATGCTCATTAATCCAAATATTTATAGCTGGTGATGCTGTTGCTTTTAGATAATGTTCCCCAAAGCACCAACATCTAGGGAACATCGGACTGACCATCTATTTCTCCCATGTGTCCATATTCTGGAATATTACAGTAGGAATAAATTTGCGTGTCTATCTTCAGCACTTTCAGTACAGGAGTGAACTGCAGAGATGATTTTTGATCAGGATTTGTTTTAGGGAAGAAGTGTCAAATATGCTTCCTTGAAGTTTAGTTTTGTAACCAATTTTAAATTGTAATTAACGTCAAATTATTTGGTTCTATTCTTAAACCTTGCGCCTTAAATTAAAAGATTTGCACCGCTGGAATTTGGATGCTCCGAAGGTTAGAATGAAAACTAACCCATTACAATCCTGGGACTCTGTACCAAAGAAGAAAAGGAAAATAAGCCAAAATTACCCAGGAAGGAGCAGCTGAAACTGGTGATTTCAGGTGGCAAATCATCAGACATGGCAACAAATCTTTTTACCGATGTAATTTCTGGTGTTCGTATTATGGTTGTCATTGATAATACTCAAATCTCAGGAGAAGATGGAAGATGCGAAGAAAAATTCAGGATTTCTGAAAGTATTTCAGTACTTTTGCATTGGGAGGAAGAATCTGTCTTGGTACTACATTGTGTTCCTCCGATATTAATATTTGTAAGAAGTGGACATGACTCTTTGTGGCACCTTGTGCAGAGATAATGAAATAGATAATTTTGCAGGGAAACAACAGCACAGTGTAATTCGGAAGAATCTAGAAGAGTATTCTCACATTAGGTGTTGTATTAGCCCATCATTTTTAGTTTATCCTATTTTAGCACAAATTATTTTTCAAAACCATTGTGTAATATTTTATTGTACTTCTGCTCATATCCACTTAAAGCTCACAAATTTTGGAGAAGCAGAATGAAGTCCCGAATATTTATTTTTACTCCTAACGTCCTCGTTCCAAAAGCAATTGTAATTGCAAGAGAGGGAAATGATTGCATCCATTTTGACTTTGTGCTGATATAAAATATTCAGAGCGGTTTTCTGAATTTGGAAATGTCATTTTTATAGTCACTGTTGTGCTTGAATCTTGTGGTTTCGGCGATTTTCCCTTTTGCAGGAGGAGCCCAGGGCTGAGCAAAAAGTTGCTTTTACCAGAACAGAGCAGATCAGCATCCAATATAATGACCGTCCAAAGTGGCTTAATTACTTTTGATCTGCATAGGTAATATTTTACATCTTCCAGGTCTTTTACGAGCAGATAATTAGATATTTAAAAATAAAATACTGGGATGTAAAAATTGGATCTTATGAACGATTAATTACTGCAGGTCTCCTTGTGGATTTTTGCTCAGTTTATATGTAGGACGTGCTTCAAAAAGTGAATTAATCCCCATAGGCTTTAACTACCATCATATATATAAAGTGCATATTAAGCTACGCTTGCACGACAATAATAGAACTTAAATATTGGTCTTTTAAACTTGATAAGCTCAAATTTTTGTGTAAGAAGCAAGCGGACCATTAAAGCAGTTGAAAAAATAAAACCAACCCCAACCAAACCATCACCTGGTTCATAAACAAACATGCAGTTAAAATTAGAAGGTAAATATTTAATGGAGCAAACTTGCCTTCTCTTGGCTTTATTCTGTGAATTTAGCTTAGAAACCATTGATTAGGTTAGAAGTGACTTGGCGTTTTGTCTGTCTTGCATGTCACAATAATCAATTTGTTGCTTCACTAAAATGTTTAGCAGTATGACTTTCCAAGAGCTCTTTTTGAAACCACCTGAGCCAAGGGCTAAATAATAAATTGGAACCGAAATTCTAACTGAAATGTGGTGTGACATTAGTGCATAAAGGTAGAAATACAGCGAGGTGTCTCGAAGGGCATTTAATTTCTCTGGATGTGCTGACAGCCAAGCTGTGTGTTTTATTATATTGGGGAATATGCTGGAACACGGTTAAGTCAAGTCATTCTGAAATTTCAACCTGAACACCCCACTCAAAAATCGATTCTTTGTCCAAAAATTGCATTATTAAGGACATACTTCACCGAACTGTTGTGGGGATTATTGAAATAACTATACAGGGGATTTTGGTAAAAAGTCAGAATCCTTCTCCACATGCTCACCTTGGTGCCATTCTGTCTTTAGTAATGGAATATTTTATTCATTCTTTGTTATGTATCTCTCTCTCTCTCTGTGTCTCTCTCTCTCTCTGTATATATATAGGCAGCCATTCCCAACTAAACTGCAGCTTTACTGTCCAAGGTCCAGTACTGTTCTTCCTCCTCCTCTTCCCCCATCATCCTCTAACTCCCCTGCCTCCCAAATCTGGTTTTAAATATGTCGTGTGCATGGTTTTTTATTTTTCTTTTTCCCCACAAAAATGTACATACCGATACAGCGTAATATTGGAGATGGTTTTATGGCCCGATAGTATTTCCAAGTGTTCTTGTAGTTTCTTTAAGGTGCCGTTTTGCACTATCAAGATTTACGCTGAGGCTCAAAGAGTCGTTAAAATCCTTTGGGAGAATATTTGAATCCTGATGGGAAACGTGTTTTAAAAAGCATTATCTCTGTAGGATAAGAAGGAAAGCTGAAATCTTCAGGCTGTGGTGAAAAATATCTTCATGACACTGAACGTGGGAGGTTTTTATCATTCCTGGTAAATAATAAGAAGAGACCGTGCAGCAGTCTTTGCAATGTAAAGGTGACCTGTGAGTACCTTTAGTTAATTAACTAAGCTCAATAGCGTGAGTTTTTTTTCCTATTTTCCTGAAGATCTCACATAGAAATGTGAGCACATCGTTCACCCTTCCTGTTCTCTCGTTGGTTTTAAAATATCTGCCTGGTAACTGCCCCTTTTCTCTGCCATGGGCAATAATAGTTACTCTTTGGGTTATTTTTTTCAAAATACTTTGAATGTGTAACATCAAAAAGTGAAGATTTTCCTTTTAGAAATATATAAAGGGCTGATATTTGGACTCCAACACGTGCTCTTGAAATATGGGGGCTCTTTTTAAACAAAAAACGTGATTCTAAAAGGTAGCCTTGTAGCTTCCTGCTGGTTCTAGCCTAGTGAACCAGGGCTTAAAAAAGTCAGGAATAGAAACCAGTTTCCAGAATCCGTTCCCAAGAGCCATAAAGTTAAAAAAAAAAAAGAGCGTAACAGAATTCAGCGCAGGCCATAATGGAAGCGAGTTAAGTCATTTGTTTCCAGTTGAACTGATTTCACTCCCAGTCGCTCGAGTGTTGATTTTCCTTGCGTCTGCTCTTGTCCCCGAAAGGATCGAGATCTGTGGCTGGAGCTGCTTAATGGGACACGTTATCAAGTCCTCGTTGTGTCTCTTGGATTCTTCTAGATTGGGTGACACTGAACTGATGTTTGTGGACGGTACTTCTGTACCATTTAAGAGCTGAAAGTGTTTGGGACCTTTCCTGTAGGTATTTTGTTTCATTTTGAGCAAAATTCCCCAGTGTCCTTGTCCTTTCGTTTTGCTTACCTGGGGACTTACGGCTCCAGTTCTTGATCTTCCTGGAAGTTCATCTTGGGTTTATTCTTCCTCTTCTTGCTCTCTGGTCATTTGAATGAAACCGCTTTTACCACATTATGTAGCAATTAGCACGTGCAATTCCGTTAGTCCTCCTTCTGTTGCTTCCTGTTGCAGGTTTTTACACACATAATTCATTTGTACCATTTTAGCGTTTTTGTTACAGATCTTAACGAGATTGTAAAACTCTCTTCCCCCAAGGAAAAGCTCCTACTTTGGTCTACTGTAGACAATAGAAGACAGTTTCTGGCTTCCACGCCAGCTTAAAGAGTGTCCGTCTTCCAGAAACGGGCAGGATTCTGCTGCTTCAAAACTCAATTTCTTTCAACCATATTTACGCAGAATATTTGGCCCTTGCGCCCAAAATGATGGAAGATTCAGAGCTCTGAATGTGAGAGATGACCGATGTTCTCGCTAATGGAAAACTGGAAGCGCTTCTCCTAAAGTGACGTCGTGTAACTTCCCAGATGTTTTGTGTTCCACCAGATGAGGAAAACCGAAATTGCCTGAAGGTCCTTTCTCTTGTGACGCTAATTTTGGCTCTGTGTTGTTTTTAGAAATCTTTGAAACAGTGAAAATAGCCCTGGTTCTGTCATGTGGTTGACGTGGAACTCTGTAGAAATACAGGCAAGTGGCTTCATCTTCAGAACACAAGCCTGTATTTTAAAATGAATTTTTATAGCTGTGCTTAAGAGGAAACGTCCATACTTTTTAAATTTACTGCCTCGACAGAGTCAAGTAGCATATTTTGCTTTCTGCACTTTTAATACACTTTCTTCTTCCTGTTCAGTAGAGAGGGGCTGACTCTTATTAATTCTTTTCTGCAAGTTAGTGAGCGTGGTGGAAAAAACAACAGATTTTATATGAAAAACTTTTCAGCGTTCAACTTAATTGTTTAAAAACCACCACAGCTACAAAATATGAGTATGAGATGGAACTAGAGCCACTGACCCATGTTCAGTGTTCCATTTCTTCATGGCTATGACTGAAGGAGCACAAGAAGATTTTTTTGCATTCTCTTGCATATATTTTCTGTTTGGGGAGGAAAAGTAAAGCTAATTACTGACAACCTCCCCCAAGAGTTAACGAAGCTATTTATCACCATGTATTTTTGTCACTGTCACAAGGCTTGGTGTGTATCCCAAGGGAAATCTCACCCGTGCATGAATAATCAGTCATATTGTTCAACTTTTATCAACTCTGCCAGCGCTTATTAGGATTTA
The DNA here is from genome assembly GCF_036013445.1 of Caloenas nicobarica. Classification (NCBI taxonomy): domain Eukaryota; kingdom Metazoa; phylum Chordata; class Aves; order Columbiformes; family Columbidae; genus Caloenas; species Caloenas nicobarica. Next base: position 214,200,709 of record NC_088245.1, on the reverse strand, counting down.
GTGGAAAAAAGTACCGAGTTTTAAGTAATTTAAACCTTCTACTCAGGCTGTTCATAATCACTCTCAAAATGTGGCTTGGCTTATTACTGATAAATAGTCGTACCTGGAGTTTGGTATCTCTACCTTGCATCTCCCTCAGGAAATTAAATGTAGCTCACAGAGTACGAAGTAAAACGAGATTCTAACACGTCTAAAGCAAGCAAACAGGCTGATGTTGACTTAAAAAAAGGTCAATAACAGAAAATACCTTTTTCTGCCTCCTCATTTCACCTTCAGCTAGTATGGGGCTTTAAATACAAGTGACAATTCTTTGCTTCTCTTGCTGGTCTTAAAATGCCTGGAGGCAGCGCAAACCATCCATATGGCGCCGAGTACTTAGATCAGTGGCAGCGCAGACTTTTATCCAGTCGGCCTTCATTATGGAGCCGTCAGCTGTGAAACATTTATTTTTTTCATCGTGTGTCATTTGGATCTTGGTGGAACGGTTGCGTAAAAGGTGGGATCCTTTGGGAGAATCGTTGCTCTGCTTGTTTGAGGCGTTTTCTCGTCCATTTTCTATCCCTCGGGAGCGCGTGTATGAGGTTGAACGTAAGATCAACGTGACTTCAGAGTGCATCATGTTATTATATTGGGTAGTTTTTCAGGAGCTGCAGCGTCGGGGACGCTGGGGCTTGTCGAAGCAAGATTCAGGGTGTGCTACTTGAAAGCAATTAGTGAATATCGTAACGAGGCTGTTCTGGCAGATGTTACGCAAAACGACCAGTGTTTGTTGGTCAGGAGAGCTGGGTGGGTCTCACCTGGATAAGGAGACTGATAGTTTTTTTTATACAGTACAATTGTGCTTTTAATTTTTGGATATTTTTATGACACTGAGGATGTTCTCCTGAGTGTTTCCTGTTCTCTGTTCCCTCCCTATTACAGAGATGATCTGTGAACGAGAGTTTCTCAGGGTCCGTGTCCCCCCACCGCAGTCAAGAGAGAAGCTCAGCAGCCAGTTGCAGGGACAGGACAACATTTTTCACACTTTTCCTGGCCCATGCTTCCCCAAAAGTCTTCCAGAGCTACTAGGAGATGATCTCGCTCAGCAGGACACAAAATACTTTGAACATACGCATCTTTAAAAGAGTGGGGTGAAAATTTGAGCAACCTAGAGATGCTAAATTATTAAAATATAAGAACGAGCCAGCTCAGCTCTCAAAGTGGAAGGAGGAATCTTCTAGTGAGATGTGACTGTGAAACCTCTCTCAACACAACAAGGGGCTTTTCCACTTGTTGGTGTGTCCGCTCGCATCTTTTTGAGTGGCAGAAATGGTCACGGTTCCAGTCGGGCTTTGTTTTCACAGCAATAAGAGCAGCTTCCCTTGGGCAAGGGGAGTCTAACCTGAGATTTTTAGAATTAAAACCAACCAAGTTGGTATTAACCAACATCTGGAACAAGATGTCGCTGCCCACGGCAGGGAGGTTGGACAAGATAGAGACTAGAATATATTATTAACAGCGTTTTGCCAGGTTTAATCCCAAGCTTGTGTCTATATCCAGATGTTTAGCTGGTCTAAAGTAAGGCTGAGAACTTCAAATTTAAGACGTGGACTAATCTTGAACTGCCAGGTTTTGGAAAACTCTTCCTCCTCTTCCTCCTCCTCCTTCTTCTTCTCTCTTTTTTGGAGAGAGAATAAACCCTCAAGTTCTTCAAAGTTTCCATCTCTTGGATTGTATTGATTTAAGATTGGGAATGTAGTTTCACGGAATTGATATTTCCTTCGTATTTCCTATGATAATTAAATTAGAGTGTTAAAAATAATCTGGAGCAGAGACCTGACCCAAACTAATGCTTTAATGAAGATACAGAACCCATCAAATGGCCTTGAATATATTCACAGTTGTCTTGTCCTGCTATCTGCAGGCCTTTAACTAGTGAATAAGAAGCTCGTTCCTATTCCATGGGCCAAAAATTAAATGTATATTGTGAGTGACAACCTGGGTATCGAAGATCATGTTTTACTGTTGAGACGCGATCCTTTCCAGTTGGAGTCTGAGCTTGTTGAACCAGAGCTGGTGGTTTCCTTAGCAGAAAAGAAGCCACTTTGGAAGAACTGATCTTAGTTAAGCCGCTGCTTTTGTCCAACACCAGCCTTCAAATGTTACAGACCCCAGGAAGAAAGGTTTTCTGGATCAGAAAAGTGCCTCAACCTCAATTTCCTCCCGGCTTGGGTGAAATATTGTGGCACAAATGGGGCCTCGTTGCTTCTGTTAGGAAAACAGCCCCTGTGTACCTACTCTTCTGGGTACTCAAAGAAAAGACTGAAGGAAAATTAACATTAATGAGCTTTTCAGGCCGTATATTCTCATAGTCATCTTTTTTTATAAGGCAGTTACTGAAGTGTTAATCATTTGATTACTGATTGTTGTAGATAAGGGAGTAATTGGTCCCTTTTTGTAAATGATGGAAATACTTGACAGGGAAGAGCAGGCGTGAAAACACTTGTTTGTGTGGTTATTGCCTGGAGAGATTGACTGGAACTAAACCCCCTTTACTCTGATCACATCGGGGTTGTGACAAAATTAAATTCGCTGTTTGCCTCTCGGTAGCAAGGGCACGTCATCCAGAGAGGTCTCCAATCCTTGTGGAACTTGCATAATTTTGGGCGTCGCTTCAAATGTATATTCATCAACTTCTATTAGAAGCTGTTAAAACATGAATATTCGGCTATAGCCAGGGAGGAGAGTTAAATCTTTGCCTCCTGAGTGAACAAAAGTGATGTGTACTGTTTTGAGATGTTTTATTCAGGCTTAAGGAGCTGCTAATTTCATTGAAAAAATACATTTTTGCTGTGACTCTTTCTAATCCTTCAGGAAAATCACGTTGTGCCCTCTGTCTCCTAAAGGACCAACACCGAGTGAACAGCAACACCTGTGAAATGCATGGTCGTTCCATCCTTTTTTCAGATATTTAGCGTTTAAAATGATGCTACTCGTTTCCTTTCTTTGTGTCCCTGTTACTGTAGCGTGTGCGAATAAACCGCAGATGATACCGGTCGTTCCCATAACAGCTCCGTGCGCGGCTCATCTGCCGGGTGGGTGTCATTCCTCGTTAGATCATGCTCGTTCGCTCCATTCCATCACTTCCCTTCCCGCTGGTTTGCACCAGACACTCATAAATATTCATGGCCACTTCCTACCAGCCGTTTAGGTTTGTATACTTAGCTCGTGGTCTGTTCTACTTTGTTAAATTCACATTTTATTTTTATTTTAACACCGTAGTGCTGTCTGCTGAGCTAAAAGGCCGATGTCACAGTTTCTGCTTTGGGAAGTGCTGAGATGTTGAGGCTGTAAAATATTTTGCCGGGAAATTTTTCCATCAAAAAAAAAAAAAAAAAGGAAAATGGAAATTTCCTCGGCGGCAACGCTGTTTCTTACTTAATCCTAAAAATGAGGAGAGGTTGTCTTTGCACCTTAAGGAGATGCTGAACTGTAAGAAAACTGACTCAACTTGCCTTGGAAAGTCCAGCTTGGATAGAATCTTCGTAAGGACGAAGGGAATCGAATTTACAATGAGAAAATAAGTAATTTTTGTTCGTTAACTTTCAGTATTTTAAAATACTCAGGCTCTGTCCGGAGGGGCAAGAGCATTTCTGAGACCAGTTATGTCCCTGGTTTGTTGGTCAGATGCTGTATCTCATTAAATTAATCGTGATTTTGTGTAGAGCACTTGCTCTTGGTTTTCTTAATTATTAATGTTAATCTGGGGAGGTGTTAAAATGTGCTTAAAAAAAAAAGTGAATTTTTTAGGAGGATTAACCCACCTCTCAGCATCTTACCTGAACAGGAGCAGCACATCTTAACCTGAACCAGAGGACTGGGCGCTGATATAATTCACACAGTGAATTTGAGGCTTCAAGGTTTGTAAAGATGTTAAGATTCTGTGTAATGTCCAATATTATAGCCTGGGATTTAAAAAAAATACCTAGTTTATATGCTTCAGCACAATACTATGGATGTCCTCCAACGCCAGCTCCTGGGGACTCATCTGTGTAACGCTTGGACTCGATGATCTCGAGAGGCTTTTCCAGCCAAAATGATTCTGTGATTCTATGATGATTCAAAGATGAGGGAGGGAGAGGTGGTAGAATAAGACAAAATCCTGACAGATGTAAAACTAGTGAATTTTAGCGGGTGTTTTACCATGTTTTACTGGGGTGATCTGTGGCTCTGTTTTAATTTAGGGAGGAAAAGGAAGAGAGGAGGGGTCAGAACGGGGTGGCGATGGCAGCTTGAGTTTCTTCTTTCCTCGCCTCTGGTTATAAGAGGCCACTGATTGGAGATACTATTTTGTAGGAAATAATGTTCTAAGGGGACATTTATTCCTCAAGCTTCTGCTTCTTTTGAATTCAAATTAAAAAGAACCCGTTGCCATATACCTGCTGCCTTGTGGACTTGCTGGTGCTGGTTTTGTGCCTTTTTGCAGACTTGGAACTGCAGATCACCCTGGAATTGTCGAATAGAGCGATACAAACGTCCCAGTGTATTTTAGAGATGTGTGGACTGATAGAGCAACATGTTAAATGTGTAAGCCAGGAGTAGTGAACTAACTTACCATTCCACTTTGTGGGTACAAGCCAATGATTCTCAAATTAAGAGCTCCAGACTACCAGCAATCCCTGAGGTCAAAGAAATTGATCCAGGACTATATAAAACAGTTTTCAATAGTGCTTTTAATTAAAGGAGGAAAAAAAAAAAAAAGCTTTTTTGTGGGTGCTGACCTGAAAAGAAATGAAGGATTGGCAGGGAGTCATTGGCCTAAAAAGGTCAATGCCAGTTGTCGGACGTTGTTATTGATTGCATCTGCCTTTCTAGAATTACGTTTTGAGTGAGGATGCCGTAAAACCGACACAAATCAAGTGCCAAAAACCCCTTTCTGAGTTGGTTGCTCTGTTATCTCTCCTCCTTTCCCCCCACAACCGTGTACGAACCGCTGCCAGCAGCATCTTTGCTGCTGTTTTTCTCTTTGCGATGATGCGTTTTTTGCCCAGCAGCAGCTGGTTTCTTCTTGCACCGCCTGTCGTTTGCCGTCCGAGCGGGACTCCGAGCGTGGAATTTTGTGGGGTTCAGATCCATAGAACCTGCTTTTAAGTTCTTGAAGGACTTTGACTTATTTTTTGCGTTTCAGAGTTATCCTTGTGATGGACCGAAACGTCTACCGAACCACCAAAGAAATATACAAATACTGTTTTTTTGCATCAGTGAGTTATCTGCAGATCTTCACTGGCCCAGAGTTCCTGTGTAGAGCAAACAGCTGCAAATTTCGCAACTGAAATAGAAGTGATGAAACTGCTGCAAGTGTATTAAATAGACTTTGTATTCAGAGTTTGTTCCTTGCTCAGGGCTCCTCGTGCTTCACTCGATCTGAGGTTGATGGATTCATTGTAGGTGCTTTAATTTCCTTGGCTCATCTTGTCGTGTTTGATCTGGGCTGCAAGCTTTAGTCTGTTTTTATTTTTGTTCTATTTCAAATGAATATGAAAAAGATAATCAATGAAAATCAAGGTGAGTTGCCAGTGTTCGCTGGGATGAATGAAATAAAATATATTGCAAGTAGAAAATGATGGAACATCTCCGTAGTTACTGAAATGGTTTAAAACAAACCCGTTCGTTGTTTTTTTGGGGTCTTGTTTGTTTTCCTGTAGCTCTATGGATATTTTACATTAACTTCCCAATCAGAATCTTAAATTCCTTCTTAAAGAAGCAAATCTGTTTAAAAGTACCAGAGTATAATTAATAACCTAGATCTTTAACTAGGCTGGGAATAAGTTATCTTTACAAGAGGCGATTTGAACCGTTTATTTTGTACATAAAGAAGCCGTCGCTGCTTTGGTGTAATGCAAGGAACACTGAAGTAGCATGAAAGCCACTTACACAATTTTTTGTGCTATGAACAGCACAAAATATTCTTATTTTCTGGAATCAATGGGGGTGGCCGTTCCTTTTCAGCAGCCAGGCTGGGCGGGACTTCAGCGCCATCCTGCGTACCCAAAACACGCCTTGAAAACGTCTGGTAAATGTGTTTAATATTGGCCTTTCGCTCTAAAAAAAAAACCCCAAAAAACCTATAGCCATCATTTTAAAAATTATAAATAACCTTTTTATTTACTAGACTCCGTGGATAAGCTTAATCTTCCTGAGAATTGGTTAAATGAGCGCAGTCTGGCTCTGGTGGCGTCTTCAGGATCATGAATGAGTTTTGTTTCTTTCTTCAGGGGAAATGGGTGAAATTTCCACAGCTCGATAGTGAAGAGCAGAGGAGGATTTTCTTTTTATTTATTTTTTTTTAAAGTGGCTGCTTTAGTCACTTTAATACGGCATTTCTGTTTTAAGAGCTCAGGCTGACATACCTAAAAATATTCTTCTTGAATACTGGCTCATACAGATCATTTAAAGTCAACTATGAGCATCCTCCTTTGGGGGCTTCTTTTTAAATAAAAATCTAAAAATGGTTTTCACACATTCATAATTCAGTATTTTATTCTTAGCGCTGATTATTTTTTTCCTCTTGTTGCTTTGGGTTGGCTTTTCCACATCCGGACTATTGCGTTCTCCAATCTTGAGCATTAAATCGTCAAGTTTCAGCAAATCTTTTAAGCGTCGGGTCTCAAATAGCAGCAAATCCGAGCGTGAAACTTGACGCGAGGCTGGAGCTGAAACTTCCAGCGGGACCCTCAAGCTGTATCGGGGCGTCTGTTTTGAGACTTTGACTTCTCGGTAAGAAATTTCTTTTCGACACCTGAATTATTGCTGGATTAACTGTGTTACAGCGCGTCTAGTAAAAGAAGTAAATCCAGTGAAGATTTGTAAGTGAAAGAGAGTTGTAGGATCACTGGGATTTCTCCTTCAACTGCAGTTTATCCTCCAACCGAATCTTAAAGGAGTCTTGCGAAGGGCAGGCGGAATTTGGGGATTGATCTGTATGTGTGACGTGAAGGTTTTCTTCATCTTCGTCCCTTTAATTCAGGTGTTTAGCTCTGCTAACCAAGTAACCTCCGACAACTGGGAGAGGTCAAGTGGAATTTTTTTTAGCTTTGCAATGAAATGACTGGATAGATGGATTATTTTCAAGATCATTTTGCTTTGCAGATACTACTTGGTTGTGGGATTGGGTTTTTTTTTTTTTTGGTATCGCCGATGCTTTGAAAGTGCTAAACAACAACTCGGAGATTGAAGTGTGGCTTTTGTGGAAGAATCCTTGGACAAGACGTGAATCTCTAATACGGGAGAGGCAAACATGTGCCTAAGAAAACCTAAGACCAGCTCCTTGTCCATCACACGGCACAAATGGCACAATCCCAATCCCTTTTCAGATCGCTCCCGCTATTAATCAACGTCATTAGCGATGGTCGGACGTACAAACCTCAAAGTGGGACGAGAGGATCTTCAAGAATTGGATGAACGACCTTGAAATCCCTGCGGTCGCTGCCGTCAGATCAAAACCGCTGGAACGCCGAGATTAACGTATTGATTTCATCTTGCAGATGAATGCTCGGGGCTTCCAGACAAAGGGGATCGATCAGCTGGACTCAATTAGCTGGTGAAGGCTTTGGATTCGGGTCCTTGGCATTAATGGCGATTTCGCTGATAGGAACTTCGCAAGTTCTCATCTTTTAACTCAGTTACGTGTCTTGGGCTCTTTTGCTGCCAGTGATTCAGCTGCTGATTTAGGAGGATGTTTGTATTTGGGCATCTGCTTGTTTCTGCCAAACCTTTTAGGAGTTTCCTCTCTATATATATCAGAACAACCTACTTCTTTCTGTCCCATAACATTGCAGCTTATCAGAATTAATGCAGCACTTTTCTCTCAACTTCGCAGAAAAAAGCACCACGCAGAGTGTTTTTAACCTTTAGGAGGGGGAGTCCGGTTGCAGTTGGTGAGTAACCAGTTCAATATGATCTCTAGGTCCAAATTCTTCCAGAGCTGGTATAGCTGAAGAAAATAATCTGAGTAAGTCAGATACGAGCTTAAAAATTCCCGCCGGAGCTGGTTGTGTGTTGATACGTTGATAATCCGTGCGCTTAAGCAATGGTGTCTGAGCCACAGCTGCGCAATCAGGAGCTGATAACATGGACTTGGGGTTTGTTCGATCAAAAGCTTCAAAAAGCAGCAAACTCCCCCAAGGAACCCCAGACTGCTCCTGTCGTTCAGCCGCGTAATGAGAAGAGTTTCCAAAGTTGACGTTCAGGTGCAGCACTGGAACAAATTGTTTCTTCAGTTAATCGCTTTTTAGCTTCCCTCTGCTTCAAAAGAATTCTTGGATTCCTTGCACGTAAATTCCTGCGCTGGAATGACACCCGGCAACTCTGCGTGCCAAGGGAGGGACGAGAACCTGCTGCCCGGCTGAATAGCTCGTTTCAAGCTTTCATCACCCTCGCTTTTAAAATTTGATGCCTTTTCTGGTAGGACTTCACTTGGGACTCTGCTTTTAGCTGTTAAAACTCAATCTACACAAAGAAAAGAACCTGGAGATCACCTTTTTTATCACTAAGTTACTTCTTTCTGTCGCCTCTCAGTTGTTCTGTTCACTACGGTAAAACCCCACTCGCAGCATTTTCTTCCCCACTTTTTTTCCTCTGAGGATAATGTTAACATATTTATTCTTTTATTTTTTTTGTCCCAGCAGCATACCAGAAATATTTTAGCATAAAGGATGTCGTATGCTACTGCATCGCTAATGCTGCCATGGACGTGTTTGCGTGTCTTTAAATTTTTCAAGAGATTAAATTAACCCAGTAGATTAAAAACCAAAACCCCAAAACCCCACAGCTGCTTAATGAAACAAGGCAGAAATCTTGACTGTCTTCCTTTGGTTTTAAGCCCAGATTTCATACCCAGTTGTTCGCAGTCTGGATTTTGAGCAGCACGTCGTTATTCTTTTGAATTCTGATCGTGTCCTCAAACTTGCAGTCGCTCCCAAATTAAGGCCTTCTGTGAATTCGATAAGCAAGATGAAATAAGTAACAGGATGGGGTTGAAACTCTCCTGCAGTCAGTAAATTGGTTCTTTTTCTTTTGGCAATATTTCTTATTGGTGTTATTTTTCTTTCTTTTTCGAGTCATGCACCGGAGAATCGCCACATGCATCCCCATGGCTTTAGCGTGCAACAGGTGGGATATGAGTCCCAAAGTGCTTAATCCGGCCATTTTTTGGGGATATTTTCTGTACTGGGAGGCTGGGGAGAGGCGAGATGGTCTTTGGAGTGTCCAATTTAAAAAGCGAATATTTAAACCTCTACCGCCCTGGCCAGGATGGCTCTTTATATCATCTAAACTTGTGAATTTCTGAAGAGAACATTCACCGGCTTTACCTTTTAGTTATAGATACAGTGGAAATTGTGGGATTTCGCTTCTACCGGGATTTTTAAAGCAAGTTGTGTTTTGGTTTTGGGTTTTTTTTTTAAAGGAGAACTGGTGATTTTTTTTTTTTTTTTTTCAGTGGTCACGGTGGAATTAAAACTGTAAGTGGTTGGTATTAATACTGAAAAAGAAAATTTTGGAATGTTTGAGAACCGAAGTGCATTGAGACGCTTTATCCAAGTGTTGGCTGAAGCTGATATTTAAATATAAGCGAGCCAAGCAACACCTTATTTTTCCCCTTTTCAATGAGTGAAGATACGAAATATAAAATATTTTTAGATTTTATGGTTTCCTCCAAGACATCCCACTGTATGGTGTGAAGGGAAATATTTTACCGGAAGACTTTAATGTTCTTCAGGGGTTGTGACTTACCAAAGCAAATCATTTCATGGCTTTGACTTGCACCTCTAAAGAATGAAATTCGATGGTTGGTTGTGGTGCCACAAACCCGCTCCTGGCATTAATTTCAGCGGGAAAACGTTGGATTTGCTCGTCTCTGTCGCTTTGGGTTCATCACTTTTGGGGTTGGAGTGAAACTCCAATCCTTTCGCAGCCCGGGACTGTTTGTCCTGCACCACTTTGTGCCGTTCTACACATTTATGGGCTCCTGGGACAAACTGGAATAAGAGATTCAGGAATCCTGCCCATCTGAGATGCGTTTTTTCCCAAAACCGACTCACAGAGGGGAGTATTTGCTCTACCTTTGCTAAGGCAGCTCTTTTGCCTCGTGGGAAACCTGATTATGCCTGTCGTGTGGAATATGTTAAAAATCCACCCAGGAATTCAGATGGCGACGCTGGGGAAAAGCCTTTTCTCAAAGGCCGTCTGCTGGATTCCCGTTAGTTTAGCGATTCTGCAGGGTTAACCAAAGCTCGCGGGTGGATTAAAAAGCTGCTTAATTACGATACTGGAGATTTTTGGAGGTATTCTCGAGTCGTTTCAGTTGGTTCTTAAATAATTTGCCTACAATTAAGAGTATTTAAATACATTAAATGTAGTGGGTCGATGTTCTTGCTGGTCCCTTCCAGGTGAGGATGGTGTGGAGCACAAAAAACCTGTCCCTTGAGTCTAAATTGGGCTTGGTCCCAGCTCAGCTGGATCACTGGTCTTACAGGAGCAGAAATTAATGTTGTGACAGCGATTGTTTTAAAATGAACTTTGTATTACTTGTCTTGTAAGGAAAATGAGATGACAAGGTCCTCTGGTACCTGGCTGGAATGTTCCGATACGCGGAGCTTTTGTCGATCTGGGTTACGAAATGAGGATTTTGGACCCGTTTTGATGTGGTTTGTGATTTCACGTGGCCAAGCCGAGTCACGGTTACTGTTGCTGGGGTGTATAATGGCATTTTTAACAGCATCTGAACCTGCTGGTACCAAAAGAGGGGTAATTAATACATTGTCCAAGGTGATGGGCAGATGGTGAACGAGCCTCTTGACAGCGATGCTCTTCAGTCTTGTCTTATGTCCCATTGTGTGACAAACACGGAGAGGGTGACATCGAGATACGCAGCGAGACGCGTTTTAAAGCGACATAGCGACCTTGTTTTAGGAGTGAGAAGAGCTGTCCCGTTTATAATAATTTCTCGTGGGGGTTGTCAGACCTATTGCGTTTGTTCGTTTGGTTCAACTAAAACTTTTGAATGACTCGATAGAAACCGGAATTATAGAGTTATTTCAATTTTCATCTCTTAAGTATGAATGTTTAAGAGTAAAACTGGTGCTCGGGGGATGGTAAAGAAGCCAACTTAGTGACTTTGCAATTATAAAGTCAAATAACTGCTCGTTTGCTTGTAGAAAGTTCAATCGCAGACTATGGATCTATTGGACACAGAGTAAAACTCCTCCTGGAACCATTTTTCAATCACTTGCGCTGAAATTGTTCCTTGAATCTGTGTTTTTCTTTTTTCTTTTTTAGTGGGGAAGACGTCCTTGATCACCAGGTTCATGTACGACAGCTTCGACAACACCTACCAGGTAAATTAATTGGGAAATTAATTGGGATTGTTGTCTTCTGTGAGGCCTCTCTGTTCCCATTGCAGGAAAAATCCACTTGTTTGCAGTGAATAACTTTAAGAGGCTATTTTATGCTGTCTGTTGGAATAAATACCATAAAACTGCTTGTTACGCCCATCCCCGTTCTGTGACTCCTCCTTTATTTATTCTTTACATCGGGGCTGAAGCAGGGGTTAATTTAAAGGAGTAAATTAGATTTTAAAAACCCCAAACGAAGCAACCCAACAGAAAGCCATGAACAAAACAATGGCATTGCCATGTTGCTACAGCAATCAAGCTTTTCGGAGACCTAAAGGGATCAAACCTTCTTTCCCTTGTCACTCTTAGAGGCCAAGTAACATCTGTAACATCTCAGGACACTTAAACACCCAAATCATATATTTTCGAAGACCTCAGTCTTCGCTGTTTCAACTTAAAACCATTATTTCTAATCCTTTCTGTTGCGGACAAGGAGAACAGCTTAATCTTTGGCTTTTCCACTATCTTGTGTTTTCCTTTTATTCCAACTTCGTATCCCCTTCACTGCTTCATATTTGGTGACAAATCAGCCCAAGTTGGTGCAAACTGACTTTTCTAAATTCCAGGAGAGCTACAGGATGAGCTACAAAAGCACTTTGGTTGCATCAATTGTGTTTTCTCCACGTTTCATGACTTGGCTGCTGACGTTCTGAACACGCTAAGCTGAGAAAAACTTGTTCCCTGATGAATGCGAAGGGTTTTTTAGAGGGGTGGGAAAAGAGGTAACGGGATAAAAAAATAAAAACGCCGCCAGTCTTTGGTTATTTAGTGTCTGTCCAAGTATCTTGTTTAAAAGCTGGTTTGGTGTGCCGGAATACGCCTCATCGCTCCCGAGGGAGCAAACAGCCTTTCGGATTCTACCCACTGTAATTACACGGATGTGTGAATTCAGTGCTTTTATTTAATCTTTATTTAATCTTTTATTTTTCCCCCAGTATTTTTCTTTCAGGTCTGCTCGTTTTCTCACCGGAGCTTGCGTCCTAGTTCTTTCTCGAAGAGGTTTGACCCTCGGTGCTTGATGATAAATAGTCGTCTGCATGCGAAGCTGGTCTGACGTGATGTCCTAAATGATTGCAAAATGAACTGAGAACAATAAGAAACCTTAAGTGCTTAAAAGATGGCTTCAATTTAACTACCAGTGGTATAAATGGGGAAAAAAAGCATCGACATGAAACCGAGCTAATCACTGTAATTAAGGTGGTACTTGGTATAGTGTTATTAATCCAAAAACCTCTATTTTCCTGAAGTAATGACTGAGGTGGGATGATATGTCCTGTTCTGCCATAGCTGGAAGAAAGAATAAGCCGTGAAAGCTCCAGTAATTCGCCCAAAGTCACACCACACGTTAGTGTCAAACCACGATAGCCGTTTCTGGATGCCCAGGATTAGCTAGAGACCTCTCAAAACCAAGTATTTGAATGATGATAATATATATTAAACTACGTACGTGCTTAACTGTAGCTGTAGGTTACTTGATGGATGATTTGCTTGATCTGGACATTTCTGATAAATTTTAAACACCTGTTTTCTGAAAACCGCCACAATTTGAACAAGGTTTTCTGTGTTCAGTTGGTAAGGACAGAAAGCTGCTGTTTAATAAGATCCGTGCCACGCTTTAGTTTTCTTTTGCTTATTAAGAAGGTGTTTTTCTGAAAGCGGCGTTTGTGAATCGAACAAGAACACGCTGTAACAGCGTCGAGGAGCCCCAGACACCCCAAAGAAACTTGTGCCATCGCTGGTTTGTGTTTTACCAGGAGCGCGGATGTTCTGTGCAAGATTTTCCTCCTCCTGTGGCACCGTGTGAGGTGTCTAATGAAAGCCCAACGTTGGCATTATCTGAGAATCGTCAAGATTTAGCAAGGGGAGAATTCCAGGTGACGCTTTCCCTTTAGTTTCAGCCTCTTGGAGGAGGGGAGAGAGGGCAGCGAGTTGAAAATCTGGCCTATGACTTAGAAGATAATTCAGGTTCTTGCTCTGCCTTGGGCTTCCTTGTGTGGCTTGGGGTAATTCTGCGTGGCCTGTAAAAGACGGTAACAACAGTTCCTTATTAAACAGGGTAAGGATGGATGGATTAAAAATTCTTCTCATACACGATCCTGCCCGTAGCGTGGCCCTCTTGAGCTTTTTTTTTTGTTCAGCTTTTTGTCTTCAAACTTGCAATTGGGCCTTACGGTACCTCCCATCCCATTCCTGCGTGTTCCAGCGTTTCACAAGTGGGTTCAGCCTCCCTCTGTCTTAATTACAGTAATTAGCTCCGTTTCACATCTGCGTGTTTTATTTCCCCATCGGCAAGCAGACTTTTCCATCGCACAGCTCTTCTTACAACCCATCTGGAAAGATCCCCCAAGCTTTTTTTTCACTCTTTTCGTCAGAATTGCCACAAAAAGCCTTGTTATAGGTTATTTATTTTAGTAAAAATCTGGGATATGTAGAGCAATCGAACGCGCTCCTTGATGCCGCCGCTGCTTTATATCATTGCGATACGGTCAGAACGATGCAGGTGGACAAACCCCCTTGGCTGTAAGTTCTTTTATATAATTCTTAAAGCTTGTGGGGGCTTAGTTCACAGCTTGGAAGTACCAGACCTGCCGTATGTTCTCGACGCGATCAGCGCAGACGTTTTCATCGCCCGGCTCTAAGCTAAGTCTCGCGCTTGGCCTTTCTCTCTCATTTCTGCAGGAAATCTCCCTGGTTTGATGCATTTCTTCACGGCATTTGCATTTCCACCAGGCACATGGAGATTTTTTTTTAGGAGCTCTTGCTGCCGTGTGTGGGAGGGATGAAATGAAGGACAAGCTCGAGCAGGTTTCGGCCTTTGAATCACAGAAAATCGGATTTTCCAGCAGTTTTATCAACCAGACTGAGAATCCTGACTTGTGGATCTGGTGGGAGATCTTAGGCGTTTGGAGCTTTTCTTCTGTAAAGTGAAATCAAATAGACACGAGGGAAAACCGAATCTTTGAGGCCATTTTCCGAGGAATACCCTCCCAAACCAACAGAAAACAAAAGCAGAAGGTGCATTTGTCTTTTAAGGCTTCGTGTATCTCCCTGACAATTCCAATATCATCTCTCTGAGCTGGCGATGTCCCAGTTCTTCATGACAACTGAACATCGCTGGGTGGTTGATTTTTCCTGGTGCTCCTGAAAAGTTGGTTTTCTAATGTGTTTTATATTTAGCTGCAAATGGAAATTCCGTTTGGCTTGTTTGGTTCTGCTTTCTTACCCTTTGCAGCTGTTTTTTTGGGGTATTGCTCACAAGCAGGCTGGCTTGCTTCTTTATTCCCACCGCGTAAAATGTCTGACGGGATACAGGGAATTAATTATGGCGATGTATTGAGGGCATATTAACCTAACAATACGGAGCACATACATTAAGTTCTCCATTAGAAATACCTGCTTTAGCGTGGAAGAGCAGAGAAGTTGTATCGAGCCTCGTTGCCTTATCTGATAGATTCATCTGTTCGCTTTTTTCTTTTTTTTTCTATTTAAATCAGCCTGTTTGGAACGTTTTTGGTAGCACTAAGTGATGCTTTTCTCTTTCTCTTCAACATATACAAGGATGTTCTCGGTGAAGTGTCTCAAAGCTCAGATGCAGTTACACCGCAGCAAGATTTAGTATTAATTAACCGAGCTTTCCTTTGGTTGCAGCAGATGTGAAGATGTCCACTCTAACCTTAATAAAAAAGGCTTAATATACATTAAGATCTATGGCAATCGGGAAGAAAACAGCGTGCCCAGGTACCCCGGTTCAGCTGGCGGATGCTAATTTGGGTCCTATACGTAAAAATCCTTCCTGATGCTCATACAACTGCATGGATTAAACTGTCAATGTGCATAAACTGAAGTGAAGCTCAACAACTCTTTGTGCTTTGAGATCTTATGGGTATTAAGGAAACCGCTTATTGAATCGTACTTCTAGGTAGAGCTATATCTAGAAAATGGGAAAAACGGCGTTTTGGTTTTTGGGTTTTTTTTTTGCAGATACGCTACAGGTGCTGAATTCGCTCCCCTCAAAATCACTGCGGTCATCTTGCCGTTTTACTTTGGCGTGTTGATTTTTTTTGTTTCGTTTTTTTCTTACAGGCGACGATTGGCATCGACTTCTTATCGAAAACCATGTATTTGGAGGATCGAACAGTGAGTAAGATTTTCGTTGCGCTTTTCTACGTGCGGCAGGAAGGAGGATCAGCAGCTGTTTTAATTGCGCGGCCCATGGTTCTGAGCTCCCTGGGAAGTACAAACTTTGTCCAGATTGACCCCTCGCTCTTTAGGGCCTGGGAAATCACCGTCTTTAAAGAAAAAGATGATAGAGATAGTTTGAGGGCTGCGTAATTTGGGAATTTGGAGAAGGGGACCGTGCTTCACCCCTTCAGCTTTTGCCGTCACAAGACAGAAAGATAAAATATAAATTGCTCAGTGTTGCTCGTTAACGATGGGCTCCATGGTTTTGAACCTTCCTTGTTTAAAAAGAAGGTTGTGTTCAACAGTAATCCATAAATGATAGTTGGTGCAGTTCTAGTTCCCGAAATAGAATCTGGGGGTTTGAAATGAGCTCGGATTCTTAATTAAGAAATTCAGCCGTTGAGCTGTTTGCAGGAGCAAATTATACGCGGTGCTGCATAAGCTTATGGTATCGCGTAAACCCACAATAAACGTGATTTATTAAGGGGTGAGATGCGGCCCTTGTGCATCTTGCTATATGCGTTGTTTTTAGCATATCTTATATTTTCTTTCAGAACCTTGATGGTAAGAAACATTCGGCCCCCTCTGCGCGCACGTGGCTTTGCTATGTGCCCGAGGCTTAAATAAGGAGCAATAACTAGTGTTTTATGCCCCTTAAAAAGTCACTTTAGTAGCTTTTACAGCGCTCTGACAGCAGCTGGAAATATGGTGTGTGCTCTGAAATACCCTCCACGAACAAACTGCGGTACGGGTGCAAGCGGCAGAGCACGAAAACCTGGCGTAGGCAGAACTGCAGGTGAAAATTCCTGTTGGTCCCCTCAGTTTGCAAGCTGAGCCGTTCTGTTTCTCCCCCTTTCGGAAGAGAAGCTTTTTTAAAAAAAAAGCAAATCCAGCGGAAAGCCAAGATAATTGCACATAACACCAGTTTGCCTCCTGCTAACGCTTGGGAGAGATCGCTGTAAAAAAAGGAGTTTAAGCTGCTGCTCCCAGTCCCCAGTCACCTCCTGCATGAGTTTATAATTTTTATTTAGCGCTTTTTTTAAAAAAAAAAAAAAAAAAATTTATTTACTCTTTTTTTTTAGTGGCAGTTTGGCTTTTTTAATTTTCTCCCGCCCACAGATCAGGTTGCAGCTGTGGGATACTGCGGGTCAGGAACGTTTCCGTAGCCTCATTCCCAGTTACATCCGTGACTCTGCCGCTGCCGTAGTAGTTTACGATATCACAAGTAGGTATATTGCACTGGGTTTGACCTTTTTTTTTTTTTTTTTTTTCTTTTTTTTTTTTCTTCTTATTTTTCTCGCTTGTTTGACTGATTTCGTTAGGTACGGTTGCAATTATGGGACACAGCAGGTCAAGAGCGGTTCAGGAGCTTGATTCCTAGCTACATTCGTGACTCCACTGTCGCAGTTGTTGTTTATGATATCACAAGTGAGTGGGGGGAATTCTGCATTTCTAATACTCTGTCCTTTCCATCCTTTAGCTTTGCATGTCCTCTCACAGTCATCTGCTCGTTCTTCATCCTGGCATGAAAAAATATACTTATTTTCTTCCATGGTAGACAATTGGTTGCTGTCGTAATGTATAAATTGTCTTACAAACAACCTTTCTAACCCTTTCCTATCACGTTCTCCTGAAGCCTTGAATCCCGGCCGGTCTCGTTGCACTTTACCCTCTTCCATCTGCTTTTTGATCGTCATATCACCCGGAACTTTTGGTCTCAAACACGTAGATAATCCGAATACTTCACGTAGAGACTTTGTAGCGATAACCGTAACTCGCTTCGCTCCATTTGCCCTCCCCACCCCCCAAAAAATCAATTGATCTGGGCATGGGCTGGGGGGGAAAACGCATTAACATCACATTTTCATTCGAATCAGCCACTTCCACATTTTGCAACGTGTAAAAACTTAACTGCTAAGCCCTTCTCCTTTAACAATTGTTCTTTTCCTTTCTTACTAAGGTATGTACATTTTTGTGAACTAAAAATATTGGTGCTTTTTCAAGCCTTCTCCTCCTGTCCCTCCCCTCAGTCCAGAGCCCCCTGACTTACTAGAGTTCTGTATTTACAACAAACAGAAAATTTGTTTTAGGAGAACTAAACCTTCAGACACTTCCAGTTCTAAACCAGAATCGACTGGGAGCAATGGCCTCATGCTACAAAAATGCAAAAGCGCTCGTCTTTTCATGTATAAAGACTAGAAGGTTACCTAGAGAAGCTTTAATTGTTCAAAATAGCACGGTCATTTGAGCTAAAATTACAGGTTAGCTGCGAACCTGGAAATTCGTTCACTGGCTTAGCAAATTCCGTATTACCAAGTAGTAAAGAGAAGAATTAAGACGCTGGCAAGTGATCAAGTCTTGACTGTCGAACGTACAATGTATAACTATGCAGTAGAAGCCATTAAAAAGAAAAGAAATCAATATTTGGGAGGAGCTGCTGCAGAGCTGTCCCTTTTTTAAGCTACTTTGCAGCTCGGATGCTGTTTGTGGAGCTCGCGGCAGATCAGGTTTCCAAAAATTCCTATTTTGCAGCTTTTAGGGATGTATCCTTAAGAAAATGTGTCTGTGGACAGGCTAAATTGGTATTTTGGGTTCTGTGCAAATGATTTGGAAGCTGTTTGGAACTCGGTGTTCAATAATAAAAGAGTCGCTCGTATGCTGTGTAACTCTGATATTTCCTGGAGAAAATCCTGAGCCTACCAAGTAAAAAGTGATTAATTTGCACAAAATGTGTACCTGGTATTAAGTACTTTTGAGAAGCAATGAAACCATAGGAATCTCTTGCTCCAGATGCACAAGTCATGAGTAGCGTAGAATACAATATCGCATTAATTCCCACTCTTGATACAAAGTATTTTACGTTGATCGTGAAAAAAAAAAAGAGACCTGGTCTAACACAGAGTGACGAGACTTCTCGATTTAGACGCTGTCAAAACCAAATTCTAGATCAACTCAGTTCATTCCCTGGCTTTGAATTCACCTGAAGTGAATTCCCCACCCATTGAAGCCAAAATGTTCATATACTTCAGTGCGGAAAGACTTTAAGTTTTCACTTGCTGATTCTTCGTCGCTCTGTTATGCCAATTCCAGAGCGTATGAAGCTTTAATTTGAGATGTTAAAGTGTATTTCGCCGTGATGTGTGAGGAATATTGCAGTGATAATCCTCTCCGCTGTTCTCCGGTAGATGTCAACTCATTCCAGCAGACAACGAAATGGATCGACGATGTCCGAACGGAACGGGGCAGCGACGTCATCATCATGCTGGTGGGAAATAAAACAGATCTGGCAGATAAGAGGTAATAACTCATCTTTTCTTAAAAAGAACGCTTGTTTTTTTACGTTTTATTTTTCTTTTTTCAAAATGCTCAAGCTCGTTTTGACTGTGCCGGAGACGGCTGTGACTAGAGAAATCTCAATTTTAAAACTTCGGTCGTTTGGTTAAGCACAAGTTTCCAGCACAATGAGTCAAGAAACCGTCACTGACTTGTTCAGATAACAAGAAAGGAGCGTTAAGTGCAGCCTCGGGGAACGAATAAGCTGAAGTAGTTGCAAATATTCACGCTTAAAAGATTTGCTCAGATATAAATGATAGGTGCAAGTAATCCTCCCTTTTAAAACTCTTCAGGGGTTTTTGTCAGTTGGCAAACTTCAATATTTTTATTAGAAGTTGTGCATCTTTTTGCTGCATCGTGCACTCTGCTTGTTCTGGGGTTCTGATATTAACACAAAGGAGTAAAAAGTCACAAAAGTAAAACCAAAAGCATGAGAGGGAAGTGTTCTGGATTTGATTGAAATCCCTGTTTCCTCAGAACAGCTCCACTCACGTCTCTTCATATTTTATGACGCTCATATATGCTCGGTCCTTTTTTAAGGCAGTTGGGTAAGCTGCAAGTTCACAATGGTTATTGGGCATTTAAATCTATCGATTGCTAATTGTTCAGACAGAAGAGCACAGTGTCCTGGCCAGGGCTCGGGAGAAATTGTATTTGTTCTGCTGGAAACCCGAGTTCTACTTTGGGAGCCAGATGTGCCATAAAGTCCATCCGATACCATAAAATGGTGACATTTATCTACAACTGTGCTCAGTTTTTCCCTGTATGTGGGGAAAGAAAAAATGAAATGCTTTCCGAACTGTAATGAAGCAGTCACCTGAAGATGAAAATCTTAATTTATCTGGGTTTTTTTTGTTTTAATTTTGGTTTTTTTTACTATTTCTGTGTTATCTTCCCCAGACAAGTGTCCATTGAGGAAGGAGAAAGAAAAGCCAAAGAGCTGAATGTAATGTTCATTGAAACTAGCGCAAAAGCGGGATACAATGTAAAACAGGTGAGAACGTGGTGGCTGAAACTGCTTCTGTTGGTCCATCCTTGTGGAACTAGAGACGTCCCAGCCGTGGGGAAACCTTTGCAAGGGGTGGCAGGGGGACGTTTGTGGTCTGTACGCAGCAAAGAATGTCTGAGTTGACTTGTGGGCTGAGCAGCAAATGACTCAGAGCTTCCTGAAGAAGCTTTGTGGGTGTGGAATCGTATTAGGAACAGTTTATTAGGGCCGTGGGGCATTGGAACAGGCTGCCCAGGGCAGTGGTGGAGTCACCATCCCTGGAGGGGTTGAAAATACACAGAGATGAGGTTCTCAGCGCCATGGGGCAGGGCCAGGGCTGGGGAAACAATTGGACTCAATGATCTTCAAAGTCTTTTCCAACCCAAACGATTCTATGATTCTATACCTCCCTGGATTCTTGCAAATCCAGATTTGGCGTTTAGCTTGAAGGGATTAAGGCATGAGCCAAAAAGTTGGGCGAACATCCATCCGAAGACCTTTTCTGATATCGATTCAGTGAATAAATGCGGGCAAACCAGTCGAGGAGGAGCGTGATGGCTCAGAATGCTTCCACGGGACAGTGAGACTGTGTAAGGTGGTGTTCCCACTCTATTGGAAAGCAAATATTCTTGGACGGACTAAGCTATTTATTTCTGGTAGATGATGAGTTGCCGTTGAGTCGTGGAAGCGGCGAAATGCCCTTTGAGCTGATGCAACTTGCAACAAAATCAGATTTTATGCTGCAAGATGAGCCGCAGCTCTTTAAATTCCCAAGTTGTAACACTTGTGCTAATGAAGACACATCACTCGGCAAGCGGTGAACTGGTGAAAGTAGGAAACGCCGGGGAACTCATCTGGTGTGTACAGGAAAGAAATCGTGTTTGAGCCTATTAGTTATGTAAGGAAATGTGCTCACTAGCAGATCTTGAATAGGGAATTAGAGCCGTACGTCCCTACTGACTCGGTACATAATGGGAAGCTGATTTTTATCATCCATCTTGTGATTTCTCATCTGGAATCGTGACTGACAAAGCATTTGGCAGCTGGTTTTATGGTAGGAAGAAGCGCAGGAGCACAAGGCGAAGACGTTCATTTTTGGGTGTCTCCACATATGTATATAATCACATAATGTATATTTTATATATAGTTACGCAAATAGTTTGCATGAAGAATTTTATCAAGGGTTGCTAAGACAGGTTTATAAATGACTCTGTGTGTTATATGCAGGACTAAAGGGTCCGTTATTAAAATATCCCTTGGCATTGTATATTAATAGCAAAATGATTCCCTCTCTAATAGAATAATTAGATGTGTTAAGTCAGTGCTGCCTTTAGCGCGTTAGCGAGCAGAAAAGCGTTCGCTTGCAGGGCCCACCAATTATCCTGCCACAACGCGGAGGCTGGTTTGTAATTAAAACTTGGATTCTGCGCTGGAATCTTTAATGTTTCCTTAGGCGAGGGGATGTGCGCTCAAGAGGGATGATGATGAAGACGATGCTGAAGCTCCGTGCTCCCTCTTTCCTTGAGGGAGCTGCTGATACATTTCCAGAAATCCATGTCTGAGCCTGTGAGGTCGCTCGTGGCTTTCGGGGCCGGTCAGAGCCCCGATGGTTCGAGACGTAAGCAGGAAAATCTCATATGCTGCGCCCCTAGTCCCTTTTGGAATAAAATGCCGTCGTTTAATAAAACGTGCTTTTTGAAGCTACCGCAGCCCTCGTCATGGAAGACAGTACCTCCATTTAATACGTTACGAAGGAACAAACTTCGTCTTTTTATATTTGATGCTGAAGCCATTCAGGGATCGTACTAATGAGACTGTCGGAGCATAAAGCTGTTTCTGTCGCTCTAGCTCCCTAGAGAAAAATCTCAGTTGTATAATGGAGGGCTCGACAAATTATGCCTCTGGTTTTAATTGCCAGGTGAGACTATTTCTGTAAGAAAATAGGTTTGGTGATAAGAATTGGCGGTGGGAACCTGGGGGCTACTTTCCTCTGTATTAAATGGAAGATTTAGTGTTCAGAGACAGAATTCTTGTTCTTCACTCACGCCAATGAACAGTAATATCTCCAAAACTTGGGGCTGTTGGGTATCTGTGAAACCATGACGGTGTCGCAGCATCATAATCCGAGTGGTTACGCTTGGACTCGATGATCCTGAGGTCTCTTCCAACCGAAATGATTCTGTATGTGGTATGGAGTCTTGTCAGAACTGGACAGATCTTAAAATGATTTAATTCTCCGTGTAAAATATCAAACCAAAAGATATGAGTGGTTACGCAAAAAGAACTAGAGATGGATTTTTCTCCTGCGTTTCGATCCTTGTGTTACAGGCCTGGGATTTTCAGGAACTTCAAAGCTGCGGAATATTTGAAACTCTCATTTTTTTATTAGTTTAATAAATAGTTGTTGAAACAATTCTCAAAGGATAAGACTAGATGACCTTTGAAGGTCCCTTCCAACACAAACTATTCTGTGATTCTCTGGCTTTTAATGCCACTAGTTATCTAGTTCTCTCTTTCCTTGCAGCTCCTCTATTGAAAGATATGAATTTATTTTACTGACTTGTCAATAAATTCTTCCCTAATGAAACTGGAAAGCATTTGGGTACAACTGCAGAATGGGTTTCTGTCCCGTAACCTGTATAAAATCTCTCTGAATGCAAATTTGACCTTCCTGTAACTGATAAATTGTACCCATAATAAATTCTGGTTCTGCAGAACAACGACCATCCACGTGAATTTTCATAGAGGATTTTTAATTCAGGTCTCAAATGATTTCCGAGACAAAGTCCGTATTTTGACTACACATAATGAAATACATCGATGTGAAAACAAAGATCACCTGGTGCCAGATACTAAATATTAACGTAAAGGTGAATCTTATGCTAGTCCACTTGTGTATAGGTTGAGATTTGGCAGTTACCACGCGTAGCTTTGATATGAAATGTGAGATCAGGGAACGTGAACTGGGTTGGGTTTGGTTGGTTGGTTTTTCTTCCGTGCGAAACTCTTGCCTGATGCTATTAAAGCTTCTCAGGTCGTCGGTGCTTCACTTGGCAGCCTTGAGCAGTTTAGAAAAGCCGACAAAACGCTGCTGTTTCCCCACCGTTCTCCTGGATCTGGACCTCGTGCCCTGGGTTAAAGGTGGCGAATGGCACGAGTGAATGCAGAAGGAGACTTGGGCTGGAGTTGAACCCCATGTCCTCCGTTTAAGGGAGTGGAGCATCTCCCGTGTGAGGAAAGGCTGAGGGAGCTGGGGCTCTGGAGCTTGGAGAAGAGGAGACTGAGGGGTGACCTCATTCATGGTGATCAATATGGAAAGGGGGAGTGTCAGGAGAATGGAGCCAGGCTCTTCTGGGTGACAGCCAGTGATAGGACAAGGGGCAATGGGTTCAAACTGGAACACAGGAGGTTCCACTTAAATATGAGAAGAAACTTCTTCCCGGTGAGGGTGCCAGAGCCTGGCCCAGGCTGCCCAGGGAGGTTGTGGAGTCTCCTTCTCTGCAGACATTCCAACCCGCCTGGACACCTTCCTGTGTAACCTCATCTGGGTGTTCCTGCTCCGGCGGGAGGATTGCACTGGATGAGCTTTCGAGGTCCCTTCCAATCCCTGACATTCTGTGTCTGTGTGTCCCTTCCAATCCCTGGCATCCTGGGATTCTGTTATTGGTTTCTTTGCATTTCCATCCCCTTCTCATTAAGGTTTTGCTTTCTGCGCAGTGTTGGGTGTAAACACCTTGATGTTACCAGTTCCAGAGCCAGCTCTGTTTTATACTAATGCCTCATGTCAGGCCCACCAAAGCTTCCTTGCTTTCTTTCCATCCTCTCTTTTAAGCGAGAAATGTGAATTCCAGTGTGGTACTGGGCACTGGGGAGGCCAAACCTCGAATCCTGGCGTCTGTTTTGGGCCCCTCACGCACATGCACTGGTTTACCTGGAATCCACAGGCCTGATGGAGACTTCAGTGGATGAAACGGCCTCAACTTGCACCAGGGGAGGTTGAGGTTGGATCTTGGGCACAATTTCTTCCCCAAAGAGCTGTGGGGCATTGGAACAGGCTGCCCAGGGCAGTGGTGGAGTCGCTATCCCTGGAGGGGTTGAAAATACACAGAGATGAGGTTCTCAGGGACATGGATCAGGGCCAGGGGGTGGGTTATGATCGGACTCAATGATCTTGAGGGTCTTTTCCAACCAAAATGATTCGGTGATTCTATTTGTATTGGCCCAGGGGATGCTGCCCATGAGGTTTCAGAATCGGTGTTTGCCCCATTAAGGGTATGGAAGAAGCTTAATTTCTTGTGCTACTTGGGGATAGTAATGGCTAAGACAGTCAGTGGAGAGCCAGGGTACTTTTGACCTTGTGTGCTACTTCTAGCTGCTTTTTCATCCTTTTCCGCTGGAAGGCAGGTCTGATAAGAGGAAAGGGCACTGTCTTCAGCTCCGTGCTCTCCACAGCTGTCCTACAAATCCAGAGTGCCCAACTTTATAGTGTGACTCCAGAAAGTGAGTTGCCCCAGACTTCAAACAGCACGTATTTCAATGCCGGCATCTTCCACCAACAAAGAAATAGAGGAGAACATGCTGCTGACGGTCTTTTTTTGCCATTCCCCTGTGGCATGAAAGGGGGTGGCTCAGGACAGCACTTAAGCTAACACAGTACTGGGGCTAGAGGTGGCTGTGAGTAACCTGGGGCTTGGTACAGAGGCTTGGAGGTGGATCTTCATCTAGAATCACAGAATCATTTTGGTTGGAAAAGACTTCCAAGATCACGGAGTCCCACCATTCCCCCAGCCCTGGCACTGCCCCATGTCCTGAGAACCTCATCTCTGTGTATTTTCAACCCCTCCAGGGATGGTGACTCCACCACTACCCTGGGCAGCCTGTTCCAATGCCCAACAGCCCTTTGGGGAAGAAATTGTTCCCCAGATCCAACCTCAACCTCCCCTGGCGCAACTTGAGGCTGCAGAGGGTTTGCAGCCTGTGCCGGTGCCGGACATGGCAGGCTTGCATTTTATGACTTCTCTGGCGCTTCTTTTGCCCAAGGACCAATCTGATGAGCTGCTGGGACAAGCCTCGTCTCTTCCAGTTGCACATTTGAACTGGATTGTAACACACAGCTGCCATCTGCTCTTGGATCTGTCAAAGTCAACTGCCTGAAAGGAGCTTGGAGCCAGGGGGGGTCGGGCTCTGCTCCCCAGGAACAAGCGCCAGGACCAGAGGAAACGGCCTCAAGTTGCACCAGGGGAGGTTGAGGTTGGATCTGGGGAACAATTTCTTGCCCAAAGGGCTGTGGGGCATTGGAACAGGCTGCCCAGGGCAGTGCTGGAGTCACCATCCCTGGAGGGGCTGGACAGACGGAGATGAGGTTCTCAGGGACATGGGGCAGTGCCAGGGCTGTGGGAACGGTTGGACTCGATGATCTTGAGGGGCTTTTCTAACCAAAATGGTTCTGTGATTCCAAGGCAGAGCTGTCTCAGGTCACCAAGGTCCTCTGCACTCACTGTTCCTTCTGGCTCTGGGGAGAGGGGGTGTTGAAGGAAAAAGGAGTGGATGATATTACAGAGTAAAAACGGTGATAGTTTTATTCTGGGCTTAAACCGATGCAATAAAGGGGGAAAAATGGCTTTTGCATCCCACAGGTTTTAGCAGACACTGATTGCCAAGGGAGCCTTAAGACTGAGAAGCAGATAACTTGCTTCAGTTAATGCAGAGAATTGTAGTGTCTGATTCATTTTATTTACCAGCCCTGAATAAGCTTTGAAAGACCTTGAGCTTCAGTCTCTATCTGGGCAGTCTGTGTTTTACAAAATCTTTTTGTTAGTCTGTGCGTTTCATGCCCAGAATATGTCAGGGTTCATTTCAGCGTCTCGTAGGGGTGGGAGAGCCCCGATCCCTCTGTCCCGTGGTACCCGACGCGCTCCACGTTCGCTCTCAAAGAGCCTCAATGTGCCATTTGGCACAAAAACTTTCTCTTTTCTTCGCAGCAGCGAAGGGGCCGCGGCCCCTCGATCGACCCCGTTTTCACATCCCACAACTCGGCTCTTGCTCCTCTCTTCTTATTTTTGTCCGTCTGATGGGCGAAAATTATTCTTCGAGTTGCGCCGCTCTCCTCAGAGAATGAGAATTAGGGAAATGTTTCGCGGTGGGGAACAGGCTTTTCCATCTGGACCGCGATCCCTCCTGTCCTTTCCATATCGCTGCGGTGAAAACATTTTATTTTTCATGTCTCCAGTCGTTTGTGACACTGATCTGCTGGGGATTTATCGGCTGGAGCAGTAGGAAAGGCACAATTTGGCAAATACCTTCAAACTAATGGCGAGAGATGAAGGTTTGTGTGTGGGGTTTTTTTTCTTCTTTTTTCTTTTTTTTCCAGAGTTTAATCAGGAGGGAGGTCGCAGGGTTGAAATAGAGACTTGATGCATCTCAGTTTTCCAGCCAGCTGTGTTTAACTCCCACCTAAAGTCCAGAATTCTCGCCAATACGTGGATTTTTATTCATAAACACGCGTGCACAAATAGATACGCGTGTATGTGCGTGTATATATACACTATATTACATGCATATATATGCGTGACTTTTTCAGCGCTGCGAAGCTGGAAGGTCCCTGCGTCGAAAGCTCCTTTGGAACCATCAGGAACTTTCCCTAATTGGATTTGTTCCCGTATGCTGGGGCTGATAAGCGGAAGATTAATAAGAAAAAAGTTGATTTTTTTTTTTTTTTTTTTTCCTCCTTAGTCACCAAATTCTTTTTTTTTTTTTTGTCATCGAAAGAATTTAGAGGAGAAATACTGCTGAAGGCGTCATTTTATTCCTGGTCTTCATGTAAAGAAAGGATTAGTGTATTTTCAACACTCGGCCTTTCTGTCAGCAGCTCGGTTTACATTTCAATTTAAATTCCAGTTGACTCTCATCAATAGCGGGTTTTTTTAAGGCTCCCCCACCTCCTCCCCTCCATAAACCGCATCCCTGCATATTGTACAAGGGGGAAATAGAATAAATAGCAATGCCGCAGTTTAAAATGATTTTTTTTTAAAATGCTTTTTTCCACCTGGGATGGCAAAGAGCTGCACGAAGTGATGCATTTCCTTCTTTCTGATAGAGCAAAGATGTCAAGCGAGCAGCTTCATTTAGGCCCAATCTGGTAGGATTTTGCCAAAATCTGTTGTGTGTCCGCCCCTAGAACTGATGAGAGGGATTTTCTTTTTTCTCTCCCCCTTCTGAAAGTGTAACTTTAGCTGGAATTTGAATATTTTGCAATGCAGCCTGGTGACCTTCCCATAATCCTTTTATTTTTTTTGCCCCCAGAAGTCATGAAGCTGTTTTCCCTTCATAAAACTGAAGTTAAGATCCTTTGATCAACCTGTGAAATCTCCCTGAATATTGAACATTTTGAGAGTAGAAGGAATTTGAGGGACAAAGCCCATTAAAAGGAGGAAAGTCAGAACCTTCTGTACCCAAACGTGATCAAGTCATGAAGCTTATTGAAGATTTAAAGACAAATAAAACATTGCTTATGGGTTCAAATATAGTACTGAAACTTTTAAGGCTTCCAGAGGAAGATGAGATTGAACCTCAATTACTTGATCATCTCCAAGATGCAGAAAAACCTTGTAATGAATAGTCTAGTGCTACAGTGAGTGAACAAGAAGCCTTTGGAAAAGTAATAAAGCTAAAAAGGTTGGCAGTGCTGTCCGCTTTATCTGATCGGAACGGCAAGGAAAAGCAATGGGACATCGCTCGGAAAGTCCGTGGCCTCTTTCTTCCCCCCTGTTTCATTCTTAGAACCCAAAACGCTCCTGTCTGTCCGGTTTAAAATGCTCGCGAAACGATGGTCGCGTTGCTTTTTTGCACAGAGTTGAAGAGCGGTGACGAGGTGAGGCGAGCGGATCAAGTACCAAGTGGCGAACTTGAATTTTATAGGGTGTTTTTTGGACAAGGGTTACAATTAGATCAATGTTTAGCTTCTCCCTGTGCCAAAATGATCTTAATTCTGACCAGAAGCCTCTCTTACCTTTATATTTTTGGGTGGTCGTGCATTCCTGCCGTCTGTGGCTTAGCATCACTTTAGCGTCCGGGATTTTGACATGATCTCCGTTACTTTGGTATATGAGAATTTGCCTGAACTTTTCGGTGAGAGTGGGAAATGCCAGAAGTTAATAGAAACTTAGAGGGGGATATTAAGCTTTTTCGCTTTGAAATCGTTGTCTAAAATGAGTGAGATACATCAAGGACCGGCTTCTCGGACCCTTTTCGTCGTCTCGGTCCAGATTTCAGTGGTGTTGCTGTTGGTGAGAAAGGGGTGAGGATGCCAGAGATTCGTTTGAAGGGAATTTATTAAGCTGACTTTGTCAGCTTGATGTTTTCCTGGCATCATTTGGACGCTCGGGGCTGAACATTTTGGAAAAGCGCTTGGGCGCTGATCTGCAAAGCTGTTCAGGTACCTACGTTCGTAATATAACCAGAGCGACAGCAGCTCGGCTCCAGTTTTGCTGGAAATCGAGTCACTGGGAGTAAGTGGTTTAGCTTTGTGTCGTTTGAGGGCTGAGATAATGCGCAGTAATGTTAATTTAACGCATTAAGGCTGAGGTCTGACTTGCACCAAGCGTTTTGGGGTTCCCGAGCTGCTGTTGGGGGGATTTTAACGCACTCCTCTCATGTCCTGGATGCTTGATATGCACAGGGAAGAAATACACAACAGTAAGAATGTCTTTAATGGTATAAAAAGATTAATTCAATATATATCAGGTGTGTGCTGAGCACATCAGCATGGGACCAAAACTCTACTAGGGCTGTTCTCCCAAAGTAAGAAACAATTATGTGATTATTTGACAACGGTGATGAAGAGCAAAGGTTGTTCATCCATCAGATTCATCCCATCTTCCTGCGCACGCGCTCGCCGAGGCACACAAAAAAGAGAACGTTCGTGTTGAAACTTCTGTTTTCCTACCGACCGAACACGGCAACTTCTCGGAGCAATCGGACTCGGCTGAAGGACGGTCTCTCATTTTGGGGGACTCGGGACGTTCAAGTGAATTTTAATGATTTAATAGTGGGTGAATCTGTAGGATCCTCGCCCGGGGGTTGGAGAAAAGCCACGTGGCGGGAACCCCAAATCTGAGCCTCGGGGACAAAGGTAGAAATGCAGGAGAGGGAATCGATCACCTTCAGTCTTATTTCTCGGCCTCCTTCAAGTGGAATAAAACCGTGAAGGGAGTTTGGAGGGAATATTGTGCTGGGAAATTGGGGACAATATCTAAGTGAGAGGCAGAGCAAGGTATTTGGGATCGCAAATGCGCTCGGTGTTTGTGTTCTGTGTTTTATACCCTGAGTGCGAGCTGGACGTGGGGTAGCGATGGAGTTGGGTACCGGAGGTTGAGAGCGATCAGAAAAGCATTGGGCAAATTCCTGAAAGAAAGACCCTCGATCTAGTTCATCGAGAACCTGAACCACAGATACGCGGAGCCTGGAAGAAGATGCTGGGGGGGTATCGTTCCATACATCCCCTTTTCTGACCCTGTTACCTGCCAGCTTGGCCAATATCGGTGACAACGGATGTTGCGTTTGATTTTTATCGCTGCGTCCGTGCTCGTGTGTCACTAATAGTCTGTGGAGGTGTGAAGGTCGAGTTCCCACCGGATGCGGGGACGTTGTTGGGCTCCGTGACAGGTCTGAGGTGGAAACGCTGGATTCCAAACACAGCGTCTTTGCAGAGAAGGTGCTGGAAGGTCCGCGGCTTGTAGCCATTAACATTTGATCTTCAATAACATCCAAAAAAAAAGCGGTTTTCCATTTCCTGAGCATAAAGGTTATATTTGGTGTCAGGCTTTTTGGTGGCAGCAGCGTAAATAGTACTGAGGGCTGCATTGAATCATTGTTTGAACTGTATCAACCGGGGTGCACGCTCCTTAAAGTACAATTGTTTTGATCTGTTCCCTGTGTGGGTTTTTTTTTTTTGTCTTTTTGCAGCTTTTCCGACGCGTGGCAGCTGCCTTGCCTGGAATGGAAAGCACACAAGACAAAAGTAGAGAAGACAGTATCCTTTATGCCTTTGAGCAGTGGCAAAGCGCTGCCAGGCGTCACCGCGGACGAGGAGAATGCGGGGTCTGAATAACAAAGACGAAGAAGGAGGGAGCGATATCTCTCCTGCAACCCTCGCTCAGCTTATGGACACCCCAAAAAGAGGCTTGAGAGGGGGAACGGGGGCAAGTAACCCTTGAAATAATGAGAAAGAAGGTTTGGTTGGATATAAAAGGACTAAGGGGCGTTGAGGGCGTTGGGCTCTTCTCCCAAAGAACAAGCGCCAGGACGGGAGGAAACGGCCTCAAGTTGTGCCAGGGGAGGTTGAGGTTGGATGTGGGGAACAATTTCTTGCCCAAAGGGCTGTGGGGCATTGGAACAGGCTGCCCAGGGCAGTGCTGGAGTCACCATCCCTGGAGGGGTTGAAAAGATGTATAAATTAGGCTTTTAGGGGACACGGGTTAGTGCCAGATTTAGGTTACAGTTAGGCTGGCTTTTAAGGGTCTCCAGCCAAAGTGATTCTATGATTCTAAGTAGGGATGTGATGTTAGGGCTGTGAGGTAGTACAAAAAAAAATTACGATGAGTGTATGAAAACTGAAGGGAAGGCAACAAGAAGGTGCAGAAGGGTGCAAACGGGTCCAGAATGATTCTTTACTTGATGTTAGAGCAGGATGGATGTGGGGAAGGAAGAGGGACTGTGGATTGGGGGAAAACAGTTGCAAAGAGGCCTGAAAAACAACTGTGGCTCTTGCAGAACCCTAGAAGGAAGTAGGTTGGAAAGGGCCTCTGGAGGTTCATTCTCCAACCCTCCTGCTCAAAGGAGGGCTGAATCTGAAATCAGACCAGTTTCTCAGGGTCACGTTTGAGGAAACATGAGGAATCTCCAAAGATGGCGATCCCGCAACCCCCCAGGGCAGCCCGGCTTGACCCCAGCCAGCTCTGGACCGGTGTTTGTGTGATGGGAGGGAGGAGAAGACTCGGCTAAAGGTTTGGGTTGAAGGACCTTCCCAGCTCCCCCAGTGCCCCCCTGCCATGAGCAGGGACATCTGCACCAGCTCAGGTTGCTCAGAGCCCCGTCCAGCCTGGCCTGCGATGTCTCCAGGGATGGTTCATCCACCACCTCTCTGGCCAACCTGGGACAGGCTCTCACCACCCTCAGGGCCAACAATTCCTTCCTCATGTCCGGCCTGGATTTCCCCTCCTTTAGTTTAAAACCATCACCCCTTGTCGTATGGCAACAGGCCCTGCTCAAAAGTCTGTCCCCATCTTTCTTCTCGGCCGCTTTTAAGCACTGAAAGGCCACACTAAGGTCTCCCCGGAGCTTCTCTTCTCCAGCTGAACAGCCCAGCTCTCTCAGCCTGTCCTCCCAGCAGAGCTGTTCCAGCCTCGGGTCATTTTTGGGGCTCCTCTGGCCCCTCTGCAGCAGGTAAATGGAGGAGAAATGGTGCCTTGGAGGAAAGATGCGGCAGAACTGTGGGAGGGGAACAAGTTTGGTGCTGAAACTCCATCCCCTGCGTGAGGGAAAGGCCGATTTGTAAAGCTGTGGATTGCGACTGCGAAGGCACAAGCTTTGTGCGCTACAGACTAGAACGATCAAAAATATTTTGTAATGCAGGTCAGCAAAAGGTTAATGAGCAACAATCTTTATTAATGAGGGTGGTGGTAGAATGCTGAGGCGCTGGCTGATGGTTTCTCTGTCGGGGTGTTTGATCACGGTCTCTATAAACGGGAGCGCAATAGGGGCACTTTGAATTCATCTTTCTGCAGCCTGCAGATAGCAGAAATTGCATACGATTGTCTCCCAGACAGCTGCGCTAGGATTAACGAGGGGGATTTTCCTTAGGGTTGGTTTTTTTTTGCAGAACATGGAGGGTTCAAGGAACTCAAACTGCTCGTGCTCGGTGACAAAACTCTGGGCGCTCATTTTGAGCATCTCTAGCTCTTAAATGTTCATGGAGGTTTAGATCAGGCAAGCAAATGAGCCAAATATTTGAGGTGGATTATCGGTCTGTTCCCTTTTTGTGTTTATATCCCCTCACCTCTGTAAAAAGCAGCTTCAGGCCCCTAAAGAGCGAAGTTGGAAGCACCAGCTGTGCGACCTCTTTGCCTCTGTGTTAACCGATAAGAGAAACGCTTGAGACTTGTGCCGAGCGAGCTGGGTTTGAGGATTAGCGTTCAAAGCTCCTCCCGTGAAAGGCGACATAAGTGTTGTGACCGTCGGGTGTCCCTTGGCAATCCGAGTGCCAGCAAGGGAGCGGCTCGTCGCAGGCTGGTGCTGAGCAGCCAGCTCTCCGGCGACCCCGTGTTCTTGCTGCGTATGAGCCGCCATTCGATGATCCTGAGGGTCTTTTCCAACCAAAACGATTCTGTGATTGTGAGGGGTGAGTTCAGGAAGGTGGCGGGGGGGAGTTTGGTTGGTGGTGGGGTGAACGAAGTGATTTAATGAGAGGAAAGATTGGGAGAGTTCAGGGTGGCACATGTCTGCCGGCTGGGGGTGGTGGAAGGTACTTGAGGGCGCAGCACGAGGAGGAATATTCTGCCACGGATTATCTTGGCAGAGCACACGCTGCCAGTTGTACTGGGATTGTCCTCCTGTGCTGGGCACTGGGGAGGCCAAACCGCGAATCCTGGGGTCGGTTTTGGGCCCCTCAGCTCAGGGCTCAAAATGGCGGCACCAGAATCACCTCAGGGCTCAAAATGGCGGCACCAGAATCACCTCAGGGCTCAAAATGGCAGCACCAGAATCACCTCAGAACACAAAATGGCGGCCCCAGGGGCACCAAAATCCCCTCAGGGCTCAAAATGGCAGCCAGAGGGGTGGTGGGGTCACCTCACACCAAGAAAGGCCTTGAGGGGCTGGAGCGAGTTGAGAGAAGGGAACGGAGCTGGGGAAGGGGCTGGAGCACAAGTGTGATGGGAGCGGCTGAGGGAGCTGGGGGTTCAGCTGGAGAACAGGAGCTGAGGGGAGACCTTCTGATCTCTGACCTGCCTGAAAGGAGCTTGGAGCCAGGGGGGGTCGGGCTCTGCTCCCCAGGAACAAGCGGCAGGACCAGAGGAAACGGCCTCAAGTTGCGCCAGGGGAGGTTGAGGTTGGATCTGGGGAACAATTTCTTCCCCAAAGGGCTGTGGGGCATTGGAACAGGCTGCCCAGGGCAGTGCTGGAGTCACCATCCCTGGAGGGGTTGGACAGACGGACATGAGGTTCTCAGGGACGTGGGGCAGTGCCAGGGCTGGGGAACGGTTGGACTTGAAGATCTTGAGGGTCTTTTCCAACCAAAGTGATTCCGTGATTCTATTCACACCAAACAGCCTCTCCTGCCCCCCCACCGGGTGCGGGAAGTACCCAAGTGTTTGATTTGAAGTGACGTGCCCTTCCCTGGGTTCCTCCAGCTCTCTGCTGTCTCCAGGGCTTCGTCCTTCGAGCCAGTGGGTCGATCCCCTCCTGGGTTCCCACCAGCTCTCGGTGCTGGAAAACTGAATCTCGCAGCGATTTGCAGCTGGAGGTTTCCAAGCTCTTACTGGCTCCTTCTAGAAATGGTGATTAGACCCTTCAGCATGTAGATCTTTAATTACTGCAGCGAGGGGTTTGGAACAAGGAGGGATCGCTGGGGAAGAGCAGAGCCTGGTTAGAGATAGACATTTGGGGTCTGACATTAAATGCTGAGAAACCTCTATCTTGGGTCTTTTCAAAAGCTCTTAAAATTACTTTTCAAGTTATACTGAAAAAAAAAAAAATCCTGCCCTACCTGTGCTTGGTGGGGAGCCCACATTGGAAATGTATTTGCCTTAACTCTTTTTTTTTTTTTCCAGTGATTGACATAAAACTGGAAAAGCCTCAAGAGCAGCCTGTCAGTGAAGGAGGCTGTTCCTGCTAATACCGCGTGGCTTCTCCATTTTCTCCAGAACATCACTGCTTTCCCTCCCTTGATTCTTCATTGACTGCAGTGTGAATATTGGCTTGAACCTTCCCCTTTCAGTAATAACGTATCGCAGTTCATCATCGCTGGCTGTCTCGTGGAGATGATCTATTAGCTTCACAAGCACACACACACACACAAAGAAAATGTCAGTGTCTTCATTATTTATAAGAAAAAAAAAAAAAAGCCAAAATATTCCAGCGTATTCTAGTTATGACTTTAAAAAAGGAAAAAAAAAATAGGTACAATTTCTTAATATTTGTTCCTTTTTTTAATATGATGTTGCACTTTGAAATGGTGGTGACTGAGTAAGTTTGGAATTGGACTTAGACGAGATGTACGTGCAGAACGGTGGCGAATCTCACCCGTTTGATTTCGCTGACAAACCGGGAGCGACTTAGGTGGCGTATGCCAAGGGTTAAACGCTTATCCTTACAATAATAATAATAAAATTAAAACCAAGCTCTTAATCTTTTGAGCAGAGACAGTCTTGATTGGTCTTCAAACCCCCAGATGGGGGTTTTGACACCACCAAAGGCTTCTGGATTTTTTAGTTCTTGCAGAGGCAACGTGAACACATTTCCAGGAGAGGATATTGAGAAACACAAAGTGTCTTTCTGAACGGGACAAGCGGCTTTTGGAGGGTTCGGGGGCAAGGAAAGGGTGGATGTGCATTAGCAAAAACACTTGCAGGAAACAGGGAAATACGTTTTGAGTGCAAGATGAGTTTTAAGAGCATTTTTTTTTTTTTAATGTAGAACACCGGTGAATTATTAGCACCCGAGAGATGGGAACGTAACGTTTCAGGTCTTTGGAGGAGAAAGCGTTTTGCTTCTTATTTTTATTAATTTTTTTTAATTTCTTTTAGGGGGAAATCTTAAGTGAAGTCGGGCCTGGCGCTAAAAGCAGCCAGAGCGGATTGAAACCTTGAAATTTGGCAGAAACGAATGCGAGAGCAGCTGGACGAAGCCAGCGGAGACGCTCGCGGGGCACGGAATCGGGGATCGCGCCCCGTTTTCCATAGCGTTGGTCGTAGGTGGGCTGGGGAATGGGTGTTTGCTTTGATCGGACCCAAATCTAGTTGAGAGCTCGTAGACGGAAAGGGAGTTAAATAGGATGGAAACCAACTTCTGATTATGCAGATCGATGCCTTTATTTTTTAGCGTTTTTTTTTTTACGTTCGGTCTTCCGAGTTGGTTTAGTTCGGTTCGCTAGAGCTGTATAGTTTGGTTAAATGACGAGTAATTTAGTTTTCTATTTAACTAGGCTTACAATTAACCTTTTTTTTTTTCTTTGATATTTATTTCTTCGCTTAATTATTTTTTACTCTTTCCAGTCATTTTGCTGAGGAATCTGTGTAGAGCTTTGCTGATGTTGCGAGATGTAGCTACCCGAGAAACACAGAATCGAACACACTAGAAGTGCACCCTTTTAATCTTTACTAGTCATTGTGAAGTTGCTGTGTAAGTTAATAAACACAATTGTAAATACATTGTTTGCTGGGCGAAGACGGAGTTAACGGTGCAGGAAGGAATTCTCGAGTCTGCGTCGCGATTGCGACTTCAAGGAACAATTGCAAAGTTTCAATCTTCAGGCTCCTCCTTTGTTCCCTTCCGCCCCTTCTTAAAATAACCAAGCGGGGAAGAGAAAGGGAATTGTCCTCACTACCACTTTGACCGGGGAAATGGGCATAAAAGATGTGGAATTCCGAATTCCTGAAATGAATGTTAGACCCGTGCCCTGCCCTGGGGTTTTAGCGACTCTGCACGCCGGTAACTTAAAGGCAGAACGAGCTGTAAAGTGCTTTTCTAACGCAATATTAAAAAGGCGAGTTTTTTTTTTTTGACGTGGCATGTCTTGAAATAAACATCCAATGATATGTGACAAAGGATCATTCTTTATTTAAAAGAAACTCTCGGGGGGAAGGAAACCTGACTGCTTTTCCTGTATTGTCCTGTTCTTAACTGTGCAGAAACGGTTCATCTCGCTGCTTTTTTTTTTGGTTCTCTTTCCTTTGGTCCTTACATTGGTCGCCATTTGGCTGTTTTCCACAAGCGCCTCCTTTTTTTCACTCCCGATATAACCAAACCCACGTGTTTCCCACGGTTTTAAGCTTTAAGCACTGGATTCGCAAGGAGCAGCTTAGAACGTGCCCATCGGGGAGCAGGTTTGTTCCATGGACAAGGTACAAATTGCTCTCAAATAAAAAAAGGTTCCGCAAGGACCAGTCGTCGCTCATTTGGCTTCTATCTCCCGAGGGCTGCTGGGGACAGCCAGGTATGTTTTTAATTAATTTAACGTACGCCCTTGCTGATTAATCCATGCTTAACATGACTGCAGGACTTGATCCTGTCCTAAACCCGGTTTTCCAGTGAAAAGCCACCTCCGCAGCGAGCACAGGAGCAACGTGGCTTTGGTTTTATTTGCACCATAATTCCTCGCGCCGTGCGTCTTAGCGGATTTTTAAGTGTTAATTTTCTTTCACTCCACCGCCTTGGCCGGTAGAGCCGCAGGAACAACCATTTTAAAGCTGATTTTTTTGTAAACAGTGAAGGTTTCTGCTCCGTTTCTTTTCTCATCCCCGCTCTGGCTTGGTCGTTGTACAGTACATGACGCAGCTATTCCATTACTCACGTTTTGTCTTGATCCGAGTAGTCGAAGAAATTATATAAGGGGGGGGCGAAAAAAAGGTTCCTTCATGTTGGAATGTCACCGGTACCTCAGCTCTGTTCGATAATACGAAACGACGATGGCAACGGCGAAAATCCTTAGCGCTTGAACTAAATAAATACCTGTCTCATTGGAAAGCTCTGGGTCTCTTCTCTAAGTACGTCCAGACCGCAGGTTCGTGGGGGTGAAAAGGGGCAAAAGTAAGTTGTTTGGGTTTTTTTTTTTTTGAGGGAAGATGGTGGAGTTGTGTGCTTATTGTCCCTCCGGTTCTACACGGTGTCTCTGCGATTGTTTCCAGCGATCGGCGAGGGATACCGAGCCCAGTACAGAGAGCGCGTCCTGTCCCTGCTCCGGCTGCGTCTTTCTGCTCCTTTCTCGCTCTCGACATCCAGATGTTCCCTCCGCTCCCCGGTGAGTACCAGCAACAGGGATGCTCTTTGAGTTATCGCCGTTGCTATTTCTATATTAAAAGGACCGTCAATAAATTGGTTGTTAGATTTGACAGGGAAGAAACGCAAGCGTAGGTTTGTAGCCGCGGAGACATGCGGGAGTCGGTGCTTCGGGAACAGGGTCACTGGGGAAGGCGTTTGGCACCGGGGGAGCTTCTCTGCCTTGGAAACGGCCTCAAGTTGCGCCGGGGGAGGTTGAGGTTGGATCTGGGGAACAATTTCTTCCCCAAAGGGCTGTCGGGCATTGGAACAGGCTGCCCAGGGCGGTGGTGGAGTCACCATCCCTGGAGGGGTTGAAAATACACAGAGATGAGGTTCTCAGGGACATGGGGCAGTGCCAGGGCTGGGTTAACAGTTGGACTCGATCTTAAAGGTCTTTTCCAATCAAAACGATCCTCTAATTCCACGAGAGCAGACTGAGAGAGCTGCTTTGCGGAACGGTCGCCTCTTAAAACTGGGTTTAGGCTTAATTTGTTGGAAGGAACTGAAGTAATATGAGCCGGTGTCATCTCCTGGGTAGCGCTGATGCATCTTGGTCTTAATTCCTCCGTATTCCTCCCCGTTGCCGTTAAATCACCTTAACGCCGCTGTTGCACGTAGCCTTGGGGCTCCCGCCTCTAGTAC
This sequence comes from Caloenas nicobarica, assembly GCF_036013445.1. Lineage (NCBI taxonomy): Eukaryota > Metazoa > Chordata > Aves > Columbiformes > Columbidae > Caloenas > Caloenas nicobarica. The sequence goes on along the minus strand of NC_088245.1, from coordinate 214,163,098 downwards.
CAGTATCCCAGTTTCTTGCCTGTAACAGGGAGCTGGATTAAACTGGGGAGAAGGGGCTGCTGCTGGGCAAGGCACAGGCTGGGGATGCTCGTTTGGGGACGCTGCTCCTGGCCACCAGCTCACAGCTGCGTTGGTCAAGCTCTCTGCTCCCAACCTTCCGTTTTTTAATATATAAACTCTATATTTTATATATAAAACTGGAAAGTCACGCAGAGAGCGTCTGGCTCCGGATGGTTTCTTTGTCTACCCTGATTTTTCCAGGCTGGAGGAGCCGCAACGTCCTCCTAGCAGCATCTGCAGAGCTGCAGCAGCAGCCGACACCATCCCCTCCCTGCGCAGCATTGCCTTTTTGCTCCCAGCGCCCAAATTCTCAGCAAATTAAACCGTGAGAGGGCTCTTACCTGTCGCAGAAACACCTTTTTCCATGCTGGGCATGTACCAGCCCTGAAAAGAAGATAAATGAGGGGCGGGCAAGCTGCAACTTGCACCGCGGCTGCCGCAGAGCAGCTGCAAACACCGTCTGTGCTGCCTCCTCGTTGCCTGAGTTTTCAGGCTTGTTTTTCCCTCGATTTGCAACAAGACCTGTTGTTTTGGGTGTTGTTTTGTTTTTTTGTCCCCCCCCTATAACCACCTTTCCCACCCTGAGCGCGCAGCGAAGGCTTAACGGGGCTTTTTCTTTTTTAATAAGATACTTGAGATCTTGCAGCGGCCGAACGTAACTGGTGCCGCAAGCACCCAGCTCAGCACGTCGGGAGAAACGCCGGCTGAATCGCAATGACAGCGGCAGCTCCGCCGCTCCCCGGAGGGTGAGGAGGAGGAGGAGGGCAGGGCTGAAGGCCTGGAGGCAGCTTTGCCACAACCGCTTTTCCCGAGTCGATTCTTCCAGCCTCACCACCTGTTCCCGAGGTTTTTCGGATGGAAATTAAAGCCGTTTTGAGCGCTCGCTGTCAGCCACCCGGGGAGCGCGGCTGGAACGAGGGTTGTGTTCGAGGCGTCATTAAAGTCACCGCTGATTAAAGCGCTGAAATCGCTCTGTATCCCCCGCCCCGTGCCGCCGGTCGGTCCATCCGCAGAGCCGCGTGTCCTCAGATACAAGGAGTTTAAGGGAGAAAATGGTGTTTATTGGTGCTCCCAGCGCTGGCACTGACCTTTCCCACATTTATCCCAGCCGGGGAAGAGGGGACGGGTGGGAATTGGAGGTTTGATCCTGACATTTGCCCGGGTGCAGCAGCTCGAAATGCTGTTTTAGTTCTAAATAAATGATTTTTGATGGCGGTGAGGATCAAGCAGCCTCCAGCCCGTTTCTTCGCTGTCACGTTTGGACGTTATTCTTACGAGGGTGTGTTTTGTGCCTGCGCCTGGTCCTCGCTGCAGATCCCACTGTGTTCGTCCTCATTTTGGAGGGTTTTTTGAGTTGTTCTGGGCTTCGGCTGATGTTTCGGGCTCCGACAGCTGGGAGAGAGGGGTCGTGCGCGTCTGTGTTTGAGCTGGGAATGGAGGGGGCCAGCCCGAGTGTCTGTCTGTCCTTCCAAATTTATTTTTAACCTATTTAATTGCTCCTTCCTTTAGCTTCCTAGCAAAGGGTCTGGCTGCCATCAGCTGCTCAAACCGACAGCGTGAAGACGCCGGGAGTCGCTGCCCTGCTCGATGGCCTTACCTGGATCACTCGGTGTCCCTGGGTCACCAGGAGCCCGGCACAGCCCTGGTGACAGGAGAGGAGCGGGATGAGCCCTGGGATGTGCAGGTACCGCAGGGATATGGGGAGCGTGGGGGTCTGAGCTGGGGAAAAGGAGCTTTTCTTAGAATCATAGAATCATTTTGGTTGGGAAAGCCCCTCAAGGTCATCGAGTCCAACCGTTCCCCAGCCCTGGCACTGCCCCATGTCCTGAGAACCTCATCTCTGTGTATTTTCAACCCCTCCAGGGATGGTGACTCCAGCACTGCCCTGGGCAGCCTGTTCCAATGCCCCACAGCCCTTTGGGCAAGAAATTGTTCCCCACATCCAACCTCAACCTCCCCTGGCGCAACTTGAGGCCGTTTCCTCTGGTCCTGGCGCTTGTTCCTGGGGAGCAGAGCCCGACCCCCCCTGGCTCCAAGCTCCTTTCAGGCAGGTCAGAGATCAGAAGGTCTCCCCTCAGCTCCTGTTCTCCAGCTGAACCCCCAGCTCCCTCAGCCGTTCCCGTCACACTTGTGCTCCAGCCCCTCACCAGCTTCATCGCCTCCTCTGCACTCTCTCTAGTATTTCAATGTCCTTCTTATGATGAAGGGCCCAAAACTGCCCCCAGGATTCGCGGTTTGGCCTCCCCAGTGCCCAGCACAGGACGGTCACTGCCCTGGGCCTGCTGGCCACACCAGTGCTGGTCCCAGCCAGGATGCTGGTGGCCTCTTGGCCACCTGGGCACACGCTGGCTCATGTTCAGCCGCTGGCACCAACACCCCCAGCTCCTTTTCCGCCGGGCACTTTCCAGCCGCTCTTCCCTGAGCCTGGAGCGCTGCCTGGGGTTGGTGTGACCCAAGTGCAGGTCGATGTCGAACAAAGTGCCAATTTCCAGATCACGCTGCTCTCGGTGAAGCATTTCCAGATGTTTCCGTGTCCAGGTGTGTCTCACCCTTGGATTATGCACCTTGTGGGGTAAATACCTGCCAGCAGCTCCTGGCCCTGGAGATCCCATCTGCTAGCTCCCGGGATTGCTGCTGTCCCTGAGAAAAGAGGGTTCAGGGGTGTCTCCCTGCTTGGTGTGTCCCCACAACTGCCTCTTCCCTGCCCAGCTGTTCGGCACTTGCAGGTTCCGCTGCTGAGACTCAGGTGCTTTATTCCCACCAGAGCTGAGCTTGGTCCTGAGGGCTCCATGTCCCAGGCTGCTTCATTAGCAGCCTCTAGTGCTAATTAGTGGCAGAGGCAGCAGCTGGGGCTTCTTTTAGTGGGGCCTGTTGCCATAGGACAAGCGTGACGGTTTGAAACTAAAGGAGGGAGATTCAGGCCGGACATGAGGAAGAAATTGTTGGCCCTGAGGGTGGTGAGAGCCTGTCCCAGGTTGGCCAGAGAGGTGGTGGATGAACCATCCCTGGAGACATCCCAGGCCAGGCTGGACGGGGCTCTGAGCAACCTGAGCTGGTGCAGATGTCCCTGCTCATGGCAGGGGGGGCACTGGGGGAGCTGGGAAGGTCCCAACCCAAAGGATTCTATGATTCTTCCCATCCACGTGGAGCAAAGTCGCTCCCCAAGCTCTGCCCTTGGCTTGGGGTGGGGGACATCCCACAAAGGGGCTGCTTCTCCTGCAGGGACAAGTTCAGGTGATGGTGATGATGGAAAATGGATCAGAAAACATGAGACGGGGCCAAGTGCTGATCCAGGAGGGAGCAAAGCTTATTTTTTTCTGAAAGCAAGGGGCAGGCCAACCTCAGCTTCCACAATGTGCTAATTAAATAAACCCAGTGATGCTTTTATGCTATTTTTTGTCGCCCTTCCCGGCGACAGCTCTAAATTTGGGGTGCAAAGGTGGGAGCCACTTGTGTCCTGCACCGTGATGCATTTCTCAGGTGGTTTTTTCCCTCCTGCGTCTCTCCGGGGCCATCGTGCCACATTCCGAGGCTGCAGTGGGGACCCCGAGACCCCGCGGTGCCGGGGAACCGCAGCCACGAGATCTCAAACCCCGGGTTTGCAAGAATTAGAGGATGTTTTTGTGCTTCCCAGCAGCCCATCCCTCCCCTCCAGCTGCCCTCGGAGCTCCCGGTTGGAAAATGGGGAGGAAAAAGGGGGTGCAGGAGATGGGGGAGCTGATGACATCCCCCTCCTCATCCTCACTCACCCACAGCCTGGGTCTTGTTTTTCGCTGCCTTTATTCGACTGCCGATAGCGCTTTTTTTTTTTCCAAAAATCGCTGGGGTTGACGGGAGCGGGTTTGCAGTAGCAGTGAGGCAAAGGAGGCCAGGGGAGGATGGGGACGGTGTTTTTGGGACATCCCGATCGCCCAAACTGATCCGGGGCTTTAACAGCAAGAGCGGGGTGCTGGTGTCACTGGGGTTTTTTTAATGTAGCTGTGGGGTTTTTTGTTTGTAATTCTTGATTTTTTTTTTTCTAATATCGATGTTGTCTCCAGGATCAAATGGCGCCTCTAAGGGCGACACTCGGCGGCTTCTCCCTCTTCCCTCAACGTCTGCCCAACACAGCGCAAAAAGCTGAGCTGCCCCTTGTCCCCTGAGCCTCAGGGCCACCCGAGGGCACCGTGTCCTCCCCCTCAATCCCGAATCCGTATTTCACAGACCCCCGGCTTGGCTGCCCGAAAGGCTCCCTGCTCCCCAGGTGATTTCTCCCCCTTCTCTTGTCCCAAGGTGATTTCTCCCCCTTCCCAAAAATCAGGGTGAAGCTCAAGATGCCGCTTTGCCGGGGAAGCTGTGACACTCCCAGGGCTCTTCCCAGCCCGATTCCAAAGGGTTTAGCCCCAATTCCGAGGCATTTGGCCCCAATTTTCTGAGGTTTGACCCCACTTCTCCAGCTTGGCCAGGCCCAGGGGCGCTGGTGCGAGGCTGGAAAATCCTGCCGAGGTTTTTACCCCCCTTAATCTTTCCCCTGTGTCTCGAGCATCCCTGGGGTTGCCTCCTGCGTCAGCACTTGCTTGGGTGCTGGATCCCCCCAAAAAAAGCCCTTAAAGAGCTGCTGTGCCGTGGGCTGCAAAAAAAATCAGATGTCTCACCAAAAATAGCTGCTTGGAGCAGCACCTGCTCTCCCCCTCCGTCCAAAACCCCAGGTGTTGAGGTGGGGGTGATGAATTAAGCCGGGTTTTAGGGCTTGGGGCACTTCACCCTCCCCTCTGCCGCCAGCCCCGGCAGCTCCCAGGCCCTTGGGTGGGAACGGGATGCCAGGAGGGTTTCGGGAACTGTTTTGGGGGATCTCTGAAGCCTGTGTGGGCTATTTAATGCAAAAGCCAAGGCAGGGGGGAGGATGGGAGGTGAGTTTGGGGCTGGATCTCTGTCCGCAGGGTGTTTTTGGGAGGCTGAGGGTGGCTCAGGGTGGGTTCCAAGCCAGGGGTGGGTTAAACGGAGCTGGGGAGACGCAACCCGGTTTTGGGGGAGCGGGGGCGTTAAAACCAGCACGGCATCCACATGAAGGAGCCCAGGGCGGCACCGGTGGCCGCCCCCGCCAGCAGCCCCAGGGCCATCTGGTCCCCGGACACCCGGTAGGGATCCTCGCGCACGATGACGTGGGTCACCCCGGGGGCTGCAAAGCAAAATGCAAAAAGTGGGGGCGAGCTGGACCCCAGGTTTGGCTGCGGCTCCAGTATCTGCTGCCAACCCTGGGGGGATCCCAGCCCCACCTCCCCCTGCCCAAATGAAGCAGCTGGTAAGAAGGCAAAGCAGCGAATTGAGGAGGGATGGGGCGAATCTGGGGGGGTCACCCACCTCCGTACTGGGGGGCGTAGTGGCCGGAGCTGATGTAGGCGGTTTGGTGGGAGTCCAGGGGCACCGTCTGGTAGTAGTCGTCGTCGTAGGGGTCGTAGACGTGCACCTGGGAGCAGCGGCGTGAGGCCGCAACCTCAGGTGTGGCCATGCCTCGGTTTCCCCCATGCGTGACGGGGGCTTGAATCACTTGGGTTCCCCCGCGGCGCTGAAACGGGGGGGCCCAGAGTGTCTGAAATGCCCCGGGTGGCCTTGGCTCGAGCACCGGAATCACCCACCTGTGCTCAGGTCACCTCAGCTGTGTCCCCCCATCACCTTAACTCTGTCCCCGTTCCCTTTAACTTGGCGTCTGTCACCATAACCATGTTCCCCATCACCTTAACCCTGTCCCCGTCACCTTAAATTCTGCCCCATTCCCTTTAAATTCTGTCCCCGTTCCCCTGTCACTGTGTCCCCTGTCACTGTGACTCTGCCCGGGGGGGACTCAGGTTGGTGTAACCCTCATCCAAAGCCCATTTGGGGGACAATGCCCCTTTTTTGGGGGGGATGAAACCTCACCGGGGTGGATTTAGCCTCCAGCACGGCCATCTTCCAAGCGCTGCAAACAAAACAGAGGGGCCCAGTTATCTAAATTGGGGTGAAAAAGCGGGCAATAAGTGAATTTCTGTTCAGCTGGGGTCAAGTTCAGTTGATTAAGCTCAGCTTGGCTGCTGCTGAACATCTCCCTCCATCCAGTGCAGCTGAAGGTTTCCTGTTTTCTATTATTTTAGAAAAATTAGATTTTAATTTGTTTTAATTTTTATAGGAATAAATAGAAGGGGAACAATGTGAAAACTGGGTGTTTCCTCCTGCCCGTGGCCTTAAGCCAATTAGGACTTGACTTTCATGCAATTTATCGCCAAATACCGATGAAAACCCTTCCCCAGCATCCTCGATAGGGCCGAGGGGAGAGTTCTCACCCAGGAATAGCTGCGTTGGGCTCCCAATTATTCAGCGCGAAAACCCAATCTCCGGTTGCGACAGAGAACGTGGGCGTTTGAGGAAACAGGGACCGCAAGGGGGTTTAAGCTGATAGTGGGAGCGGGACGGGGCTCCGGGCCGGGATAATCTGGATGAAAAAGGCGCCGAGAGGGGATTTTGGTGCCGGGATTTGTTTTGGCTTACACGGCGTCGTCCTCACTCTCGGCGCACAGCGTCGTCTTGGAGCCGTCGCGCAGCACGACGGTCAACAGGCACTCGCGGCTCTTCCCCTCGGGCGGCTGCACGTCTGGGAAGGGTCAGGATCCAGCGTCGGCAAAGAGATGCCCCAAAAACCGTCCCCGAATCTGCCCACGGAGCCTCTCGGGAGAGGGTCGGGCTCCGTATTACCCCCCCGTGCCGCTAATGAACCTGTTAAAAACCTGCTGGGACACCAGGCTTATGATTGGGGTTTGATTTCAGCTCCGTCACCGCTTGCACGTTACGGTCAGGCTCTCGGAGGTTAAAAACCAATGGGAGCGAAGAGCCGGGGAGCGAAAAATTCCACCCCCGCAGCAGAAAGAAAACAGGAGGACAGAAACTTGCCAAAAATCTCGAGTGAGCTACATTTGCTTTGGATTTCCCAGATTGCGGCAAGCACCCAAATTCTGTCAAAGCGCGAGACGCCGCTGCGCTCGGATCGCGAGCAAGGAGAAAATCTTAAACCCACGAGGCTCGAAACTCAGCGGGACCCTCCGGGGAGGAGAAACCTTTGGGTTTGTGCTCCCACCGCGGCTTCGGCGCCCGAGAAAGGCGCTTTGTACGGCGGCCGTGGGCTGAGCGGAGCTGCCGCTTTGTTCTCCTTGTTTGTGCGAGACGGCGAGGGATGAGTCAGGCCCGTGGGCTCGTGTTTTGAACAAGCGCAAAGCGGGAGGAGAGTTTCTCCTTCCGCGGGGAAAAGCCGCGGAAGATGCAATGCGCGTCTCTTGGGACGGTTGAGAGATGGCAAGGGGTGGGTTATGCAGCCTGGATTAATTTTGGGGTGGCCTAGATGTGCGAAAGCACAAGTAGAATGTAATTTGGGGGGTCTGGGGACGCGGGGCTGCGCTCACCTCTGCACTCGCGGCCGGCGCGCACATCCCGGCAGCTGTATTTGACGTGGATGCGGCCGTCCATGTCACGCTGCGTCTCGTCGTGGTAGTAAACCAAACTGCCGTCCAGGTAGAGGACGAACCAGTTTCTCTTCCAGCGGCGCAGGATGGAGCCTGGCGGGACGGGGACGAGGTGAAGGACCCCAGCGGGATCTGCCCGGCGCATTCATGGGACCCCACGCCGTCCCCCCAGATTTCCAGATGGATTTACCCCCCGCGAGAGCCGCCGCATCCCGAGCATCCGGGGCAGTGAAGCCAGGTGGCTTTAAATTAAAAATAGCTGCCAAAACAAAATAAAAGCCATCAGGGCATCTCGGTGCTGCCCCGCTGTGCGCGGGGGACGGGATCCAGCCCTGGCCGCGGAGCCGCGTCTGTTTTTGTGGCAGAAAGCCCCTCTCGCCTCTTACGTAAACCCGCGAGCGGCTGAGCCGCGATTTCCTCGCTGCCGTGGATTAACCGCCCGGGTCAGACCCGTCCTTTCCCCCCACACCACCATCCCGTAGCCAAAACTCCTCCAGGTTTGGGGTTTATTTTTGGGGGGGTGTCTCCCGATGTGGAAAACTGAAGGGTCGCACTTACTCTGCCGCCAAAGCCAACCGCTCTTCACCAGCGCCATGGGTGTTGCGGACCTGCCGACACGGGAAAAATAACGAGGTTAAAATCGCAGCTCCTGCCTTGGTGCATTTTTTTTCCCCCGGTTCTCACCTCCCCGCAGCTCTGGGAACAAAATGGGACGGGGATTCACCCTCATCGCCTCTTCTTTTTTTGGGGGGGGGATAAGCAGAGCGTGCGGGTTAATCGGGGTTAGACAGACGCGGGATTTCGTCATCTGGGAAACATGGTGAGGGCAGGGAGGAGGGACTGCAGCCACCTTTCTCTCTGCCTTTAATCTCATTGGGATTTAGGGATTATCATCCCGTGGAGGTAAATGGAGAAATCCGGGCCGTGTATGAAAACAGCCACTAACTCCCCGCGGCCCCAGTAACTCCCCACGGCCCCAGTAACTTTCCACGGCAAACGCTGGTTTGTTTTCCCTGCCTGGATGGAAATTAGTCCTTAATAAGGCCATGAAGTCATCGCTCCCCGGGTCCCCGAGCGGAGCCAGCGCCCTGGGGCCGGGCAGGAGCGGTGCCATGGCAACAATGCCCCCACCCCTCAACCAGGGACCCCAATAATGGGGGCTCAGCAGCCCCAGAACAGCCTCCAGGACGTCCCGGCTGGGTCCCCTCCTGCTCTGGGGGCGCGGGGAGGCACAGACCCCCAACCAGCACCTCTTTGGTACTTTCCCCCGGTGTCCACATCCCCCAGGAGTCCACAGCCCTGGTACCTGCATCCCCTTGGCAACCATATCCCCCCGGTACCTGTATCCATCTGGTACCCGCATCCCCCAAAATCACAGCCCCTGGCACCCTCATCCCCCCGGATTTGCAGCCCCCTGGTACCTCCACCTGGTGTCCTCACCCTCCTGTCCCCCCATCCCCTGGTACCCCCGTCCCCTGGCATCTTTTTACCTCCCCCCTGTGCCCATATTTTGGGGCACCCCCTTTCTGCAGCCCTCTGGTACCCATGTCCCCTAGTAACTGACATCCCCTGGTACCCTCCCTCCCCTGGTACCCACATTGCCAGTACTCCCAGTCTCTGGTGCCCCCCATGCCCAGTATCCACATCCCCAGTACCCCTATCCCCCAGTAGTCACTCCCCTCAGTGCTCCCTGTCCCCCCAGTATGTGTATTCCCAGTACTTACAGTCCTTGGAACCCCCGTGCCCAGTATCCACATCCCTGGGACCCCCATCCCTGGTACCCACATCCCCGGTACCCCCGTTCCCTCAATACCCCCACCACTTGATACCCCCATCCCCTGGTACCCCCATTCCCAGTACCCCCATCCCCAGTACCCCCATCCCCTGTGATCCAATCTGTATCACATGCCCAGTATCCACATCCCTGGGACCCCCACCCCCAGTACCCACATCCCCAGTACCCCCACCACTTCATACCCCCCATCTCCCGGTACCCCCCCCCCAGTACTCCCATCCCCAACACCCCCATTCCCGGTACCCCCACCTCCCTTGTACCCCCACCCCCTTGTACCCCCATCCCCGGTACCCCCACCCCCTTGTGCCCCACCCCCTTGTACTCCCACCCCCCGGTACTCACATCCCCAGTACCCCCATCACTTGATACCCCTCATCTCCCAGTACTCCCATCCCCAGTACCCCCATGCCCTGGTACCCCCATTCCCAGTACCCCCACCCCCTTGTACCCCCATCCCCGGTACTCCCATCCCTCACTACCCCCATCACTTGACACCCCTCATCTCCAAGTACCCCCACCCCCTGGTACCCACATCCCCAGTACCCCACCGCGTTCCCCCCTCCCCCGATACCCCTCACCCCCCCGCAGTCTCTCCCCCCGGTTCCCCCACCCCGGAGCCGCCCCGCACCCCCCGCACCCCCCGCACCCCCCGCACACCCTCACCGGGAGGAGGCGGCCGGCGGGTCCCGCTGCGGGCAGCGCTGCGCTCCGCTCCCCGCCCCGCCCGCCCCGCCGCCCGCACGGCCCGCCGGGACCTGTAGTCCGACCGCTGGTCAAACACCCGAGAGCCGCCCGGAGAGGGAAAAAAGCGCTTTTGAGCAATTTAGCCCCAAAAAAGCTGACGCGCGGTGTCTGCGGGGCTGGTGTCAGCGGGGATGCTGGTGGTTGATCAGCCCTCCGGGGATGGTGACTCCAGCACTGCCCTGGGCAGCCTGTTCCAATGCCCCACAGCCCTTTGGGGAAGAAATTGTTCCCCACATCCAACCTCAACCTCCCCTGGCGCAACTTGAGGCCGTTTCCTCTGGTCCTGGCGCTTGTTCCTGGGGAGCAGAGCCCGACCCCCCCTGGCTCCAAGCTCCTTTCAGGCAGGTCAGAGATCAGAAGGTCTCCCCTCAGCTCCTGTTCTCCAGCTGAACCCCCAGCTCCCGCAGCCGCTCCCATCACACGTGTGCTCCAGCCCCTTCCCCAGCTCCGTTCCCTTCTCTCAACTCGCTCGTTGGATGTGGGGAACAATTTCTTCCCCAAAGGGCTGTGGGGCATTGGAACAGGCTGCCCAGGGCAGTGCTGGAGTCACCATCCCTGGAGGGGTTGGACAGACGGAGATGAGGTTCTCAGGACATGGGGCAGTGCCAGGGCTGGGTTGTGGTTGGACTCGATGATCTTGAGGGGCTTTTCCAACCAAAATGTTTCTGTGATTCTAAATCACCCCCACGCTGGTGACCAGAGAGCGGTGGGTTGAATTATTTGGAAGATCAAGAGCTAAGAATCACCTGACCCCTCTTCTCCACTCCCCGTCTTCCACAAAATAAAGGACAGCAAGGAATAACTATATCTTTTTTATATATCTCCCACTGGCTGGTGTTACATGGCCTAAAATATAAGTCAAATTATTTGTAGTCAAGGCATAACAAACATGTTTATTAAGCACTTGGCAGCCCTTAATACAAAAAAACCCAGCGGGCTTTTCAATGTAACCCCCTTTCCTCTCCCCTCCCTCCAGCGCTGGCTTTACTGTGACCAAGAGCAGAAGGAATTAAATTAATCCAGCAGCACGGATTGATTAGAAAGGAGTTAAAACGCGATCGCCCCATCGGCCGGGGCACAGACACGCAGCCCCGCGCACCCCTCCACGCACGGTATCGGCTGCAAAACATCCTGGTGGCGCTAAATATTTCACACGTGGAAACCAGGGGCTGGGCCAGATGCTTCATTCCACGATGAATTAATAAAAAAGTTCCCTTGGGGAGGGATTTAGGCTGAAATTTGGGGTTACTCAGCGCCCCTCGGCAGGTAGACGTACGGCACGGTTTGGTATAAACTGCTCTCAGAAGCTTTTCCGCCGTGTTATCGTGAGCTCTGCCACAGGACCAGAATAATTTGTCTCCTTGGCAGCGAAAGGACACGCGGCCGAGGGAAATAAATAGACGCTCTGTTTAAAATGGCAGCGGATTTTTCACGGGGCTGAAAAAATCTATAGCACGGCGCTAATGGGTTCTGCTCGGCCGCGGCGCCCGGGCGGCGGGCAGAGGAGACATCAAGTTCATTCCAAGAAGGGAAGGAGGGAAACAACAACAACAACAAAATAATAATAATAATTAAAAAAGCAGAAGTAAACCCCCCAGGGAGCAAAGAGCGCAGCCACGTGTTCTGTGATGGACGGGATGAAATGGCAGGAGTCGGGGATTGCGAACCGAACGTAAAACACCCCCGAGTCGCTCTGCTTTCCTCTGGGGACAAAAATGACGCTGCTGTGGGATTTTGGGGGCTTGGTTTATTTATTTTTTACAAACTGTTTGGTTTTTTTCTTCTTAGATGGGATGAATTTGGGTCACGCTGGGTGGAAACAGCAACCGGAGGAGCCAGGAGGTTATTTCCAGGTGGTAAAGATGCGCAGGTGGAAGGAAGGAGAGGATGCGACGTGGGAACAGCCTCCAGAGGAGCCAGATCACGGATTTCCCCTCGTTTTCTGCAGCAATCGGCTGCTGCTCGGTAAAAGAGACGGACTTTGAAACTTCCAGTTTGTTTTTCCTCCAGCTGGGCTCTGTCCGTGTCTCACCCCGGGGGTTTGTCACAGCAAGAAGCCATCACAGAGCGCTGGCTCGGTGCCCGGCAGCGATTTCCCTCGTACCGGCCAAAGCCTTGGGTTTTGGGTACGAAACAAAGGATTTTTGAAACTTTCCCCATGTCTCACGTGCCGTAGGAAACCAGCGGCTCTGCTCGGTGTGGAGGCAGATGGGTAGAAGCTGGGGGGGGTGTCAGTCCTGCTGTCCTCACGTTGAACCCGGGGCAACACCCCGATATTTGTTCTTTCTCTTATTAACACGCCCCCGCTGTTGGGAGAGGTCGGTACATGGCTTGTGGGGGGTAAAACCCCACAACGGGCTGTTAAAGAGCCCCCAAATCCCCTGGGGCTCCTTTTACCATCTGACACCCGGCATCGCTGGGGCTGAGCGTGTCCCGTGGGCATCACCAGCATCTTCCACCCCGCGGGAGAAACGTGCGAGGAGCAATCTTTCCTTTTACACAGTTTTCACGATACCCCCCACACCGGCCTGTCCGAGGGGTGAGAAACCGAAGTGTGTGACCCTCGTCACCCCTGTCCCAACTCCCCAATTCCCCAGGGGGTGGTTTGATGGCGATCACTCGGGAAACAAAATCACCAGCGAGAATCTTCATTAAAAGCAAAATACTATCGACAGCGGTGAGCGTGTGACAGGAGGGACCAAGGAGGGGACGCGGGGATGTTGCTGCCCTGGGTGAAGCTCCGTAGGAATTTAATTCTCTACCTCCCGGACACCAGCGCTTTCCCAAAATACTCCTTTCCATAGAGTAATAGAATGTCCTGAGTTGGAAGGGACCCACAAGGCTCATCGAGTCCAAGTCCTGTCCCTGCACAGGACACCCCACAGGTCACACAGTGTGTCTGAGGACGTTGTCCAGTCTCTTGTGGAACACTGTCACGTTGGGGCTGTGACACCTCCCTGGGGAGCCTGTTCCAGTGTCCAGCACCTCTGGGTGAAGAACATTTTTCTCATGTCCAACTGCCCCTCCCCTGGCACATCTTCCTGCCGTTCCCTGGGTTCTGTCCCTGTCACAGAGAGAAGAGCTCAGCCCGGCCCCTCCTGCTCCCCTGCTGAAGCTGCAGCCCCATGCGCTCTGCCCTCCGTCTTCTCTTCTCCAGGCTGAACAAACCCAGGGACTTCAGCCGCTCCTCATACGGCTTCCCCTCCAAACCCTTCACCAACTTCGTAGCCCTAAAACCTTCCAGCCCTAAAACCTTCCAGCCCTAAAACCTGAGCGTGGTGACACCGTTTGCACCCACCTCGTAGCATCGGCTGCTGGCAGGTCCCTCCTAAAAGGTTTCATGGGGATTTTTCATGCCTGTTCTTGCACGAAAAATTAAAACGCTCATTTGTGTTCCTGGAGCAGGGACCGGCTTGGGGGGGAACCAGCCGCCTTCCCAAAATTGGCCTTTCTGTACTGAAAAGGGGCCGAGAAGAAAGATGGGGACAGACTTTTGAGCAGGGCCTGTTGTGATAGGACAAGGGGTGATGGTTTTAAACTAAAGGAGGGAGATTCAGGCTGGACATGAGGAAGAAATTGTTGGCCCTGAGGGTGGTGAGAGCCTGTCCCAGGTTGGCCAGAGAGGTGGTGGATGGACCATCCCTGGAGACATCCCAGGCCAGGCTGGACGGGGCTCTGAGCAACCTGAGCTGGTGCAGATGTCCCTGCTCATGGCAGGGGGGTACTGGGGGAGCTGGGAAGGTCCTTCAACCCAATATATTGTGATTGTACGAAATATTGAGGAGGTGGCTCCCCCGAAATATGGGACAGAGGTTTTCAGCAGGGAAGGGAGGAGGAACAGCTGGGGAGGGTTTTTTGGGGGGTGGGACACAGCAGGGATGGGGCCGAGCGGCTGCTTGGGGTGTGAGGTATATTTTATTTTATTATTTCTTTTTTATTTTATTTCTTATTTATTTATTTTATTTTTAAATTCAATTTATTTATTTACTTTTTATTTCATTATTTATTTATTTATTTTATTTATGTAATTTATTTATTTTATTTTTAATTATTTTATTTTATAATTTAATTTTTATTTTATTTTTCATTCGTTTATTTTATTTTATTTTTCATTTATTTTATTTATGTATTTTATTTTGACATTTATTTTATTTTTAAATTTATTTTTATTTCATTATCTATTTATTTTTCCCATTACTTATTTAATTTATTTATTTGATTTTATTTTTAATTTATTTTTAAAATTTTGTTTTACTTTTTAATTTAATTCGTTTTATTGTATTTATTTCATCGGCCAATTGCTCGAACGCTCCGTCCCGGGCAGCGCGGGCCTCAGGGCGACGCAGTCGCTGTATCGAGGGTTTAATAACGTCAAGAAGGTGCTTTCGGTCCTTTATAGAAAGCGGAGGAGCCTTGAAACGTGGGGATGGATTCACCATCAGGAATCCATCATCCAAGTCATTAGCAGAAATTCGTTACCGGGAAAAGGTTCGGCGCTGGGTTGGGTGTCGGCGGGGGGGAAGTTTATATTCCTCTTTTTCCCTGCACGCCGCGGTAACGTCACGGTTGATGTTTCCGTGGGCTGAATTTTGTTCAGAGGTGTGAGCTGAGGGGCCGGGGAGCTCAGGAGGAGGCCGGGGGGGGCACACAAGGCCGGGCCGCCCTGCCCTCCCGCCGCGGGCCCAGCCGCGGCCCTGCGTTCACCGAGCGACCCGCGGCCCCTCACCCAGAGCCGGGGCCGGGCCCTGGGGGCCCTCGGTGCGGAGCCCGGGGGGGGATCCCCGCCGCGGCCCGTGTGCGCCCCTCAGCCCGCGTCCTCCCCTCAGCCCGCCCGGACTGCAGCTCCCAGCACGCCCCGCGGAACTACAGCTCCCGTCATGCATCGCTCCGCCCGCCCCCTCCGCGCCTCCCCGCACTACAGCTCCCAGCGTGCCCCGCGCCCGCACTACACCTCCCAGCGTGCCTTCCTCCCCGCCCGCTTTGCGGACTACACTACCCAGCGTGCCCCGCGGCGGACGGCCGGTGGGGATGCGCGGCGGCGGCGCGCGGGGCACGCCGGGAGTTGTAGTCCGCGCCGCCGCTGTAACGGTCCCGCCGGTGGTACAGCCCCCCCCCGCCTCCTCTCCGCCTCCCCCAGCGGCTGCGGGCAGAGGCAGGAGCCGCGGCGCAGGCAGCGCGAGGAGCGGGGAGCGCGCGCTGCCGCCGCCGCCACCGGCACAGGGGCCGCCGCCGCCCGAGCAGCCGCAGGTGAGGGGACTCTTGTGGGGGGGGACACACGGACACCGCGACACGGGCGGCGCTGAGGAGGAGGAGGAGGAGTGGAGAGGGGGTGGGGGGTCTGTGTGTGAGGCGGCGAGTGACAGCGGCGGGAAGGGGGGGGGTGTCTGCGACCTCCCCCCTCACTGAGGGGACAGGGCGGGCGGGGGCAGCATCCCCTCGATCCCCTCAGTCCCCTCAGTCCCCTCAGCGCGGGGGCTGCGTGTCCCGCGCGGGGGAGGGACGGGCTTCTTCTCCCTCTCCGAGCTTCTTGTGTCCCTGCCCCCGAGCTTGTCCCCCCCAAAGCTCTTGTCCCCGCCCCCAACCTCTTGTCGTCCCCCCCAACCTCTTGTCGTCCCCTCCAAACCTCTTGCCCCCCCCCAACCTCTTGTCCCCCCTCCAAACCTCTTGTCCCCCCCCAACCCCTTGTCCCCTTCCCCAACCCCTTGTCCCCTTCCCCAACCCCTTGTCCCCTCCCCCAAAGCCTCTTGTCCCTTCCCCCAAAGCCTCTTGTCCCCCCCCCAACCCCTCGTGTCCCCCCCCAACCCCTCCTGTCCCTCCCCCAACCCCTCTTGTCCCTCCCCCAACCTCTTGTCCCCTCCCCCAACTTCTTGTCCCCCCCTAAAGCCTCTTGCCCCCCCTCAAACCTCTTGTGTCCCCCCCGAACCTGTTGCCCCCCACCCCCTCCCCCCGAGCTTGTTGCCCCCCCTCAGTGTTTCCCTCCCCTGTTTACAGACCCGATCCCCCCATTTTTTGGACCCCCCCCGTTCCCCTCATCTTTCAGGGTCTCTTTTTGGAGAAATGCGCCCCCCCCGCCCCGCCGAGGTCAAAGCCAAGTTTCACCTTCTCTTGGCGCGGAAGGGAGGGAGACGCAACGACATAATTTTGAAATTCCGTCGATTTATTTTTAATTCTGCGCGTCCAGCTCTGGAGAGACGTCGACGTGGGGGGGGGTTTGGGGTGCACCCCAAAGATGGGGGTATGCCCCATAGTCACAATATCCGGGGGGGCATGTGGGGACGACCACACTGATATATATATATATATGTATATGTATATATGTATATAATATTAATGAACCTGCC
This sequence comes from Caloenas nicobarica, assembly GCF_036013445.1. Lineage (NCBI taxonomy): Eukaryota > Metazoa > Chordata > Aves > Columbiformes > Columbidae > Caloenas > Caloenas nicobarica. The sequence goes on along the minus strand of NC_088245.1, from coordinate 214,146,692 downwards.
ACCAACTTGCTGGGATGGGAAGGGACGAGTTGTGTTTAAACCCCCTCGTCCCGCTCCCCATCGTGGAGGGTTTAAAAAGGGCCCCCGAGGGGGGGACAACAACGCGAAACATCCGTAACCCGAAGGGAGAGAGGTTGACGAATGTAAGGCGGCATTATTTTCCCTATTTAAAATACTGCATTCTTATTAATTTCGATGAAAGAGCTAATTTTTTGAAATTTATTTTACTGGCTAATTGCTCGAACGCTTCGTTACGGGCAGCGCGGTTCTCAGGGCGATGAAGTCGCTGTATGGAGGGTTAATAACGTCAAGAAGGTGCTTCGGTCCTTTATAGAAAGCGGAGGAGCCTTGAAATGTGGGGATGGAATTCACGATCAGGAATTCATTATCGGAAATTCATTAGCAGAAATTCATTATCAGAAAAAGGTTCGGTGCTGGGTTGGATTTTGGGGGGGGGAAGTTTATATTCCTCTTTTTCCCCTGCATATCGTGATAACGTTATGGTTTATATTTCCATAGGCTGAATTTTCTCCATAAGACATTTATTTGGTGCTGAATACTGTCAAATGAGTGGTTTTTTTTTTCTTTTTTCCCCTCTCCTGGACAAAGCCACGTTGTACTAAGAAACCCCAAGTGCTTCTATTTATGTTTTAATCAAAATATGATTTAAGATGCAGCGGCGTGTTTATTCGTGCTGTTAAATAGCGATGGAGGAAGCGAGAGGCTCTTTATTTCTTTTTCTTTTCCTGAGGAATGTGAATGATGGAAACGTCTTTTGCTGGACTTGATTGCACCAACCGCGTTATTTCATGAAATGTGAACTGTGAAGTGGCTGTTGATTAGAACTCAAATTGAGGAGTGATGTTGAGCAATGTAAAGAAAAAGGAAATTAGTGCTAGGAGGCCAAATACCTTTTTTTTTTTTTTTTTTAGTTCTTTCTGCTTTTGAATTTTAACTGTTTCATGGATTCTTTTGACCTTTATAGTCAAGTACATAAAAAAACCCCAACAACTGTGGTCTGAATATATATTGTAGATGTATGTAGTTGTTAAAAGGGCTGATGTGTGTTTTTTGGATGAAATATATATTAAATCAGATCAACTTGTTGTCCTGGAAGTTACAAATATCCGCTTACTTAATTATGCACCTTAACTTTTTTTTAATTACCAGAGCAAATATTTACATTTTTCAGAAGTGATTTCTCTCTACCAAATGATGTGCTTATAGCGTCATTTTAATGCGCGTGTGCTACTTATTTCATATTTTGCTGTTCAGATGCGTGGTGGTTTTTTCATATAGTCTTTGGTTATTTAAAATTCTTGGCTGTTTAGTAAAGACACACTTTTGGGTGGGTTTTTTTTGGAGAGGTAGATCTATAACCTGCTTTGGAACAAAGGGATCGGAAGCCAAATGTGTGTGTAAAGGTGTTTTGAATTTATTCAGCCGTGGGATATATTGCTTGGAGTGAGAAACATAAGTAATACTGTGAATTAAAACCTAAATGCGCCCATATTGCGTCTAAATTAATGCAAAATAACTACGGGATATGGTTATTTAAGGAGAATATATTGTAGAGATCCTTTCTGATTATTCGTCTGTCAAATTTAGTCAGTCTGCATTGCAGTAAGGTGAAGTATTTAAGGGATTTTTTAAAACCCCTCTTTGTGGTTAAGATTTGTGCCCCGCTATATCAGCACCCACCACATGGATAATGGAGAAAAGCGGCAGAAAAAGGGAAATAACGGCTCTTGGTGCCCCTGAAAATGTTTGTCAGGCGAGTGAAAACGCTCTGGAGAGACGTTTCTGCGAAAGGCCTTTGGTACCTTGACTGAAATAATTAAAATGATAATTAAATTTTGGCTAAATTGAATGATCTGCCGTGTCTAGAAGAGCTCGCGGACCCCGGTTTGGAGGCGAAGGTGCCAACGCGGCGACAGAAACGCGCCTTTAATCCAGGTCAGTGCCCGTTTTGGGGAAGATCGGCACCGATCGCCGCTTCTGGGAGGCGGGAGATTCGCAGCTTCTGGGTCACTGAGTCCAGCAACTGCGCTATCAACATAATTTGAAGTACATTTTATTTGAAATCGAGGGTTTTTCTGCTGCGCGTAGCGGAGGAGCGTTTCAGAGCTGGTAGTTAAAAATCTCCGCTTTTCCACCCAGGAAAACGGCCAATTTGCAGCTCTCGAGCGCTCGGTAGCAGCCAGCGAGGCTGTCAAAAGGGAAATACAACTTTCTCTCTTGATTTCTGAGCTCGCTCTTTCCTTCAGCCCAGATTACGATCTTCATTTGTCTCCCAGCCCTGCCTCTCGGGCTCGATTGTACCGCGGAGGCCCCTGGTTTCCCTTTCCGCAGCACAAGCGCTCCCTGTACTTTCCGTTTCCTCCGCAATTCGGAAAGTTTCTCCCTAAACCGCTGCCGTCTCAACCTCGGTGTTTCAGTCCCGAATTTGTGCCCCACATGCTGGCCGGCCGGTGTTTGTTCTCCAGCCGTTTGGGATGGTCGAGCTCCATCTCCCCGCGACGTTCCATCGATCTCCTCCTCCCGACAAGGAACTATTTGAAGCATCCCCCGGAGAAACGTGTTATTAGCTGCGGGGAGGAGTGACTCTTGCGTCGCTTTCTAAGTGCAAACGGGGTGATTTTGGTGCGGCGCCGTCTTTGGTTTATTCGCAGGTGAGATTGGAGAAGCCGCCGCCAGCCAGTTTCGTACCAATTCACCTTGGTCTGGTTCCTCAATGTACCGCGATTTTTCTAATCGATCAGACTCAATTTTCCTGCTTAAAATCCGCAAGTCATCACGTTCAGTCCATAGAAATTTTAGATCCAAAAATGATTGAATGAGAGAAGTGTTCTCGTATTCTATGGTATTTTTCCAAACTCCGCGAACAGCGTTTTATTTTTTTTTCTCATTTCAAACGTGAATCTATTAGTCCCATCTGATGTTACTGCGCTCTCATACGCCGTCGTGTGTCTCTTCAATAAATAGGTGAAGACTTTTCTTTCAGTGGCAATAAATAAAATCCGCTTATCCATTTTTTTACCCCGTTTAACTCTTTGAATTATAAACATTTTGGCTTTTAATCTCTCGCTTTTTAGAACTGGGAATAAATTCTCAAGAACTATTTCCGTGTGACTCGACCACCTGCTGGTCAAACAGGCATCTAAACTGTGTTCCCTTCTTCTTCCTTCCACTCAACCGCATCATTCTGTTCCTATTTTTGGGTTTAAAATGCCAATATCACTGAATATGAGAGGAAAATAGGAAGTAAGCGCTTGTTTCTCGTGCTGATTTTGGAACAACGTGTACAGGATATATATATTTTGGATTTTGTGTTTTGATATAATGACTTTTTGCTGGGTGGATAATCGACGCAGGATTTTGTGTTTATTTACTTGTCGGTTCGAATTGGTTGCAGCAGAAAGAATTTTGAATTTTCAGGGTTTTCTTTTGTTGAGAGGCTTTGAAACAAGAATCCCAGACCCGTAATTAAGATCCAGCTCTTAAGGTACATCCAGAATTTGCAAATCTTCTGAAATTTGTGGAAGCTCTTGAGTATGAAGCAGCTTTTGAGAACCAGGCCATTTTTTTTTTTGTCTTGGGCAACAAACAGGAACCTGAATACACAAATTGGAGTCATTTCCAGCTAGAATTTTAATATATAACTTCACTCAAATATGAGCATTTGGAGATTTATTTTTCTAAAAATCTCTTTCTCGGTGGCTCTCAATCTGATGGTTCATCATACTTGTATTGAAGTAAAACTTACATTTCTTCTCTCTTTCCTGTTGGAATCCTGCACGGACAATGATTTTTGTGGCATAATACGTTATTTTTCAAAGAACAGCACAGGGAACAAGGTTCTGTTGAGGATGATGGAGACGCAATTGGTTTCCTCACTGTGTGAGCGGGACTCGAATAATTTTTAAAACGTTCCTGTGAGTTTTGTTTGCTGTGGATGTGCTGAAAACCCCGAGCAAAGGAATTTCGAGTGACTGTGCGCAATGTGAACCTGTTGACACTCTCCAGCAAACTATTTAGGAGGTTATTGCCAAGGGATTTGTGAAAGCCGCAAAATCGCATTCCCGTCCGCCGCTGGAGATGCCGTTTTGTGTTTGATTGTGCTTTTTCTCGTCTTTCCTTCCTCTCCTTGAGTGAAACCATCACCTGGAAAACTCGAAGGTGGGAAAAATTAAAAGTCAGAGCAGGAAAATGGGATTCATCGCGGCTTTCGTATGATAACTTGCTCGATAGGAAGATTAATGCCGAAGTGTATTTGTAGGCTGAACATTTTTGCCTTCCTTGTCTTAGCGAGGGCTGGAGATTTGGGAGGATTATCGAAGACAAGCTTGGAGTATTTTATGAGAGAAAAAGTACTAAACTGGCAAGAAAAGAAGAGACGCCATCGTGCCTGCAAGGCATGGCTAATTCTTTGATAAAATGGATAAAGATTGCAGACTGCAGCAAAAGTTAAAATAGACCGTAACATTTGGAGTTCTGCAGTTGTGGGTTTTTTTTTTTTTCTTCCTTGTAATTTGCTGTTGAACTTAATCAAAAAGATCTGGCTCTTCTATGGCATCAGACTCTTTAGTTTATCTGCCAGGATTTGTGCTTTGCTTTCTTTGGCGTTGGGTGCCCAACTCTCTAAATTTGATGACGTGTCGAATTTTAGCATTTTGATGTAGGAAATCCATCCTGAAGTTTCAAGCGCTGGCTGCTTTGTCCTTGTTTTCTTTTCCGTTCTTTATACTCGAATTTATAGGAGATGACAACTTGGTTTCTCAATGGTTTATGTGGTTATTCATCACAAACTCCTAAGAGTCTCGGCCGTCCCAACAGATAAATCTGTTCCTGTTCTCTGGGTCATCCTGTTCAATGCAAAATTTTGGACTTCATGGCATTCCGTGTGTGTGTATATATATATTTAACATATGAGACACCTTTTTTTATTACGGACAAGACAGAGTTGGAGGTGATCTCTGGAAAATTACTCGTTGAAATGTCCCTAGGTGGGTACTACTTGGTGTAACCTGTTTGTAGAGATACTTGGCTCTAACTGAAGGAAGTTTGGTCTTCTCCTGCCATTTAGGTGCACAAAGTAATGTCACAATTACAGTTGCTGTTGATTTTTCAACCCAGATGACCGTAGTGTCTAAATGGACAGGCAGATTCTAAGGACTTGTCCCCATTGAAAATAATTTTGATTTAAGCTTGTGAGCATTACAAGTGAATTACTTTAGGTCCCTATATTAACATTTATTCTGTCATAGTTTATTCTGCAAATAATTTTCATCCATTTCCTGTGTATGTCACAACCTAATGAGACATTTAATGGCTTTTGCAAAAACTATGGCATTCAACGTGTTTTTCAGGTTCAATGTTGTAGAATAAGATTTGCATTTGGCCTTGTGGTTGGTTGGAGGAGGAAATCAGGCTGATTTTACGTGTCCTGGAGTCAAGAACAGGGTGTCCTGTCCATCATCCTTCCCTTGTATCGTGGTGAAAGCAATGCAAGGAAAATGGGTTAAAGCTCGAGTTCACTCTTGATTTGACTGATATTCACAACAGAATTTCTGAAGCCTTAAAGCACAGTGCCATAAAGTTGAGAAATGGTTTATTTTTCTTCACCGCAGCGTCCAAATCCCAGCCGCTGAGTCTTCTGAATACGGACTGCTCTCATTTGGAAGCTCAATAAAATATTTCTTTCCATAAGAACTCTTTTAATGTCCGTATGTGACGCACGCAAATGGAAGTTGTAGAGAAGATACTTGGTTTGGGCTTCTGTGGTAACAGACTTACGTCGTGGGCTCAGTAGATAAATGCGGTATCAAATCTGTTCTCATCCGACTTTCAGCTTTTCTGTCTCAATTACGAATTAAGTTTGAATTGAGTTTGATTTACGTATGTGATTGTTAGCATTACCGTCCAGAAATAATGTCTTAAATCGCTTTAAGCATTATAAAATGCCGCTGGAGTGTTTGACGCAGATCGGCGTTATCTGGAGTTTTCGCTTTGTCGGCCAACGCCCTCGTTTTGCGTTGCAACCAACTTCTGAAGAAGATCCGTACAACCCTCAGAGCTCTTGGTTACTTTGCGATTGCCGTTTACCAAAGCGTCCAGCACGAAGCACGTTGTCCTCTCTTCCACACCATGGCAAAGGTCGTCCAAGGGATGATCTTCTACCACCGTGACCTGCACCTGTATAGACCATCAAAGCTGCTTCTTCCCAAGATTCTTGGAAGGTCTTTGCAGACCTCCCTGGGTTCAGCCTTGGAAAATCCTCGTGTGTAGATCTACAGTCACTGTTTTCACCATGGAAAATCAGAGCCTGGAGGTTTCTTGGCGATGTTGCCCAACAAGGTTGGGTCAGATGCCTTCTGCTTCTTCTGCGTAGACCAGGAGATGGATTTGGGTGGCTTTGTGTGCTATTGGGATGTGCTCAGATGATGTGTTGGTGCCTTTCTGTGCGGATTTAGAGTCCCAAGAGCTTAAAGCTTAATTAGACTGACCTCCTGGAAACCACAGATCCTTATCTTTTCCCTGGAAAAGAAGCCTAATGACCATTTATTTGGGGCTGCCTTCTACCAGGACCGTCTGTCGTAGTTTGAAGATCTCAAGTCATGAAGAGTCCACCACTTCTCTTGACATATTTTCAGCAATTATTTACCCTCTCTGATGAAACAACTGAGCTCTAATTTGAATTAGTTTCCAACTATGGCTTCCAAAAGCCTTTTCTTGGCCAAATTAAAAGGTCCTTTGATACCCAGTAATTTCTGGAGGGAACTCATAGTTCTCTAACCGAGTGGTCTTTCTGGTTTTATTTTGGGTAAGTTAAACCTGTGGCATTGAGTTGAGAAGCGTTGGTATTTCAGAGTCTCTGGCTTTCAGATTTTGTTTCCTAGATGTAATAGCTTGCATTTGGTTGTGTTGAAATCTACGTTGAGTGGCCTTTGCGGTCCGAATTGCTGCGTATCCCCGGCCCGTCCTCTTCATCTGTCATCCCAGTGTTGAATCTCATCTAAGAACGAAATCAGCTCTGTTCCACGAGGCCTATTTTCCATCACATTGTGTTGACTGTTGTTAATTTTGTTCCTTTTTAAATCCAGCTCAAGTCTGATTCATTTTTCCCGTATTTTGTCCAGTGCTGATATCTGCCTAAATCATTGAATCATCTTTTTGCTCTTTTCCGCTGTTGTCGTGTTAGAAATGTTTGTCTTCCAAATTTTCTCCTGCATTCCAAAAAAAATGTTGAAAATAAAGTCTCGGGGTCTCAGAAATGTTGTGATTCTTTGGACAACTCTTGGGTTAAACAACCTCATCTCCCGAGGCACCTTCTTCTATTGAAATGCTGAGCTAGTCGAGAGTTTGGGAGACTCTCCCCCAAGTCCGTTCCCCTCCTTGAGACAAGATGAAGTGTCTCTAGAGCATCCCTGATAAATATATTTCTAATTTTTTCCTTAATCTTCCAGTTCAGGAGGTACCCAACCTCCTTAGGTAGCTGGTAGTTGGTGATTAACCAAATTAGTGAAAAGCTTTTCATAGAATCGTAGAATGTCCTGAGTTGGGAAGGACCCACAAGGATCATCGAGTCCAACTCATGTCCCTGCACAGGACAACCCAATATCTTCCGATATCTTTCCAATATCTCGTACCTCAGGCAAACAAAGACACTTTGCTTTACTAGTTCGACACTATTTGATCTTGATGCATTTTTTATTTATCCTGTAGTTGCTTTTATATGGGCTGCTTAATAATTTTTCTGGTATCTTCCCATTCATTGCAAGGGGACTTAAATCTCTAATTTGCTTTAGCAGCTTTTCCACTCTTTCTCTGTAGCTGTTTCCTTTTTGATCCCAAAAGCACTTGGAAACTTTTTGAGTGAATCTAAGTGGATCATCTATATGCAGATTCCTTAATTTTTCCTCTCCTCAGTTATATTTGCGAAAAATCAACATCTTAAGTGATGCCTATTTTCATTATGGTGATATTTCATTAAGATGATAACTGAAAAGTACAAATGTCATACAAGTTAAAATCAATTATTTAAATCAAGACATTTTGCAGTCTTGATTGAATTACTAGACTTAAATATATTTAAATGCGAATTTGTTCTTTTTCTCCTCTGTCAAGACTTCCAGTCCAGTGATTACCGCAGCTTTATTGATTGTAATGACGTCCAAAATAGTTACTTTGTGGTATAAATTGTCACTGGCATTTGGGGCAATTAATCCTCTGTAATTACTTGCTGCGTGGGGGTTTCTGTGCCCCTTCTGTATCCTCCATAACCCCATATATATATATATATATATTGTTTTAAAATTTTATTTTCCCCTTTATGTGCCTATAGAGTCGTGTGTTGGTGCTTCCCAGAACCTGCTGCTGGGCTTCACCCATTCAAACACACTGAGTTAATGCTGAGTTGTCCTGGAAAATCAGGTTTTTTGCAGTACTGAGAACTGTCAAAGAGGTGAGTCCCTTTTTTTTACCCTTTTTGTAGGGGTGCGTTGCAGCCGTCTCTTCCCTTCCGTATCCGAATACCGTCAAACTAATGATTTTAAAGTCCGGTCACACACTCATCGCACTGGATTTCATTTTTTTCCTTATCGCCTGTTGGGATTTTCTTTGTTCCTGCTTGTTATTCAGACTCCTCGCACCCATACATAAGCAATAGAAAATTCATTTTCTTTATGGATGCTCTTGTCTGACTTTCAGCCTCATTTGCCCTTCTGAGTGTCCTTCTCTTGTGTTCAGCTTATTCCTTTCCTGGATGCGTCAGCAATTTCATCTGCGAAGGTGTCTTATTAAGTTGGAAACATGCTGGCTCTGCAATTCCTGATCTCTCTGTCCCCTGCAAGATCATTCCGTCGCTCAAATCCAAATATTCTCTGCAGCCGTACGGCCTCATTGGGTTCGACCTTTTCTTGCCTTCTCGTGCGCATTTTAGTTTGGGGATCAACTTGTGGATGCTCACTCAGGGGCTGTGGGGCAAATAGCGTCAGCGTTTTGAGTCTCTCGTTTCCCAGAGAAGGCAATTTGCGATTTTTCACTCTCCCTGACATCTTGCGTAGAAGCAAAATACCATTGATGAGCCTGTTCCAGAGGCGGCTTCGATTGGATCCCGCTCGGTTTCTCTCGGCACGTGGAGACCAAAAAACCTGGCGTAGAACCACACAAAAATCGCCAAACCTTGACTTAGCTTTTCCTTTTCAGTTCTTTTCCAGGATCCCCAAAATCTTTCCTCATCCGCGTGGTTCCAGCTGACGCCGAGTTGCTGCTCCTGGTACATGCAGTTACTTCTTTTGACCCAAGCGATGAGCCAATATTTGCGATCGCCTGTTGAAAGAGGGGATCGATGACAGGCAGGTATTTCTCAGAGACTATCGTGCTGATTCCCGGAGCGTGTTTGCAAAGGCTGTTTTTTGCCAAACGCAGTCTGAAGCAAACAGCGGGAGACCATTTTGCTCACTATTCTTAGGTCATTTTTTCCCCATCACCGGTGCTAAATACACGCACAGGGACGCGCAGAGATTTTCTGTGACTTGTTTCTTTGTGCTCGACTTTCTCGTGCTTTCCTGATGCTCTTCGCTGACTTTTCTGGCTCTGTTGGTAGGCGCGACGCAGTGCAGATTTTCTCCCTTTCTCTGTGCTTTACACAGTTTCCCCTTCTACCAAAACAAAGCCTGATGTTCTGCATTTGTTAGAAAGCTTTATTTTTTTTACTCGCATCTTTTTAGGCCAGTTTGTGTTTCAACCTTTTCATCCAAAATTCCACCTAAGAGCAGTGGAGATTTTTCGAATGAATTAATAATCTGCTTCAGCCTTGTGCTTTCGCTTTGGGGGAGATCAACCCAAATCTCCCAAGTTTTTTTGTTGTGGACAGTTCGATGGATGATGATCTCATGGGTAGATTGTGGGAAACCGGCATCTATTTCTTTCCATGCCCACGATTTTCCTCTAGTTCACAAACCGCATAAGCGATGCCACGGTTTCCCATTTGGGATATGGTAAAAAAGCTTGGTAACGTCTGTAATTTCCGTGATAGATAAATGAAATATTGGAAGATGCCATTGCACTGACTTTCCCCCTTCTCCACCACCAGTTACCTGCTTGGATTCCTCCGCTGTGCCCTAGATGGAGGTTTTTCTTCTAAGTCTTTCTTTTGTATGGATTTTGAAAACAGCTCCAAATTATTCCGCTTACGTGGAAATGGCTCTTGCAGAAAGTGTTGCAGAGACTGTTCTGGTGTCGTACGTTTCAGTCTACAATTCAGGCTGGTGCCTTTGATCTGCGAAACTCTTGATTTGAATCTTATCTCCTTCCGAGACCTCTTTCCCCAGGCCGGTGCCGGCAGTCAGGATTAGCTGAGCTTTACTTTGTTGGCAATCTTGTTTTTAAATCTGAGAGGACTTCAGCAGAGTTTTTTTTCCCCAGGGCAGGGGGGAACATTGATTGTAGAATATGTTTTTTCTCGGCGTTACCAGGATTTTCTGGCTATCGACATAAGCCGCGGGGCTTATGGATCACGGAGTTTTCTTCCCGTGTTGGCAACTGGAGGAAGCCGCGTGTGTCTTCAGTGGTTTTAGGTTTTATCCGACCTCCCTATGATTTTACCTTTTTATTATTATTTCCTATTTCTTGGGTTTTTTTAAATGTATTTTTATATTAGCCAAAAGATAGTGGGGAAACAATCCCTTATTCTTTAGCTTGTGGTTTCTCCCGTTCCTCCTGAGATGCTGGTAGGGAACCAGAAATTTGGGCTGTCCTGAGGGAGGAGGAAGCAGGCTCAGATCTTTGTCTTCAAAGTTCATCACTTGTTCTGATTTAACAAGAAAATCAAATCAGAAAATCTAAAGGATTCCACATGGCAACGCACATTTTCTGGACCTTGACAAATTCCAAAAGTATTTCACTGTCAGATTTAATAAATGTGAATTTTGCACGTGTCAGATCTGGGGGGCCGTAGGAACGTGGGCTGTCCTGGAGTGAGGCCACTCATCTAGAAAGTTTGAATTATGCCCATTACTGTTATTTCTGGCTATGGTACATCCATAGGAAGAAAATTATAAATCTGTAGCAGCCAGTGGATATAAAATACTCATTTTCTTACTAGCAGCAATATAACTTCTCGAGCAATAACTGCTACATGAAGGGCTAACTGTAAATTCTTGTCGGTGCTGAAACAATCTTGTTGATGATAAAAGGGACAACCCCAAACTCTGTGAAACTGCAGTGCAAAAAAACCTGGAAGACAAAGGGACCCTTTGCTGCCATCTGCACCTGTGTCTCAGCAGAAAAAGAATCGTGGTTGTCTTTCGTGACTGCAAATTCCTGAAGTGTTGGCACCCGAAACCAGAAATCCTGACGCTGTTCTTTGAAGGCAAGAAGTTTTGTGTAGGTGTCTCGCTGTAATTTTAGCTCCTTCCCTTGATACTGCACATACCCTCTCTGAACTAAGACATTCGAGTGTCTCCTGATGGAAAATCTGGTGTGCTCCAAAGGTATCAGGAGATAGGATTTCTATGAAATAGCATTTAGGCTATGTGCTAAAACCACCAGAATTATTTTTATGGCTTTGTTCTCAGACCGTCCGAATCACTTACAAACTGTAGTGAACCAAACGGCGCTTTTCAAGGTAGAGAAGTGTCGTGTAGTCTAGTTTCCTGTCTGTAAAATGTGCATCAGATGGGCTGAGCGCCTGGTTTTGTCGCTGGCTTAGGCGAGTGCAAGTCCTCGGTGCTGCACAAGATGTAGTTCTGTCCTTTCTCCTGCCACAGTAACGTACCTTGTGCTGAAGGCATCATTTTGTGAGATACTGATGGGGTCTGTCTATCTATCTATGTATCTATCTATCTATCTATCTATCTATCTATCTATCTATCTATGTATATCTTCTGCTTGGAGCTGCTCAATCGCCTGGTGTGAATTTGTGCTTGGGAACAAGTGGCCAAGGAGAAGGGAGGAAAGTTGAGACCTCATCTTCTGGTAGCACCATGCGTTTATTGACTTAAATGACCTTAAATTTGGTTTTAGGAACTGAAGCAGCATCCTCAGGGTGTACTTTTACCGTGTGTTTGAGGTAAGCGAACCGGCCCCCATTCTACACCGCCTGTGATGCTTGTCTGACTGCGTGGTGAGCTGATTCAACACACTGAGCTGGCAGGAAAATAACCTACAGGAAAATAACCTACAGGAAAACCTGGCAAGTAACCTACGGGAAAACTTTGGGAATAACCTACATGAAAACCTTGCAAATAACCAAGAAAAAACTTGCAAAGCATAAATTGGTAGGGGAAGAATAAGCTCAGGGATAATGTCTGACATCTTCTGGGACTTCTAGCAGGACAACTCCCTTTTTTTTTTAAAAAAACATTATAGCAATGTGGTGGGGTTTTTTTGACGGCTTGAGGACTTGGACACCAGGACCTGACTCGACCTTCTCATTTAGTAAAGAGGGAGCGCAAAAAAAATCTGGTGATTAAATTTATTCAAGATGCGTTCTCAAGACGAAACAGCGATGCTTCGTTGGAGATCGGTAGTCTCTGCAAATCTTTTTATATTGAGGTAATTTAATGGGAGTATCCGTTTGAAGATTACTGGGGAGTATCCAGAGTCTATTCCTGGGACTGAGAGTGGAAATCTGGTTGAACTGGAGCAGCTTTCTGGGAGTTTTGCTTCCTGCCAGGGGTAAAAATGATCAGTAACACAAGAGATTCTCAAACCCCCCGGCATTTTCCATCCATTTCAAGTAGCCTGAGTATGGTAAGAAATACCAAAAATTGGGCAGCACCTGGGAAAACAGAAACTCTGTAGGGGATTCACAGGTTTATACTAAACCTCCCCCAAAAGTACCTTTATCAATGAGGACATAGTTCCTGGGTTCACCTGTTGTGTTTGTTTTATTGAATATCTCCTATTTAGGGGATAAAAATCCACTGATGCCACAAATAGCATTTGAGATTTGTTACTTATGTGTAATTAACCCTGATCATTTCTTCTCAATTCGGGTCATTTCTGTATTTATAGGCAATGTACAAGAGCAAAGAAACAAGAGCAATTAAAACTAGGAAACGAAGACAGGATGTTATCGAATAACCCAGGGAAGTTAGGTAACTGGGAGCCTTTGAGAATAGTTTATTGAAGATAACTATCCCTCTAATTTCAGAAGAAAAAAGCGTGTAGGTACTTTATTTTTAAAACCAGTTCTGTTTTCCGGAGTGCCTGGAAAGTCAAGCTTAACCATTGAAAGTCCCGCTCCTTCAGCATTTAGTCTTAGAAGGATTTGTTTGTGCCTGTAATACACATTAATAACAAAATAACGTTAATAACAAAACCTCAGAATTTTCTTCTCACGTCCTAAAATGGAGAGGAAAACGAAAAGACTGTATTCAAAAATAATTTTTGGATAATCTGGGATGATGGACATGAAAATATCTCTGCTATAAATACACATTTGTTGCCACGGGAGGAAAGGCTGTGTGCTCTAATCTTCATTTTCATACCCTAATTATAGTTTGAGTCCTAAAATGACTTCTACGTTTCCTTAACTTTGCCTGTTTTCAGAGTGGTTGCACTATGTATCTCTAATGTACTTGACCAGAAGCGGCTGATTTTTATCTTTACACCGATTTTCGTCTGGGTGACTGTCTTAAAGGCAATGATAGTGTGATATATTCTTATTTTCTGAAACCGCAGCTGTTTGAAGTGTCGTGTATCGACTGACTAATGAAGTGATATAGCACAGAGTTGCGTATTTTTAGACTAAAAGCATATTACAGGTTAGCAAAGGATAAACTGAAATTTGCAGAGAATGCTCAAATTCGCTTTTTTTCTTTAGGAAGTCTTGAGTGTGCTGCATTTTTACTATATTTTCCACATTTAGTAGGAAAATCAGTGCAGTAAAACCCCTGTATTAATGTGTACTATTGTGACACAGATTTTTAGTACAGCCACATAGCAGTAAGTTCTATTTTTGGGGGGATTCTTTTAGCAGAACACAAAGGGAGCGATAACATGAAGGTCCACGCTGCAATTTTATAGCAACTGCTATAAAAAACCCCTGCTATAAACTATCATTTTTTTGAACCTTGTTGCAGAAGTTGGCTGCAACAATAGCTCTAATAAAGCTATTTATCTGATAAGAGTTGTTTAAATAGGGTGTTTGTCTTAATAACGGCATAATTGGCAGGATGCAAATCGCAGTGATTTAATTCTCGGGGAAATAACGACACATGTTTGGACTTGCAGGACTCTTGTGGTGGATTTTGGTGGCGGGTTGTGGACTCTTCATCCTTCAGTAGCCCTGGGTGATGAGTTTTGAATCGTCCTCAACTGGATGAGAACCCGTCATTAAAGGTCATAGACATCGTTGTGTTTTTATGTGGATTTTCACTTCAAGTTCTTGAGTTTCTCAAAACTTAGGTATCTTAAAATCCACAGATCAGGAAAGCTGTGAAAATCTATTTTTTGGAGGTTATTGTATACAATAAACACCTCTTAAAAATATCTTAATATAAGAACACTGAGAGACAGCCCAACCTCAAATAAAGCTGTGCTTAAAGGCTTGAACTCAGTCTAGTTAGCGCAGATCTACTTTGCAAGCTACTTTCACCTTAATATTAAGTTAATAATGTCTAAATGGGCTGCCGATTTATTTCTTCACTAGGAAATTAAATCGGGTTGACTGTGCTCAAATTCCTGGTCGCAAATTAAGTAGCGTGAAGAAGTGACCCGTGTCCTGTGGTGCCCGCGGACCCGAGCAGTGCGGAAACCTCTGGGGACGGATCGACAAACGAAGCCCTGCTTTAAATTGCGGCCCAGCAAACTGTGACTTCGGAGGCATTTTAGTACTGAGTGACGTTCTGGTTAAGAAAATTGGCAGTATATTATGAAATAAATACATTAGTCACTGCCGAGGGTAAGAGTTGCAAGTCATGCCTACAGAATGAGGCAGAAGGCAAGTACATAGATTTTTTTTTTTTTAGGTTTATGAGGAAGAAAATATTTAGAAGAGAGCAAATCTCATTTTTTTATTTGGTGACTTTTATATGGGAGTATTGTGTGCAATTTCCATTTCAACATCTTGAAATAGCCCTTGGATACATTGTAGGGGAATGGAAGAAACACAAAAATGGTCCGAGGACTAGAAAAAACACGGCATGGAGAAGCTTAGAGCTAAATCTGTTTAGCTTATCAGTGTCCTCCTGTGCATCCGAGGAAGTTGTACCTAAAATTAGTGTGTTAAAGGGGAATTTGGGCAGTTCAGAGTTGAGGCAGGGCATGGACCGCCCCTTGTAATGGCTGATGAAAGGAAAAAGCGCATTTATACCTCTAGACATTCCCCTGTTTGATCACTTTTCTTTTAAAACTGTAGGCCAGTGTTCTTCTTGAGCGTTGACTTCAATTTGTGGGTGATATTTAATAACATGTGGTAGGCAGGAGGGGAATTACGGCGAAGCCGTGGTATCTTCTTGGCCTTTAAATTGATGAAAATATAAACGCATCTCTTTTTTTTTTTTTTTTTTTTTTTAATCCGGGCTGAAAGAATTACGAAAAGGCACCAGGCACCGTTAACGTGTGTTACAGAGGTTGTGTTAGGAGGTGATGGAGTTTGCTAATTGAAACATCAGTTTTTACGTAACGGGCTGACCTTTGCATTAAAATTTTACCACCTTGTTCTCACGAAAAATTTCTGTACAGAATGGTTTTGGGTTATGTCTCAAATGAACTGCGGGCTGAAGACAAGCCCTAAAAATGTCGTAGAGCACATGGTAACTGTAGGAATGGGATTATATTGCTAAGAGTCGAGGGTAAAAGTCTTATATTTATTCATAATAAGGAATCTGTGATATAATAATATAATGCAGAGCTGTATTAGTTTGAAATTGGGTGATGCTCACAGAGTGGTGGCCGGTGACCTCAATTTGGGATCACCTGAGGGAATTTATGAAATGCAGCCACCTGTATAATTGCTGTTAACAAACAGTCTTCCTCCGCAAAACGATCTAATCCTCTACGTTTACCTCCGCCTGCCGCGCTTTTTGGAAAATAATTTAGAAAATTTTATCAAATGGAGTTCGAAGTGCACGTCAGCACCAGCTAAAATGATGCAACAAGGACACTGGAAGGTGCGTAAGCAGCAACACAAAGACTTTTATTTAAATCTGCTGTCTCCAGGTTATATATTAGATTATCTGGATGAATCTAGAAGAACTGTTATGGTCATCGACGTTCACCAAGGTACCGGTCGGACCTTATTCGTAGCAATTTTCAGAAAATAGGCCACATGCATCGATCATCGTCTGCATCTCAAACCTATTTCTGTCAGTTCCGCCTCGCAATCAAAACCGCTGGTTTGAGTCATATTTGAAGTGATCTAAGAATATTTCAGATGTATCGTCAAGGGATTCAGTGCTAAATAAATTATAGGAAAGATGAGATCCTGGCGGGCCTTTGGATAACAGGAACAAGACTAATGGTTTTTAACCTGTTTTCTGAACGGTGGGACACAATTGATCAAAGCAAAAAAAAATTGGCTCAGTGGCTTCTTTGTACCAAAACTTCTAAGGGCTGAAAATGAGCAGCTGAAATAAGAGATTTAGGACTTAGGGAAGAATCTACATGATCTCTCCTCCACCTCTTCTCCTCAGTCTCTTCTCCCTCCCATGTTTCTTGCAATTCCTGCCCATGTTTGCCCCTAATAGGGATTTAGGAGTTTGTTTCCGTACCTGCTTCTCAATCAGGGGAAAAAATTTAGAATTTCCCAACGTTCCAGTGTTGCCTGTAGCAGTGGCAGCCAGATGTGACGGTCTAATTCTTGGTGTGGCATAAACACACCAAGACGGTGAAATTGAAATAAAAATAATTTTTTAAAAAAGTCACGTTTTGTTGCAGAAGTGCGAAGGCGGAGCGAGGAGTGTGAGAAATTAATTACGAGTCCTTGTTACACAGCAAAGGAACTGAGGTCCAAAGAGTTCAGTATTTTTCAGGAAAATATATGGTCGTGAATGTCATGTTTTTTTCTTGAGATGGCTGAGACGTGTTTTCAGAGAATCTTTGCATCTTCATAGATTCAACACGTCTTCATATATTCAACACATCTTCATATATTCGGTACAAAGCTCTCTTGACCACAAATGCGATTGTCAAGTCTTAGCATCTAAATCACAGAATTATTATGAAATTAAATGAAATATTAGTTCTAAAATATCACATACTATCAGTTCTGGAATTTATTTTTGTGGTGTGGCGTTGCAATCATAGGTGTATATTCGTGCCAAGCTTTAATAAACTGCTGATATGGGAAATAAAAATTGATAAGATGGAACTATGATGATCGTTAGGACTTTAAATGGGCAACACAGAGCTCTAACATAGATAGTGTGAGGTGGATACTATTCGTGCAAATTAACTGTTGCATGGGACTCCTGCTATTTGATGTTTCTTTTTTATTTTATTTGATGTCGGAAGATGCTGAGATTGGAAAAATCCTGAATTTTGGGTACCAAAGAACATAATGATGGGGAGTCGCAAAGGGACGGAGTAGAGTTCCTGTTGCTGTTATGACGGGGCTGCGAGGAGGAGTAGGATCGTTAAATATTCTGTTTTAATTGTGCAAATTAACCGGTAAAAGCTGCAGTTTCCAGAGGGCTGTAATTTGGCTCATTAGGGCTGATTTTTTACAACCATAGTTAAAAACATGTCTTTAATGTCTATTGACTTTGCCTCACCTTTTGGCCAACCCTTGTAACCGCATTTTGGTAATAAAATACTGGATATATAATAATACATATATATAAAAAAATAATACATTCTGGACCTTCTTAGTCTCAGAAGCAGCCAAGTGGTTCCAGCTTCTTGAGGTCAAAATCCTGCAAAATGCAGCACGAGGCAGGTGCCAAAGGTAGAAAACTGTGGCTTGAACAATTAAAATTTATTCAGGTCGCAATGGAAAATGAGGGATAACCTTCATTAAAGTTGTCCACACCAATTTCACATTATGGATACACAATTTTATGTATAATTATGAAGAATGGGTCTATGCATTGAATGCGTTAAAAGACACATGTCCAGTTTATTTAGCTGGCAAAATTCGGGTACAAAACTACTATACTTGACGGAAATGTCGTTCTTTGCAGTTAAATTTTGCCGTTCTGCTTACCGAAGCATGTAAGAGAGAGACCTAGGATGATATTCTGACTTTTTCTCGTATATATATATATATATATATATATAATTTTTTTTTTTTTTTCCTGTAGCCTCTCTACGACATTATCCTTGACAGGCATCACCCAACATTAAAGATGTTGTGTTGACTAATCTGACATTGCCGGCTACGACGGGCTTTCATTTATCTCAACTAAAATATCATAGCTGTGTATAAGAATAATTTTCTGCGGGTGTTTCAAATAGTATCTATAATTTGTCCTTAACCAGTTTTTGAGTTTAACTGTACATCCACAAATATTAATACATGCACACCCTGGCTCTTGGGGGTGGCCTGAGCCTTATATAGACACACACGTATATAAGATTAGACCTTAAAAAGATCTTTTTGCTTCTTAGAAAAATAACATCCATGCCTGCAATTTTTAAGGGAAACCAGAAATAAATAGTGAAAAATAACAAACTATTGCTTATGTTTTGTGGTTTGGAAATATTATTTCGTAGCATGAGAACACCGACAGTTCTCTGATCAAAGGAGCAAGAAAAATGCGTGTCTATTGAAAAATAAAACTGAGTTTAAGCTCCTGACCAGGTACCGACCTCTCTTCTGTCTGCAGATGAACTTGGATCTGAAAACTGGGCCACGTTCACTTTCCTGCCCGTCACACTTTAGTGATTCTGTCGCCAAATAGGTCAGAGGGAAGGGAAATTAATATGATTTCAAATTGTTGACGTGATTTTACTTGGTTGAAGGAATGTTTTAAAATACACTGGAAAGCACCTCCTTAAATATAATACAAATGCACTCACTCAATACCAATACAGGAGGTTGGGTTTGGGAAAAAAAAAATAATTTAAACCAATTTGGGAAAAAATGGGAATAACGATGTGCAAATCGTGATCGCTTACAACCACTCGTTTCGCTCCAAGCGTCAGTTTTAATTTTCATCTCTTCTAAATTGTTGAATATTGCAAAGAAACGTCGCCCCCTTGGAAGAAATCAAAAAGAATCCTGCTATTGAGTTAATTAGATACAAATTTGAGTGGTTTTTGTTTTTTTTTTTTAACAAAGATTAAATGATCTATTCAACTGTTTCAGGCTCTACTTGAGAGATACACACCTGGGTCTGGCTTGCAGAGGATTTTCCTCATTAATTAAGAGCACTTGCCTTGTGTTATTACTTAATTGGGTGTCACAGGGAACCTGAGGAGACAATGAAATGGTCTTAATTGCGTACAAAGTAAATGACGATGCTTCACGGACTGGAGTGTTCCACGCCACCACCCCCAGCTCGTTATCATCTACTAATAGCCGGAGTAATTGCTCAGGAAGAAAACGGAGCCTACTTGATTCAGTCGAGTGTTAATTAAGCACTTTTTCTTTCCTATACTCGATTTCCCCCCGTTTCTCAGACTTATTTAAGAAGTTTTTCAAGTTCAGCAACGTCGGATTTTGAATCTACGCAATTTTCACTGTTGAGTTTCGACAGGGGTTTACGTTTCCCAGCGGTTCCAAACCGCTAACTACAAAGGTAAAATATTATCCTGAAAAATTAGATTTATCTTTAAAAATTAGATGCAAGACTTGCATTTTGTGAGTCTGCATGTGTTTTACTGGAAAAAAGCACTAAGTTGTTGTGGGTTTTTTTTCACACTTTGGCAATTAATTGCTATTCTGCTCCTATTTATTTTTTTCCTTTCGGAAGGGTGGAAACGAGACTAAAATAATGAAAAAAAGGCCTCTCTTTGCCATGTCACGTCTCTGCTCATCGTTCCCAAGCAGCAGGTAGATGTGTCAAGGCCATGAATTATGGATGGAACTTGTGTAGCCCACGGAGCACTGAAGATCTGCAGTGGATTTAACCACTTGTGCTCAGCACTAGAACTACCTATGGGATTGAAAAAAAACCCACCCAACATTTGCATTTTCAGTGCTTATTCAGCTACAGTAACAAGATTCTTCCTTTTCCCCCACCCATTTTCTCGTTCCTCCTTAAACAACAGAATTTCCTGGGCTAAGCCCAAATGCTTATTTGCTACTTTCCAATAGTTTCCAAGCTCTGCTTGGGAAGTTAGTCCTGAATAATTCCATTTAAAACTTAGCGAAGAACTTTCAAACCCTTTCACTGGGGAAATTTTTCTTGTTCAATTGGGTATTTCCATATAAAAAACTGTTGTCAAGGGCAAAGTGGTGTTTTTATCTCTTGGAAATAAACTCTTTTGCAGTCTGCTAAGGTATTTTTTTTAGATTTAGGATCAAGAGAGTCTCCATCAAGACAAGGAAAAGACAAATTGGGGACTGTGCGTTATACGGGAGCTTATTTCTTGTATGAATTTGAGCAAGATCTCATCTGAGTATTTGTTTTTCATCTCCCTGAACTGGAAGGATTGATATTTCCCTCACAAGGCCTTTTCTAGGATAAAACCAGTTACACAGAAGTAAATTCCTGTCGCTCTGAGTTCTGGCATTGGGGGCACTTCAAAATAATGGTGAGAACTGAAGAAAAACCTGATTTTTATGATGCCGTAAGTACAAGCAGAGGCAGAAAGTGACAGTGAACCTACATCTTGCATCATCTTGATTTTTCTCCTTTGGATTTATGTTAATCCCAGCGATCGCCGCCAAAGGAATTCAGTAGTGGGAGGATCTGAATAAATTACTTTTTCATTCTGTTTGTTGTTGTTGTTACACCGTGTTGGATTTTTCCTGCTGTATTTCTGCATAAAGCCGCGGTCTGTGCACGACAGAGTGGTAGAGTTGGTAGAGTTGGGCTTTAGCACTTCCCATCCTCTTTCAAATATTTCTTTTTGCCCTGCCTTGTGTTGTTTTCCTTCTAGAATAATGTGGATCGTGAGGCCACTCGGTATCTGATGCATTTAAGCCATATATATATACCTATAGGTGTATATTGATATATATATGCTCAGTTTCATTTGCCAAACCAATTGTCTTACGTTGAAATAGGAAGACTTTTCAAGAAGTTGCTAAGACTGTGTTTTCCTACGGATCCTCATGATGCTGCGTTTGCAGCTGGATTAAAAGTTGTTTTCTTAGCAAAATACATCAAAGACGAAAAAGGATTGTGCAAATACTTAAGAAACAACCTTGTCAGGGAAGCTTGACTGCTTCTATTTTTAGGATTATTGTATTTTTGTGTGAGGAAGGGCTGCAGCAGGCACAACGTGGCTTAAATATTGAATTTCTTTTAAAATTTCCTGTTTATTTGGAGTCTTGTCTGCTGGGAATTTATTATTTTTGCCTGCCCTCCTTCACCTACTTCTATAGATGTGTTCCGTCTATATATCTATATATATTTTGTCGTCCTCTTCATCTTTCCTGCAGATGCACCTTCTTTTGTTTCTGGAGAGAGATTAATTTTCCTGTGAATTTAAGAAAACGATGGGGTTTTTGCTAAAAAATAACTATTATTCTTGGGCGTAAACACAATACTTGTGGTTTAATGAAGCAGGTGGTTCGTGATGTGATGGATTAATTGGAATCAAGTTAATATTATTGCTGATCTTAATTGTATTTAAGTCAAGGGTCCGTGATTGCTGATTTAAAACACTGGATTGTAAACTTTTTTTTTTTTCCCGTTGTGCTTCTGTTTTCCTGAAAAAAGTTTGTACTCCTTGCTGGGTACAACCCTTCAAATATTAGTTGTAAATTGTTGCCTTTCCATTAAATTTAGAACTCCTTTATTTTGGCTTTTGCTTCTGTGCGCGCTTGGTTAAGCAGTGACATCTAATTAGCAATTTGAGATTGTTTGTTTAATTTTTTATTATGGAGGAAGCGGGGAATGATATATTTCAATGAGGATGGGTGCTAGAAACTAATGGCAAACTTCCCTTGGAAGCTGAAATTCAATTTAATCCAGTGTGGGATGCGCAGGTGTGTACGTTGATAGAGCTACTTGCCATTTGATGGATTCCTGGGAAAAACAACAGAGCCCAAGGAACAAACAACAGGACGAGAGGAAACGGCCTCAAGTTGCGCCAGGGGAGGTTGAGGTTGGAGCTGGGGAACAATTTCTTCCCCAAAGGGCTGTGGGGCATTGGAACAGGCTGCCCAGGGCAGTGCTGGAGTCACCATTCCTAGAGGGGTTGGACAGACGGAGATGAGGTTCTCAGGGACATGGGGCAGTGCCAGGGCTGGGGGAACGGGTGGACTCCATGATCCTGAGGGTCTCTTCTAACCAAAATGATTCTATGATTCTAAATGGAAGGCGCTGCTTTTTTTTCTTCTCGGATATTTAAGTCCTCACTTCGCACTTGGATTTTGCAGTAAATACTTTGTGTCTCCAAATATATACATTCCCACTTTAAGTTTTTTACAACAGGCTGGGTGAGTGGACAGCTGAGCAGGACAGCAGTAGGAATGAAATCAAAAATACAAGGCTGTGTAAAAGCCCCACACTTTGTCAGAAAGTATTTTTCTTACGCAGGAGCAATAACAGCAACCACAGAGATCAAAATATCTGGGTGCCGTTCTGCTTTATTGACACCAGCGATTCCTGGGAGTATAAGCCGTGGAGCAGAAAACAATTTCCGCATCTGTTTGAAATGCAGCGTACAGATCTGTTTGCTGTGTGATCCGTCGAACCATCAAAACCCAGGCGATGGATTTGTCGGGGCTGGCGGGTTGTTTCCTTGGCACAGAGACGCTTCAAAGGCCGCCAGACAAGTGGTTGACATTCTTCTTCGCAGAGTTGTGGTTGTTCCAGGAGATCCATTAATTCAACGCCGCTTACAAGTTCTTCGGGAATTGAAGGGTCCGGTTCTCTCCTTTCCACCAGCGCGGAAGTGGATGGGAATTGTAATGACTCGGGCTTTTGTTGTCTGCGTACGCATCCAAGGGAAGGATTAATTTGGTGGGTTTTGTGGAAATTAAGGTCAGAAGGGAATATTAGATCATCTGTGCTAATTACGAGTGAATTAGATGGTGCAAATTCTGAGTAGTAAACTAAGTACACACTTTCAGTCCTTATAAACTCTGTTGCAAATAAATGACGGGAGAGAAGAGGGTATTAATTGGCACGTCTGCTTTGTGGGGCATTGATCAAGGTTTGGTTGAGCACAGTTCCTGCAGCAGAAGAAGTGGGAAGGGGGTTCCTTCCTCCCTGGACTTCACCTGATACTCGGGCTGATCCTGAGCATGTTGAGCACGATACTTCGGGATGCTCGAGAAGACGCTGTCATTGAGGTCACCCCCCAACACTATAGCTCTGTCATCTT
This sequence comes from Caloenas nicobarica, assembly GCF_036013445.1. Lineage (NCBI taxonomy): Eukaryota > Metazoa > Chordata > Aves > Columbiformes > Columbidae > Caloenas > Caloenas nicobarica. The sequence continues at coordinate 214,123,298 of NC_088245.1, read as the reverse complement.
TGGAGATGTCTTTTAGGTAGTGGTGATTAGATCGTCCTCAGCCTCGTCTTGGCCAAATGCAACAAGTCCGGCGTCCTCAACTTCTCGGCATAAACCCTGTGCTGTGTGACCTGATCATCTTGGTGGGTCTCTGCTGGGTTTTCCTTGGTTGGTTGAACGTCATTCTTGGAAAACCGTGACCACCAGTGCCAAGTGGGGGCCAATAATATCTTCTTTTGACCTGCTAGCCACATTCCTCCTAAGGAAACTCAACGTGGGCTTTGCTTTATTAGAGCCGAGTGCACGTGGCTGGCACACGTTCATCTTGGTATCTGCCGAAGCGCAGATTTAATGGTTATTCTGCCGGTTGTGTGCAACTTTGTACTTCTCCTTGTTGAACGCTGAGGTTTCTGTTGGCCCAGCTCTCAAATTTCTCAAGGTCTCTTGATTTAAGCTCTACCGATTACATCTGCAAATCTACTGAAGGAAAGGTGGTGGCGTTCAAGTGATCCATGAAGTTTTTGGACAACGCCAGCTCAAGTAGCAACCCCTGGCCACCAAATGGATGTTGGGCCGTTGATTACTGTCCTTTGAGCACAGATTGTGGATTGTTTTAGAGCCATTCACACACATATCTTTGATTTTAATGGTTGCTTTAATATGTAGTTGCAAGTTTTTTATAGATATATTCAGTGTCTTCAAAAAACCCTCAGAAATGTAAAATAGGCTGACTTGGATTTACAGGTTCCAAGATCAGGAGTGACTGACATAATCATCCGGTCGTAGCTGGAAACTGGCTGAAAAACTCTCCCAAATCTTGGAACGGAGCATTTTGGAAACACTTATAATATTCACATAAAGACGCAAAGCAATGCTGAGCCCGTCGTTACTCCTAATTAACGTTCGCAGTGTTTAATTGGAGAGCTGAAGTTGGCAACTGCAGAAGGGTTGGGGTAGGAGAGGAAAAAGTCTTCAGATACTTATATTTTAGCTGCTTCTGGACTTTATACTCTAGAAAGCCTTTCAGCTCAATTTAATAGGGAATAAAATAATTTTTTAAAAAAGACCATGGTTCGATTTACAGTTTGATTTCACACTGAGTCGGGCAACAGTTAGAAAAGTGTAATTAGACTTGTAATCGGAATGCGTCTTTGACAATTAGTTTTTGTAAATGGGTATAATTTAGTCCGAAGTAAACGGTCGGGAGGAGCTTGCTGTGAAACAGGTTAAGGAATAACATGTATAATTTCTACACCTTTTGACGCTGATGTCCGACACAGCACGTCCATCTTTCCAACGACAACGAAAATCCAGCTGCCAGAAACCTGTAGGTGAGTCAGGGCTTCTGCTCTGCTTTGGTTTCCCGGTATTCATTGAAAGAACAGAAAAAAAAAAAAAAGAAATAAAATACCTGTGAGGGAACAGAGACCTGATCCGTGGGAGTCCGTTCGGCTTTTAAGGAAATTTGTGAGAAATTGGGAATATTTCCGGAGCTGATCTGTGCCTGGATCTGGTCTTATCCTGAACGCCTGGCGTATGTTCTTTATGCCAAAAGGGACGCGGCGTCTTGTGACGTAGTGGTGGTCAGGATGTTTTTCTTTTTGCGATTCTTTTATTGGGAACGGGGCAGCCGTTCGGCCTCGGAGGTTAACCCAGGAAAAGGGGCTGATCCGCAGACACGTGTTACTCATTTACTTGGCATTTTTGACAGCGCTTATTAAAATAAAGTTGCAGCTGCTAGTCCCCAGTCTCTTGTTTTGCGGCAGGATTGAATAGTAAGAGGGAAATGTCAAAACTTCTTGCTGGAATCTCACACCGCCGCTCGCACATGTAGTGGGGTGTGCGGGGAACGTGTTCCCGAGACTTCGCAGGTCCTGCGTAATTAAAATTTGCCTTTAGAAAAACAACCTCGGTGTGTTGGAAGCTGAAAGAGTCGATCAGCGGTGCTCGCGAGCGGCTGCACCTGGGTCTCACCAGAACAATCTCCCTTGTTCTTTACGGTTCACAGTCTGCACTTTGCGTGACCCACCTTTTGTCTGCACAGATGTTGGGGCTGGAAAAAACCATTTTTTGGGGTCAAAAAAACCAATCTGCAAAGGAGACTCGCAGCCCGACGTCAGGATAGGTGCAGTATCAGCTTCGACAAATGCAAACCCTGAAAAAGCAGGGTTTTATTTCTCCCGTTTTGCTGTAATAATGGGAGCGGTCTCACCGTACGATGAACAGCCGGAGTCCAAAAGTTAATAAAATATTGCGTCTTCAAGAAAAAACCTCAGCTTCTTGTAATTAGAAAGTCCGCGCACCAGATAGATGGAGCTTTTGTCTCCGGTGTTATTGGTGACCTCCTTGCGTCTGAAACGTTTTTAGAAACTGTTTGTTCAATAATTACTATTTCTTTAAAATTATACCACCTTTGGGTTTAAATCTTCTGAACGTCGACTAATAGATGAACATTCTCTATGGAAAATTTAATCGGTTGCTGTTGTCTCAGTTCTTTCCGACTTGAGGTGTTTCTTCTTATTCCATTGCAGAAAAACCCACCCTAAAACCCCGTAACCTTTTCTATCACGTGTCTAATATTTTATAGAGCGATCACAAAGGACAGTAAATTGAGCAAAACCCGCTGTCCTTGGCAGGATTTCCCTTATGACTAAACTCAACATGAACAAAGAGGACAAGGGCAAATAACTTCACTTATTCAGGTCATTTTTCATAAGAATCATGGAAGTTAGATAGAAAAGGCCTATTAGATTCTCTCTCCTCTCTTCCATTTTGCTGCCTTGTTCTTTGCAGTAACCTCGTGAAACTCTCCTTCTCCAAATGGCAGAAAGACAATTTGCCTGATGATTATTATTTATTTTGAGTGGAAGAGGATGGATTTAGTTTTTTTCTTGATCTGGGCTAGGAAATACTTTGTAACGCTTCTACGATGCTCATTTTTAATTTCCCCAACTCCCTCCTTTTCGGTAATTGTATATCCCTCTTTTTGAGCGCCGTGACAGTCTCATGAGACGTTTTTCCTCCCCTTTGTCCTCCGTTTTTAATTCCACCCCATTATTCTAAGTTGTTCGAGTGTCGGAATCACCCCGAGGCTTTCGGTAACGATTTCACCCCTTTGTGTTTCTACCCTTCAAGTGCTTCCCGGGATTAATGTACCACCACCAACAGATTGTTCTTCCTGCATAGTAGGAGATGTTTATAGTGCTCTCTTCAGATTAAAATAATTTAAAATCCTCTTAAACGTTGGGTTTTTTCCCCCCTAAGAGAGCTACCAGGGAAGTATATATAAAATGACTTTAAACCCCCCAAAACAATACAAACAAAGCCTCTTAGCAATGGGAAAAGAACAGGAATAACTGGATAGAAGCTCGTCAGCTCCGAAGCTTGTGCTGCTTGGATTTGTCGCAAACGCGTTTAGCTCAACGCATTTTTTAATTGCCGCGCAGCTAACGAGCTTCTCACATGCGCGAAGAAATGGAATATTTTTGACATTTGTCTCTCTAAATTGAAGTTGTGTCGGTAGCATTACCGTGTCCAAAATAATAGTAAAATTAATGTAAGAGTTTGGAAACTCTTCTTCATCGCTGCAGCACCTCAAGTGTAAATTATTGAGGGTTAAATTTTGAAGGCAGAACAAGGGAAAGGGAGGTGACCAGCTCATGCTGGGGGGAATTAGAAATGAAAAAAAAATCCCAATATTTATCCTTAGCATCTTAAAAAAAACCTTAGCATCCCGTATTTTGACCTCTCCAGCCTCTGCTGGGTTCGTGCCTTACTCTTGGGTAACACTGGGAAAATGAAGCAAGTCTATAATTTATGAACTTGAGACGTATTGAATGTGACAGGGAAAACAACAGAAAATTAGGATACAGAGAATGAGCATTTGCGAAAGCCAGAGAGGTTTCTTGGAAGCTGGTTGCGTATCCTAATGGAGGAGAAAGGGAAATAAATCTTTATTATACGACAATGTGGCTTTTTTGATAACTGATTTTTATGATATACATATACGGTTATGGTTTAGTCTGAAAATGATGCCTCTTGAGCCGGCCGGACACGTAGGAAAATAACATTTTATGCTTAACAACCTTCCTGCATCTCTATAGATGCATGTGATGTCCTGATGCTAATCCTGAGCATCCTGCATCCACGTGGGAGCACGGTCCGCGGTGCAAAGTTTGTTCGTTCTGTGGCAACGCGCGGTGATTTTAATTAAAAACATTCCATTTTTGGTACAGTGGTTTAACCGCGGGGTGGAATACAGCTACGAAACCCTTTCCATTCTCCATAAAACACATGTATGTAAGGGCGACCGTGTGCAAACTTGCAATAAATTAATTTTGTTTGCAAAAGCGCTGTAATTATACAGTTCTCCTGCCAGTTTGGCACGGGAAGACAAGTAAAATGCTTTCCCCATGAAAAAACCTTTCTGTGTGTTGGGTTTTTTTTTTTTTAACGTCATAATCTGATCGGCGAACCGGTTTAAAAATGAATTGCATAGCCTATAGCGTGAAATACTTACCTGTATAGGAGTTATCCTTTTTGCATATCTGAGTGAAAAACGCAAACCGGGAGCCCGCCGGGCTGCAGTGACCTGGACGGCGTCCAGCTGGTGTTTCTCCTTCGCTACCAGTGCCGCAGTTCTTCATCTTTTAACTCAATTCCTGCTCTCGGCGGTGGCAGCTGTTTAATTTTTCTGCCAAAGATAGATTCGGGGAAAAAAGAAATTAAAAAAAAAAAAAAAGGAACTGCAGAGGAAGGAATTGTTTGGAATATTGGGTCTAAACATAGATGATGGTGGTGATGGCTGGTTCCATTTTTAGCCCGGCTTCCTAAAGAAACGAGGCTTATGCAGCAGTGACATCTGGTAGTGTGATGCTTCCTCGCAGATTTTTGAGACCGTGGGTCAAGTTGAAGCCAATTTTGATTAAATAATAAGGGTCTGGGAAAGCAGGGGAGCAAGAGAGGTGGAGGAGAACCAGGTGCCTCGCTGGTGGGTGAGCTGTGATACCACTGTCAGGGTAGATATAAACATGATGGGGAAAAAATAGGCTGTAGTGGTTCCCTGGCTCAAAGAGATGTCGTCGTCTTCTCTGTTCCTACCCGTTCTTGTCCTACATGAACGTTTGCGGATCACTACTGCTTAGGAAATGTTTTTGGCCATTTAGAGCTTAGATCAGCTTAAAGCGAAGGTGAAAGTGAAGCCCAGTGAGGTGGTGATGGGGGAATCCTGTTTGTGGCTGCTTTGGCTTCGTGAGCCTGGCTTTGGGCAGGATTAGTCCGGCTGGCTGTGCAAGTGTGATCCAAGTGAGCGAGCAAGTGGTACTGAGAGAGGAGGATCAGAAAGCGCCTCAACATCAACTGTGGTGCTTGAGCAAAGGCAAGAAGTTGGTGATGAGGGGATCGAGCGCACCCTCAGTGAGTTTGCAGGTGACACCAAGTTGGGTGGGAGTGTGGATGTGCCTGAGGGTGGGAAGGCCAAACAGAGGGGTCTGGAGCGGCTGGATGGATGGGCTGAGGCCAGTTGTCTGAGGTTCAACAAGGCCAAGTGCCGGGTCCTGCACTGGGGTCACACCAACCCCAGGCAGCGCTCCAGGCTCGGGGAAGAGCGGCTGGAAAGTGCCCGGCGGAAAAGGAGCTGGGGGTGTTGGTGCCAGCGGCTGAACATGAGCCAGCGTGTGCCCAGGTGGCCAAGAGGCCACCAGCATCCTGGCTGGGACCAGCACTGGTGTGGCCAGCAAGACTAGGGAAGTGATTGTGCCACTGTACTTGTCACTGGTGAGGCCCCACTTTGAATACCGTGTTCAGTTTTGGAGCCCTCCATCATAAGAAGGACATTGAGGTATTAGAGAGAGTGCAGAGGAGGCGACGAAGCTGGTGAAGGGCTGGAGCACAAGTGTGATGGGAGCGGCTGAGGGAGCTGGGGGTTCAGCTGGAGAACAGGAGCTGAGGGGAGACCTTCTGATCTCTGACCTGCCTGAAAGGAGCTTGGAGCCAGGGGGGGTCGGGCTCTGCTCCCCAGGAACAAGCGCCAGGACCAGAGGAAACGGCCTCAAGTTGCGCCAGGGGAGGTTGAGGTTGGATCTGGGGAACAATTTCTTCCCCAAAGGGCTGTGGGGCATTGGAACAGGCTGCCCAGGGCAGTGCTGGAGTCACCGTCCCTGGAGGGGTTGGACAGACAGAGATGAGGTTCTATGGACATGGGGCAGTGCTAGGAGTGGGGGAATGGTTGGACTCCATGATCTTGAGGGGCTTTTCCAATCAAAATGATTCTATGAAGTCCAGCAGAGCTTATCAGCTTGAGTCCTCACATTTTCTCTGCTGCTTTAGAATGGAACAGGATGGAATAGACTATTTTGATTGGAAGGGACCTACAACCATCATCTGGTCCAACTGCCCCACCACTTCAGGGCTGACCAGAAGTTGCAGCGTGTTAAGACCTGCAGAGCTCTTTTTAAGAGCATTGTCCAAATGCCTCTCAAACACGGACAGGCTTGGGGCATCAACCACATCTCTGGAAAACCTGTCCTAGTGTTTAACCACCCTCTCCATAAAGAAATGCTTCCTAATGTCCAGCCTAAACCTCCCCTGGTGCAGCTTTCAACTGTTCCCATGTGTCCTATCACTGGATGGCAGGGAGAAGAGCTCAGCACCTCCTGCTCCACGTCCCCTCCTCAGGAAGCTGCAGAGAGCCATGAGGTCACCCCTCAGCCTCCTTTTCTCCAAACTAGACAAGGTCAAAGACAGGCCAGACATGAGGAAGAAATTGTTGTCCTGAGGGTGGTGAGAGCCTGGCCCAGGTTGGCCAGAGAGGTGGTGGCTGAACCATCCCTGGAGACATCCCAGGCCAGGCTGGACGGGGCTCTGAGCAACCTGAGCTGGTGCAGATGTCCCTGCTCGTGGCAGGGGGGCACTGGATGAGCTCTGAAGATCCCTTCAACCCAAACCATTCTGTGTTTCTATGACTGTATGGAAGTTCTCAGCTGCTCCTCATAGGATGTTCCTTCCAGCCCTGTCACCAGCTGTGATGCCCTTTGGATGGATTCAAGGACCTTCACATCCTTCTTAAATTGTGGGGCCCATCACTGCACACAGTATTTAAGGTGAGGCCGCTGAGTACAGCAGGATAATCTGTCGCGGTTGAGACGGACAAACAACATAGACCAAGTTCTTCTGGGATGCAAGTAGTAGATGCCATTTATTGCCACAAGTGCATTTTTATACAGTTTTACCAATTCATATGTCTCTTCACTATTGGTTACAAGTTACAGCAGTAACATCTCATTGGCTAATTTTGCTATCATCAATGTTACTCTTCTACTCCATCCCTTCTCTCTCACGCTCTCACGGGTACACCTTAATATCTCCAGATACTCCTTTACTCCCATCGTTCTCATGGGTAGGCCTTAATATCTTCAAGGCTAATTTCTGTTCCCATGCCCTCCGTCAGGGAATCCACGGACCCACCGTAGTCCCCCGCAATAATCCCCTTTCTTAACCTGGTTGTACGTGTTTGGTGCACCCCAGGACGTGGTTTGCCCCCACTACTGACTCATGGTGATCCCTTTCTTCAGTGTTCCCTCCCTCCGCTTCTCTCTCAGTTTATATTTGTGCCAACGTTACTCCATCCCAGGTGCAGGATCCGGCATTTGGACTCATTAAATTAATCATATCCCAACGCTCCAATCTATCTAGATCTTCCTACAAGGCCTCCTGTCCCTGAAGAGTCACCAGCACCTCCCGGTTTGGGGTCATCAGCAAATTGCTCGTGGTGTCTTCGACTCCTACGTCCAGATCGTTGATAAATATATCGACCAGAACTGAATCCCGTGAAATCATCAGTCTGAAAGACTTTATGCAGTGAAATTCTGGGTTTTATAATTGGAGACAAAAAAAAAAAAGTACTTTTTAATTTTGTTGTTGTTGTTCCTGGGTGGGGAATCTGTGAGTGCTTTGGAGAGGCTGCTCTGGATGATATTCTTTATTTAGCAGCTGTCACGCCAGTTGGTACGATCTCTGATGATGGAGCCCATCCTGGGAAACATCCGAAATCCAGAATCGTGAAATATTTAGCGGACAGTTCACTGTTAACGGGCTCCGGATTTGCGCCAGTGTCACAGGATCGCTAACAAAAGGCTCTGTGTACCAGTGCCAAGTTGCTCTGATTTTTTAAAAAGTTTTATTTCAGGTTTTATCAAAAGCAAAATCTGAGTTCAGCAAGGCAGGGTTTAGTTGGTTAAAACCAGCAAGAGCTTGTTTTATTTTCCCTGCTTTTAGGAAGCCTTGAATAAGGTACGTATAACATACGCAGAAACAAGTTATTTTTTTCAGCAGTAGATAAATTGATGTGAGAAAAAAATATACAGTATTGATTTTTCTTTTCCTGTGGCTTTTGAGAGGTTGTTAATGCAGCAAGTACACAAGAGCACTCATATGTCTGTCTGCACAGTAATCTCTAATAAATTGACTTTTTTAAAACCCATTTTTAAGTCTGGAGTTTCAGGGACTTGATTTGTGGAGTAGATGATATCTCCTGGCACATAATTACTCATTTTTGGGTTGTGTAAAAGGTTGGCGGGGAAATTTTGATGCATTATCTCTAGCGCTAAACATCTCTGCTATTACTCGTACGAGTTTTGCCTCTTTGTCTTCTTCCTTATTGGAGCAGTAGAGAGGTTTTTAGGGATCGGGTTTTTTTTTTCAGTGTTAAAATTTATGGTACAGACGCTTTCTAGAGGTAATTCTTGCCCATGGTGACATGGCAATGGTCACGATCATGGCAAGGGCAATGATTTATGTTCAGGAGACCAACTATTTCTTTCTCTCAGGGTTGCCAACTGTGTGAACAGGTTAGTGACCGTAACGGCCTGCGACCTTTTGCTTCTTGTTTTCTTTTGGGAAAGAAATAAAAACATGCAGCAGGGACACATGACGATAATCGTATTAATGACAAAACGAAAGCAATTAGATGACATATAACGGAATTTGACATCCAAGGAGCTGTCGGTCTGGTGCTGGTAATGGGCTGAGGATGCCGAGGAGGGCAGCGGGTAGATGGTGACGGGCAGAGCTGCAGGAGATGTTTGACCACGGTTGGGTGATCGTGCGTGTTGGGTGTCCAACAGAAGCACTTCTGAGACCCATGAGCAGGTACAGCTTCCTCACAAGGGGAGGCACTGAGCTCTTCTCTTTAGTGACCAACGACAGAACCCGAGGGAATGGCACGATGATCTACCAGGGGAGGTTCAGGTTGGACATGAGGAAAAGGTTCTTCACCCGGAGGGTGCTGGACACTGGAACAGGCCCCAACCTGACAGTGTTCAAGAAGAGACTGGACAACGTCCTCAGACACACGGTGTGACCTGTGGGGTGTCCTGTGCGGGGACAGGAGCTGGACTCGATGATCCTTGTGGGTCCCTTCCAACTCAGGACATTCGATGATTCTATGATGCTTATGAATCACTGACATTCGTGGGCACTTTGTGTGTGTTGCTCTTTTATTCAGGCTGTTCTAGGCTTGTAGTCAAAATTTTGGGATCATTAATATTTTCTTGCCATTATCCAGCGCTGTGTTGTGTCCAGTTTCTCATGGCCTTGTTCCACATATTCAGTGTTACCTGGGATTTGTTGTCTCAAGCCACTAATGCTTTTCTTCTTTCTATATTCTGTTCTCTCCGTGTCTAGAGACTTGTAGGTTGCCACGGTGGCACAAGGACAATGTTGCCATTGCTGTGAAAAGAGATGAATGCTGATTGTATTGTTCTGGTGTGGTTTATTCCAAATAACTCATCGCCTTGACAGTAATTCAGTGATCCCAGTTCTCGATATGGTGATCCTTCTTTAACATCGTTTCTCAGGCCGTGAGTCTGATAGGATTTTCACTTGGTCTTTGGTGTCCTCCAAACGTACCACTTGTTCTTACCCAGTTTTCTCATTTTCAATCTTGTGCCCTTCCCATGGTGGTTCTCAAGAACCTGCAAAATCACCGAGCTTTACCTGGAAGACTTTAGATGGAGGAGACTCCATATAAAGAGAAATTCCATATGAACTTCTGGTTTAGAGGATTTTTTTATCTTGTCCAAATAGGAGAATGGTTGTCTTGAACTTTCAGAGTCTTGGAGCTCAATTTGAATGGGTAGAAACCCCAGAAAGTTGAAAGACTCTGAGTTTTGGGCTTTCAGAATAACTTGCAATTTCCTTTTCCTGTGCAGTCAATAAGACACTTTAAATTTTTATACAGCAATGCCTTTTTTTTGGTCCAGCAATGTTTGCCGTGGAGCTGCTGTGTGAAGAGCTCCATGAGGATGGAGGCTGTCACCAGTGGTTTATTCCAATATCTTCACTTGGTTACGAGGCCCCTCTTTGAATTGTTGCTTGTAGACGATACCAACCACATTATGCTGGAATGTTGTTTTACATATGTGTGGATTTATACATATATGTGGATTTATACACCACCACCCAATGCACACAAGACTTATTTTATATGTCGTTATTCATACTGATCTGAGGAATACATCAGAATTACTACAAAATCTCATTATTCCTTTATAACTTAACAATGGTGGGTGCTTGACATCTGGAAAGAGCTGTGCCTCATTTGTCCCTTTTCATGAAACAATGATGCTAATATTTTTCTGGCTCCTGATATTTTTTAGTATATTCTTCAGGAGGCCTTTTCTTAACAGGCAAATATATGATCCATATGGCTTCTGTTTTCCTGTTGTCTTTACTTTTCCTGTACATCCTTTACATCTCCATCCAAGTGGTTTTTCTCACTCGACTGTGTATATCGCTGTGTTTTAAGGAGCAATTTTGTCGTCTTTCCCCATTGTTGAACGTCTCAATGACCTGGATGTGATTTTCTGCAACAGAGTGTAAAGCACATGAGGTTTAACTTTGTGTATTGTGGTTTTTTTTTTTTTTTAAGAATCAGCTTTGATGGACCAACAGTCCAACAGAACAGTAACAGTTTTGCGCATGACTTTCTTCCACTTAAATTGCTGTAGTAGGACGTACTTTGTATTTGTCTGTGTTAAACCCAAAGACAAACTGTGGAAGATACTGTGAGGTGGAAGCCAAAAAGCTTTTCCTTCCGGATTGAAGGGACATCAAGTCTGCTTGGAGCATGTGTTGTGAGATATAAAGTGAAATTAAGGACTTCTAATTCTTACAAGTTCATGACATTCTTTCTTTCTTCTTTCTTCTTTCTTCTTTCTTCTTTCTTCTTCTTTCTTCGTTCTTCTTTCTTCTTTCTTCTTTCTTCTTTCTTTCATCTTTCTTCTTTCTTTTCTTCCTTCTTTCTTCTTTCTTTCTTCTTTCTTCTTTCTTTTTCTTTCTTCCTCTTTCCTTTTTCATCTTCTTTCCTCTTTCCCCTTTCTTCCTTCTTCCTTCTTCCTTCTTCCTTCTTCCTCCTTCCTCCCTTCCTCCCTTCCTTCTTCATTCTTCTTCTTTCTTTTCTCTTTCCTCTTTCCTCTTCTTTCTGGTCTTCTTCCTTTTCATCTTTCTTCTTCTTTCTTCTCCTCTTATTTTTCTCCTTTTTCTCTTCCTCTTCATCTTCTTTTTTGTTTTTATTTTATTTTTCCCCAAGAATGCCGCTCTTTATTTTTCGCTTTTTATGTCCTCTTTAGAAGGTAATGGCTTCCACGGGAGGGACGTGTACATTCGTATGGTTGCCTTTTTATTGCCGTAGGCTTTCAGTAGGTCAGGGAAGCACACATGAGGGGGCTCTTAAAGTGGACTACGGAATGATGTTGCTCAGCTTTGTTTTATCACTTCTTTGACAAATCTCTCTGCCATCAGGTTGCAGCTTTCTAAGCTGTGCCAGCAAAAGCAAACCAGTAATGCTCTGCCAGCACCGCGCACTGCAAATAGAGCACGGAGCGTATTTAATTTGCATTTGTGCAGAGGTGCTTGTTACAAACACCTCTCTTCTTGCTGTGGTACTCGTGGCGGTTCCTCGATCACCCCTGGTAGGCAGAAGGACTTCAACAGGGATGATGGAAACTCATGGAGCTCAGCAGAAGAGTCCTTCCCCTGGCGTGGAATAACCCCATGCAAGAGGCTTCCTGGCACAAGAAGGACAGTGAAATGCTGGAGAAACTTCTGAGATGGTTGAGAACGGGCTGAGAGAGTTGGGCTGTTCAGCTGGAGAAGAGAAGCTCCGGGGAGACCTTAGTGTGGCCTTTCCGGACTTAAAAGGGGCTGAAAAGAAAGATGGGGACAGACTTTTGAGCAGGGCCTGTTGCGATAGGACAAGGGGTGATGGTTTTAAACTAAAGGAGGGAGATTCAGGCTGTACATGAGGGAGAAATTGTTGGCCCTGAGGGTGGTGAGAGCCTGTCCCAGGTTGGCCAGAGAGGTGGTGGCTGAACCATCCCTGGAGACATCCCAGGCCAGGCTGGACGGGGCTCTGAGCAACCTGAGCTGGTGCAGATGTCCCTGCTCATGGCAGGGGGGGCACCGGGGGAGCTGGGAAGGTCCTTCAACCCAAACCATCTGTGGTTCTGTGTTACAAGAAGTGATGAGCTGAATCTACAGAAGGCCCAGGGCAAACCCTACTGCTTTCATTATCTTCATTTACCCAAAGGGGACGTTCCAGGGAAGACGGTACGTGCTTCTCGGAGGTGTGCAGTGATAAGAGGCAACAGACACAAGTTTGATTTAGGTTACACATGGCAGGGGCGGAAAAACAACCCCAAACCCTGACCTATTGCCTGAGGAAACATGGGAATCCCCATTAAAAAGATGTAGATTTGAAAGCACGTCTGCCAGGAATAGTTCCACTATTGTTCTTGCCTTGCCTCTTGGACTTCCTTGAAGGAAGTCTCACCTTTTTTTTCTTATAAAGACTTCAAAAAAATCAACTAAAAAACATCTCGAAAATATGTTGCGTGCCCCTATTATTTGTACTTCTAGAACTGGGCATCCTCTCGCATCCGTATCTTCTCAGAGGTGTGTTCCAAGTCCTGGTTTGGTGGAGGAATAAGCCTTGGATTCAACTTGCGAATCACCAGGGAAGTATTTGCTCCACATTTTTGCTGCGCAGCGAAATACAAATAACCCCTTTTCGCTCCCTCGAGAAACGTTGAAGTCTATTTGGAGGGATAAAAGCGCGGCGCAAGATTTAGTCATAAATTGAAGATTTCCAGCACCGCGTTGACTTAAAACATATGTTAGTGAAACGTGTCTCTGCTCTGCAGACAGTTTTTGTACTTCTACTGTGGCAAGCACTTTTAAAACAAGCGTGGAAAATGTGCTGCCGGGAACAATCCAGGGTCATTTAGATGACTTAATAGGTCTTTTTCTTTTTCTAGCTATCTGTATTAAATCAATGATTCATATAAATTACGCCAAAGGGAGTTAATTGTTATTACGTGGTCTAAAAAGCTGCCAAACTAAGGGCAAAACTCTCCTCGTGGTGCATGGAATAAAATGGAGTTACGTTGCGATTGCTGAAAGCATAAAATGGCTGAAATTTTCACCTTTCACGAACTGAAACTGCCACAGCGGCGGCAGGAGACAAGAAATTTTGGAAGCAAAGGTTTGGAGGTTGTGGTGTGTTTGGAGGCTTGGGCACATTTGGAAGTTCTCCGGAACATGCAACAAAAATCGAGCGTGCAAAAGGAGAAAATCATACTTCTCCGTCGCCCAGATCCGCAGAGGAATTCAGGAATTTAACTTCGTTGGTTCAGTGGGAGCTGAGCTCCTTAATATCTTGGAGGGATTAGGCCGTAGTTTATGTAATATGGTTTATTTCTTATCTCTACAAGAAGGGCACCGCTACCGTTCTGTCTTGCAGGAACGTTACAAAGAAAAATAAGTCAGATTTATTTCTTTTTTTATGGTCAGATCCTGTGAAGATGAGGCTTTGTAGGTGTCTTAATTAGGGAGCTATGGGCAGAGTAATAGGCTTGGCTCAGAATATGTTCTCCAGGCACATTTTTGGGGTTTTTTTGAAGATGAATTGTGGCTTTTCTGATAAAAGGTACATCAAGGGAGATGGAGCAGAAGATGATAAACTTTGATGCTGGCCATCGTGTGCTGTCGCTTTGGAATATTTCTTACCCTAGTCAATCGAGAGAAAAGAAAAATCCATTGTGTGTTGCTTAATTTCAGTGTGCGCTTTGCATAGAATTCGACGTAACTCTTTTCCTAGGGAAAAAATGGAAGAAAATAATATAATGAGAAGAAAATGCGAGGGTGGAAACGCTGGGTGTTCTGTAAAGGAGAATGGGCAGAAGATATGTTTTTAGGAATTGTTGGGAGGAAAATCTAGGGGTTTTGTGCATGGAAAAGTTGCCTTGAAAGTGGCAAAAACCAGGAGGAGATGGAAGGTGTTGGGTAGAGAGGTTTTGGTAAGAGAGAGGAGGATGACTAGGATGGAGATGTTGGCCCGGCATTGCTGCTGAGAGCAACCTGGAGGAACTTTGAGTGAGTACACGTATTAATTAGGGTACACATATTAATTAGAGTACACGTATTAATTGGATTTCACGTATCAGAGTGCACATATTCATTAGAGTGGAAGCTCAAGAGCGCCATGACGCACTAGAAACTTAGGAAAACGGCTTTACGGGAAATGGGGAAACTCCACGCTCTCTAGTTACCGAATAATTAATAACGGATAATTTCTGGCCTGCTTAGTGACCTGACCCAATTGCAAGAAGTGAAATGTGCAGGGTAGGGTTTAGGGCGCTATTAGACATGGTCGTTGTTGTGATTGGGCCGTAATGGAAGAGGAGATGGTTAAAGTCCTTTGCAAAAGCTGTTCCAGGGCTGGAATAAAGCTTTTTATTTTTCTCTAATACCATCAAGAATTTTTTTGACCCGTCTGCACTATTCCGGCAGGTGAAATACTCGTATTTGCGTTCCTGTGATCTCTTTAAGAACTGGTGGAGATTGCTTGATATTTTGACTGCTGTTTTCATTGGCATCGCTACTCTAATATCTGTGTCTCTCCGCATGGCAAAGGGAATCAAGTGAAGAAAAATTAAGTCTATGGTGATAGAAATTGCTGATGACTTCCAAAGGAAGGGGGAATTGGGATTGATTTAAACAAGTGTAGTAGACCCTAGTGAAAGAAATGTTGACTTAACTCATTTCTAATTGCTCTTAAGCTTATTTAAAAGTGAGTTTGTTATTGATCAGTACTTAAAGTCTTCGAAAAATTGTGGCGAACTTTGGAAACACCTTTACGAAAAAGCAGTTACCCACCTTAAAATGATTTTTATTGCGATTTAATCTGCATGAATGGCTCAATTAATTAGTTGATTAAGTGTAGTTTGATGCTGGGATGCTGCTCAGGCATGAAAATGTGTATGTTTTGGATATAATGGAAGGTAAAAGATCTGATAAATAGTCAATCGTTGCTTTAGGAGACCTTACGGATAATTAAAAAAAGGTTTTTTGGGGCAGAACTCCTCCCAAGACACACGGGACAGCAAAACCGTTCGTAATTTCTAGAGATAAAAAGGTTGCTAGAAAAATCATTCGGTCAAGATGATTTCATCAATGTAGCTTAGCTGTTTTTTTTCAAGTGGAAATAACAACAGCGAGAACTCTCTTTGTCAATACAACAATCTGCAAATTGATTTTGTTGTCATGAGGACGGCGGAGGAAAGATCACACCTGCCTCGTGTAGCTGTATTAGCAAAACGTCATGAAGAGATCAAGGTCGATTTGTAACCTGTGATTTGGTTTTGAAGTTTGACTACAAACCGTTAGTTGGCTTTACAGGGTGGAGAAAGGGTGGATAAAACTATCGGAAGTGGTCAGAGAGATGCGTGCCGGTCTTGTGCTTTTGTTTTATCTGACTGTTCCTAAATCCAGTATTCCACTCGACAAATAAATGTCTTATTTTGGAAAGCTCATCTTTTGTTGCTGGAAACATCTTCTTTTCTCACAAGAGACGACCTTCCACTGGGAGACTTCATCCAACACCTTTCTGCTGTGTTAAAGGAATGTCAATGGGGAGGTTGAGGTTGGATGTGGGGAACAATTTCTTCCCCAAAGGGCTGTGGGGCATTGGAACAGGCTGCCCAGGGCAGTGCTGGAGTCACCATCCCTGGAGGGGGTGGACAGACGGACATGAGGTTCTCAGGACATGGGGCAGTGCCAGGGGTGGGTTATGGTTGGACTCGATGATCTTGAGGGGCTGTTCCAACCAAAATGATTCTATATTTGATACTCTGAGTTTGCCAAACCCTTTAGTTTCAGAAACTCCTTACAGGCCTTGAGGTGTTGAGTTGTTTTGTATCTCGACGTTGAGTTTTCACGGATGCGCGCGACGTTGCTTGTGAAGTGCGTGTCCGTGCTCCTGTCCCCATCCTGGGGACCTTGCTGCTTCCAGTCCTGTTTCACCCTCATCCTCCAAAATCTTCCTCCCCTCTAGACCGGCCAAAGTCATAGAATCATTTCAGTTGGAAGAGACCCTCAGGATCATCGAGTCCAACCATAACCCAACTCTAGCACTAACCCATGTCCCTGAGAACCTCATCTAAACGCCTTTTCAACCCTTCCAGGGCTGGTGACAAAGTCATTGCTGATGATCCCCAACCGTCCACCAGCCGGACAGGACGAGCGTCAGGGACGAGTCTTTGCTTCTCCTGGTTGCTTTTCCCTCCTGAGCTTCACCAACGTGCTGCGGCCTTTGGGGAGATCAGGGTTGAATTTTTGCTCCTGCCGCCGTTTTCTCTCCGTGAAAATTCTCTCGGCTACATCTTGTGTTTTCGTCCTTCGGGGTGAAGTGTTTTCCCTGGGGGTTTCACTCCTCCGCTGCCGCCTGTTCCCGTCGCTGGGCGCCCTTCACTGGTACAACTATCTCAGGAGCCATATGGTGAACCAGATCAGTGAAGAGCGAAAAAAAAAAGGTTATTTTTAACCCAGATCAGATCACTAATCTCGTTTGCTTTACAGTTCCACAGAAGTCATGTTGGTACAAAGGCAATTTTCGAGGGGAGGAAAGACGGGAAGAGGTTTCCAGCCAGTAACATCCCTGCGGTTTCCTCCCATGTTTTCTGGCTTCCAGAATTATTTCTTTCCGTGCTTTTGTTTCCTCCTACGTATTTTCACAGATGTTTCTGGCTTCTAATACCTCCAGGTGGATCTCAACCGATAGTTTTTTTGCCAATACCCCTGGTTTCTCAGGGTTTGTTTTCATGTTTTTTGTATTAATGTGCCCTGACAAGAATTGAACTTGGCTCCATTCTGGATAATCTGTGTATATTCATTAACATTTTGCCCTATTCTTTCTTAATTTAGACACTAAACGTGTTACGCTCTATGACAAATGTCTCTGTTATCCTCACTACGATATCTCCTAACCCTTTATTTTTGCCTTGAAGTTACAGTCCTTTAATTATATTTACTGTGTGAGTAACAGGGTCTGAATTAACTCTGAGAATGAATCACTGTCGGTGCTTTTCCTGATGTCCAAACTGATTGTCCATCATGTTCTCATTAAGCTCTCTTTTGTAAGGCTTGTGTTAGAGTGTTTTCCTTAGATTTATTTTTCTTTTTAATACAGGTAAAGGTCAAACTGAAGCTGTTTTCACTGAAAGGTTTATTTTTATTTTTAAGACATCGGCTGCATATAATTTTTTAATACTGAAATATTCCAAAGGTTGAGTATTGTCAGCAGTGCAGTAAGTAATTTCCTTCAATTGACGCTAATCTTAGATAATTAAATTGTTGTCTTTTGTCTACAATGTCGTCTGCGACTTCGAAATCTCCAAGTGTCTTATATACCAATTGCACAAGTGAGAAGAACTAATCCAGAATCAATACTTGAAGAACCGGTTTTGAAAAATGGATGAAAATAGGAGGTAAATAACTTCTACTTTCAAAGAATTTTTCCTGCTGGAATTCAAAATATGTTTGATCCAAGGACAAGCCTGATGTACGAGTCCAGTGTCCTCCCTGCTGCCCTGAGGGACGTTTATTCTCTAATCTCAGTCAATTTAATTGTATTTATTGGAGCCCAGAAGATCCTTTTCTGTTTTGCTGGGTTTGGATATTCGGAGGATTAAACACAAACCGTTGTGGAATGGGATTTAAGGGAAGGTGCCTGGCTCCAGTCAAGCATCATTAGACCTTGTCCAGTTGGATTTGAGCTCCTAATGTTTTCCTCTTCCTTCAAAAACCCCAATCTCGGTGAACGCCCCGATGGACGGCCGTGCGATTCAAGGGACGCGAGCGGTACGGAAGGTTTTTGAGACGGAAAATTGGCTCACAGGGAAAGTTTTGCAGTGCTGTCCAACTGAATAAAGTCATTTTCTCAGTGGAGAATGCTGTATTTTTACTCCCCAGCATGTGAGACACTTCCAAGTTTTTATCTTCACTTGATAAGTAGCTGCAGAGTGTGTTTTTAAATGAATTATTCCAACACTTTTATCATAACGATCTGCCATCTACCAAGGCAGGTTTTTTAATCGCCATGTTCTAATTAATTCTTCATCTATTTTATAATGCATGTACCCAGCTCCTACCACTGGAGTCCAATTCGACAGGAGGAAGAACAAAAGTAATGGGTAGAAAAAGACAATTACAGAAGAATAATTGTAATAAGAATGTCGTAATGGTGTAGGTACTAAAACAAAAGCAGCAAACTAAATATTGGTCATAGGAGGATAGAATGAGAATGAAAAATGTTTTGCTGCTTGAAATACCACGTATAGTTGATGAAGATATTTGGGAACAAGTTTTTTTTTTTACTAAGTGGTTGCAGTAATTTTATAAGGAAACGTTAAAGGATTTAAAGTTTTTCACACCGAGAAGAAAATAGGAGGGGAAGAGAACTTCATGGCAGGAACCACGTTGGGTTTCTTTGCTCAACTTGATGGAGATAAATTGCTTTAAAATCTATGGCACGTAATCGTATAATTAGCAAATTAGAAGTTAATGGGAAACTTGTGCAAAATGTATTCTGCGTTAATTAATTTATTCAGCATATTGGGGCAACTTTGGCTCTAGGAAAGAAGGAGCTGACGGGGCTTGGTAGGAAGTCAAAATCAGTCAGCAGGAGCTGAAAGAGTCGTGATGCCCAACCGAGATGGTTTTCCAATTGCGGTTGCAAAAATGGGGAGTACAAACAAAAGAAGGCGAAAAACGTGTGAGGAGAAAAGGTTTAGCAACATCTTGTATCTCTAAAAAACCCCAAACGGAACAAAATCCCTTGACACCAACAAACAAGAACCTCCCAAGCTCTGTCAAAGGACCTTCAGGCTGGACGGGGCTCTGAGCAACCTGAGCTGGTGCAGATGTCCCTGCTCATGGCAGGTGTGGGACTGGATGAGCTTAGAAGGTCCCTTCGACCAAAAAAATTCCATTATTCTATGATTCTACCTTCTTCGTATGTCTCAGCTGCTCCAAGGACCTTCTTCATCCGTCTTGGCTCTTCCTGGCTGCCCATTGAGGGTCCTTCTGGTGGATGGGTAGTTGGGGACGGTTCCAGCATCTCTTCCAGACCATCTAATATCCAGATCATGACTTTAAAATAAATAAGAAGAGCAATAACATCATCTGTGAAAGCATTTTTAGTTAGTGGATTGAGGAAGAGCAGTTAAACAACATCCCTGGAGGTATTTAAAAGACGTGGAGATGAGGTTCTTAGGGACATGGGTTAGTGGTGGCCTCGACAGTGTTGGGTTAATGGTTGGACTCGATGATCTTAAAGGTCTTTTCCAACCAAAATGGTTCTCTGGTTCTAGGAATATTTCTCCTTGTCTTCTTTCCATATTTGATTTCAGAAAAAATGTAGAACTTTTTCAGCCAGTCCCACCTACGGTGACGTTCTCAGCTTGATAACCGGGGCATCTGGAGCTCCACCTTTGTTATAGGACATGGGTTCCACCTTTCCATCGGTGTTTGCTGGTGTGAGGTCAGCATTTCGCTTCCCTAATGCCCCAAAGGAGCAGTAATAATATTTTCTCGATAGGGACTTGTGTGCTGGATGACGATGCTTTTGATTTCATGATGCTTCAGGTGACTGAAGGACTTTCATAATAAAGCACTAAGGTGATCTTTCTTCACCTCTCTAACCTCTTCATGGATTGACACGTTGCAAAAAAGGCACCAGGCTTGTGCTGTTTCCCTAAATTTTCCAAATTAATATCTCCTCACGTATCACGTTGTCCCTCTTTAATATATTTTTAAATGTATTTTAGGAGAATGGAGTTACAGCGCAAAGCAAGAGAGCGGAAGGATGCAGCTTCTGTTGAATTTACCTCTTGCACCTTCTCATGTGCTGGAGTTAAGAGTAAGATGGATGCGAGACGATATTTCTGTTGTGTTTGTACTCATTTGAGTGATTTCTGTTAAATTCTGGCCATTTACGACTGGTTTTTGAACGGCGACCGAGGACCGCGGTGTCCATAGGCAGATGAATGGTCTCCATCTCTGTGCAGCTCATCACAGCTTCTCTCTGCAATAATAATATCCAGTTATTATAAACCTAATTGTTTTGACTTCTGGTCAAGAAAAAAAGCCAGAAAAAGGGCCAAAACCCCCCCCCCAAAGGATGATTCTGGTGAGTGTCTGTGTGGCAGCACAACGCAAGAAGGAATTGATGCTGAAGCAGGATCCCACCAACAAGGTGAATGGGAGGTGGGCGCAGAATTTCTCTCACTCTCTTTAGCAGCTCAAGATGAACAAAATTTGAATTTTCCACTAATCCCCCAGCATTAAAAGTTGCTGCTAAATCCTCCCGCTAAATGGAGGCGGTGCCTGGAAACCTTCATGTATTCGACACATGAGTTGGACACGGACGGGGAACCTTTAGTATTTACTTAGCAGAGCTTATTGACCCCCTTGGCCGTACGAGATGTAAAAAAATTCCTAAACTTGGACTTGAAGCAAATTTAGCTATCAAATCGGCTCTGCTAAATTAGATAGAAATGGCAAAGGCATCAAGATTTGAGGAGTAAAACAGCGGAAAGAAGGGTGGTTGGTGCTGAGCCTGGCAAACGTGTTTTTCACAAAATTGCCAAAAGGAAAACTTGGTTTTCTCCCCCGTTTGCTTGGACGCAGGTTATTTTCTCCTTCTTCCTTGCCGCAAAAAACCAAGAGTCATTTGTTTAATTCTACAAAACGTTACCGGAGCTCTTGGAACTGAAACTCCAGCCCACGTCTTGTTGAGCAATGACTTGTGCGTATTCCTGGAAGGGAGTTAAAACGGGGCTGTGTTATATTTGGTACCTCCCGAAGCGCCGGGATACAGAATGTGCTCAAAGAGAGACTTAATTTGCCGCTGCGGAGCTCGATGTGATGAGATTTGTCAAGATTCGTCAAGTCGGATTCATTCACGCCTTCCCTTTTCTCCTGGAGATATTTGATTATATATTTTCGAGTCGTTACGTCGTTGAACCGCGGGACTGGAAAGGCGAGTGAAAAAGCCTAAAACCAGGATTAAATTCCAAGCAATGAATATGAATATGAGGTGGAAATCCAGAAGTGAAGCACCTGTAGAAATGGAAAGATTCCTGAGCCGTTTCCCTGGGTGCTTTATGCTCTTGGTAGCAACAGCGTTGGGTTTATTAATATCTGGACATTTGCGCATCAGCGGGGAGGATTTTGATTTCTCTCCACAGGTGCCATCTCAGATGGTCCGGTGGTGTTTTCCCCCAGTTGGTGATTCTGAGAACGTCAGTAAAAATGAAGATTTATGTGGTTTTTTTTCCTATTCATTTCTGATTTCATGCTGTTTCCCTCGCTGGGCTCAAAGGGCCTCTTGGTGTAACACTGCGGGTAAAGGACGTTCCCAAAGAAAGTCAGGGTTGTTTTACTCGATTTGATGTTTTCTGCGTCCTGTTTGCTCCCCTTGAATGTAAATTAATACCGGATCAGTCGTTAGAAGCAATGAAAACATATTTAATGTAAACCCTTTGGTACTGGGTTGATTAAAATAAACAACTGTTGCAAGGAGCTTTGTGAACAGTCGGTTTTCTGTTCCTCCGTATAATGCATAAAGTGTGTGGAGCCACTTGAAAGGTGTTTTTTTGGTTCGTGTTGTACTTTATTTTGCGATATTTCATTGTCCGTTCTCCGAGCTTTTGTGTCAGCTGGGAAGGGAGGGCGGAGGAGGAATGTGTAAAATTTGGTCGGCCCGTTTAGGCCCAAATCCTGAAAAAGAGCTGGTTAACAAGTGTTTACATGAAAGCTTGAACTTTATTTTACAGAATCACAGGATTTTGAAAACGGAGAAGACCCTAATTCTGAATTCCTCCCCTCCTGCTGCTGTTTATTTTTAATTTCTGTCCTTAAGCGGTAGTTGACGTAGACTTCGTGCAAGACTCGCCGTGTATTCCACCGCGAATCATTGAGCCGTAGCGTATAACCGCAGAAAGATTTCGTGTCTTGACTTGAAGGTGCAAATGTTGAATTTCTTTGCTGTCTTTCTTCCTTTACCTACGGCGATGGAAAAATATGTCCCCGGTATTTTTAGGGGAAGGCAAATTGAGGTATTTATTTGTAAGAGAGGTGCGGTAAATATGTATTTAACTGTGTGTTTAATGACAGTGGGTAGGAAACGCGAGCAGCAGATATCGCACCATCCATCTCGTCGCCAGCTCCCGCATCCTTCTCCTCCTTTTATCCTGCGTCCCCGTCGCTCCTCCTTCTCTCACCGCGTTTCTTACACATCCCCGCTCCTCCTTTCGCTCCGGTGGAGATAAAACCCACTCCTTGGTAGGAAAAACCGTGTTTTCTGTCCGACGCAGAGCCTGACGGGTCTCTCTTTCTCTCTCGATCGCAGAGCTGTGGAATGCTGTGAAGACTCCCCAGCCGTAGACAGACTGCTCTCCGCACCGTCTCCAGCCCAAGAAAACTCCTCGCCAAGAGGTAGCAATCCATATTTTATGTGTGCCCTTCAACCGTAGCGCTTGGAGTCGAGATATTCCTCCAAACGCCGTTTTTCCCTCCTCCCTCCGCAGGCACAAAACGCTTCGGACGCCGCAGGGATTGCAAGCGTTGATTAAAAAGCGTTGGTGTTTGATGCGGCTTGGGCTCTTGTTTGTGTCAAATGAACTTTGGTACAGAGTCGCGTTACGTTTTAAACGAAGCGAGAAATTTCCAGGTCAAGAAATTCATAAGCTGAAGCTCCAGCGGCGCTTATTTTATTGTGTTGATTTATAAAGTTAATAAACCTGCAGTAATCAGCAGACTGGGGTAGAACACGCGGTAGGTACGTGCTGCTCCTATAAAGAACTGTGAGAGTTAGGGGTGGTTTTTTTAGTGTTTATTAGTCTTAATATCTTCCTAGTAAATAATTTATTTTTGTTTTATTTTAAGTACTGCTTGTGTTCACTGACTGGGCCAAAATCAGTGGGTTGGCCACGGCGCGATTCCTGATATAAGTTTCTGTCATTTGTCTGTCGACAGGCAAATTATTTTCTGATAGTTTATGTTGCGGCCTTTCATAAAAGAAAGCCAGAAACATTTTCGCGAAATATAAACTTTGCAGTGTAATGTGGTCTGTAAACTGGTTGGAGCAGGTTCTCTCTGCAGTATTTATTTTGGTGTATGGTGCCTGGTGTTACGGGACCTGAACGGGTCGAGCCCTCTAGGCGTTTATAGATCAGAAAATCAAATATAAAAGTGGTATAACATGAGATACAGCTAGGGATGAAATATGAACGGACCACTCCAGCAAATCCCCGTGCTGCCCACGATTACAGGCTGGAAATTACGCTGGGCAAATGTCTCTGTACGCCTGCCCCGGGTTTAAATTTTCCCCTAGATATTAGGGATTCCCACTCAGTTATTGCTGCACAGGAGACACCGGGAGAGCCGAAGTTTGTCAGCCTGACCCAATCCAGCTGTTTTTGTGCAGGACTGTGGAAAAAACAGGCTCGACTTTATTTTTTTTTTTTTTTGGTTTTTTTTCCATTTTAAATGTTTTGCTGCACGCTTAGTAACATGAACTTTAAATGTCAGCTGCCGGGATACCCACTGAGTGTTCTGCTCCCACTCAAGTCACATTTGCTGAAAACCAGATGCCGACAGACGAGAACGGCGCTGGCGGCTGCTCTCTGCTCTTGGACCCGCCGATCCTCCCGATATTTTAGCACGTAGGAGTGTTCCAGCCCCGTTTTGGGGGGAAAAAAACCCTGCCCTGATGAGATAGCAGCATGGAGAAAATCTGGTTATTGTTTCTTCCTCAGCACCTCAACCCGTCTTAGGTGGGATGGGACGGAAAGTGCCGAGCGTTTCAGAAAAGCTTTGCTCCCTCTTTTGTGCCAACCTTGAAGCAACAACGACGCGTCCCTTTCCCCTTCCCTTTTTGTTGAATATCGTGCTAGAAAAAAGGATAAAGAAAAGGGAGGGGACACCTTTATGCTGTTTCTGTCCCCCTTTTTCTGCCCTCCCTGTATCTCCAAGATGAAACATTAGACACAGTTGGAGCTACACTGGTTTTTCTGGACGTGAGATGCCGAGGCCCAGGGCAACAGAAAAGCAGAGCCAAGGGTGGGAGACAGGCGAGACGGGGACTCAGACTGGAGAAGTGGGACCGGCAGTGGCGGAAAATCCAGAAGATGTTTTTTCAAATAATAATACGTCGTTAAGTGTTGGCTTTGCATGAGAAAGCCTCTGGTCCAAGGGGCTCCTGCTCCAATTGTGCTCCAGATTAAGAAATTTAAGTTGAATCTTTGGGTGTCTGAGCTCCCAGCCTGGTCCTGGAGACCTCGGGAGAGGAACTGATGGAGCTTGGGGAGGTTTTGATGACGGGACGCTGGTTGTCTTCTTCAAGTTGACGGAGGTTTCTCTTCAGGTTTTCTCTTCAGGCCGCGACTGCCCTGCTTGGGGTCTCCAGCAGCCACTTCAAACATTTACTCTTCGGGTGTCTTTATTTTGGATCAAACCTCCCCCTTTTAGACTCATGATGGTAAGCAGTGTTCAGAAATTAAAAAGCGGAATAAATGGAGTTAAATTATTGAAATGCGTGTGTGTCTGAGCTCTTAACTTAGTTTATTTAGGTTGTTTCCTGCTTGAGAAGTACCCCAGTCCCCCAAATCCTGGGTGAAATTCCAGCAATCCAATAGTTAATTACTATGTGTGTGTAAAATCCATGTCTGTCTAAAAATACCTCTCTTATCTGTGTAATGGTTTGGTTTGATGTAAATATTTTTAAATGTGCTGGTTTTTATACAGCGCATGAGTGGAATTTGGCGTGTGCTTAACTGGGCCTGGACTTTATAATACCCTTTTGCTCCATTCACCTCAGTGTTTCTAAACACATATGGAAAATTTCTGATCTTCAGCCTCCTGACGGTTTGTGCCAGTTTGGTGGGGTTATTGGTTTTTACTGGGCAGGGAATGCACCAAACCCAGAGCTGGGGTGAAGCATCTTGTCAGCAGATGATGGATCCTTCTCTGCTCTTGTGGGATGACGACCTCACTTCTTGGTTTTCTTTTCTTCTGCATGAGTAAATCCTTTGTTCACAGAGCTTAAGTTTTCTTGAGTTGCCAGTTCTGTTTCGGAGAACAGATTTCCTTTCAGACAACATATGATAGGGAGTTTGATTTCTGTTAAGACAAGTTATGGACTATGTCCAGCTCTGGTGTCCACAGAACAAGACACGGACCTGCTGGAGAGGGGCCAGAGGAGCCCCAGAAATGACCCGAGGCTGGAACAGCTCTGCTGGGAGGACAGGCTGAGAGAGCTGGGGGGTTCAGCTGGAGAAGAGAAGCTCCGGGGAGACCTTAGTGTGGCCTTTCCGGACTTAAAAGGGGCCGAGAAGAAAGATGGGGACAGACTTTTGAGCAGGGCCTGTTGCGATAGGACAAGGGGTGATGGTTTGAAACTAAAGGAGGGAGATTCAGGCTGGACATGAGGGAGAAATTGTTGGCCCTGAGGGTGGTGAGAGCCTGGCCCAGGTTGGCCAGAGAGGTGGTGGATGAACCATCCCTGGAGACATCCCAGGCCAGGCTGGACGGGGCTCTGAGCAACCTGAGCTGGTGCAGATGTCCCTGCTCATGGCAGGGGGGGCACTGGGGGAGCTGGGAAGGTCCTTCAACCCAAACCCTTCTGTGGTTCTATGTAGGTCCCAGGATCCTTATGAGACCCTACAGGATTATTTGAAGAGTGGAGGCAGATCCCTTTCTCTTCTTTCTGGTGGAGTCTGATGATGTTGATACCAAGGGCAGCGGTTCATGTTCCTTCTTTCCTTTGCGTCATGCTTACAGGAGGTGAACATGTCATATTAGAACATGAACAGCAGCTTAAAATGTAGCCTTTTAAATAATTTGAACATGTTGTGGATTTTTACTGGGTTTGTGTGTGCTCCATGACACGGCCGTGCCTCTGAACATGGTTCCGAGTTGGGATCAAGCTGCTCCTCCACATGACTTGTTGTGACCGTATCTGCGCTGCAGTCGTGTGTGAGTAGATGGAGCTGAAACTGGGGCTGAGAATATTGTCTGTTGCTTCAGCACTCTTTAATTTGGAGGTATTTCAGTCTGACGTTCGAAGAGCTGAAGCAAGTAGCTGGCGAGAGAACGGTTGAGACTCTCAGCTTGAGGTTGCGGGTTTTCTGATTCAGGTGGTGGGTTTGAGAGGAGAAATAGCCTGGAGAACAGGAGCTGAGGGGAGACCTTCTGATCTCTGACCTGCCTGAAAGGAGCTTGGAGCCAGGGGGGGTCGGGCTCTGCTCCCCAGGAACAAGCGCCAGGACCAGAGGAAACGGCCTCAAGTTGCGCCAGGGGAGGTTGAGGTTGGATGTGGGGAACAATTTCTTCCCCAAAGGGCTGTGGGGCATTGGAACAGGCTGCCCAGGGCAGTGCTGGAGTCACCATCCCTGGAGGGGTTGGACAGATGGAGATGAGGTTCTCAGGGACATGGGGTAGTGAGAGTGTTGGGTTAATCGCTGGACTTGATCTTGAGGGTCTTTTCCAACCAAAATGATTCTATGATTCCCTCTTTCTCATGCCAGTCACAAATATTGCAGGGTTTGGAAGGCTTTGGGATCTGTAATTACTTTGCCCATTCATGCTTCATGGGAATTTTCACTTCCTGAGAAGTTTTGTTTTCCTTTATGGACATTAGTGCGATGGAAACCCCCTCTGTGATGTACCTAAATATTTTGTACCATATCGCATAGGGAACCTTCTTCCCTGCATAAGGTAATTAATTTATAAAGATTAATCACCCAGCATTTCATCCTAAGTAGCATTCTTGCAAATGCTTCTTTTAGTCAGGTCTACTCCCTTAAAAAAACTCTTTTAAAATGTTTTTGGCTCAGTATATCGTGGCGGTCAGAGTCACCAGCTCATCTCACACACATGAACTGTGGCTGCGGGTCCCTGCAGGAATTATTTTATTGACAAAGCGGCTTCATGATTCTTTATGGCTCAATACTGCCGATACACAGTAATCGTTACAGGAATGAGGAGTGAGGCATCGCTGGGAAGATGACATTTCCCATAACAAGGAAAGAAGGAAACTGTCAAAAACTGGTTTAAAAACAAATGAAGATTTTAATAAGGTTTATGGATGTAAGCAGCGGAGAGGATCTCTGACACCAGACTTTCCAAGATGTGCTGGACTGACTTTCTACTCTTTATCTAGAAGCTTATGTGGTGTATTAAAGTGATCCATGGATATTGCCCGAGGGGTGTAGAGAGTGCAACAAAAAATCCACCCGTGTCCTGGGCTGCATCCCCAGCAGCATGAGCAGCAGGTGGAGGGAGGGGATTCTGCCCCTCTGCCCAGCTCTGGGGAGACCCCCCTGCAGTGCTGGGCCAGCTCTGGGTCCTCAGCACAGGACACACATGGAGCTGCTGGAGAATCGCAGAATGCCAGAATGTCAGGGGTTGGAAGGGACCTGGAAAGCTCATCCAGTGCAATCCCCCCGCCGGAGCAGGAACACCCAGATGAGGTTACACAGGAAGGTGTCCAGGCGGGTTGGAATGTCTGCAGAGAAGGAGACTCCACAACCTCCCTGGGCAGCCTGGGCCAGGCTCTGGCACCCTCACCGGGAAGAAGTTTCTTCTCATATTTAAGTGGAACCTCCTGTGTTCCAGTTTGAACCCATTGCCCCTTGTCTTACTGTTGGTTGTCACCCAGAAGAGCCTGGCTCCATCCTCCTGACACTCCCCCTTTCCATATTGATCCCCATGAATGAGGTCACCCCTCAGTCTCCTCTTCTCCAGCTCCAGAGCCCCAGCTCCTCAGCCTTTCCTCACACGGGAGATGCTCCACTCCCTGCAGCATCTTCGTGGCTGCGCTGGACTCTCTCCAGCAGTTCCCTGTCCTGCTGGAACTGAGGGGCCCAGAACTGGACACAATATTCCAGATGAGGTCTCCCCAGGGCAGAGCAGAGGGGCAGGAGAACCTCTCTGACCTACTGACCACCCCCTTCTAATCCACCCGAGGTACCATTGGGCCAGAGGAGCCCCAGAAATGACGCGAGGCTGGAACCAGCTCTGCTGTGGGACAGACTGACAGAGTTGGGCTGTTCAGCTGGAGAAGAGAAGCTCCGGGGAGACCTTAATGTGGCCTTTCCGGACTTAAAAGGGGCTGAGAAGAAAGATGGGGACAGACTTTTGAGCAGGGCCTGTTGTGGTAGGACAAGGGGTGATGGTTTGAAACTAAAGGAGGGAGATTCAGGCTGTACATGAGGGAGAAATTGTTGCCCTGAGGGTGGTGAGAGCCTGTCCCAGGTTGGCCAGAGAGGTGGTGGCTGAACCATCCCTGGAGACATCCCAGGCCAGGCTGGACGGGGCTCTGAGCAACCTGAGCTGGTGCAGATGTCCCTGCGCATGGCAGGGGGGGCACTGGGGGAGCTGGGAAGGTCCTTCAACCCAAACGATTCTGTGATCTTACGATTCTATGAGAACTCTTCAAGTGGTGCAGACAAACAAGGACAGGAGCCCCAGAGAAGCTCCTGAAGGTCCTTGCCATGCATGCGATGGTCAGAGATCTCCTGGAGGACCAGTTTATCTCCTCCTGCTGATGAAGCGCCACAGCACGCTCGGCTCTTGCAGCCTCCGTGGCTGAGACGAGGTTATAGGGAAACATCCAACGTGTTCCCTCCGTTTTTCTGCAGCGCCTTCCTGCAGCGTTCGCTCCACATCTCTGCTCTCACAAAAGCCGCGCTGGAAACAGCGGCTTTTCATTCAGATGTATAATTCACCACCTCTTCCCGGCGTGCCAGCCTTGTTTGTATTGATAAGTGAATGTTCTCTGTGTACAGTCTGCAGATAATTCCGCTCATCGCGCACAATGCCGCTAAATATACCTGTTTCTCTTTATGAACTTGCGAGTTTGGTTAATCAGCTACACCTTCTGCAGGTTCTTTTGTGAACTCATAAAAGCCGCATGTTCTGATTTATAGTGCCTAAAAGGGGTAAACTGACATTAAAAGCATCAATTATCCTTGGTTGACCGCACGAAGAATAGAGTTGGCGTGAGCCAGCTTTTGATTTTGCCCTTTGTGGGCCTTTGATTTTTGCCTAAGCTTGTTAAGGGGTCTGTATCTCTGGTTTTTTCCTGCTAGATTTTATAATTAGAATTCAGTGTGAAATACAGTGATTGGCTTTGAAGAGCAAGAGCCCCAGACAATTATAATAAGCAATGAAGTTATAAAGCAATTGGCCAGAACTTTCCATATATTTTAACAGAGAAATATTCTATTTAACATGAGGATGTGATGACTTGATACCGTTAGATTTACAGGAACGGGATCCAGAGAGTTTATTATGAGCTCTGGGCACCCTTGGTAAACCTCGGTAAGGATTTATCCTCTGGAGCCTTGGATTTGCCCGTCGTGTGGTATTTCAGCAGCATACAAAGGGAATGGAAGTCTTCTAAATGACAGAGCAGGTAGCACTGATGGTTTTTAGTTTTCCCTACATCTTCACCCATTTCGTACAGGCTAAGAGAAAAAAAAAAACCCAGATTTCACAGCATTGCCTGGGTTTTACACTTGGAATTCTTACATTAGAACATTTATAAGCATATTTCAGTATATATAGTTTCTGTAGTGCCCAATTCTAGCCATCTCCACAAAAAGGGTTTGAAAATTAATTGAAATGCAAATTACAGGGTAAATTTTTTATAGATCTTCCATAATTCTCCTTGACTGCAAAAAACCCAATACCATTAGTAGAATTTCAATAATTGCCCCCGGTTTGTTTGTGAATTAAGATTTCCCTCTGTCTGTATAAAGTTGCCTTCTGTCTTAGATGTTATCACATCAGCTGTTCGATAAAAAGAATGTTGCTCCTGGGTTGGGCCGGGTTTCCATCCAAACGTGCTTGTGATTAAAGAGCCGAGAGTTGCCCCGTGTGGAACCTCCAGTGCTGCCTCGTGTCCTTTCTGTGATACAGGTGGAGTCACCGTCCCTGGAGAGGTTGGACAGATGGAGATGAGGTTCTTGGGGACATGGGGCAGTGCCAGGGGTGGGGGAACGGTTGGACTCGATGAGCTTGAGGGGCTTTTCCAACCAAAATGATTCTGTGATTCTAAGTGCGAATAATCACAGAATCACAGGATCACAGAATGTCAGGGGTTGGAAGGGACCTCGAAAGCTCATCCAGTGCAATCCCCCCGCCGGAGCAGGAACACCCAGATGAGGTTACACAGGAAGGTGTCCAGGCGGGTTGGAATGTCTGCAGAGGAGACTCCACAACCTCCCTGGGCAGCCTGGGCCAGGCTCTGGCACCCTCACCGGGAAGAAGTTTCTTCTCAAATTTAAGTGGAACCTCCTGTGTTCCAGTTTGTACCCATTGCCCCTTGTCCTATCACTGGTTGTCACCCAGAAGAGCCTGGCTCCATCCTCCTGACACTCCCCCTTTCCATATTGATCCCCATGAATGAGGTCTCCCCTCAGTCTCCTCTTCTCCAGCTCCAGAGCCCCAGCTCCTCAGCCTTTCCTCACACGGGAGATGCTCCACTCCCTTCAGCATCTTGGTGGCTGCGCTGGACTCTCTCCAGCAGTTCCCTGTCCTTCTGGAACTGAGGGGCCCAGAACTGGACACAATATTCCAGATGAGGTCTCACCAGGGCAGAGTAGAGGGGCAGGAGAACCTCTCTGACCTACTGACCACCACCCTTCTAATCCCCCCAGGTCCCATTGCCCTTCCCGGCCACAAGGGCCCAGTGCTGGCTCATGGTCACCCTGCTGTCCCCAGGACCCCCAGGTCCCTTTCCCCTACACTGCTCTCCAACAGGTCATTCCCCAACTTATACTGGAACCTGGGGTTGTTCCTGCCCAGATGCAAGACTCTACACTTTCTCTTGTTATATTTCATTAATAATGACATATTGATGTCTCCTGTTGTAATTTGTATTTGAAAAGATGTTTGCGCTGTGAAGTTGTCTGACATTTTTTGTAGGCCAGTTCAAGGTTTGGCAGCTTTGAAAGCATAATAGTGTTTGGTTTCCTCTCCTCTCGCTATTAATTATATCGGTAGAAACCCAATAGCAACTGGAGACCTTCTCTGCAGGTAGACCCGGGGACAGACTTTTGAGCAGGGCCTGTTGCCATAGGGCAAGGGATGATGGTTTGAAACCAAAGGAGGGAGATTCAGGCCGGACATGAGGAAGAAATTGTTGGCCCTGAGGGTGGTGAGAGCCTGGCCCAGGTTGGCCAGAGAGGTGGTGGCTGAACCATCCCTGGAGACATCCCAGGCCAGGCTGGACGGGGCTCTGAGCAACCTGAGCTGGTGCAGATGTCCCTGCTCATGGCCGGGGGGCACTGGGGGAGCTGGGAAGGGCCCTTAACGCAAACTATCTATGATTCTATATTAACAATGGCTTTATTAGAGGATATCATCGGTCTCTGCTGGAGAGACCCCTCCTGGCATTAGGACACAGTCAGAATTATCATCTCTCTCCCAACACCCTCATTCCTGGGTCTAAAACTGACGGCACACCCATCAAAATATGTCCTGGTGGTACCTTTGGCCCCATGGCCACACTTGGGCGCCTGCCCACACTTTGCCGTCAAGGCGCTGCCTTTTCCCAACCTCGTGGAAAATTCCCTTCTGTATTAAATAACTGAGTTTTGGTCAGTGAAAGTGGAAAGGGACCTCTGGTTTTTGGCGTTTCAGCAAGGTTGTGAGGCCGTGCTAGGGTGGGTTTGGGGATTTTTTATGATCTTTCTCTTGTTCAGAGTCCTTGCTTGAATCTATTTATGAATGGAAATGAAAATTGAGAGCCATTGCATGGAATTGTGCTTATCATTTTGCCTGGTCCGATAAAGGGCTGGAGGTAGAAATAAACCTGTATTGTTTGTTAAATGACAAATTAGGATTGTGGTGGTTTTTTTTTTTTTGACAAATCATAATTTAAAAGTCCGACAGCTGCACAAATGGTTAGAACGCCGAACATTTAACCAAGTGTCAAATTTTAGATACCCGACACTACGTCATGGGTTTTCAGGTTATTTCGTGGAGATAACGTGACAAACCAGACGATGGATGTGGGTCCCCAGCAGCTCTGCATCGCCGTGGGGCTTATGATGGGACCCGGTACTAAATCTTCCACTTGTGCTTGGTTGAGATTTTTTTATTTGCTCAGAGGTGGGTGCAAAAAGAAGAATTTTCAGAAGAGGATGTTGCAATAACAATAAAAGATGCATCCTGCCCAAGTATAATACATACCTGTGTTAGTGCTGGCAAGTGTGTTTGCTGCTTCACCGCCAAATTAGTCTTTGTTTCTGGAGGATTTTTGCAGGCTGAGTATCATCCTCTTGCTCATTATTATCATTGTTCGCTCTTTCTCCGGCTTTTTCTTTCATAATACAAACAGTTTTTAATGGTTCCTTCCTTCTTTGCCATCAAATAATGGCAAAAGAGAAAATTAGTAATAGCTGAAGACTTACAGAGCTGGGTGGTTGGGAAGGCAGAGCAATTAATTCTACAGGGAGTTCGGGTTTAGATTCATTTAGAATTGGGAGTTAGACTTAAAACAATAATTGGGATTTAAAAGAACAATTAGGATGTAACCATTTCTTTTAAAAACTTGGTGTTCTAGGGAAATTTGGCTTATGCCTTACGCTCTCTGAGCATTTCCATTCTGCAAACTTCAGAAGTCTGATAAGGGAAGAAGTCTCAGAAGATGATTAAAAACTTCTAAGTCTGATGAAAATACTGCAGGTTCAAGGAAAAAAGACTTTTTATAAGTGGATAAATTGGTGACGTGTATTTACACACAAAGCAGCAGCAAATCTTCAGGGATCTGATAAATGCCCAGTCATGGGAAGAGCGTTATTTTGAGTTTTCTACTTGACCAAAGTCAATGGACATGAGAAACAAATCCCTGGGAAACCAATGTTCAAGGAGCTCCTTTTTTCTTTATCATTGAATCAATTCATCATGTATCTCAAGCCTTTTTTTCTCTAGGGAAAGAGGTAAAATGATGAGGTAAGATGATGAGAGTTCGACGTGGGGCAGTCGCACGTTATTTCAGGAGTGTTGTATCTATTCAAAATCCTCTCTCCAAGAAACCTTAAAATAGATATTTCCTCTTTCCTTTCCTGTGAAACCCCAAACTGAGACCTGCTTGGAATTTGTCCAGTTGTCTTCAGGAACGGGAGTGCAAACAGAATTTCCAGAATTATGTTTAATGGGTTTAATTAGACTGATGAAGGGATTAGGGAGGACTGGGGGCAGGATTAGGAAGCTGTTATAACAGGTCTTAGACAACACAAAGAGAGGGGAATTCTCCCTGCCTTGCTTTTGGTTTTGGTTGAGGTTTATTTACTTATTTATTGGAATTTAAACCGTTTGGAAAAATTTGGTAGCGTGTTTATACCCTAGAAGAAATTCTATGCGTGTGTTTGAATGGCTAAATATAGGAAATGAGACATCTGGGAACCCAACTACGCACGTCGAGAGGTGCTGGTGGTTGTGGAGGACTTGAGAATATTGAACCATAAACATTCTCTGCATATTCAGGGAAATAGGAACTACCTTGAAACTGCATTTTGAGCCCAGCTTGGTTCCTGACAGCAACACAGACAGATCTAAAACGACAAATAATCTTTAGCAGCACGGAGATATTAAAGAGCTGGGTTTTCCCTCATTTGTCTGTCAGTTCGTGTAGGTTCCCGAGTTTGTTTTTCCGCTGCCGTTGAGAACATCCTCGGTGCTTGGAGCAGGGTGAAGAACGCGGGTCCTTGAGCCGCTCTTGATTCTCCTGCCTGGAGAAGAAGCAAAACGCTTCGGGCCCAAGCTCAGATTCTGACAAGTAAAAATATTTTCATTTGCTTGAAAGCGCTTTATGTCTAGTGCGGGGTCCTGCACCTGGGGAGGAATAACCCCAGGCACCAGCACAGGTTGGGGTTGAGCTGCTGGGAAGCAGCTTTGCGGAGAAGGACCTGGGAGTCCTGGGGGACAACAGGGTGACCATGAGCCACCAATGTGCCCCGTGGCCAACGGTACCTGGGCTGTGTGAGGAAGAGTGTGGGCAGCAGGGCAGGGAGGTTGTTCCTCCCCCTCTGCTCTGCCCTGGGGAGGCCCCGTCTGCAGAACTGGGGCCAGTGCTGGGCTCCCCAGTTTGAGAAGGACCAGGAATCACTGGAGAGAGTCCAGGGAGGGACACAGAGATGCTGAGGGGTCTGGAGCATCTTGGTGATGAGGAGACACTGAGAGAGCTGGGGCTGTTGAGCTGGAGGAGAGAAGCTGAGAGGGATCTGATCAATGGGATCAATATCTCAGGGTGGGTGTCAGAGGATGGAGCAGACTCTGTTCAGTGGTGCCCAACGCCAGGGTGAGGGGCAACGGGCACAGACTGAAACACAGGAGGGTCCATGTGAACAGGAGGAGAAACTTCTTTGCTGGGAGGTGCCAGAGCCTGGACCAGGCTGCCCAGAGCGGCTGTGGAGTCTCCTTCTCTGAGACATTCAAACCTGCCTGGGATCCTGTGTGATCTGCTCTGTGACCCTGCGTGAGCAGGTGGGTTGGACTGGGGGATCTCCAGAGGTCCCTGCAACCCCAGCCACCCTGTGATTCTGTGATTCTGTCTTCACCCAACACATCTGAGTCCTTGGGCAGTGAGTTGCTTGTGCATACCTTGTTCGTCAGACAGATTTTTGGGTGAAAATAGAAAGCCTTCAAGCTTCTGTTTTCTTTTTAACTCTCAGTCAGCACATCCTTAGAAATAAATCCAGTGTGTTGGGCCCACCGGGGTGCAGGTCCTCGTACCATGTCCATACGGCCAGGAAAGTTGAGCCCATCATCTCTCTACAGCCGCAGCCCGAGGATGGTTTTTCACGGCGACCACAAATACTTCGATCTTTGACTTGCCGTCCTTTGTTTTCCTTCCCCACTCGAAGGAAATGGCTCATTGCGGTATGAGAAGTGTTAAATTGACTCAAGTACTTTGTTTGCGGAAGGAGCACTTTGTAGTGAATCTCTGAAGTTTCTTCTATGATCTGGGATTCGATTAGACCCATTTTTACCCAGCAGCCTCGTCGCAGGGATTTTATTTGGAAGATTCTCACCAGCTATTTCAGCTCCAACAAGTATAAGCAGCCCTTCCTTCAATTTTAAGGCTATTACCTGCTCAGATAGTGCAGTCATTGAGGGAGCGGAATCATAGCGATGTCTAATAAAAACAAGTTCAAGCTACAGTGGAATGAATTGGAATACAGGAGGAGAAGCAATATTCCTTGAAAATTTTATATAAAGTCCACTGCGACGTTCTTCCAGAGAACCGTGCTGAGATTGCTGAGACGTCGAATAACTGAATAACACCAGGTATACAAAATATTTAGCTGCTTTTTAAATATATATATGAATATTTTTTAGTATAAGGAGGAGGCACCTTTTAATCCTGATGTTTTTGATCCTAACTCGCGCAGTTTCCAACCTTCACTTTGGATACCCGACTCGTGTTTGAGCGGGCAGACGTGACGGGGTCACCCGCGGTATCAGCGGAATCTCGCCGGTCGGCTTTTCCGAGCGTGTCTCCAGAGCTAAGTCTCAAACTGGCAAGATAAATCCCCTCTGGAGTCTTGGCCTACTCTCCAAATTACTTTCTCCTGCTCTGTTGAGCCTTTGGGTTCTATTCCAATGGTTTTTTTTTTCTTCTTCATTAAGACAGCTCACTTAATTGCTGCGACTGCTGGGCAGAAATCTTGCTTTCCTGTCTTAAAACCTCCTTTTCTTCAGGTCCTTCATAATAATGTAGTTTCTGGAAGGGAGCCAGGCCTTTAGCCCCAAGTGTCTTCTAGCTTTGATATCGAACGAGGAGCAACACAGCCAGATTTCTGTCCTAATCCCTCTTCTCGAAGACAAAGCCGTCGGCGCTGTCTAGGCATCGGCGTTTGAAAGATTTTTATTTGCTTTTTCCCGTGGGTTAAGCCAAGGCCGAGAGTTCCCTCTTTTCGCCTTTTCATCCCGCATAATTGTCCCCAAAACCTCCGAATTCACCGTCGCTCAATGGCCGAAATCCCACGGACAATTTTTGGGTAGGTGACCTGTGCCCCTTTGGAGCAGAGTCAATGGAAGAAGACGCGGTGAGGAGTCCTTGTGTTCTACAGACTAAGCGTTTGTCGTTTAAAATGTGGGGTTTTTACCCATATCAACTGCTGTATTCGATCACAAGGTATTACCCAACAGCTGCCAGTTCTTAACCTTTTATACTTCTTTTATGGTTTATTTAATGCAACGGCCTTTCCTTGGGTCTGCGTTGTACAGCTTCTCAGTGTGGATCCTTACAAGCTTCAGATTTTGAGTAGGAAAAACTAACAACTTAGCCCGTTTCCTGGTCTTTTGATATTTTCCTTCTACTGATGGCAGCTTTTGACCTTTTTTTTATTTCTTTGGAAGTGTTCTGCTGGGAAGCTTAGCTAATGAGAGCTCATTAGGATCCTGTTCACCCTTGGATGTGGTCTGGTTCTGTAACGAAGAGGAGGTTGGGTACAAAAACGTTGGGAAAATTGGTAGGGGAGCAAAATTTGCCTTAAGAACGTTATCGCAAATTCTTTTTGCCCGATGTTCTCCCTTGTTTTGGAGGTGGGTTCCTTACATGTGTTTATTTTCCAGCTGAAGTGGGGAAATATTGATCTTCACTTCAACCAAAAGAGCTGGTGGATTCTCTTGCAGATGTGAAGGGTTTTTCCCAATTTGTCCATCTCTCCGAGGAAATATGAGTTGGACGCGTGAAGGTGCCGGCCATACTCATCCTCACACCGAGACCCATGGCTGGAATGAATCTGCAAATAACCAAGATGCTGCTCTGAGAGGAAGAAACGTGAATACATGAATTCAAAGTTTAAAGGTTGCGGTTATTCGGAGTAAAAATGGAAATGGGAGAAAATCAAGCCAACTTGAGGCCGAGTTCCTCGGCACTTCAGCGTGTGTCAGTCTGTCTGTCAGTCTTTCTTGAGAAACGTCGTGTTTTGTGTCTTGTAAACACCTGAGTGCGTAATTTCTAGTGAAAAATAAAAGCTTGATGTCAAGAGCGCACCTTCAAAAAGCATAAGGGGGCTGTACATAATCGCATTTTCGTTTCGTTCTATGTATATTTCTGTCCAGGTTTCTCTCTCTCTAAAACCACCATTTTGTGAAAGGTGCCTTGGTCTGAGGGCTAGGGCGATTTTTGGGGAATTTCTTAGATCTTTAGCCACCTCAAAGTAAAGCACCCAGTTTTTTGTCTGGTTCGTGGGGACATGTGGACATCTAGAGCAAATGGTCGTCCCAACACTGGAGACCGTTGTCTTAAAATGGGGTGAATTTGTCTTTGAAGTTTCTTCCGGTTGATAATGGAGGACATTTGGATCACTAATGGAGCTTAGAGACCAAAAATCTAATTGGAGATAGTTAGGGAAGATAAATGGTACCCTGCGAGTCTTGCCTACGTTGGTGTCTACTAGTGGGTATACACACTAACATTAGATATTTAATTAAAATATACTAATATGTAAGATATTTAATTGAAATTAGTCTTCTTTATATGAACCTAAACCACGTGTTGTAGGTCAAATAATCTATCTAGGAATTGTACGTTGGCTTTGAACCTCTTTCGGGTGACCAGTATCCTATTGCTTTTTAATTCAAGGGGGCACTTGGGTCTTGCTCAAGGAAGGAAAGCTGATTATAAAAATAACTTCAGCGCACCATCCTCCAAAAGCTGTACAAGAGAGATCTGTTACCATCGTCTAAGCTGCGGTCTGGTTTCTGAAGGGACTTCAAAATAGGCACTTTGGAAACGATCCTGGCGACACTCTGCATTTCCAAAGATGCTGTTGCCTTGTTTATGGGTAGGTCAGGTTTGAAAGGTTTTTCTTCAGCAAAAAATGCCTGGAAAAGAATGCAAAAAAATTGCCGTTCATCACAAGTTAACAATAAAGCAGTTTGTTGATGGACTTTGAGGGTTGTTTCACAGGTATTGTTTGAGGGTTGTCATTGTCAGTCCGTTAGAGGTTTTGATGGGGATTTAGAAGCTGATAGCTCTGGTTGCTCTGGTGGACTTGGTTTGGGGTTACTAAATATTTTGCATTTAATGTTCAGATAACGTGAGGTTTCAGAATCTGTAGCCAATTCTCTTGTTGATTTAAAAAGGATTAGAGGCAGAAAGCTTTTAGACAATGTAAAGAAATTGAGTGTAGTTGTGTTGTATAGGAAGATCACTGCAGCTGATTTACCATCACTTGCCTCCTTTGATGCCTCCGCTCCATTTAATGGTCCCTCCGGTTGGATTAACCATAGAATCATGAATCATTTTGGTTGGAAAAGTCCCTCAAGATCATCGAGTCCAACCGTTCCCCCACCCTGGCACTGCCCCATGTCCTGAGAACCTCATGTCCGTCTGTCCAACCCCTCCAGGGATGGTGACTCCAGCACTGCCCTGGGCAGCCTGTTCCAATGCCCCACAGCCCTTTGGGGAAGAAATTGTTCCCCACATCCAACCTCAACCTCCCCTGGCGCAACTTGAGGCCGTTTCCTCTGCTCCTGGCGCTTGTTCCTGGGGAGCAGAGCCCGACCCCCCTGGCTCCAAGCTCCTTTCAGGCAGGTCAGAGATCAGAAGGTCTCCCCTCAGCTCCTGTTCTCCAGCTGAACCCCCAGCTCCCTCAGCCGCTCCCATCACACTTGTGCTCCAGCCCCTCACCAGCTCCGTTCCCTTCTCTCAACTCGCTCCAGCGCCTCAAGGCCTTTCTCGGTGTGAGGGGCCCAGAACCGCCCCCAGGATTCACGGTTTGGCCTCCCCAGTGCCCAGCACAGGACGGTCACTGCCCTGGGCCTGCTGGCCACACCAGTGCTGGTCCCAGCCAGGATGCTGGTGGCCTCTTGGCCACCTGGGCACACGCTGGCTCATGTTCAGCCGCTGGCACCAACACCCCCAGCTCCTTTTCCGCCGGGCACCTTCCAGCCGCTCTTCCCCGAGCCTGGAGCGCTGCCTGGGGTTGGTGTGACCCCAGTGCAGGACCCGGCACTTGGCCTTGTTGAACCTCAGACAACTGGCCTCAGCCCATCCATCCAGCCGCTCCAGAGCCCTCTGTTTGGCCTTCCCACCCTCAGGCACATCCACACTCCCACCCAACTTGGTGTCATCTCCAAACTCTCTGAGGACACTGCTGGAACGTCACTGGCGCATCCCCGAGCTCCCTCCCCCAGCTGCTGACATGGATGAACAGCGAGTTCTCCTCCCCAGCGAGGCCGCTCGTCGCGTCCCAGAGCATCCCGCCGTAACTCCGTTATGAATCACGGCTTTATTTCTCACGTCGAGCTCCAGCAGGACGGTTTAAAGTGCTTTTAGTCGGCCGTCATTTGGGGCGCTCTGCCAAACCGCCCCGCTGTCGTCGGAGCCGGCGGCCGATGCGACGGCAAAACGCGTCCTGGCTGCGGATTATTGCGGCAGTGGCCGGAGAGCCGTTCATTTTTCACACGTGACAGGCAATAAGAGCTAATTAACAAGCACAGGAATTTGTTGGGTTTATCCCCGGGGATTACAGAGTATTTTATATTATATTTTTATATTTTGCTGTCTTTTATGCTTTTTAAAAATTCATTTTTTCGGAGTGTTATTTTGTGCCGGAATCGTATCAGCAGAATATGGGTCTCTGCAGTGCAATCGGAATATTTTCTACACAGGAGGAAATGTGTACCAAATGATTCTCCTCAAACAGAAATTACAGCTTGCTTTAAGGGGAAAAAAAAGTCCTTTGGCTTCCTTAAAGTAATTTGTTGGGGAAAACAATTCCTTTTTGTGTTTGCAGGATCCCAGCTAAATGCCGTGTAGGAATTGGTTGGTTCTAATCTTGATTTAAAAAAAAAAAAAAAATCAGAATTTCTAGGGCACAGGAGGTATCAGTCAAATATTGTTTAGAGAAACAGGGGTGCAGATGGGCAATAATATGAGTACTGTGGGCTACAATAAGATAATTTCTTTTTCTCCTGATTGTTTAACTAAATCAATTTATAGTGGGAATATCTGTGGTAGTAAAATAGAAGGAAAAAACGATGCGTCCGCATGAGTTGTTCTTGTTTTCATGCCCCAGCTCCCGACCTCGCCGCCGATGCCTCGTGGCTCTGCCTTCAACTATATTTATTTTTTAAAGGGTTTTTCCTCCTTTCTGCTGCTTTGATTCTGCTTTTTCCTTTGAAACGCAGACACGTAGCTGAACCTTCAGTTCTCATTATCATTGTCGTCTTTCGTGTCCATTTTTTCTTATTTATTTTTTCTTATTTTTTCAATCTCGCCTGTGCAATAGCTGTGGTTTTAAGAAAGAAAACCCAAACGCCACCTTTATGATCTGATTTTTCTACCCCTCCGCTGCGGCTCGCAAATAAGCGTTGCCCTTGGAATGGCCACAAACGGATTTTCTGGCTCTTAAATATTTTTGCAAGATGATGAATTTAAAGCAGGGGGAATTAAAATGCGAAGGTGACACGTCTGAGAAAGGGTGTCTTGTATCTGGTTGTGTCTTGGTGGAACGGAGCTATGGGCAATTTTATGAGAACCAAACTGGAGCATCAAACGCCGCCGTCCTCTCATATTTGCTTTTTTACCAGGCATTCAACCTGATGGAAACAACAAACCGAAGCACCTGGGTTTAATGCAGAAATGCTGTTAACTTCTGAAAGAATAAAAGTACAGCATTTAATACATTTTTTCAATTACTCTTTCATCCAGCCGTTTGATTTTTATGGTGTGGACACAATCATTGCAGCATTCCGTGAAAGGGTCAAGAAGCTCATCACGAGCGATTTTGGAGCAACCTCCTTTTAAATATTATTTGACATTCGTAAGTCCTGATCCTTTAGATTTTTCACCTTTCAAACGTGCGTGTGCGTGGACGTCAATGAATTTAAAACTTCAAATCTCTTCTTGAATCACTCTAAGCTTTTATTCAGTGTTCAGTAGGGAGTTTTGCAAACTTGGAGGAAAACGCAGTTGAATTTTACTTTGGTCTCTTATCCCTTGTTCCTGTTGTATACGGTGGGGTAAATAGCGGCGTTTAATTTCATTCGGCGTATTTTCTTTTTTTAGGACGCTGCTTTCGCGCATGATATTTTTCTCTTAAACTGAAGATCCAACGTTTAGGCTGTTCTTCCAGCGTAGCTGCTCTCTAATCCATGACCGTCCCTTTTCCTCTTATCCTGTAACTTCAGTTTTTTAATAGTGTCTTGTTTGGGGTTTTATTAATGGCTTTTTGAGGTAATCTCCCCAGTTATGGACTCTTCAGTCATTGCTGTATAGCCACAATCGAAGGATTTTGTCCGAGTTGTTTTATTTCCCTGGCGATGTCTGTTTATCTCAGTGTCCAACGCATCATTGCGGCCGGTTCGCTTCGTGTGAAATAAGACATTGGGTAATTCCGTGATAATCATTATTAGAGATAAGTACAAACCTTCTACTGTTATGTGATGCGCAATTTGAGTATGACGGCTTTTTTTTTGAAAATATTATGGATAGGTCATTCGAGGTTTTTCCTGAATTGTTAAGTGAACAGTCTTCAGTTTTAGGGACTTTAGGATATATTTACTTTTTCTTCTGTTTCTCTAGTAGCTCTCTGGAGATGCCTGATCTTCCTATCTTTGAAAAATAATACAGGCGAAGTAGATTTGTAAATGGTATATGCACTTTCTGGGTTGTTTGTGCTATTTTGGCTGTTTATGCTGCTTTTGGGTTGGATTTTGACTCCTTTTCTTCCCATAATCTTGTTTTCTGATGAGCCTTCTCCTCCCTGCTGTCCTTTCCTCCTCCCGTTGGATTTTCTCTTACATCTCCTCAGGTAGACAACAGATGGAGTTTATTGCCTTTAATTTCTTCACCTTTTGACTTGAGGCTCTTGCATATTATTATCCTTATTTTAAAATCCTCCTGTAAACTAATCCATCCGATTTCCACGTCACCGTGCTCATTTGTAGTTGAAAACTTTGGCTTCCGTGACTGTTGGTGCTTAGTGACCGCACATGTTGGTATTTTCAAATCCAGTCCCGTTATTTATGGTTTTTTGGGCTTTAGATGGAAATAACCTCAATTCTTAAATGCGATAGAAGTAGCTTTTTCAAGAAAAAATGCTGAAGTAACTGAGAAATTGCTTTTCTGAACTCTACCGTGAGTTGACGCTGTTCACCTCCTCCATGTCAACCAGTTGGGTATCACACCTTGAGCAGCTTCTTTCCCAATATCCAGTTTATGGCATTGAAGAAGAAAGTCTGTTCTTATGCGCTGCAGGATTTATTTCTGTAGACACCAGAAAATAGAAAAACTCTCCAATGCTTTGAAGATCAATGCAATGGAGAGGTGATCGTGGTCTTCTTGTCGTTGTGTTGTCCATCGTGAAGTCTTGTCTTTCTCCCATGTCACCTCCATGAGATGTGTGTCGTTGGCCATATTTTGCAGTCTGCTTGGTCCAGGTAGGAATAAATCAGTGATCAGACCTTTGGAAAGAAGAAAAAGAGGGAGAAAAGGCAGAGCCAACATGTTTAGAAGTGAAATAGCCCAGGAAATGATCTGTACGTGTGAGGACTGTAGGTGACCTTTCCTGGCTGGGACGAGCATCTCTGGTACACTAGATCCCGATGTGACAGGACACATGGAAAGGAAAAGAATAATTGAAAAAAGAAAAAATTAAAATGTACTTTTGAAATTGAGTATTTTAAAATGGAGTCATTTCATACCCCTTCACACCCCAAAAGCCCATGTGTGCGAGCATAAAATTGAGGAGAAATCTGCTCATAAGGTGCTTCTAAAAAGAGGGCAGTTGGGCAGCTATTTAAGATATAACAAGACAAGTTATGTCATAAAAATGTAACTGTGTCACTCCGAGCAGAAAGTCCTTGGAAACAGCTTCGATGGCAATTTTTCCCTGTCCCAAACAAGCTTTCGTTATTGGCGGTGAAGAGCTGAAGTGCTGTTTATGAGCAGAATTCATGGGTGACTGACAACACGCTCGGTCCTCCGAGTCCTCCTGTTAAAGACTATTGAAAAATAGATACGAAACCCAGAAAAAAAAACCCAGAAAGAGTACAATATTCCCAAGTTTAGAAACAGCACATGTGGATTTTAATGGCCATTTGTTTGATTCTGGGATGCAGGAGGAGTGAGATCTTCCAGATGCTTTTAAATTAGAGCCAGAACATTTATTTTTTCCTTTTCCTGCTCATCCGGAAACACTTAGAAATGAGCAATTCCACCTATTTGTCTGTTTTCTTCTAGCAGAACGAAATAGTTTCCACTTATATTAGACCATTATCTCGTGGGGATGTGG
This sequence comes from Caloenas nicobarica, assembly GCF_036013445.1. Classification (NCBI taxonomy): domain Eukaryota; kingdom Metazoa; phylum Chordata; class Aves; order Columbiformes; family Columbidae; genus Caloenas; species Caloenas nicobarica. The sequence continues at coordinate 214,079,658 of NC_088245.1, read as the reverse complement.
AGCAGATTTCCATCCGCTGCTCTTGGCTTAGAGACGAAATAGTGAAAGAAATCTGGGGAAGCTGGGGAAAGAAAAGGAAAATTTTAGATAACAAAGCACTGAACAGTGTGTCCTGACTTTGCCGGAAAATTCCGCATTTTTGGGGCGGCGGCAATGAGAATAAATAAGGAAAACCCTGCGCCAGGTCTTTTTGGTGGCGATAGGTGAGTAATATTAAAAACGTTGAGCTGCGGGATGTCGTAATGCCATCTGTAACTCTTGCAGTGTTAATTTTTAATTTTTAAATTATTATTAGTAGAAGTAGACTGGGGAATGAGATCTTTCAGTCAGGCTGGTGATACAGAGAGATGATACCGGTACGTAGCATCAGATATACCAAAACCAGAAATATATCTATCCTTGCTGTTATTGAACTGGGAAAAAAAATCAGTAATTTGGGTGGTTTGTAAATGCCCGAGTCTTTTTTTATTTTTTTTAAGTGGTAGAAAATTGCAAAATATGTGGGCAAAACGTGATTTTCCCTGAAGTATCATGTCTTCATGAGCCCCGTCAAGTGATGCTCCCTTGGCCGTGTTAAGACGAATCTAATGACTCAAAGCTACCGATGTGATTAGAAAATAGGAAGTTTTTAAAACTGGTGCCATCTGGGTGTCTAATTGTTTAAATAGCATGTCTATATATTTTAAAAAATAGTAAAAAAATGAGTAGGATGCCTTTGGGCCCCCCCATTTCCCCAGAAAATCCCTATTAATAGTTGGAAATCCCCTGGAATTCCTTGGTAGCAACCTGCAAAACACGTTCCTGGCACAGGGACGAGCAAACTCTCGTCTTGGCCATCTGGAATAGCAAAAAAGAAGTAAATATGTTCTCAAAAGTACATTTTAAAATTGGTTGAGGCAGTTTTCATCTTTAACTCATTTTACAGTTAAAGCCTAATTATGAATACTTAAATTCAGGTTAAAAAAATCCGATTTTCTTCTGCATTAAACAAGTTACTAGTATTTACCTGGTGGTAATGGGTTAGTAGGAAGGATTCTCTGAGGTGGCATCGCTAGACTGCAGACTCCGTTTACACGTGTAGCCTACAATAGTATTTTTTAAACATTAATTTGCGTAGAATACAGTAATTGTCTTTAAAAGACAAAATTTATTACCCCTCCCCAACTGGGCCTTTCTGTGATTAAACTGAAATGCAAAAATGGGATTTCTGCTTTTCAAAAAATGTGGGTTTGCCAGAATCTTGTCTGAATTGTAATTAGCAGATTTGGGTTTGAAATTAATCGTGGGCTTACAGTCCCGTTCTGCTGATGAGTAAATGAAAGATGGATTTGGGTAGTGGTGTCTGTTTTTCTGGTAGTTTGTATGAAACGGGCGACTACCGAATATAAAAAAAAAAAAAACAGCTTAAAATTCCTTCATGTGTTTTGTGTTGCTGGAAGTTCAGCTTGTACGTGTTGATTTAAAATGAGACATTGAAATCAGATGTTGGCACCGGTTGAAAAGTCCTGTGTTTACTGGTTTCGTCCTGGAAAACATCGACTGGGGGGATTGCTTTGAATCCATCCCAACATCTCAACGAAGCACAAAGAAACATGAAACCCCCCAAGATGATGTATGGGATGTAACGTGGGAATTTTAGGTAAGAGGCATCAGAGTAAATTCCAACAGAGCCTCGACAACCCCTGTCCTGTCTGAAATTAGAGCTGATTTCTGAAACTGGGAACTTGAGAATGATGCTCACGGCTGAATTTGTCTTCAGTGTGGATTGTTTTGTGACCCTGAGCCAAGATCACCATGAAGAGAAAGAGAATTAATTGTATATCTGTTGTATTAATATCGTACACGAGAGTCCCTGTCCTCAGAGATGCTGAAACTCCGGCTGGGTGGTCCATGAGCAACCCAAGGCAGCTTTGAAGTTCATAGAATCATGTTAATAGAATCATGGAATCGTTTTGGTTGGAAAAGACCCTCAAGATCATCGAGTCCAACCATAACCCACCCCTGGCACTGCCCCACGTCCCTGAGAACCTCATGTCCGTCTGTTCAACCCCTCCAGGGATGGTGACTCCAGCACTGCCCTGGGCAGCCTGTTCCAATGCCCCACAGCCCTTTGGGGAAGAAATTGTTCCCCAGATCCAAAGTTGTCCTTGGTTGGAGCTGGAGGTTGGAGAAGATCCTCACTGGAGGTCCCTTCCAACCTAAATTATCCTGCGCTTTTGTGATCCTACCAGAATTATTCACTAATCTCTGGCCGATCGCTTCTCAGCGAACTAGTTGGAGGTGGAGATAGTGGAGATTCACCCCCAGAACTTCTGCCAAATGTGATGATGGACACGTGTGTCCACATCTGATGGACGGGGTGGACAAGCACCTTGGCTCTTGGGTTGGAGATAAAAAAGGAAAAGAAAATGAACACACTCAGCATATAAATACTTTATTTGCCAAACACGGAATGATTAAATACCTTTAAAAGGTCCTTCCAACCCAAACCAGTCTATGATTCCGTGATTCTATTAATGAGGAATAATAGACTTGGCTGTTAGTGATAAGATTGGATGGTAGTTGGATGGGTTCGATCGGTTTGGCAATCTCAGAGTTTGCTGCCCAAACAGGTTCGTTCCTGTATTACAGGTCACCTGAAAGCGGTAAATCTGGAGGCATTTAGTTGCGGTATGACCTGGCTAGTCTCAAAATGAGACTTTTAAAGAAGTTGCCAAAATAGAGCCACCTGGTTTTTTATCCTCTAATTGCTCATTGAGCCCAAACGGCTCAGCTGATCGGAGGAACCCAGTGAGCGAGGAGGACCGAGTGCTCGTGGACCGTTCTGAAGCCATCGGTATGAATTAAGACTCCTTGTTGGGAGCACAAACCCAGAACCTTAGAGTCCTTTACTTTTTACTTTTTTAATACTTCCCTACTCACCTGGTTCTGCTTCTTGCACATCACTTGTTCTGCTCTACACGTAAGGCTGGTGAGTTTTATCGTCTCTTGGTAAGAAGTGGCCTTTAAATTGCTTTTTCTGCAGCTTTCCTCCCCTGAAATGATTTTCTGAAGCCTCAGTTCTTACGGCTTTCAAATTCTTCCTTAGGATGCACTTCAATTAGAGAGGCTGGAAGGAAAGTGCTTTTCAAAGGGCGAAACCTCCACGCTGGGCTGTGTTTTATGATTTGCTGAAGTTTCAGCTGCTGCTTCCTTCAGCGTCGCTCTTGAGACGACGGATTGCAGGGAGAGACATCTCTAGAGACAGGAGCACCCGGCCCTTCACCAAAACACGTGTTTTTCCAGCGTGTTTGTCCTGTTCCTGGATCAGGGCAACCCCCGGTATCAGTCCAGGCTGGGGATGGAGGGATGGAGAGCAGCCCCCAGGAGAAGGACTTGGGGGTGCTGGGGGTGAAAGATTGGCCATGAGCCGGCAACGTGCGCTTGCAGCCCAGAAATCCACCCGTGTCCTGGGCTGCATCCCCAGCAGCGTGAGCAGCAGGTGGAGGGAGGGGATTCTGCCCCTCTGCTCCGCTCTGGGGAGACCCCCCTGCAGTGCTGGGCCAGCTCTGGGTCCTCAGCACAGGACACACATGGAGCTGCTGGAGAGGGGCCAGAGGAGCCCCAGAAATGACCCGAGGCTGGAACAGCTCTGCTGGGAGGACAGGCTGAGAGAGTTGGGGGGTTCAGCTGGAGAAGAGAAGCTCCGGGGAGACCTTAGTGCGGCCTTTCCAGACTTAAAAGGGGCCAAGAAGAAAGATGGGGAGAGACTTTTGAGCAGGGCCTGTTGTGATAGAACAGGGGGTGATGGCTTTAAACTAAAGGAGGGAGATTCAGGCCAGACATGAGGAAGAAATTGTTGCCCCTGAGGGTGGTGAGAGCCTGGCCCAGGTTGGCCAGAGAGGTGGTGGCTGAACCATCCCTGGAGACATCCCAGGCCAGGCTGGACGGGGCTCTGAGCAACCTGAGCTGGTGCAGATGTCCCTGCTCATGGCAGGGGGGGCACTGGGGGAGCTGGGAAGGTCCCTTCCCACCCAAACCATCCTGTGATTCTATGATTCTGTGACTATGTAATCCCCAAGCCAAGGTGAGCTGGCACCATCCCTGCCCAGAGCCGAAATCGCGCTGATGCTTTTGGTGCCACCTGAGGAGCCACCACGGTGCTTGCACCAAGCTCTGCACCAGGTTTGAGCAGTTTGAGCATAAGCAAAGCAGCTTCACATCTGCCTACAACTTTCTGTCTGGAGACAGACGCCGTCCCAGCTCTGTTTTTTCCTCCTTCCTTTCCCAGCTTGCCCTGGAGTCCTTTGCCACCCATAAACTTATTTTGCCTCTCGACAGGCTCTGCTGTCATTGCAAACAAGGAGGGGGAATAAAAGCTCTTTGCATTTCACGTGTGTTTGCCTCGAAGCAGGTGAGGGAGAGACGGGGTGCAACAGGATCAGCTGGCCCCCCAATTACACCGGGGTCACTCGTTGGACCCCATCAGCTTTCTGGGGCACAAACCAGCCCTGGGGCTGTTGCTCCTTGCTGTGCAATGTTTGTTCTTTCTTTTCTTCTGGGAACAAAGTTAATTCCTCTTTTTATCGCTATTACGCAGTGTTTAGTGGAGTTTTGGGTGCTGTAAGAAGTGATCGATAATACTTGTTGACTGACCTCTGAACGGGGCTTCTTATTTCTCACAGAGGAACAAATCTTGTGAGCAGCTTGCTAAACGCAACCCTAATTCAGCAGGAACCCTTGGGGAGAACCGATTCTGAAGGGCGTCTCTCCTTGCTTGGCGAAGGAGAAGATCCCAAGTGGAACAAGGCTGTCGTGGGTCCTGGTGATGTCCTGCAATGACATCTCGTGCGCATCTGGAATCTTGTGTCCAGTTCTGGGTCCCTCAGTTCCAGAAGGACAGGGAACTGCTGGAGAGAGTCCAGCGCAGCCACGAAGATGCTGAAGGGAGTGGAGCATCTCCCGTGTGAGGAAAGGCTGAGGAGCTGGGGCGCTGGAGCTGGAGAAGAGGAGACTGAGGGGTGACCTCATTCATGGGGATCAATATGGAAAGGGGGAGTGTCAGGAGGATGGAGCCAGGCTCTTCTGGGTGACAACCAGTGATAGGACAAGGGGTAATGGGTACAAACTGGAACACAGGAGGTTCCACTTAAATTTGAGAAGAAACTTCTTCCCGGTGAGGGTGCCAGAGCCTGGCCCAGGCTGCCCAGGGAGGTTGTGGAGTCTCCTTCTCTGCAGACATTCCAACCCGCCTGGACACCTTCTGTGTAACCTCATCTGGGTGTTCCTGCTCCGGCGGGGGGATTGCACTGGATGAGCTTTCGAGGTCCCTTCCAACCCCTGACATTCTATGATTCTTTTGGAGGCTTTTTTTGGTGGAGATGTTGGCAGTTGGATAGAAATACAACTAGACTACCTAATCCTGGTTGGGTCAGAGCTCAGTAGCAGGTCGGGGGTGAAGTTTAACTTGAGCAGAAGTGGTTCAAGAGAAAAAGATGACTTGGGATATTGTGGTGTCTATGTTTTAGTGAATGCCCTCCTCTACTGGCTAAGGAATCCAGGTTGTTAACTGCTCTTGGATCAAATGTCTTCTTTGGAAACAGGTTGCTCAGGTTTGCAGGCATCTAGTCTTTCCTTGTTCTTAGAATCATAGAATATTTTGGGTTGAAGGACCTCCCCAGCTCCCCCAGTGCCCCTCCTGCCATGAGCAGGGACATCTGCACCAGCTCAGGTTGCTCAGAGCCCCGTCCAGCCTGGCCTGGGATGTCTCCAGGGATGGTTCATCCACCACCTCTCTGGCCAACCTGGGCCAGGCTCTCACCACCCTCAGGGCCAACAATTTCTCCCTCATGTCTGGCCTGAATCTCCCTCCTTTAGTTTCAAACCATCACCCCTTGTCCTGTCACAACAGGCCCTGCTCAAAGTCTGTCCCCATCTTTCTTCTTGGCCCCTTTTAAGTCTGGAAAGGCCGCACTAAGGTCTCCCTGGAGCTTCTCTTCTGTCCTCTTCTGTCTGTTAGGACTGGGAATGTGTCTGTCCTTGTGTTTAAGTGCCATTAAGATACACATTGGGACACTATAGCGGCAGGCGTGTCAGGAAATATACCCTCCTGACATACCTGAAGATTCCATACGTATAAAATCATGAGTAGGCTTAGGAAGACAAGTCCTCGTTGTCTCTTTGGCCCAAGAAGTAGTGGGTGTTGAATGAAACCAGCAGCGGGCTTGTTATAAAACTGAGTTGCTCTTTGCGGACGGGTAGTTCAGCAGTTGAACTCGCAGCCCCGGTGTGATGCAGAGGGTCAGAGCTCGCGCTGGTTCAGAACGGACTTCAAGAGTTCATGGAAAAGGTTTTCAAGGGCTGATGAATCCTTTTTTTTTTCTTCAGAATATCTGTGAAGAGCAATTTGCTAGAGGTGAGGGAGCGCCACAGCACAGGTGTCCTTTCCACATGTCCTTACGTACCTGGTCCATGTCAGAGCTAGGATGCCAGTATAAGTTGACTTTTGGTTTCTCCTTTTTGTGGGCTGACCCTTATATTTTTATGTATTCCCATTCTCCCTGCCCTTGGCTTCATCCCGAGCAGGCGCGGCTCTTCATCCAGCTCTCAGTGCATCATCGAGGACGCTTAACCCCTTTGCTTTAGGTCGGCCTAGTAAAGCCTGTGATGGAAATGTCCTTCAGAACCTCTGCCCGGCTGGTGCTGCACGGGAAAACCATCAAGCAGTTGGTGCTGCACTCATGGAGATCTTAGAATCATGGAATAATTTTGGTTGGAAGAGACCCTCAAGATCATCGAGTCCTAACTCTAGCACTAAACCATGTCCCGAAGATCATTGCAGTTGTAATTTCATTCTTAATCAGCAGTAAACATGGATGGATTTGACTCAGGATACGATTTTTGAGCAGCTTCAGCCCTTGTTGCTGCTGCCTGATGGTGCCTGTCCAGGAGAATTAGTGCCATGCTCCGCAGTGAGTTTTTGGGTTTTTTTCTTCCAAACCTCATTCCGCTGCTCTGAAATCGTAGCCTTGTTAAACAGAAAACAATAAAGACAAGTTATTGGTATCTCCTGCTCTCAATTTCTGCTTTCTGAACTCATCATCTTTCCCGCAGCTCAGGCCGTAGCTGCTGGGAGCCCAGGTCTGTTTTATTTCATTTTATTTTCTGCTATATCTTTTCTTTCAGCACAATCTCAGACTCTAAGCCCGAGGATTTCAGATTTTCACCTGATGAAAGGGGAAAGCGGAGATGTTTCCTGAAAAATGATGTGAAACCCATCTCTCCCCAAATGTCACCCGGATGTTTTCTGATGGGTGCAATTTTGGGATGGGCAAGACAAGGCCAGCAAGTCAGTGGTCCAGAGCGGTTGTGCTGAGCTGGGGTTAAGCGGGGTTCCTGCAGCAGTCTGTATAATCCCTTTCACAGTCTCTCTTTTTCTCCTGGAGGCATTCTCTGGTAGAAGGGTACAGAAGATGGGTTGTAGAGACAAGATCACAGAATCACAGAATGTTAGGGATTGGAAGGGACCTTGAAAGCTCATCCAGTGCAATGCCCCCGCCGCAGCAGGAACACCCAGATGAGGTTACACAGAAGGTGTCCAGGCGGGTTGGAATGTCTGCAGAGAAGGAGACTCCACAACCTCCCTGGGCAGCCTGGGCCAGGCTCTGGCACCCTCACCGGGAAGAAGTTTCTTCTCAAATTTAAGTGGAACCTCCTGTGTTCCAGTTTGTACCCATTGCCCCTTGTCCTATCACTGGTTGTCACCCAGAAGAGCCTGGCTCCATCCTCCTGACACTGCCCCTTTCCATATTGATCCCCATGAATGAGGTCACCCCTCAGTCTCCTCTTCTCCAGCTCCAGAGCCCCAGCTCCTCAGCCTTTCCTCACACGGGAGATGCTCCACTCCCTTCAGCATCTTCGTGGCTGCGCTGGACTCTCTCCAGCAGTTCCCTGTCCTTCTGGAACTGAGGGGCCCAGAACTGGACACAATATTCCAGATGTGGTCTCACCAGGGCAGAGCAGAGGGGCAGGAGAACCTCTCTGACCTACTGACCACCCCCCTTCTAATCTCCCCCAGGTCCCATTGGCCTTCCTGGCCACAAGGGCCCAGTGCTGGCTCATGGTCACCCTGCTGTCCCCAGGACCCCCAGGTCCCTTTCCCCTACACTGCTCTCCAACAGGTCGTTCCCCAACCTGTACTGGAACCTGGGGTTGTTCCTGCCCAGATGTAAGACTCTACATTTTCCCTTGTTCTATTTCATTAAATTTTTCCCTGCCCAACTCTCCAGCCTGTCCAGATCTCACTGGATGGCAGCACAGCCTTCCAGTGTCAGCCACCCCTCCCAGCTTGGTGTCAGATCTGTCCCCTTGTCACCTCCACTAGCTCCCACGAGCTGACAGATGCATCCGAGCCCAGCAGGAGCTGCTGATGCCTCCACGGCTGCCCGAGATCTCGCTGTTTGCTGCAGGAGAGAGCCAGCTCGTTTTCCCAAGTCTTCTTGATCTCCTCTGTGCTTCTGCTCCCTCATTTCGCAGGTAAAACCGTGACCGATATCGCGTGGCCGCGTCCCGGGATGGCCACGTGCAGCCACAGCTGCCGAAACTCCTCAGGCAAGGTGTGGAAAATGGGGTTAATTTTCTTCCCAGTTTAAAAGATGAATAATTTTGCCTCCTTGTTGCTTAAAGGTTTCCATTGCCAGTTCATATTCCGCGTGTGGTAAATGAGAGATGCTGTGTGCGCCCTCCTGGAGATGCTGATTGTGTCTGTGCGGTGGTGGGAGTCAGGAGTGGTCCCCAGAGCCCGTTTCATTGCTTGACGACTGTTTGACACCTTTCTGGGTCTTGAGATTCTCCAGGAATACGTAGAGTTGGGAGAAATTCTGCTCCAGCTTTCCTTGTTTGGCCTCTTTGGCCAAGATAGTTTAGTCATCGTTCCTCAAATCCTGTTTACCCTCAGGGGAAGTGCACGACCCTGGAACAGAGGTCATTCTAGAAACTCTTCCATAGTGTCTGTTTTTCATTCCTAAATTGCTCATATGTGATTTCAGGAGCTGAGGGAGCTCTTTACAGGATGTGTGCCAGCTACAAGCCTCGAAGCATCCCTTAATACCACTGGTATTATATATGATGTCAGGAAAAATTTCTTGTTGGAAAGGGTTTTTGGACATCGGAACCGGCTGCCCAGGGCAGTGCTGGAGTCACCATCCCTGGAGGGGTTGGACAGACGGACATGAGGTTCTCAGGACATGGGGCAGTGCCAGGGCTGGGTTATGGTTGGACTTGATGATCTTGAGGGGCTTTTCCAACCAAAATGATTCTGTGATTCTATGAAATGATACAGACCCGTGTGAAGTCTCCAGCCTCCGTCAGGAATTACAGGGCGTGGACCAGCAGATCATCTCGTTAACCGAATTGCCTCAAAATCACCTCAACTGATGAGGAAGGAGCTAAACCCCCTTGGCTGCAGCACAACTTCCAGCGCTCTCTTAGGAAGCAGCCTGTGGGTGTAGGCATCAGGTTAACAAAACTAAAACAGAGTAAGATGTGTAATTATAATTACTGAGAGTCTGATGTCGAGAAGTGATGTGTAGCTTAACTTCTTCAGGGTGCCATAACTAACAACCAAATAATCGAGCGTTTTGCCAAAGGTGTGCGGGTTACGAAGGGTTGATGTACATGGAGAACATGCAGTAAAAGAGGTTTGAAGGAAATGATCTGAGGTCATGGGCTTTCTCACGACAGCTTCTCCGTGCTAAAAAGGTCACCCCTGTAGGGCAGAGGCTGCTGAGGCAGCCGTGAGCCCCATCTTTTTGGGAATATTGAGAGTTCCCAAACCTTTCCTGGGCCACACATACTTTCCCAGTCTCATTACCCCTCGGGAAAGTGAAACACCGGAGTTTGTGCTGCATTCAGCTGAACCCTTACTTTGTTTTTTGAAAAAACACTTAACAGCCTTTTAAAAAAAAAACAGGTGCGCTTTTTTTTTGCCTATTGAAAGCAAGTGTTAAATACTAGATTACAAGATTGGAAATGGAGTTGGATTTTTATGTGGCTGTTTTGTTTTTCTAGGATTATGTTTTAACAAAGATCCTCTTCAGCTACACCAGGGTTTCATTCGCTTTGGATGCTCATGAGCCCAAAGCTTTTCCTACAGCGTTAAACTCTCTGAGATGAAGTCTTTCTGTATTCGAGATGGAATTTCCTTTTCTTCCTTCTTAGTATTTCGTTAAGCTATTTTAGGAATGATTCTTCTGGATTTATACCAAATATAGCTGCTGTGACTCAGCCTCGTGTGTTCCTGGTTTGGTCTTGGAGATCCACGCGCTGATTTTGCATCTTGTAGTGCTTCCCTCCGCCTCTGTAATTTCCCCCTCTTAATTTCTAATCCAGTCCCCTTGCATTCCTCAAGTAGCGTTCTTCAGTTTAAATGGTTTTCCCATTGATCCCAGGATTTTTAAGCTTGCCACAATATTTTAGAAATCGGCGTCAGAAGAAGAATTCAGCACAGGAGATTCACCGTATCCACTTGGCCATTGGACTGCCACAAAGTCCTCACCTGACATTTTAATAATAAAAATGGTAGATGCAGAACTTAAGTGTGTAATTTTAGTGGTTCTAGGTGTCTAGGGAGACTCTCCTCCGTGTAGCACCTATGGAGGAAAGTTCCTCATGAGCCGCATGCATGGATGACCATCTGTTCAAGTCCATCATGATGCTTGTGAAGGTCTCAACCGTGGCCCACGCTGCAGGAAGGAAACTCCATCGGGGTTGAACGTTAGTTTGCAATTTGTAGGCGCTTACGTTGAGGACAGGGTGAACGTAATGCTGAGCACTGGGTGACCTACAGACCTTGGAGCTGCGAAGTGCTCTTCACATCGCAGAGTTGGGGCGGGATGGTGATGGTTTTCTCTCACCGCGTGGCACCCGTGGCACAGAGTTGGTTTGTGGTTTGATTTTATGAACGCTCTCCCATTAATGGCCAGTAACAGGGCAATTACTGCATGGTGTGGATGTGAACGTCCATTTACTGTGATCTAGACCTAAATCATTAACTCGTTTCTCACGGACTATTCAATAGCTGTGAGATGGAGACAAGCAGGCTGGACACAAAGTGATGCAGAATGATGGAGACTTTGTCTGTGATGCCAACTCAGACTTGCCAGTCAGTACAGGGGCCGATGAGTATTTTCCCTGACCTCTTAATTTCCCAATAACCGTGAGCACAGACTTCGCAGTTCTCTCTCGTGTTCAGTTTTCCATTTCCCTTCTCCAGCGTCTGCAGAAGATTTTCAAAATCAAATGGCAACAGCAGATTGCAAATGAGGAGGATTAGCATTTGTACTGAATGCACTCCAGCAGAAGGAGGTGACAAATCCTGGGTCAGTCAACAGCAGGAGCTCAGGAGCTGCTGGAAGGCATGAGGAGGAGCAGAGCTCGGTGACATTGGCCACCTGATGTTCTACTCTGCTCCTTCTCGAGGCTGCCGTGGCAGCACCAGGTCCTGCACTGGGGTCACACCAACCCCAGGCAGCTCTCCAGGCTCGGGGAAGAGCGGCTGGAAAGTGCCCGGCGGAAAAGGAGCTGGGGGTGTTGGTGCCAGCGGCTGAACATGAGCCAGCGTGTGCCCAGGTCGCCAAGAGGCCACCAGCATCCTGGCTGGGACCAGCACTGGTGTGGCCAGCAGGCCCAGGGCAGTGACCGTCCTGTGCTGGGCACTGGGGAGGCCAAACCGCGAATCCTGGGGGCGGTTCTGGGCCCCTCAGCTCAGGGCTCCAAATGGCGGCCCCAGGGGCACCAGAATCACCTCAAAAAACAAAATGGCGGCCCCAGGGGCACCAGAATCACCTCAGGCTCAAAATGGCGGCCTCAGGGGCACCAGAATCACCTCAGGGCTCAAAATGGCGGCCCCAGGGGCACCAGAATCACCTCAAAAAACAAAATGGCGGCCCCAGGGGCACCAGAATCACCTCAGGCTCAAAATGGCGGCCCCAGGGGCACCAGAATCACCTCAGGGCTCAAAATGGCGGCCAGAGAGGTGGCGGGATCACCTCAGGCCAAGAAAGAAAATGATTCTTTGAGTCCAGGTTTTGCCTCTGCCAAGATTTTGTGTTCTCCTGTGGAAATCCTTGAAGGATTCCCCTGTCTCTGCTGAATAAAACCCTTCAAAAAATGTCATTCCTGAACAACAGGTATTTTGCAGCAGATAAAACTCCAGTAGAAGCGCAGGCACACGCGTGATCTTTTTACGGACCCTTTCTGACCAGCGAGCGTCAACATCAGCTTCACCAAGGGGTGCAAAAGGCCCCACTCATCCCTGCTGGTCTGAAATACGCTCAGCGTGGTGTGATGTTAATTTGAAAACTGATAGTGATAACTGGGGGAAAACTGGGCTTCCTCTGCAAAGGGCTTGATCATGGAAGGTGCACGTTGGCTTAATTGCTTGCTTGTGGCAAACAGATCGCCTAAGGGTGAAATTAAAGTGCCACCCCTAGAAAGCTTTTAAATCACATTTCTGTAGCCTTCGGCCACATTAGGAGGAAAAGTCTGTCGCTGTTGTGCTGATACCTAAATCTAGGCGCTGTTGCTTTATGATTTCCGGAGAAATTAAAGGTTTGTGAAGTACATCTTCCTCTCCACGAGTCTTCCTCTGTAATCTGGCAGCGTTTTGCACGTTGAGGGATGCTGGCAGGGGAAATTTAGATAGAAATTTGTGTTATTAATATATTACTATATTACTATTTAAATACAATATTTAGCTATGTATTTTATGAGTCGGAAATGAATAACCAGATTATTTCATATTTATTGAAAGAAGTCGATTTGGGGGGGAAAAGAAAAGAAATAAAGCAGGAGGGGGGGACCTTGGGGAAGTGTGTTGCTGTGCGATGCTCGTTCTTTCTGAAGTGCAGGTTCCCAGGCTCTCCGGATCGCAGAGGTCGCGCTCACTCTCGCAATTCACCCTCCTTTTCTTCCCATCGAGGACGTTTTTTCCCCCCTGTGTTGCCTGGCAATTCACGTGAAGATCGCTCAGGTCCTGCCCTGTGCTCTCCCTCTGTTTTCTGTGCCGGTGACGTTGTCGAGCAGCTTAGGACTGGTTTTCCAGAGGATGCACGTCCAGCCTAATGTCTGGCTTACCAAGGGCTTGTGCTGCCTACAGGGCTGCGGAGATTTTGCTGCATTTACTCCATATTTGATTCTTTCTTGATCCTGATTCCTCGTTAGCTCTTCCTTGCTATTGGAATCATCTCTTAAAACCGAATTAATCATTGAACTGAAACCGGGAACTCGATTTCTCTTGCTTTTTAAGGAAAAAAAACCCCATGCCACCCAATATTTCACCAAACACTGCCTGGGAACATTGAGTTTATTTTCCAAACATGTAAAAACAAAGCTGTGAATTCATTAGAAACTAGAGCAAATCTTACCCAAATCAGTCCCCTGCCAGGCCGCGTTTTTCATCGCGGGTAATATCAATTTGGGCATCGTCAGAGCAGAGGAAAATTTGGAGCAAGGAAACCTCTCGAGTAGGTGGTGAGCACCTGTTCTATGATTGATCGAGTTAATTTAAGTCACGAATTGAATTGTTATGAAGAGTGATGGCAAAAAGGTTGTTACGAACCGAGATGGTGCTTATCGGCATGAAAATAAATGTGTCACAAATGGGTTGCAAAGCAAAGGGCTGATTTTTTTTTTTTTCTGTTTCAAAATGCATAAATCAGGGGTGTGCGTCTGTAAATCGTGTAATCACTGTCTAACGTGCGCTGGGATCTTTGCAGAATATTCATAAGACTTTGTAGAGTTTATAATGTAAAGCCGTGGGGCTACAGACAGCTCTGTCTGCTTAAACCCAGGTTTTAAGCTCTCTTACACCTAAATGTGTTGTAAAGTACCTGCAGCACTGAATTCTAGGAATAATTAAATTATCTGATACAGGTGATACCTCCCTATCTATTTGGATATGCACAAGTGTTGTTTGGTGTTGGTTGTGGTACAAGGCAGCAGCAAGTGTATGTTTTCGTGTATTTATTACATTATTTATGGTGCGAAGATGTAAGTAGATGTTAAAGTTTAATTTCTCTATATTTTGGAGAAGGCCATTACCCAAAGATTATACATTCTGTCTTCAATTAAACTTTTGCCTTTATACTTGTAATGCTACTGAAATGATATTAAAAAGCAGAAAGCTTAGACAAGCTGACAATTAAATGGATTTTGTAGAGTTGTGGTGGCAGCACGTGTGTAAAATTTGGGGTGACCTCTTGGCCATCGATGATATTTAAAAAACAGAAATTCAGTGACTCTGTTAAACTGCAAAATTGCTTTCTTACAATAGGGAGTGACATGAAATTAAACCATTTTGTGGCAAATGGGAACTTTCAGGCATTTTTTTGTCAGCGTGGGAGTCATAGTAACAAAGGATTGACAGAAAATAAGGTTTTTATCACTGCTACAAAGCATTGTCGCTGTTGGTATGGAGGCTCCAGCATCCTTCAAGCCAAAGCAAATGTGAATGACAAATTAGTTAATTAAACTCATCATATAATTGCTGGACGCCCTCTCGGGTTTTAGTGTTGTGTAATATCCTTCGACAAGTGAATGTGTTAAATTTTTGGTATTGCTTTTATCAGAAATATCTGTAGTTGTGACTGGAAATCCTACTTCACTCTCAGACACCGAGAGTATCGTCTCATATTGGATTTGCCCGTCACATTGTTAATATTTTAAATAAAACATCAGGATTTATTTTTTTTCCTGCGCTTAAATGCTGAAGCCCTGGTTGCTGAAATGGCTCCGCGTATCCTTGACCTTACACGCAGGAAAAATCAATTTGAGGTGAATAGAAATGTTCACGTGTGAAGACCAATATTTGCTTAGCTGCTTCAGAGCCAGCTTTTCATTTTAAACATTTCCGAGAGACCCCAAAGCCTTTTTTCATTGTTTTTTTTTTTCCACGTCGGCATACACTTATTTTAAAGAAGTAAATGACTGCTCTGCTTTTAGTTTCTGCCGTGCCATTCAGTCCCTAAAATTGCCTTTTTTCCCCCAGATGGAAAAGGAGAAAGCAAAGCTGGGTTGTCTGCCCAGCCCAAATCACCGGCTGGGGATTTAGCAATTCCTTTTTGCCAATGTAAACTACAAGCCGTAAGCTCCTTCGGACTTCGTTCAATCTCTTCCCGCTCTTTAGCCAAGGAAGAAAAGTCCGGAAATGTATGAAAAGCATTAATTGTTGACTTTTTGTGGCCTTTCAGCCCTTTTCTTTGTGTGGACTGCAAAAGAATTCCTGGTTTGGGCCTCCTGGGCCTGGGGATATTCACTGGGAACCTGAGCGAGCGTTGAGGGGAATAAAAGCACTTGCAAACCCCTCTGGAACGGCAGGCTGAAAAATTCTTGGCTTTTACAGTGATTATGAAATGAATATGCTAATTTGTTGCATATTGCATGTGTTATGGGGCTGTATCATGCATTTGCCGATCTTGGTCTCCTGTCTCTTGCTACCAACCTTCGGTAATTCCTATACGGAATGTTTAACTTGTGGTTGAGACCTTTCTAAACATATGTAGTGTCATTTAAAGGTTTCAAGTGACCGATCGTGGCCATCTGATGCAAAATTTCTTTTCTTTTTTGCTGGTTATACGTTGTTTTACTGCATATTTTTGCAGCATCCACCCATAAAGGCTGAGGCTCAGAGTCCGTAGAAGGAATAGAAGCTCCGGGGAGACCTTATTGTGGCCTTTCCGGACTGAAAAGGGGCCGAGAAGAAAGATGGGGACAGACTTTGAGCAGGGCCTGTTGCCATAGGAGAAGGGGTGATGGTTTTAAACTAAAGGAGGGAGATTCAGGTTGGGCATGAGGAAGAAATTGTTGGCCCTGAGGGTGGTGAGAGCCTGTCCCAGGTTGGCCAGAGAGGTGGTGGCTGAACCATCCCTGGAGACATCCCAGGCCAGGCTGGACGGGGCTCTGAGCAACCTGAGCTGGTGCAGATGGTAGGACTGGATGAGCTTTGAAGGTCCTTTCCAACCCAAACTATTCCATAATTCTATACATACCACGTAGGGCGTATGTGCCGAAGGAATGCGGTCATGGTAGGGAGCGAGGATGCCGAGGGTCACCTCCGTCATCAGCTCAGGAGCGTGACGTAGTTCGGTCATGGTGACAGTTGGGTTTGGGCAGCTGGTGACACGTGTGGGACACTCTGATGGGACAATGATCCCCACCAACACCACCAACCTTCAGCCAAAGCCACGCAAAGCTTTGGTGGACACAGGGAGGGGAACAAGCTGTGGAACGCCCGGTCTCCCACTCCATTTGATATTTGAGAGCTGGAGGTGACTGAATAAATCTTTAGGATTTAAATCAAGTTCCCACATAGATACAAAATGTAAAATATTTGCACTATTAATCTTCACTCTTCGCAGTCTTTATACCCCATCTTTGGCCGTGCGAAGGACATCGTTAGGAGGAGGAGATCGTTAGAGGGCAACGAGGAACAGCCATGGCTGGAAGTCATAAATGACTCAAAACCTGCAGCGCGGTGGATTTGAACGCTGCCCAAATAAAGCCGAGAGGATCGTGACCCATATATTATTGAAAGGACATCTCTGCCCTCATCCGATTTTAATTCCAGGAATCTTGTATTTCTGGCGTGTCAACTTTGTACGGTGTAATCCATCCAGGACCAAATTTAGATCTTTATCCTGCTCCAGTGCGTGGGAAGGAGCGACGCTTTCAATGTTCAGGATATTGTTGGAAAGCGATTCTCCCATACTGAGGGGAGCAATTACAAAAATTGAAGGCAGGTGATTAGCAGTAGCCGTTGGAAATTTTGGAGCAAAACATAAATTAGAGCTTGTCTTCTTTTAATATTTTTAAAGAGCTTGGAAGAGGGGAAGCTTATATTTATTGGTAACGTAAATTATCTTTTTATGAATATTATTTTTGTGTCTGTAGGGGAAGGAGCAATGGTGGACTGGGAGAAAGGTCTGAAGCAGCTTGAGAAGTCTCAGATAAGAAAGATAATTAAAAGTATTATTTTGCTTTTTTTTATAATGACTGGGCTATGTTATGAGATCGACGTTTATAAGCCAGGGAAATTTTCTAACCAAAGCCTCAATAATTTTATGGTAGGTCAAATTCTGCACTAAGTTAATTAAAAATATCGTTTAGACACTAGATAGTGCTTGTCTAGCATCGTAGATGATAATTTAAGTAAATTTTCATGGTCCTGTGAGGTATCTAACATCGTCTGTTTGGTGATTCGCTATAATATAGATATACATTGATGGAAAAACGTGAATGCTGCCCTCACCCCCACCACCTCTCCAAGGTTTCTGGTGTCCCACCAAGTGCCAATGAACCTTCTGACTGGAGACCATTCGGAAAGACCAAAATCTTTGGAAATCGGTTACGTCTGACGCCAATAAAATTTCAGCCTGAGAATCTGGAGGAAGGTGGAGGTCTGAGAAATGAGCTACAGCACAAATTATTGTGAGACGGAGAGGAAATGCTGGTTGGAAGGACATCTGGAGCCATCCAGGCCAATGTCCTGTTCACAGTGGGGCTTTCACCAGCACCAGGTTGGGTCAACCATGGCCTTGCTTAGGCCGGTCCTGAAAACCTCCAGCAAATCTATGGTCAGCCTGGTCTAGTAAGGCGGAACCAACACCGTCAAAACGCTTTTCCTCATGGCCAACCTGAACCTCCAGAGCCATCGTTTGTGGAAAGAAAGGAGCAGAGAGAGGAGTCTTCAAACTGTGTGTCCTGGGAAGTCTTTTCGGCAAAACACAATGAAGCTGGACTGTGAAGATAAAAGAATCGAGATAATCAGGTGGAGGAGGACGTGGCTCAGTCGGAGAGCAGAACGAGAGCACTAAATACAAGAGTGCAACAGGGTTCATCTCAAAAGGAAAAGTCGGCAAGGCCTCAAGTTGAAGAAATTAATAGGGATAAATCAAGGAAAATGTTTGAGAACTACTGAGAATGGTTATGGACACGCAGGGACAGGTATGTTAGTTATTAAAAAAAACATTTATTTTTTGATTACCTCCTGGTGAAACCCATTAGTCTTGCATATAGCAAAGAGTTTACAGCATGGAATTCATCTGCATATAGATGCTTTCATCGCCGAGCCCCTGGGACACCTCGGAGTAGCCGGATACAAACACACGTGCCGTTCCGATTGCCACAGTGGCGCGACAGGAGGTATCTGCGAAGAAAATACATCGTCAGCCTAATTAATGAGTAATAGAGTTCAGTCACGTTCAGAGCTTCAGGAAAGACCACACTCAAATGGCGTTGTGTTAATCACCACCTGTACTGCCGACTCCAACACCGTCCGCGTTCATACATCAAATGTCTTGATTGCATCGGGTAATGACTGAGCTTCGAATCTGGTTCCCATCAGCAAAGAATCATAGAATCATAGAAGAGTTTGGGTTGAAGGACCTCCCCAGCTCCCCCAGTGCCCCCCCTGCCATGAGCAGGGACATCTGCACCAGCTCAGGTTGCTCAGAGCCCCGTCCAGCCTGGCCTGGGATGTCTCCAGGGATGGTTCAGCCACCACCTCTCTGGCCAACGTGGGCCAGGCTCTCACCACCCTCAGGGCCAACAATTCCTTCCTCATGTCTGGCCTGAATCTCCCCTCCTTTAGTTTGAAACCATCCTGTGTGCGGTAACATCAACTGCTAAAGCGTTCCTGAACTATGGCTTTGCTGCACATCTTCATTTCCACTGGAAACGCTCCCAGAAAGAAAGGAATGCAGGACATGACCAACAGCAAGCCAATAAGCCTGAAATCAAACCTGTATTTCAGATGTGGAAATGCTTATTATTGAATCATAAAATCATTTTGATTGGAAGAGACCCTCCCATTAACCCACCCCTGGCACTGCCCCATGTCCTGAGAACCTCATGTCCGTCTGTCCAACCCCTCCAGGGATGGTGACTCCAGCACTGCCCTGGGCAGCCTGTTCCAATGCCCCACAGCCCTTTGGGGAAGAAATTGTTCCCCACATCCAACCTCAACCTCCCCTGGCGCAACTTGAGGCCGTTTCCTCTGGTCCTGGCGCTTGTTCCTGGGGAGCAGAGCCCGACTTCCCCTCAAGGTCTTTCTTGTTATGAGGAGCCCAAGACTGAGCCCAGGATTCCAGGTTGGGTCTCCCCAGTGCCCAGCACAGGGGGAAGCAGCAAACGTTCTCTCAGGATGGAAGAAAAGCTCCTTGCCCAGCTCTTACTGTCAGCTACCACCTCACGGGTGCTTTTTCAATAAAAATGGCAATATGAAGATCAATAGACGTATCAAGCAGATGGTTTGAAGACCACGATGACCCTTCTGCTCCAGCTTCATCAATTTATGAAGCAGGTTTGGTGGAGCTGGGGATTGTCGTGGGGATTTCATGGTTATCCAGGTAAAACAAGGCTGGAGCAGAGCAGAAATTTTCTTTGGAAGTGAAAAGTGGGGAGAAGTACAGAAAAAAAGCAATATTCAGGCTCTGGAATAGATCTAGCCCTAGATCAATCTGTACGAACGTCAAGGTGTAGCTGAAGTATAGTGAAAGAGAGAAAAGTGAACGTTATATTGTACAAACAAGAGCTACCATTAATAATTTACTGCTAATTGAAGCCTTAAACTTTTTTGTGGAGTCTGGCCTTTCTTAGGCTTCCCTCCTTACATAGATTTTTTTTCGAATCGCATTTTATTTTATTAATAAAAGATTAACTAAAATTGCGTCAGCTTTGACCGGATTCTTTTCTAAGGTCTTCAACA
Organism: Caloenas nicobarica; assembly: GCF_036013445.1. NCBI lineage: Eukaryota > Metazoa > Chordata > Aves > Columbiformes > Columbidae > Caloenas > Caloenas nicobarica. Next base: position 214,059,917 of record NC_088245.1, on the reverse strand, counting down.
GGTTAAATATTTTGCTTTAGGTGAGACACGTTCAATCAGCTGTTATGGTGTAGCTAAAAAAGGGGTTTATTAAAAAGAAGCTGTTAATTGTGGAAAACCCTGTTGCGTTCTGAATCTCTGAGCTGTCGTAGCAGAATTTTTTCGGGGAAACATGGGACGTAGCCATGTAGTTTGCCTCAATCAACCTTTAGCGGATGAATTGGAAGATAATTTAATTATCGTTTGGCGGATCCCAAGCGACGGTCAAGCTTCAAATGACTTAACCGAAAAAATGGTTCAGAAAATTATTGGAATTTTGAATGTAGTGTAAGGTCAGGAGGTCTTTCCATGTTCGAGGAGGCTTTGGCTGAATACTATTAGCATGCCATTTGTATAAAACGAATTTAAAGAGGCGATGTGCAGATCAAGGAAGAAACGTATCTTTTTGCGTTGCCTTTTTTCTTTATGCACATTCTCTCCTGTTTGTTTCAGTGTTCCTTACGTAAAATAATTTTTGGTCCGTATATTTTCTCTCAGAGGAGAAAATGCCGCTCTTTTTCCAAAGAAAAATGGAAGGAACGGGTCTCTCGGAAGCGCTTACATCCCATTTTAGCGAAAAATGAAGGCACGTCACAACCTGAGCATTACGGAAAGTTAAAGCGTAAGTGACGCTGACACAAGGACTGACGTGAAACAAGGTGGAGAAGTGTCTCCCGTCCAGAAAAGCTCACATTTGCATTACTTACTCCTTTCTTTACAATTGAACTTAAATTAAGATCTACTATTTAATTTTTTGACAACCAGAAAGATGCGCATGTCACTGTTTTAAGAACCCTGTAAAATATATTTATTTCTCGGTAATGCTCTGTTTATAAAGATTTTATTCGCTTAGTCTGAAAAGAAAATGAAAAATCACTTCATAAACTTCCTTGCATGCCAGATTTATTCTTTAATTTTAGGATTTTTTAAATCTCCTTCAATGTTGTCTGTCTTTTCCTCTGCCTCCACAGAAGTGGGAAGTAGCTTTATTTCTATATATCGGAGTGGGAGAGGAACACAAGATGCCAGTTCCACTGCTCTGTCCATTGAAACAGTCACGTTTAAATCGGGTTTTGTGTAAAAATTGCTGCTACCCACCAATATTTGAACATTCAAAGCCTAAGTGACTTTGAGAAGCAGTGAAGATGGTCACAGTGCTGTCAAAAGCACAAGCAAACCAACGATAAAGAAGAACAAGAGGGTAGGATGTTCTCGTTGTCTTGCATCTGTAGTGGTTTGAAGGTGGTGGTGATACCTGTGCTGGTTTTTGAGTGTTCCTGTTGGAAGGGAATGAAGTAGATCATAGAATCACAAGAGGGTTTGGGTTGAAGGACCTTCCCAGCTCCCCCAGTGCCCCCCCTGCCATGAGCAGGGACATCTGCACCAGCTCAGGTTGCTCAGAGCCCCGTCCAGCCTGGCCTGGGATGTCTCCAGGGATGGTTCAGCCACCACCTCTCTGGCCAACCTGGGACAGGCTCTCACCACCCTCAGGGCCAACAATTTCTTCCTCGTGTCTGGCCTGAATCTCCCTCCTTTAGTTTGAAACCATCACCCCTTGTCCTGTCGCAACAGGCCCTGCTCAAAAGTCTGTCCATATCTGATGATGTTCAGTTTGGGGCCCCTCACACCAAGAAAGGCCTTGAGGTGCCGGAGCGAGTTGGGAGAAGGGAACGGAGCTGGGGAAGGGGCTGGAGCACAAGTGTGATGGGAGCGGCTGAGGGAGCTGGGGGTTCAGCTGGAGAACAGGAGCTGAGGGGAGACCTTCTGATCTCTGACCTGCCTGAAAGGAGCTTGGAGCCAGGGGGGGTCGGGCTCTGCTCCCCAGGAACAAGCGCCAGGACAAGAGGAAACGGCCTCAAGTTGCGCCCGGGGAGGTTGAGGTTGGATCTGGGGAACAATTTCTTCCCCAAAGGGCTGTGGGGCATTGGAACAGGCTGCCCAGGGCAGTGCTGGAGTCACCATCCCTGGAGGGGTTGGACAGACGGACATGAGGTTCCCAGGACATGGGGCAGTGCCAGGGCTGGGGAACGGTTGGACTCTATGACCTTGAGTGGGTTTTCCAACCAAAATGATTCTGTGACTCTGTGTCCCAGGGTGTCACCAGGGCTGGAGGACAGAGTCCTGTTGCCCGGGTGGCAGCAGCAGAACACCGTGCAGAGCACAAAGTTCAGCTTTGTCCGGAGCACCCGCGTGCGGCTCTGCAGCCACCTCACAGCACATCAAGTTCGAGCTCCGCATTCACAGCACAAACTTTTTCATTCCCCTGCTCGTGCTGTTTGGAAATCCCTCTTGCAAACTCCATTTTGCCGGCATGTTAGCGTGGTCGCCTCCCGTAGCCTGACCTCTCTTGTATTAATATTTCTATTTACCCTTCATCTGCAGTAATTTCCTAGTGTGATGGAAACATGCTGTCCACTTTCACGGGGAAGATAAAATACATGAAAATGGAACTTTTTCAGGTATGCGGAGCCCGTTTGCCAACAGCTTGTTCCCATGGCATCCCTGCTGGAGTTTCTCCTTCAGCTTCTTGCTGGGGTCTCAACAGCTTCTAAACAACAGAACATCCCTGCCCTGGGGGTTAGGAAGCAGCGGAAGCTCCGTGCAAAAGAGCAATACTCGTGTTTGTCTGTTTATAATTCATTTTTATTAGTCTGTTTGTTGTATATTCATAGCCACAAGCAAGGGCTGCAAGTTATTGTGGCGAAGGAGGTTTAATTTTGCTAATCCTGTTTTATTCCTGTTCCAGCGCAGCTTTTTGAATGCCACAATGCGGTGGCCGTAATGAATTTAAAATGTATTTTTCAGCGGTATTGTCTCGTAAAATGTAGTGGAAGCTCCACTGAATGTGCTTTAATACTAGGTGCTGAAAAGAAAGAAAATCTTCCGTCTGAAATGCTGTTCGTGTGGACTCTTTCATGCTGGTTGGAAATAACACCCTGCATACCAAGCAGGGAGGAAGCACAAACCTCTTCCTCACAGTACAATATCGCGCTCACCATCTTTTTATCTGGGCTAAAAAGCATTTTCTTTCATCCTTCTCGATAAGAGCGTTTCATTTTACCATTTGGTCCGACACCTAATGCAAGCCAGACGTATGCAGCAATTCTCAGCAAATTATGATGTATTTGTGCTCTTTACACCCAGAAAAGCGCAAAAGAAATGGTGACCGCATGGGACAAGGGACTTTATAAATGCAGCCGTGACTCCGTCCTCGCCCAGGAGCAGGTCCGGCTGTCGCTGTGTGGTTCTAGGTGGAGGAACAAACATTTGATTGGAAGGCAGAGGGAAGAGGGACCCTCATAAACTTCGTTTCTTGGGCAGGAAGACTCAGCTGGGGAAGAGAAGGAGAGAACAGGACTGGTGCAAGATGGACCCATCACTTTCTTGCTGTGTTGCAGAACATCCTCAGCTTACAGAGCCTCTGCAATGGCCAACGCGATGGGCCACGTGCCCGCGCTTGGCTGATGAAGAGGATGGAGCTTTTCTGCAGCCAGTGGGTGTTGCCGCAGGGATGTCCCAGTGGTCCCCTGTGCAAAGAGCATCATTCAGCCCCACGGGCACGTTTGTTGAGAGCGTAGTCTGATGTTGGGCATCTTGCTGTTAGTTCGGTGGCCAGATACCTGAAGTGGAACCTGGATGTTGACTTTTCTCCTGGGAATATGAGGATCACAGAATCCCAGAATGTCAGGGGTTGGAAGGGACCTCGAAAGCTCACCCAGTCCAATCCCCTCGCCGGAGCAGGAACACCCAGATGAGGTTACACAGGAAGGTGTCCAGGCGGGTTGGAATGTCTGCAGAGAAGGAGACTCCACAACCTCCCTGGGCAGCCTGGGCCAGGCTCTGGCACCCTCACTGGGAAGAAGTTTCTTCTCAAATTTAAATGGAACCTCCTGTGTTCCAGTTTGTACCCATTACCCCTTGTCTTATCACTGGTTGTCACCAAGAAGAGCCTGGCTCCATCCTCCTGACACTCCCCCTTTCCATATTGATCACCACGAATGAGGTCACCCCTCAGTCTCCTCTTCTCCAGCTCCAGAGCCCCAGCTCCTCAGCCTTTCCTCACACGGGAGATGCTCCACTCCCTGCAGCATCTTTGTGGCTGCGCTGGACTCTCTCCAGCAGTTCCCTGTCCTATGGATGGTGGGATGGGATCAGATCGAAGGTCCTTGCAGCCTAAGAACCTGCCTGGAAGGGTGTCTGGGGAAGCGGAGGAGTTGCTCTGTCCCTTGAGAGGCTTTGAACATCCCGCCAGCCTGGCAGCAAGAGGCCAGAGGAGCCCCAGAAATGACCCGAGGCTGGAACAGCTCTGCTGGGAGGACAGGCTGACAGAGTTGGGCTGTTCAGCCTGGAGAAGAGAAGCTCCAGGGAGACCTTAGTGTGGCCTTTCCAGACTTAAAAGGGGCTGAGAAGAAAGACGGGGACAGACTTTTGAGCAGGGCCTGTTGCCATAGGACAAGGGGTGATGGTTTTAAACTAAAGGGGGGAGATTCAGGCTGGACACGAGGAAGGAATTGTTGGCCCTGAGGGTGGTGAGAGCCTGTCCCAGGTTGGCCAGACAGGTGGTGGCTGAACCATCCCTGGAGACATCCCAGGCCAGGCTGGACGGGGCTCTGAGCAACCTGAGCTGGTGCAGATGTCCCTGCTCATGGCAGGGGGGCACTGGGGGAGCTGGGGAGGTCCTTCAACCCAAACCATCCTGTGATTCTATGAGGCACTTAGGGACGTGGTTTTGTGGTGAACTTGGCAGTGTTGAGTTAACGGATGGAACTGTTGATCTCAAAGGTCTTTTCTAACCAAAATGATTCTGTGAATCTCTATAGCATATGCAGACACGTTTGTGTGGTTTGAGTTTTATGTTTGAGTGCATCCTGTATCCACCACATCCCACCCCGAAACACCCTCCTGTGTTGAACGGGATCCGTACGCAGCCCAGAAGTCAGACACTTACACAAGCTGATGGTCGTCATCTCAGGGACAGATGACGTTGGGTTTTCTCCTGTAAATGAGAACTCAAGCCAGAAAGCAAACACTTGCCAGGACAGGCTCACCGGGACTCGCAGCACAGACTGGGGACACCCCAGGACCATAAACCCCTTACACTTGGGTGTAAATCCCCTGCTATCATATCTCAGGGATGTAAAGTTTTGCGTTGATTTTCCTGTCGGTCTTACAAGCTCCATCATGCGTTAGCAAAGCCGCTGGTGTAAATACATCTCTCCGTGGAGCTTTCTCTTCCAGCTGGCTTTATAACCACGATTTCCTTTGCTTTGAGAATTGCTGAGGGTGGAGGGAAGGCTAATTAATTAAGCAGTAATTGTTGTCAAGTCAATTGGTGCTAACATTTAACATTTGACTTGTTTACTATCCTGAGGTACAGCGAAAGGAGTTAATGAGTTAACAAATTGTGCCTCCATCATGAGAGACTTGTTTGGAAAGAACGGTTTTGTTTATGAACTGTAAAATAATACATTTTTTTAAAAAAATGCACATTTCGGAGCAAGATTGTTGAGGTTCTTGTGCGAAATTGTCACTAGATAGCTGTGGAGACAAATGCGTCGCCTAATAAAGCTTAATGACTGATTTTCCCATTAATCAGAATTGAGAATGTGCTTCATTAAGATAATTAACTGAGCCACTTGCTTAACTGACAGATAGTAGACACAAATCCCCAAGTCACTTGCTTTCCTCTAAATAAAGCTCGCAAGAAGCGAACCCGGTGCTGCTTCATCTTCTTTATTGCAGAGGGAAACAGGAGGGCTGGTAAAATCTCATTGCCCGA